>NC_140563.1:12857660-13457660 GCF_057381845.1 Rhamphochromis longiceps
TCAGTGTATTTGTGGTCATGCTCTTCAGTTTTTTATCACCAAGAGACTAGCATTAAATCACCTCACTGGGGGAATGAGTCGCAGGAATGAAAAAAAAAATGAAGCAGCTTCTGGATCTAATGAATTCCTGGGAGAATAAACATGTCTTTGAATAAAGCCCTAATCACGAATTAAGTGGTTGTTGCCATCATACCTTTGTAGAACATACCCACAGACATGGACCTGTGAATGTGTGTGTTCAAATTATATCCTCAGCTCTGGCAACAATAATAGAAAAAAAAAAAGATAAGAGGCAAGCTACCCAGTCCTCAGTCGGTCCCTGTTTAAAGATAGGGCAGGGCTCATTTCCAAACTAATCCCTGGTTTCAATCCCCTCTTCATTTGCTCTGTGCAGACCGCAGCTTCAAGGGTCAAAGTAAAATAACAGGGAAGCTGTCCGTTCTGCACAAAGGTCACCTCTGACTTGCTCCGTTTGCAGTTTAGACCCTCAAAATACGCTTTGTGATGCAGCATTATGATAAATGACCTGATGCACAACATAAAATGTACCAGTCACAAAAGGGCTAACTACAAAATGCCTGTTCATAACTAAGTTTTTTTCTGAACCAATACTGGCACACTGACTTGCCTCTTTGAACAAGGTAGAGCAACCGGCAGAACAAAGACTGGGCTAAGTTTTTCTTGGTGAATAATCCCACTGAGCCTTCTTTGAAGGAGTTCTTACACCAGGAAGGTGGATAGGGCAGATTTTAATCAATACAGGAAAACAAGGAGCTCAGGGGACGTGAGGAGCCTACCAGTGAGGATGAAGATTAAACACCACTGTCTAAAACACACTCAGCTCATGTCAGAAAGCCCGGGTAACTTCAAATCCATCTATCAAAACGGTATCAAACTGTGTTTTTCTAACAAAGCAATGTTATATGACATGTATTCTCTCCTACAGCTGTAGGTGAGCGTGTGGATCATAAATCATAGCAGACAAAGCTCAGCTTGACCTCTAAACGGTTGTATATCAGGCTATTCTGATTCAGTGAGGATGTCTTTTGGCCTCAATAGGTATACTTACTTTATATGAGCTTTGAACAATGCAGACATAATCCCAGAGGGCTGATTCTGCATAACACACAATCTGGTTTTGTCCAGTTGCTCCTGTCGTACTTTCAGACACTCGTGAGAGGAGACAGAATGCTGCGCCTCCTTCTCAAGCCCTACATTGCACATAATAGCTCTTTTTTTTTTGTATTTAAATGAGCTCATTACTGATCGACGATAAACTAAGCCTTCAGTGAATCATTTGTTTTCTGCATAGAAAGCTCTGACTTTATCCTCAACACGGTAAAAGGGCCACAGTGGGCAAATTCATCAGACTGTGAAAAACAGCGTTTGCGGGTAATGTAAGGGTATCTAAGATTGCCTTGATGGAGGCTGCTGTTTTTGAGGTGTTTTTCTTTTGTGTTAATTAGACACTCCCAGTTATGCTGGCTGCGAGGTTGGTTTTACTGCGAAATAATCTCTTTGATTAAAAGATCTAGCAGTCATGAGAAGGTCTGTGTGATAAAGAAACCCTCAATTGGGACCCCACCCCTCTCTTTTTTGCACCTTTTCCCACTGACTGTGGAGAATAAGAGAAGAAACAGGGTTGCCTGAAGTGTCCGTGCTGCTCATTTCATAAGCATCCTCTCCGCTTTGACTCATTTAGGAAGATGAAAGACAGTTACTGTAATATGTGAAGCCGTGGCCACGCAGCTCAACAACACGGGAGTATTTCAGAGAGAAGTTTAAGTGTCTTTTATACGCTATACAAGTGCGCGCTGGCTTGAGCACAAAAAGAAGCACAATAAGAGAAATGCTGTCACAGGCCCGTCTTCTCAGAACTGTAGGTCACAGTCAGAGGGCCCGGCTGAATAATTGATCAATGAATTTGCAGTGAAAACAGAAACACAGCTTAGCACTATATTTCCCCTCTCCCCCTTGTAATGTGCATTGAATCCCACAGATCCATCAGCTACATGCAAAGCTCTGCTGAGCTGAAAGGCCTCCAAGTTCACTTCAATTATTCAGCATCCCTCCAAGATTATGAATTATTGAGCTAAAAGTATGTTCCATATACAACCATGTACTGTAGCTTGATGTAGACATTGTATACTCCCTAGAAGTGTGGGAGATTTGTATTTATTTATTTATTTTTTTAAAACTGGAATCAGACAGAAAATATTAGTCTTGGACAATCACAAAGGCAGATTTTTGCTTAAACCTGGAAATCGACTTTGACTGGCTATAATCAGTGGGAGGGTTTGTTTTGTCGGCCATTACTTTAATGGAAAGCACAGGTATGAGGAAGCCCCTCATTTTCCAGTTTATTCATTTAGGTTATCGGCATACAGAGTGGCGTGTTCATAAGTATACTATTAATTGTTTCTGCCATACGTTGGCAAAGTTCTGGACTCATGAGTCTGTGTTCTCTTCGGGGCTGAGAGTGAAAGGTGTTTAGTTCTAGCTGCCATCTGCTGACAGCTTGAACAGCCAGCTCAAGTCCAATCGCCCTCTCTGATGCTATAAATTGTGCCTAGCCCTCTGATGAAGAGTTGGGGTTCGCATTTCTTGGCTTGAGTGGAGGAGGAAACAGATGATACAATTAATTATCAATAGGTCCCTCAGTAAATCAAAGCCATTTTGGCAGCCCATGACAAAAAAAACCCACTGAACTGCCTGCGAGTCTTCGCCATCTCTTCATTGCCCATTCTCAACAACTGCTCTCTGGCCGCCTGCCTTCAGTACAATCCACAAGGTGTTTGAATAGATTGTTCAAATATTTTCACTGTTGATTCTTCTCTCTCATTTTGAATATGAAGGCAGGTTTCTCTACTCCGGAAGAGTGGAGAACCACTTGACTGAGTACACTCAACTCTCCTGCACATCACCCAGGCTTTAATGAGCATTGGCTGTGGCCGAGGCAGGGAAGCAAGGAGGCTGATAGTAGCTCATTATTTCACTGCCCATGCTGGCCTGTGTATGCCTGTTTGTGGTAAGCCTCTTCTTTTCTTATTGTAGGGTAAACATTTACCCAGTGGAGACAGGCCTTGACCATTAGGCACTGGGGAGTTGCTGTAATGGAAAGAGGACCCGCTGGAGTTTTGCCCACTACCCTCCTTAACAGAATAACTCACTCACGCACACTTTGGCACAAACCTTTTATTGGAATTTACAACTGTCTGGGGAGTATAGCTCTGCATAGGTTGAACTATGGCTTTGACCTTACAAAGGAAGGGCTATTAAACAGGGTTTTTACAAGCATAAGAAAGCTAGACAGACCTCGCGGACAAGCCATGAATTTCAAAACTCCAAAAGGGAAAATGTGTTCACGCTGTCGTTAAACACAAAGCAGCATCCACCTTTGCCACAGTAGCATTGGTGGCCATTAGCGGGGACATTATAGTCCTTTTACTGCGAAACAGATCTCCAGAGGATCACTCATGACTGCAGCCTTTCTGAAAGCTGACACAGAAAACAACAAAGCGGTGATTAAAAACTGCCTCGCTTGTACGTGTGAGTATTTGTGTTAGGTATCAGTGTTACTCCTGTGGATTAAGACAATGTGCAGCTAACTGGTGAGCAAGTGACCATTTTACAGACAGAGATTGTGTTTTCATCAGATCCCCTGCTGCGCATTGGAAAAGCAACACATGTGATAGTGATGGAGTTTGTGCAGTCCTTTATCCTTATATTAGGGGCTCTAGGGGGAGGAGTGGGGTGAGCTCTCTAGGGTAAAAGAGGCTCATTAGGCAGCCACTGCCTCCCCATAACCCAGCTGGGTCTGCGTGCCAGCAGACTGGGCAGCCATCTCTCTCTTCATCTCGTTCTGCTCCCCTATTTATCCCTCCACATTACACACACTGAACTGCTGTTTTTCAGTTTCACAAATGATGGTACAGTCATAAGGGCTATGTTCACTTAGTTAATTGTGTATGTGTGTATTATGAATGTCATCTATAAATTACAGATTAATGAGGTGGAAAAACAACATAACCATGCTTACTTTCTAGTTCACCTGGAAATGCAACAGTTTCAGCCCCATCCTATCAATAAAATATCATCTTTTTATGTACATCTTCAAAATGTTAGTTCATTTCTAGACCTTTACCATCATCAGGAGGCAGTCACTTGCAGGATGAGTGCAGGAAATTATTTTTAAAAGAGGTTCTCAATAACCCACCTGGTCAGGTGCTTAGTGCTGTGATGCACCACTTTACCTCCCTTCATGTTCTAGTAATTATACACTCAATTAGCAGCCTCTTCGTGTCTGTTGCCTTTAAGCTAATCATTTATTGACGCCCATGGTATTACAGCTTAGGTGTGCAAGCTTATTGGAATTCCTTGTGCTAAAGGAATCAGTGAATTGCAATACTCTGAAGTTAGATGTCTGATATCCAGACTGTCCTTCATCCAAAAGGTCTAAGTTCAGGCCCCCATGACAGAATGCATCCATCCTTTTGAAGTGTCCTTGAGGAGATGTGTGAATCGCTACCAACCCCAGCCCGGTACATCTTTTGCTTAACCTGTACCTTGACCACCCGGAAGGGGGGGGGACAAGCAAAAAGATGAACCTCCTTACATTGTGGGGACCAGTTAAATATCACATAGCAATACATAATTCTACTGAACGATGGGAAAACAGTAAAAAAAAAAAAAATACTGGTGCTTCATTTGTGGCCTTCAAAGAAGAAGAAAAACTTAACCAGGAATTATGCTTTATGCAGAAGTGGTAATGCTAGGGGGGGTCTGCTCAAATTACCGCCTTCCACTTTCCAAGGCTGTGGACAGCCTGTCTTCAAATTAGGGCTGCTAAGCGGGAGAGTCAAATTGGAATTCCGATTCTATTAAGAAGTCATGCCCAGCAGCAAAAAATGCCAAATGGGCCCAGTGCAATGGGAAAAAAAAGAACATTATAGTGCAGAAATATTAAAGCACAGCCGATCTATTTGCTGGAGATAAACTTAGCATATGTCTCCCAGAGCTGCCTAGCCAGGGCCTGCAACAATGAAGACGTCTTTTTGGAACTTGATTAAAAAGACACGTCGAGATCAAAGTCAAGCTGGTTCCAAGCTTTGCAGATGTGATGAAATCTTTTACCGTGAGAGAGAATAATACGTTTCACTGATAATAGCTGTGCAACATGAAACAATACAGTCAGCCTGTTTCAGCAGTTTTATAATTAACACTCCAACGGAAATATAACCAGTTGTTGTTTTCAAGTGAAGAGGCTGCACTCTGGATTGTTGGTGTCATTTAGCATATTATTGTATGTGCAAGGCAGATAGAGAGAAGCCATCATACTGTATTACCGCCTATGAGGAGATGTCAGAGTGTCCCACTTCGTCTATTATGTTACCTATATGCAGCTTTTTTCTGTCGATTTCTAGCTGTTTGGCTGCTGACAGGTCATCAGCTTCTCATCTCTGGGCCAGTGATGAGCCATCATCAGACCACATCAGGCATGGAGAGGCAATCTCAGCGAGGACTTTTTTAGTCATGGTGTGCTTTCCGCAATGACAAGCCCCCTGGCTTTGTGTTGGTTATGGGTGCGTTTGTCTGCCTGCCTTAGCAGTGGAACTTCTCAGAGGTACACAGATAAAGACAGGGGTGGAGATAGAGGAGAGAGCCAGACACATCAGGTTCATCCATCTGTAACAGTAAGCAAGCAGTGTATCACACCAGCCCACATACACTATCAGCCTGCACCATGCTGAGAGATATACCTGAGGACTGTCATATTGTCCGCAAAGCAGATCAGCACCAGGACCCACAGATGACTCATTTTGAGTAGACACAGCCTGATCTTTCATTGCCTTGTCAAAGAGATATGCTACACTACAGTTCCAGTTTAGTGTGCCACACATCCATTCGGTCATGTGGAGAGCTGAAAATATGCAAAGGATGACTGATCATATGGCCTATAAATGTGTGGGGTGTAGAGAAAGATTTATTTTGTGACAGACACACATTTCTGTTGGCATTTCTTTCTCCAAGAACATTTGCTATTTTCAGACAGCAATTACCACGCAAAGCCGTTCCATTTATTTATTTCACCTGTGGTGACAGTAGGAAAACATTACAGTACTAATGGTGTTTACTGGCAGTTTAATGTATTTAATGTTTAATTTTAAACTGTCCAATCCAAGGGCTTTGGCTAGAGTGTTTCACACATATGTTGCACAAATTGTCACAAATTGTCACCCTGTTTCCAACACCTCTCACAACACGCTATGCCCCGTTAAACTGAATGAATTGAAAATTAAAACCCAATTTCTAAAAAGAACTTGGGAAATCTCGTAACACTTGAATCTTCTGCATTGCACAAGATTTAAACCCCCTGTTTAATAAAAGACACAACCCCATAAAGGTGATTCTGTACATCTGGACATTAGGTTTTTACTGGGAGAAATGTTTTGTCACTCTTCTTCAGTCTCAATGGGAGACCACATCCAGATGAACAGAATCAGCTTTCTGGGATTTCCTTACCTGAATGACTGAACATGCATCAAGACAAATCTAATCGGAAACAGATCATGGTTATGAATTTGAGACCAGTAACAAATTTGTAAAAAGTTTGGAATGCGCCATGTTTGCATGTTTGGTCATCCCCCAGTTTTAAGCAAGCCTTTGGTTGCTTTAGTGTTAAAGGCAATATTTTTACTTGTTTTTATTTATTTGCATTCTTGCTGCTCAGCAGTGTCTTTTTTTGTTCTAAATGATATGTCACATGCTTTCATTGGCTGACAGGTTTAGACTGCCGACAGAGCTGTACTGCTCGACATCTGGCATTGTCCTGCTTGTTCGGATGGCAGCATGGATCGCTCCAAAATGTGTATACGATGTTACTCTGAAGTAAGCAACTAGAAGATTAACTGAATTTCAAAAGGTAAAGATAAAACATTCCTTTTAATATTCTGGATAAGCCAAATGTATTCTTTTTGGTACTGGTTTACAGTGAATAACAGCATGAAAAAGCTTAGGTAACCCAAGATATCTGAGCTTTGAACAGCTTTTGATAAGGACCTTAAATAAATCATTTGGAAAACCAGAACATATATAAAATATAGAAAGGAGTTTTTACTATATTATTACTGGTATTCATGGCAAAATTAATAGATGTTTGGTTGCAGACTATAAAAGATTTAGCTAAAACCACTTTAGATTTTTAGCAATAGACAGGTTAGTTTTCATTTATTTGGTTGGATGTGGTGTGCAGGTGTTTTTTGTACCTGGTGCTGATGATGTAATGGGCAGCATAGAGAGGTGAAAGGGAGCACAGACTCGCTGTCTGCTGGTAGCGTAAACCTGTTGAAAGGAAATCGCATTTTGGATTTTTATAATGGAATATATTGTGAAAATGTATCTAAGAACTTCAATGCTGCAAAATCAAAGTACCTAATCTGTTTACATTGACCTGCATATGTGTCTGTGGGATCTCAGCCAAAGATGATGCTGGAGACACCCACTGTAGCAGGAACTACTGCTACACAGGTGATTTAGGGTACGTAGGCACGTGTTTTAATTCCCACGTGTCTGTCTGTGGACATGTTTGGCCTGTATGATAACATTACAACCATGCAAGATGCAGTCATGAATTTATTTTTTTAAGTGTAGCCTGTCAGTGCCAGCCAGCTCACTGTGGTAGTTTGTATACCAGAGCAGGTATCTCCATAGGCCAGGTGGTAAATTTGCAAAGGAATGAACTGGTTCTTTTATAGCTTATTTTTCTCCATCTTACTGACGCGCATTTTACATTCTTGCAAATATTCATACAACACTATATTCTATGCACTTAAGCCCTTTTTTCATTTTCCATTCACACCCACAGCCAATTTACAGTCATCGGTTAACCTAACAAGCATGTCTTTGGATTCTGGGAGGTTGCAACCAAAATATGTGAAGGTGAAGGGGCAGTGCTAACCACTGCTAAAAAAAAAAAAAAAAGCGTTCTTCAAGCCACATTCAAACCAGTGAAACCAGCAATCATTTGCTGTCAGCCCTCAAATTAATAACAGCTTCCTATGGCATAGTTACATATTTGATAAAGCTGCATTATAGCAGTAGTTACAAATACATGAAAAACTAAAAAGAAATATTTGAGATGCAGTATTTTTATGCAGTTTGAAGCTCCAAATTCTTTTTCTATACAACTGTAAGCTGATAATAAGCTGATAATAATAATAAAAATATAAATAAAAACAATAATAATAATTTATTCAACTCTTTCCCTTTTTAGGTGTTGCAATAACCTGCAATAACCCTCTTACTTTGTTTCTTAGTATACCTCGGTCTACATTAGTATAATAAAAAAGTGTAAAAGGTGGACTACATATGGAATTATTTACAGAGCAATATGCAGACGTTTAAGTGATTTCATTTATAAAGTAAGTGCTGTTATACACCAGTGTTCTACACCAGTGGTGTATTTTTTTCAGATGATTAATTAGATGATTAGTGCCCTACGGCAGCAGTGTAATATAATACAATTAGAAGCACTTTTTTTTGTCTCCTAACTGTATGAGATTTGCAGGAGCTTGTAAATCAAACAAAGTCATAATTTAATTGGTCAGAACACTTGCCAGGTAATAATGCCATTACATTCAGACGTTTTTGTTACATGTGTAGTCTCATAAAGGCAGCTGAATAAACTTAAACAGTAAATAGTATCTTTTTCCGCACAGAGAGACAGTTCCAAGCAGAGTTCCACACAGAGTTCCACTTTCAGAAGCCACCCATTACTTGTAGAATGACTTCTTTGTGTAGCTACCTGGGCTCCAGGTTTATTTTTACCCTCCCTATGTCCCTCCTCATTCTTTAGCAGCTTCAGGAGATGGCGTTAGTTTGGCTTCATCTCTGACAAAAGATAAATGAGCTCTGGGTCTGTGGTGATCCACTATGGCTGCCAGGGGGTTCCAAAATAGCAAACTATTTTTCATATGGAGCGAAGTGATATGGAGTGCGATGCAGCAGGCGCTAACATTTACCATATCATAGTACGCAGGAATACATTTCATTCTTACTTTTTTCTTTCTTTTACTTTCAACTTTCTGTTTGTACTTGGGTGGGCGAGGGCTGTGGCAATTAAAATTGATCAGTTACATGTTGAGACCAAGTTTGCATTGGTTATTTACAGAGTTTGTGGTTGAAGCTTATTGAAATAAAACATTCGTTTTAGGTCTAAGTAAAAATGATTAAGTCTTAAGGTAGACATATACATATATATAAATATATAAAACATTGAAAATGTCAGCCTCTCTTCTGTTCTCAGCATTCGTCTGATGTTCTCTTTCTCCTCTCTTGGAAATAGTGTGTAGTAATTAAGGTGAATTTGCAGAACAGCACAGTTGCTTTGATACGATCTCAAAATTGGTCATTAATCACCTTCTCCCCACCAGGCAGAAAAACAACAGTGATGTGTTTTCACAGAGAAAAAAAATGTCCTGTGTCAACAGGAGATTCACCAGCGCCTGCTACCAGCTGAAAGAAACTTTCCCATTTAAATGAGGAGCTACAGAGCTTCCGAGGCCCTTTGAAGAGATGTGCTTGGCACAAACAAGAGCGGCAGCCTCTCCTGTGTTTTTAACAGCCGAAACATCGCTGACACCTGATGGGTGATCAAACACAAGCCATCTCTAACTGAATCCTCACGGGGGCTCATCTTTGTACTTCCCTCTCCACAGATAAATCTGCAGACCACGCTACTGGAACAGCCCTCCACTCAATATTTACTAGTGGCTCGGTCACCTGACTGCATGCACTGTGTTTATAAAGGCAAATACATTTGTTGGTTTTGCAGCATTTGCACTCTGACTACAAGCCTGTCGGCGCGTTTGATGTAAAGCCACACACCCCCCACGATGTATCAAGTCCCTATATAGATTTTCCCCCCAATATTGTGATGGGGTGGATTGCTGGCTAACTCACCTCTGGGTAGAGACAAGTCTAGATGTCTCATGGGAAAAGAGAAGGTTTGTGGGATGAACTCTTAGTGGTGCTCATACAAAAGGTCAAAGTTATTTCTGCTAGTGAGACACAAGTTTTCCTTCCTCATCCATGTCTCAGTCCTTCTCCTTAATGATCCATCCTTGGAGTGGTGTATGCATACTCGTTAGAGCTTTATTAGCATGAACATTGCAAGAGCAGATGAATCAGATGAAGTCAGACTGGCCACACTGGAGATGTGCTCTGTAAGGGCCTTTGCTTGTCACTGAGGTGAGATGATTTATGATTTATTTTCCAATAACTCCCAGCCTGCTCAGTGCACTGGGCCCTCCTGTCAGCATTCACAAGCCATGACTATCCCCCATATCTTCCCTCCCACATCCACTGTACAAGCTTCTTCCTTTGTCTGTTGAGACAAATTGGGAAGAGGTTCTACAGTTATTAATACAGCTTATTTGTACACGTGCATGTCTGGTAATTGGAACAAGAGAGGGGATGGTGGCGAGATTAAAAAGCCATGAATGACAGAGCTCCAGCGGTGCTGGATTCAGTTGGAGGCTGGCAGACTGTACACACCTGGGCCTCCAGGCAGATGGTGAGGGTTGAGGGTTACATAACACTAGCCTAAGCCATATGTCTCCTAACCACACAGAATCTTTAGGAAGCCCATAGTTCGCCTCTGAATGCAGTCCATGTGAGACCAGAGGGCAGCTGTGTTCTCCTCCTTGATCCCAGACCAGGTGTTCAGTACGCAGCTTCTCTATGTTTCTGTCGGGAACACTGGCAGCAATACAGCTAATACCTGGATTGTGGAATACATAAAGTGATTATGAGAAGAACAGATTGCTTGGTCTTATGTCCAGATCACTATTGCACTGTAAACACTAGACTAGTAAACAAGTTGATTACATAGAGGTCAAACTATAGAGTAACACTGTAATTGTTTGCAGATAAAACATATGTCCATGCTGATTTATCTAAGCAGTAGGTCTAGTCTGGGGCAACTGAAGTGAGTGCAAGTGCCTTTTGAGTATTCAGTGTTATTTACAAAGCAAACAAAAAGGCTTAAGAGGTCTGGTTAAAAAAGAAGAAGAAAAGAAAAAGAAACATTAAGCTATAGTTTGACCTCTCTGCATCTTATTTTCAACTAATTATCCACGGTAGATTTCCTTATTGTGATTCAACTGCTTGACAATGCATGGCTTAAAATACAAACCCAGAGGCAGCATACTGTATCTCACAGATGGACATTTTCAGAGTGACATTTGAGACATTGTGGGACTGTTAAAATTCAGAGATGAAGCATCCAGAAGAGATTAGAGAGCTAAATGGCAAACAATAGACGCTGCAGTGGGACAGGAGGATATGACTCTTCGTTGTGTTAATCACAGCGGAACAGCCCTCTCCTCTTCACCAAACGATGCCATGGTGATGTTAATGGCACTGCCAGCCATGACTAAGGGTGCGCTTCGAATGATTGATTGCCAGAATTATATCAAGGTGACTTTCAGTCAGTTCCATCAGGTTGTTTAGTGTGATCGATAATAACAGACGAATTATAACATAGACACGCCTGCCACACAATCTCATCAGGTTGCAGTCGTTATTTTGCTCTTTAATTTGAGTTCAGCACTCGGAAATATTTTATCCTTGTCTGTCAGTTGCAGCAGATTTACACTCAGCTAGTTTCCATTAATTTTATTAATTCAGTTTTCTTTCTTTCTTTCTTTCTTTTTTTAAATCTACGCTAATATTTGGTTCACTAATGCAGCAATATGTCATTAGTACTCCCAGTCTGATGTGTAAAGAGCAAAGCCGGAGCTGGTCACATCCACTCTTAATGTGGATGTATGAGGAGGTCACGCCAGCTGCAGAGGCGAGAGCAATGTCTCTGTCCACTTGGCCCACTGCCCCTGCGTGCGCACACAGCGCACTGTAGCCCACAGGCTACAACAACAACACACAAAGCGCGCCCTATGTGCTACATCACAAATGAAAGATCAAACATCAATGTTCACCATAGGCACTCAGTGCAGGCTGTTAATCACAGTGAATTTAATGTGTTCCAGTTGAGAGATCACCCAGAGAGTACTCCAGTTAAACTGTGGGTTTTCAGAGAAGAGTAAATGCCTCCACATAATAGTGTCGTACCACAGTAGAATTGAATCAAATGGCGTATGATGGGTTTCATTTATGTTCACTGACTCTCTCCTACATTTTTTATAAAATCACAGCGTGTAAATTTATGCTAATAAAAGTCCCAGCAGGCTCATACTGCAAAAGCCAGTCAATACTGAAATATTAGTGTGACTTTTAAATGCAAATACCCTATGTTTCTCATTGCCCTAAATCAAACTGGAGCATTTTGCCAAGATGCCCACAACACAGAGTTCAGATCTCAAATTTGGAAAGACAGGGCAAATCCCAGGACGTGGCAACAAATATCCCAATGGCAGTGACTCACCTCTTTGAGAGGCTTATGCAAACCCAGGGGGAAGGTGATGGATTTTTTCCCTTACCTACAGTGAGCGGAGCAGATGCTGGAGAAAGATTCTGGACGTCACGAGAAGTAAAATATGATTGCGGGGGTGTGTATATGTGTGTACATGAAACATTAGCTCACTGAGTTCTGGAGTTTCAATAACTTCTGAAATACTTAGAGGGTAAAAAAAGGATGAGAGGAAGAGATTACACACCATCGTGGCACGAGGAGCTTCTCTCCAGGAAGGCCCAGATCTCTTTAGCTATATTTGTGGGCTTGAGGTTTTATTTACTGACAAAAGCAGCTGCGCACCAAATAAAATAAGACACAGTATATTATAGTTAAAGCAGCAGCATACAATATTGCCAGTGAAGTATTGTATTTTAGACACATGATCAAATTTCTATGTGCATGCCCTTTGAGAAACACTTTTGTCCCTTGTTTGCATTGTATGTGGATTTTTTCAGGCTTTAGCAAATTTCCATATCAGATAATATTTTTTTCTTTTAATAATAATAAATGTTTAACAGGGATAATAATGAATTTAATTAGCTCTTGGTTTTCAGAATCAAACATAATATTCTACATGAGAAAATTGCCAATCTAATATATTGTAATGTCACGATTTACTCATTGTGAATTTATTACAAAAATGCACACAAGTTAAAAGAAGCTTGATTAACCTGCTCTTTCCTCTGCGCACTTTTTTGTAGAACACTTAACTTTTCTATTCATATCTAGCAATTTTTCAGCTATGTTAATGCAGGCATTGTTTATTTTGAAAAGGTCATTAGAGTTATGAAGAGAAGCGAGCTGTGTAAAAATGATTTGATTGAGGTAGTGGAGGCTCTGGCACAGTGAGTTATGGACATCCAACAGAGAGGAGCCTCTTCATTAGTGGAATGATTAAAATTGATGGGAACCTATGGCGCTCCTGCTCCCCTGAACTCCCTGGAGCATAGCTCTCATTCTGCACTCATTTATTTGGGACTTTGTGTTGATCAATAAAAGGTGCTCGCTGCTCACTATGGGGTCTGGTTGGGGAAAAACCAAGAAAAAGAGAAGAGACTTGTTTTGTTGTTGAAGACAAACATTACTGTCAACAATTCAGGCTTTAGAAAACCTTGGGGAAAACAACAGCTTTGGCTGTTGTCTCTATGTAATTTTCTTTACAGGCTGTCTATTTTAGTCTTGGTGGATTTTAGACTCTTGTTTAGCAACCCACACTGTTTTCAAAAAATAGTTTCAAAAACTTTAAGTTTGGTCACACTTTATTCTAAAGAAACAGGTTTTAAAACCAGCAAGACAATGGTATGTTTGTCCCACGGCGACTTTGTTGTCACGATTGCACTTTAATGATAATATGGTCTGATTGCTCATCAAGGAAGTGGAAAATATTTTGATCTTTATTTATTTTACTGATAACAACTTAAAAATCACTGTCCTTTTTTTAAACATTCCAAATGTTTTTGCATTTCTATTTAAAGTTTTTTTTAAAATCTATGATGAAGTGTTTGTCTATTGCAAAATTATCGCATTAAAGTGAACCGATGCTCTTTCCAGATTACAACAGTTTCATGCAGAAAATGTCATTTATTTAAGCATATTAATTCAAATTTGGGCAGCTTTTGTGGGAAGAGTAGTACCCATGAACAAATAATCACTGAGAAGAACAGGAATTAATTTCTGTGTATTGGACCAGAGCCAGATAACGGGAAGAGATGCTGAACAGAGTCCAGACTCTCTTTGTCTGTGTCCAGCTCTGCTCATTAGAGTGGTGCTGTGCAGCTCATGGCCCATCGCTTCCCACTGTTGTGAGGGGCCTTGCCTAAACAAATAGAAATGATGTGCATCACATGACAGATGATTGCAGAAAATATGAATTTCTGCAGTAGTGGGGGTTTGCAACACAGTATACACAGTTTACGTTACTTTAAAAATGTAATGTGCAACTAAATCTTAAATTACCCTGTTGCATGTTCAAAACTGATACTGTAATGCCATTATGATAGCACTTATTGGTTATGTCAGCACTTAAAGAATTTTAGAATTTTGATTTTTTTCCTCAGTTCAGTATAAAAATAATAACTGATGCTCACCAATTAAATGCAGTTAATCTCAATCAGCACTAATGCTAACTGTATAAGATGGATTAAACAATTGTTAGACATGAACCTGACCTATACGTTGCCCGTATTAAATAAGTTTTTCAGTCAGTGTGAATAAAAAAATTGGCCTTTTTTTTATTGTAATGATTCAGTTGTATGAATTATTGATTTGAATGACTAGTAAAAATGTGAATAAAGATTGTTAGGGATGTTAAAAATATATATATATGTAGATTAACTGTTAGAGCAAGAGTTATTAACAAAACTATAATGGGGTAATAATAATGATGATGATAATAATCTTACTAGAATGACCTTAGACTATGTGTCTATATATCTGTAGGTACCATATCTCCTTACTGGTTGGGCCAATCTCAACAAACCTTTGCATGGACTTTGTTGCACATAGAACTATTATTAACAATTGTATATTTTAAAAATCATTTATTATAAATTCCAGTTCTGTGGATTTTTCTCTTCATCCCCTGGAAATGTGATGTAATTTTATGTTTTGTCTTTGCATTTGATTCACATATCACGTTCATCATATGTCGCCCACGTAACTTAAATGTCACCAATATTTCATCCTATTCACCACTAAATAAAAAATAAAGAATTTTAAACAGTGCTGCAGGCTAGTTGTTTTTTTTTGCCCCTACTACTACTACTACTAGTACTACTACTAATGATAATAATAATAATAATAATAACTTTAGTTAGACAATATCTTTCAAAAGTTATAAAGCACTTTACATACAATGAAAAGACCACCTACCACTAATTAAATAGTACATATTACAACAAATATTATATTCCATAAAATAAAATTAAAATATCATCAGATAATTTGTACAGATATGGATCTGTAAATATGGTGTGATAAATAACTGATCTTAGCATAGAACTGATTGAACGATGTTTGAGATAATCTATTTCATAGCTTTGATCAATAATAATAATACATATTTACAGGTTACTTTTAATGATATTGGTAATTATACATAGTCTATATGTCTATTGACTTGTTATTGCCAATGTTACTTGCAAAGTATGGATGGAATCTCAGATTTCCCTCACACTAATGCAAAAAAATATGCTTGAAACATAAGCAATATAAAACATTTTGGTACAGTGGTGTAGCATTACGATACTGATCACTGTAAGGCATGTTACAGTATACCGTTGGTAGCTTGGGCAGTAGCATGGAGGACTATAGTGGTAGCAGTTGAAATTCATTAGTTGCTGATTCAAATCTGACTCGAAGGAAGAGGTCATTTTGGGCAGGATGATTAGAGAAGAGCACTGTACCCTTATAAGGATTTTGATGGTCTTTTTCCTTATGATAGCTGGGCTCAGCTCTTGCACCCAAAACAATTTAACGACAACAAAATTTGCTTAAATATGTAGTCATACTTATTTTTTCTTATATAGACAAATTATACACAATAGAATGTATAAAGGGTAATTTAACATAAGGCATTCTGTACTACTATCAGATTATCAAATGTGAGCACACATGGGTCCATATAAAGTAGTCAATAAGTCATTAGCATGCATGTATGTAGTGCATCATTTCAGGCCCTAGTTTATCACTGGATTATTTAAAATTCTTCCAGTTCCAGCTTTTTCTTGTAGAAAGTGATATGAGATGGTTTTTCTAGAAGAGCTTCATATATTTGTATCTTTTTTTAAATAAATATGTTATGAAGCTACACATCAAATATTAAATGTTACAAATAATACATTTTCTTTTTTTTTTTTGATAAATATGTTTGTTTGAAATTTGACGCCAGCAACACCGTTCTAAAAAAAAAGTTAGGACAGGGGCCTGTTTTCCACAGGGTTGCATCATCTCTTCTTTCAGCAACACTCAGTAACCGTTTGGGAACTGAGATGACCCACTGCTGTTTTGACAGTGACTTCTTCTTAGCTTGACACAGGATCGTTAACGTCATTTTGTCACATCATAATACATCAATTGTTTTCATTACATCACAGACACAGGGTGTGTCCATACGTCACATAAAAGATTAACAGAGTGAATCAGAATGCGTTGGTCCTGGTTACACCTATCCGGCTGGATGATTTCCCTAATCCTCTGAGGTCTAAGTCATCATAGGTATTAACCCTAAACCTAAACCTACACTAAATCAATATTTTTGGAAAAATATGACCCGTTTTGATGTGTATCAGGTATAACAAATATGTTTGTTTCCTGATGACCAAAACTTGAGAGAACAATTTTATAAAAACAGAAATGACATATTCTACAGTTAGAGTTAGTCAGAGTTAGGGTAAAGTCACCAATAGTAACAAATGACTGATGACTTGAGAGTTAAATTAGGATAAGCTGGATTTAATAATGACAGATAACTGCATATTAATTTCTAATAGAAAACTAATAAAAACCATGGTAAATGTAAGGGTGTAAGGCTTTTACCCCAGCAGAGCAAGAAGGTGATTTGTACTAAATATAATACCTGAAATCAGCATTGGATGCCGAAGGAGGACTGGCATAAAGTGACTACTTTGAAAAAGAAAGTAATCTTTGTATTTTTGAAATAAATTATTTTAATGTGCTTTCTTGTCGAATACACCCCCCAAAAAAGGTAAAAGAAACAAAGCATAACACAACAAGTCTGAAGCACAGCCCAATATATCATAAAAACTAGACATACGCCAAAATAAAGCACAGAATAAAACTGAAAAAGACAAATACTGGAAGCAGTAAAAAAAAAAAAACAGGAGAGGGAAATTAAAAACATCAAGTAATGAGTGCTGAAAAATATTTCATTCATAACTGTTTAGGGGCAGTGACATGTGTCTTCATGTATGTGATGATTAATGATAATAAGTCACATGTTATTAATTCCCTCCTGACTAATGTGGTAGCTTACCAAGAGTAATGAGTCAGGGTATGCCAGAAGATCATGTTGGGAAATACTGTTTCCAACATGATCAACATGGAAATGAGGTTTAATCATTTGAACGTGAGTGTTGGCATAATTGCAAATTTTCAATTTGTACACATGTTCAAATCTCGTTGCAAGTGATGAAATATTTACTGCTCATAATCGTGTGATTCCTTGATTGTACAATACACTTTAAAAGAATTAAAATGACTTGTTTTCACTTGAACTCTGTGATTTCACTGTGTGGACATTTCACCCCCCTCCAGTCCCATGGATCTAGAGAGAGGCAGGCTTTGAGGAAAGTCTTTTTGTGTTAAAGCCTTTGAATATCTATTCTTTATGATCTCTATTCCCTCTGCTGAAGTTCAGAGTGTGCGTGAACAGAGGAAGGGGAAGGGTGGAATCATAACACTGATGATGAGATGACACCGAACATACTTTGGAGAGCATTTTTGATTCTTTACACATTTTCCTAAACTCAGACAAATATATCCAGAAGCTATCACTGTATTCCATAAGCTGGTTCGATGAATAATGGTTGTTATGACAGGGAGCAGTGTCAATCAGACATGATAGCTTGAAGAAGTAAAATAAACATGAAACAAGGCAAATAAAAAGAGAGTTATATAAAGCTCTCCTTGATGTTCAGCATCGTACCTCTTTACCCCTAGTGTGTCTGTTCTATAATGGCACAAAGTAGGGATGGGTTGTCGCTGTCTTTTTCATCTCACTGCCTTTTGTTAGTATGTTGAGAGAGGCAAAGAGAGAGGGAGAGTGAGGAAGGAAGAAGAAGAGGAGGTTGCTGGGGATTGGACCCAGTCCCTGCACACCCAATTAAAGGAATCTTCTGCTCAAAGACACAGTCTGGCAACATGTGTTCTGACATTTGTCTTCCTGAGTGTTGTGATTTACGGTACCATGGAGCTAAAGGCTAAATTAGCAGCCGCCCAACATCAGAGACCCCACAGTAATATTGGATGGGTGAGGATTGTCAGATAGGATCAAGCATGCAGTGTGCTGTTGTCTTGTTTTCATCGTCGCGTGCAATAGAACGGGTTGGCGACCCTGGTGCTTTGTTGATAGATGAGTCAAAACAATGCTTGCTGTAATTTGGGATTTGCAAATTCAATTCATTAGCATTTTACTGAAACAGCATGTTAATCAACATCAAATCGGGGATAAAGCATAACATTTAGGACTTATTAGAAATGTCCATGCAAATAGACTCCAGTACAACAACTGTGCCATAAATTCCGCTTTTATGACGCCTACAGACTTCCAGTTCAACTGAGATTCTCCAAGAGCAGATAATTCTGCTTTCCTGTGCCTTACTGGGGTTATAAGGGAAGGTGATGCCATAGCTGAATTATCTTATGTGTTCCTAATATTTTGTCCGCCCAGTTAAGATTCTTCCAGGAAGGTTGCACATATGTTGACAGTGTATATCACATATAGAATGTTATACTTTTGCGTTACTGATGTATAAACTTTATAATTTGTCAAAAGCTGGGAATTATTTAAAGACAATGCAAATTAGAACAGCATCCAATATTATAGCGTTACCATTGTTTGTGTATATAATGAGGTGAGTGGAAAGCAAGCATGGTCTACCACTGTTTAATAGTAGGTAACCTTACTTTTTTGGCTACTGCTTGTGAACTCTACATTTATGAGTACAATATAAAGTATTCCATCCACAGTGTGGGGTTGTTTTCGTTCCTCTGAACCTTTAAAGCACAATCTCTAATCGAGATCCTCCTTCCCCAGACACAGCTTTGATCTCTTCCTGTGGGACCTGTTTGTGCCACTAAGGATTCTCTGATAAGCCTTACAACCAGGCAGCAATTACACTACTAATTACACAAGTATAAAACCCTGACCTTGCACTTAATATACCTGCCTCTGTGCTGTGTCGCTGAATTCCACTTCTACCGACAACTTGCACGCAAACAAAAATAGAAACAGACTGTAAGCACAAATGAAAAACACCGAAGAGTCTTTATGCACAGACGGCATAGCTGCTGCCGAGTTACGGGGTGTACCTTCCCAGCAGCCGGTGTAGGGGTGTGATCTCACAAGGTGAGCGGATGCTGGAGGAGAAAGCTGCCTTGCGGTCAGTTGGGAGGCAGCGGGCCTCAGGGAAAAGCTCTTAACTTCTGTCAGGCACAAATAACCACGCCATTTTTCACCCTGTGATTTTTAACTGAGAAAATGATTCCAGTCCCCAGTCATATGAACTCTATGCACATGCCATGAGTCAATTCTAGCTCTGATAGAAAGGAGTTCAGCTAAGCTGCCAATCTTTATTTCTTGCGCAGTTCAGTGTTTTAGGGTACTTGGCATAATACACCCATCTAGACGGCATGAATGCATTATCGTGTAACTGACTGGGCATGAAAAAGTGCAGTGTGACACATCTGACTGTCTTGATTTTATGCCTTTGTGACCAAGAAGCATGCTGTAAGACTGTTTATGAAAAATAAATATCAAATGTCACATGTACAAATCCTATCAAGAATTATTGGAAATCTCAATGTCACTGAAGTCTTAATGTGGAGAAAAGCAGAGGCTGGGTAGTGAATTACATTTTATTGTCAACCCTGAAAAAAATAGAAGAAATAATAGATGGAAGTTCAGAATTAAAGCGGTTATTCAGTAGGTGGAAAGTTTTCCCTTTACAAAGAACGCGTTAGAAACCTTAAGCTGAGTGTGGATACCGTGATGTGATTTACTGTGGTCAACATGCTGCTAGGTGGTGCTAGTGGCGCTGCTTCTGAGGGAGAGATTACACTCCGAGGAAGCAACACTGTTAGATTCACCTGCATTTGCCAAAACCCTAAAAGTGTGAAGCCATCTCGGACTGAGCTATATCGCCTTTCGGATTTTATATTCCAAGTGTGCACTATGTGTATGTACTGTAGAAAATACTGTACTTCCTGTGTTTGCTGAAATAACAGCAATGACTTTTTATCTGCCTCCCAGGCTTGCACTTATGAGGCACTGATTCTTAAAGTGAGAATATATGAGAGCGTGTGCCCCCGTACTCGAGTATATTGTCACACATCAGATCATTTAACACTTTGAACTGTCAGAAATGTGTCACTCAGTCTCTCTCTTGATACCTTCATCTGTCAGACTGAAATCATAAATACAATCATTTCCCCAATGTTGGCTCTTTATTCTGTCAACCGTTTCAAAATGTGACTGTGCCTCTTCATTTCCGACCCATGAATAAGTGAGAGGCCATTAATATGTCTCTTTCATTACACTCTGGCACTGCACTGCATGAGCATGCACAGAACTGCGTGTTCACTGGGCTCTGGTTCTGATGTCCGATTTGTAAGGCAACAAAGAAATGTCACCATGTCTGGATGGGGAGAAGTGTCTTTCCGAGAATTCATATTTTGTTCCTGTTTAAATAAACGAGAGCAAGAAAAGGAGTCGCTTTCGCATAGTAAACTAAATGTGTTCTGGTTTAAATCATGAGAAATTTTCTGCATGTCTTTTAGTGAATTACTATCTTGGAAACAGACACTAAATTATCTTTTTCTGGAGAAAAAATAAATAAATTGTGATCAATCATAGACTAACATATCACCTTCACCCTTAGTGTTAAACAGACTTTACAGCATTGTGAAGAGCTTGTTTGTGCTCAGATTTTGTTTCCCGTTTTTTCTCCTTTTCTTCGCACCTTTTTGTCTACAGATCACCCTGTGGTTTGACAAACACATTTTTTTCTTCCTTTCTATCGCCACTCCCAAGACAAGATTAGAGGGGAAACTCATCAGTCTCCTTGGCTGTTGTCTGATAAACTTTTTATTTGAAGGGTGTCCTGTCTCATGTCTCTGGTGTCTTCCTCCAGTGCACTCCTGATTTGAAATATAGCCTTACATAATGAGGGAGAAAAATAGAGCGGTGTTGCACCCCTGAGCCAATGTCAGCTTAATCAATCATCTGATCACGGCAGGCATGCTTACTCTACTCGCTTCACATCCGCCACATCCTTCCCCCTGTTCAACGATGTGACAGCAGCATAATTCATTTTAACTCAAAAATTAAAGCAGCAAGATCAAGCTTGTCCTTGCATCTGTTTGGTCTAAACACACGGCGGTGCTGGTCTTGGTGTGCGCTTTTGCCGCTTTTGTTTGTGTAGCAAAGTCGATGCTTTCCTTTGCACGCGTGCTTATCGGAGGAGTGTTTGCATGTACTTGTGTACAGTGTGCAGTTTACCGGGGTTGCCTTTGCGTGCACATGCCAGGATGTATTTCGCAGATGTGACATTTGTACATTTTTCAGATGTAACATTTTGAGTGTGTTTACGTCTCAAGCTCAAGTTTCTTTGCTACAGCGCTGAGCATTCAACAGGCGTGGAATGCGAGTGCGGGGTTCACGCGGTCAAATTGCACCAGGTCAGAAGGTCGGGGAAATTTGGAGAAGCTAAAGCTGAGCAGAAGGAATGGAACTTGGCCTCTTCGCTTGGCAGTGAGAGATTCCTTCTGGCTTTCTGTCAAAAAGTCGGCATTCAGCAAAGCATAACTCCAAAAGTTATATCACGCTCTTGTTGCTGAGTTACGTGCAGGAGTGTTGTAATAAAAACATGAAAACTGACTCTTTTTGACAAAGTACCCCATGTTATTAGTCGATTCTTGCTGCATATTTTAGTATGTCTCGTAGCATTGATCTGTAGTTTTGCATGGATTAAACACCTTTCTTTATTATGTGTTCTAAAATTGGATACAGCTTAATTACAAATTAGAAACAGCATAAATCATATTTACATATGCGGATTCTTTCACGTTTTTCCCCCCCAAGGCTTTGTTTGTCACTATTCACCTTCACGTTAATAAAGTTTGTGCGATACTCTCAAAAGCTGCACTTAATGCTACATTTTCCCTAAGTCACTACAGCCAAACGGCAAATCTGACATCATGACAGAAGGAAGTCACATTTGGCCCGTTGAAGCTAAATAAAGAACTCAATAGAGACACATCATAGCCTTTTTTTATTGCCCTGCATCATATTATCAGCCTCATTGTTATTGTATTAATAGAATAATAATACATAAGAAACAAGCAGCTCTGCCAGCTTTCCTTTATCATAAACTAGAGTGCACTGTAATCAAAAATCAGTGAGAGCCACATCATGCTTCATTTAAGCTATTTAGAGAAAATGTTAACCGTATAAGACAGTATAAATTAGAATAAAACTACACTACTACAAAGCAACAGCTACTTAGTTACCATACTGTGTGGTGTCAGAAGCCTAGTTAACCAGTATGCACTGAAGCTCATCTGTATGAAGGCAAATGTTCAGGACAGTATAAATATATGTATTACAGAAATATGTGTAATGTCGTTGGGTATTTGGCAACACGCAGCCTAACTCTGCTGAGACAGCGAGACCATGTCAAAGTCCACGTGCGCCGCTTTTAAGGGGCGGAGTTCAGTCTCGCAGCTTGCCCGCTGATCACATGCAGGAAGCATGGAGTTTGTAATTTGTGCGCAAAAAAAAGCGGGATACGGACGGCGGTCGGCTGAGTGACGTTTGAAGGCAGCCATGCACGGCGCTGCAGCTTCACGCACATTCTGTCAATCCGCTCTTTTATCACGCACGGCGAAGACACGCAGCTTATTCTGCCAGTGACGGGAAGAGCTCAAGCAGGCGAAGCACGCTCCTCCCACCGGATGGTGGAGATGATGATGATGATGATTATGTTAATTGTGATGATGTTGATGAAAATAATGAAGCGTGTTCTGATTATCCCCGCTTGAATGCTTGGACGTTAAAGTTGAATACTTGGCTGAGAGCAGCCGACAGACTCCTATATGCTTATGGCTGGCAAGCCCAGTGAAGGAATTTGAAGTGAATATTCCCTGCACCCCTACAGCTTTTGGCTGACGTTAGAGAGAAGAGAGATGGGTAATATGGCGATAATTATAAAAGTTCCATATTTAACAGGGATTTTTTTTTTTAAATTAAAGCAAAAATAAAATAACAACCCCAAGAATAAAGTGTTTTCCTAAAATTATATTGATTATTTTTAGATCGACGGCCTAAAAGAAATAGATTATGTAGCTACAGGCGCAGTTGCGTGCACAAGGATGCATTTTGGCCACACTGTGCAGTTTTGCAGTTTATAATTCATAGTATTCTATCCCGGTTTTCTTATTTTGCATATAAGCAAATGCAGAGATGTAAAAAATCTTTGGAAATGGTTAGACAGTAATAGAAAATCGATATTACCATGCAAAACTGCGCGGGGTCGATCAGCGTGGATTACTTTCAGGCCTACATCTATTCTTCGACTATTGACAACCTCTCCCTTTCCAGTTTGCATGACTGGAGCTCTCACTAGCGCTGCTAGTGGACAATCAAACCTACACACCCACCTCCAGACACACTCGCATTTCTCATTTCTTACTTCTAAATTAGATAGCGAGACGTGGTGTCGGAGCTCACAGATCGCATAGAATTAGTTTGAAGTATCAGCGGTAGTTAAACAATAAATCTGAAATTCAACATGGAGTCCCCTCCAGATCCAGCGAGCGACCCGGGCAACAGCGCCTCGGAGCCGGCTACCCCGGTCAGGGAAACCCCGGTAAACCTGGAGACGCTCCGGAAAGCGGACCATCCAGCCCCGGTTCGAAGGCAGACCTGTTCCAGCACCAACAGAGGTAAGCGAACCGATTTCCCCCTTTTCACTTGATGAGAAATACGGAGCGATCGGGGACATTTTCATCAAACTTCAAAAATGAATTAAATCGCGTCCCCCTTGAATAACTGCACACTGTCTAAAAATCACCCAACCACAGGTACACAGCTTTTTATTTATTTTTTATTTAGTACCACAGCGGCGATTACCCACTTGGTCGTAATGAGTGCTTCGGTGTGGGATCCTGGTGTTTAGGCTCTGCTGACAGCTCAAATCATAGGGGGTGATACGGTCACAGATGTCACATTTACTCTGACTGCAAGATTAATCAATTATCCAGGAACCCGGAGTTGGCCAACGGGACCTTCTCCTCGTGCCAAAACGGGCTAACGTGCTCGCTCTAACGCGATATTGTCACAGAGTCGAAAGTGAACTTTGGGAAACTGTGGGTTAGTTTATCGATTAGTGCTATTCGCCTTCGCACAGACGTGTCCTCCACAGTGCCTTATACAACACACTGTACCGTCTGGATGGATTTTTCCCCCTTTTTTACATTTCCAGCTAACAGATTTGCGCTATTCCTGTGTGGAAAAAGACGCCCCAGCAGCTGGAATTTGTTTAATGCCAGCAAACAGTGTTGCAAGCATTGGAGGCTTCTGCACGCCTTTTGCGATTAAGCCCCCTCCCTTCAATACGAACAGACAATGAAAGCCAAACGAGCCCTACATTGCAATTAGCCCGTCAAAACGTCTGCATTGCTGCATGAGGACTGTTTCTTTTTTACACGATTTATCCATCACGTCCCGTCCATGTTGTACAGTACAAGACAGTATTTAACCACACCCCCTCTCGGCTGTATCCAGCACAGGCTAACCGGGCTCACCCAAGTTCAAAGAAATAGTGCTTTCTCTGCTGATTCCTGACAAGCAGAGTTGGTGTGGATACATGGCAGCGAAGCGACCGGTGTAGATGTGACATTCATTCATTGAACGACGTTTTCTTTTTTCTTTTTTGTGAGCGCACTCTTCCTGTGCGCAAGGGTATATTTAGAGTGTGATATGGTGATTGTGGAATGTAAGCTGGTTATGTAACAGGTTTAGCCATAAACAGAGGCGCGCAACTGAGAGCAGAAATCATCATCTTAGATCTTTTCACTTTATAAAGTGGTTACCCCCCCTTACTCCTCGTTATCACCGCGCTTGTTTTATATAGAAAAAACAGCCCAGTTCAGCGACTATTTATATGTATTTACCGCTCAAGCGAAACTGTGTGACTTTGTGGGCTGGCACAGCCTGCGCGCTTATGTAATAGCGGGGCAAAGACAGGTAGTTGGGAGGCTTCGTGGATTGATTTCTTTTTTCACAAGTCTGACTTTGAGACACTCCTAACCTGCTGACCCATATTCACCCCACCCTTTTATGCACAGGATTAAAGTGCGTCTGGGAAAGAGAAAGACAGGAAAAAGAACGCCTTTGGTCTGTTATGTAATGCTGAATGGGTGAAAAAAATGTCTTCACTGGGGCAATCTCTGCACTTTGAAAGGAGGTTCTCAGCACGGAAACTTTATTTTGGCCTTTATACAAAGAAAACAGATTATCGTTGGATATTATTTAGCATAGGAGGGCTTAAAGAAAACTTTTGAGAACTTTTCAAAAACTTATTGCAAGTAAATATTTGTCTGACATCGCTTATGGTTAAATTTCTGGAATTATTTTCTCATGTTTAACTGTGTAGTTCAAATCCTGTTTTGTATTTTAGCCTTTCATACAGGTGGGAAAAGCATTAGAAACTTTAACTCCACTCTGTTACGGTCAGTCGTCTAACCTTTAGAACATTAATAAATATTACAGTGAGATGACAACGTATTGTAATGCTACAAAGGAAGGCCACTGGTTGTTTTAAAAGACCCCCAAGCTGAGGTCACGATGGAGATGTCTTATAAATGTAATAATCTAGAAATATTTACAGCATTCATCATGCAGGAGAGCAGAAGAAAAGCTTGCTTTCATAAAGATATTATGCCATAATTGCTTTATTCAATTGAAAGTACACATGTTCTATTAAGGAGAAGCTGCAGCCGGGTTATTGCGTAGGCAGAGTTGATTGTAGGGTTGCTTAAAAAAATAAAACAATAAAAAAGGAGAAAAAAAGAAACAGTAAAAAAATATTTATAGTTCACAGCAGTGTTACAGACTTCTGAAACATTTTTTAGGATTACGCTTCCACGCTCAGACTCTGGCTTTTTAGGCCAGGCACGGAAACCAACATCTGAAAGGCGGCAGACACTCGCTTAAGCGCAGTTTCCCTCTTTACAGCAGCTGTATTAGACTTTCTGAGGATGCACATTGCTTATCCTGCATGCAGAGCGTTTACTGTTTTAACCCTGAGTGCTAATACCTTATAAGTAGAAATGGCTTACTTCAGCAGAAGCTCTGCTGTAAGACTTGAGTGGGTCAGAGAACAGGCCTTGAAGGGCTTTTGGTATATCATTACTGGAAAGAAGAAAGGGTGTTATTTTCATATTGCAAGATCTCTCCGTTCACAAATTTGGAAACAATCAATATTAATGGCTTAGTTATGTAAGGTGACGGTCTCTGCAGAGGTTTGAAATCTCACAGTTGCACAGGGAAGCACCGAAGCCGCGCGTGTGATGAGAGACCTGGTGTTTGCATCCACATTTAACATTAGTTTGTTCGACTGCTGAAAATGTGCGTGCTTCCTAGAAGTGTGGAATTAGACTCCACCGAATGATGCTGATTGATATGCTTGTCTTCTTGTGCTGCGCTATCATTGTCATGTATGCAGACTGTGAGTCATCTGAAAATCATTTTCCTTCGTTAGGGAGTAAGAGGTTACTCATAAAGTACAAATAACATTATGTTGGTTTAGAACAGCGTAATCTGTCACTAGGTGAAGTGTGATGTGGTTCCCTGTGGTGGAGAATATTACAGAGCCTCCTGCTTATTAGTTTGCCTCCGTCTCATATCTCGATTAATTCTGATATGATTTTTTTTTTAGCCTGAATAACAGCTTTCTTCCTATTGTTTCACTACATCTAGCGTTATTGTAGTTTTTCCCACCACACATTTTTGTTTCCATAAAATAAAAAAAGTAACCTGTTCTTCAGGTTTCAGTGTAGAGAAGTCTTAACATACAGTGCAGCATATTGCGTGATCCAGTCTAACGGAGGAGAGTTTAAACATTGTCACTCATCTCTTAATGAACACGTAGCCACAATTTACTCAGAGGTTTTATTTGTGGGGAGTGAAACGAGAGCTCTCAGCTAGACAGCCAGCATTTATTTAGTCGTTGTTGAAAGAGGACGGATGAGGTACAGCAGCATAGAGTTTTAACTTTTTGCACTAAATCTCAGAAAGCTGGCAGTTGGCTGAGGTTAGCGCGCCTCTCGAATGGACAGCGGCATTTCTGTGGCCGTGGCATTCTCAGATTCAGTGAATGAGGGCACTCTGCCCGCTGGAGAGCGTGAAGGTACAGGTATAGGCTTATAACTTGGACAGCTTGGACAGATCCAGGAGTGGAACTCCATTATGTGTCCTTTTTTTCTGGCTGGCTGGCTATAACATAATATCAAATCTGAGTCCTCTTGCGTTTTCAATTCTGAAATGTGGGTGAGGTAATGATATCATGAACTGTTTTATTGCTACCCATCAGACACTTCACATCGTTAAATGTTAACAGTCAGTCTTTCTTCAACCATACACCGAGCTGTTGCATAGATGGTGACAACTGTTTCTCGTTTTGACTTTGGCACTAGAGCTGTTGGAAACCCCCCCCCCCCGATCTTCTGTTCTTATGAGCTTCAAAGGTCAAACATTATTTCAGTTGCATCATGCTTATCTAGGCAGTGTACCTGTGAATATCAGCATAATATTAGAGTTAGTAGTTGATGAGCATTGATTGAAATATTGCCAGGCAAGATGTGAAGCTTTTTTTTTCTTGCTGTCATTTCAAAATATGAAATTAGCAGCACAGTGGCTCAGTGGTTACTACTGTTACTTCACAGCAGTGATGTGTGTGGTGACTTTCACAGAAAGGCGAATATAGATGATGACAGGAAGAAACATGCTTAACAAGACACATTAGATGAGATTAAAACAGATCTTTTTATGATTTTGTACTGCCTGTCTTTTATTCTTTTATATAAACTGACAACCTCCTGCAGCTTTCTGTACTCTGCACGGACACGTCTTAACCTTTCGGCAGTTGTTTCTGGATGAAGAATTATTTTAAAAATGTACTTTAGTATTTACCATCAAAAGATTTAGCATTAGCTGACAATTACAAGTACTGGAGGAATTGTTTAGTAAAATTATACTGCACTATGAAAATACCCAACTCCTTGTCTAAGGAGCTTGGTGGAGAGTCCCTAAATCTGGGCGTCTCAACCATTTGACCCTAGAACTGAAGAAGCTTCTCGGATGAGAGGTGAAACGTCTTCAAGCAACTTAAAGAAGTCCACACACCTTTCTTTCCAAGCTCCTTAGACTACGATGACCTGGATGACTGAGAACCTTCACAGACCCAACTCCTCGTAAACCGTGAACTATTGGAGCGTTTAACTTAAAGTATTAAAACAAATAGCAATTATGCTGCATAAAAATATTTTCTTGCGTTGTTATATGAATCGGTATTACTGCTGCATGTTTGAGCTTGAGCTTTAAATATTTTATATTCTGTCTAATCTCCTGTAATTTATCATATTCTGTAAAATTGTGTTTATAGTCGCTGTCCTGTGAGGATGCCATTTCTTAAAAACAAAACAAAAAAGCAATTTAATGAGCTCACTGGGATTAAAAATATCAATAAAAAATGAAGTTGATATTTTAGCGAAACACTGGGGTTAAATTTAGTACGTCCAATCAACCAAGTGAATTCTCATAGCTGATAATCTGAAAGTGATGGCCGAGCCTGCACCTGTGCAACTTGTCTGCTTTATTAAACCAGACGTGGCAGGATTTGACGTCCCCTCTCCATCATTGATGCTTTCTTTGCTGTTGTGCTGAAGGAATTATTAAAAACTTTTTCACACTATACTCTAACTCCGCTACATCACACAGGTTGGCCAAGGTGATTAGCTAGAGAAAACCTTGTTGTTGAGATGATAAATCATGGAGTGCTTGTTTATGTACTAATGTTAGCTCTGTCTCCACATAACATGTAGTCTGTAACTGATATTAGAGTAGTAAAAGCAGAGTCAGCTTTTCTAGCATACCTCTGAGTTTCCCACCAAAGCCCAGCAGTTTGTGGACATGCAAAGTACCAGAAAAACCGATTGTCTCTCAGCTTGCCAGCTAAGCTTTGCGAAAGGGCATTTCCATCATAATGCTGGCCCCGTATAGATTCCAGAGTCAAGCAGAATAAAGCCTGCTTCCAGAGACAATATCCAACTGTGGCCGCAAGATGGTAGGAAATTAAAGGATGGATGCAAACAAGTGAGCAGTTTTATGACATAATACTGTGAAATGCAAGGAGACAGATCACTTTCACACTGGTATATTTTAGTTGGTGTTAGTTCACTGGACAAGCTCTGCCTACCTTGCTTGCCCTGATGAAGCAACACTGCTTCACAGCAAACAAAATTTTCCTCCAGCCCCTGTGTTTGATGAATGCATTCTTTCACAGGGACGGTCGGCCTAACCTAGAGCTGGCTTAAGTTACCTCCAACTAAATGTGATACCTAAAAAGCACATATGTTCAAAAGCAAATCAAGTCATAATACTGTGTGTTTGGACAATGTATGTTTAAACATTTTCACAACTTGACAATAGCCTATTTTGTTAGTAGTACAATCCCCAAATGGTACTCATAGGTGTGGTTAGTTTTATGGGTCATTAACAAAATTTGGTTTCTGAACACAGGCACAAAAAGCACAAAAAAACCATGCTTTTTTCTGCATTAAATATCAACACAATTAGCAGCAAACTGCATGTCACAAACAGTTAATCAGTTTGCACAGGTGATTTAAATATTCCCCTTTCTATATTTTGTGCCTTCAGAAGGGAAATCCCAGTAATACACATCAAATCAAACCAAACTTTATTGTCAGTTTGCTTTGCATGCAGCTGTAGTGTATGCAAAATGAAAGGGCTTTTCTGCAGGGTCAACACAAGCGTATGCAACAGGGTCAGTCATAAAAACCTTTTCCACTTCTTGCATGCAATCTTATCACCGTGTTGTCTTTGTATATACAGACAGTACTTTTTTTAATGCCAAAACACAGTTTACACTGGCACAGGCGATTAGAAAACCAGAGCCAATTTGGATTAATCCTGACATAAATATTTTATTATTTGCACATTATGGTTATTGTCAACATCAGTGTGTAAAGCTAGACCCCAACTTTAATGCATACAACAGATGTAGGGTACTGTACAAGAGGGACAGCAAATATCGTCTCAGTGTTGAAGAAGGACAAGCACTCTTTCGTGCAGACTTGGAAGAGCTGGTATAAAAAAGCATCATACAGAACAGAGGGAAGCTGTATACAAATACTGTGGAGTAAAAAAGAATGCTGCTCCAAGTGGAAGCATGACTGATTTTCTTTTAACATCTTGTGCAATTCCAGGAAAAAACTGAAACACAGACACAGCTGTTCATGATATGGTGTTTGGTAACACCACTCCATTTGCTAAACTATTGGATTTGGCAGGGACCTTTGATTTCTTTATGTAACAAGACATGTGAAACAGCTCTAGAGTTTAATTCTATTTCAGCAAATACTCGATTGGTCTGACCTGTAAATATGACATAAAAAAGTCTCTCAAGTCTCAGAGATGCATAGTTACAGATACATTAAAGGTAGTAAATTAAGTTTAGTTTGATTAAAATTAAACTAAACTTGTGAAAAGACTCTAGACATTGGTTAAAGAAATTTGCTTGTTTTTCATTGTTTAGCTCTGTTTGTCTCAAATGAAAATCCAATATTCTCTGTTCATTTAACACTTTAAAATTTTATGCATAACACATATTAAGTCATTGTTAAATGAACTGAAGCATGCACCACAGTATTTGCCATTTGCAAAATAGCAGATTTTTGCTTGACCTGTGCATTTCACTCACAATTGTCCATATAAACTAAAGTGCATTTGGCTTGAAAATGCATTTATGTATATCATTTACTTTTGTTGACATAAATGCATTTCATATGTATATTTAATTTGCATTTTTTGCATAATTTAAGTTAGAACTTATATTTATTTTAGGCTTACACTATAGGTAATTCAATGCCAGCCTTTAACAGGCAATATTAATTAAAATAAGTTTAAAAACTTAACCTAGACCATCTATGAAAGTTTTATTCTTGTGGGACAGCTTATTTTTGAGTTTGAATCACTAGTGACTTAACTGGGGCTGGCGAGGAAATTTCAACTGGTGACAGACACCAGATTTGATGTGAAATCTCCAGTGGTGAATGATAGCTCAGATCTATGGCCCATTTACTGAAGTTTGTATCTTAGATAGAAAATTTTGAATAGTTATGACCGGAAATACTCCAGATGCATTATTGGAGGGCGTTAAAGGAGTCTAATTTTAATGTGGTACACTGTGACCTAAGTACTTGTGCTGCTTGGCTCCATGCCTCTCTGTGGCTCTGCGATATGAAAAGGGCCCCTTAGAAGAGGACTAGAGGGAAAGATATGGTGAGAGGGGTCTAAAATCTCACTCTGGGGGGATTCTTATGTCACATCTATGGCCAAGGCTTTCACATCTCCATCATTGTGGATGGTGAAAAGCTCCCAAGCAGGTAGGTAAGCCCTTTGCATGTAAATTTTTTACACTCAGAAACTTTGACCGTTTTATCTTTCAAACCATCATTCTTTTCACTTCTTAACAAAACTCCTGCAAAACACCTGCCAGACTGCACCACGCCCTGCGTGACATTCAGAGAAGTCTTTTATTATTTAATTCAAATCACAAATCCTTTACCTGTGTGTGCACTCTGATCGGCCAGCTATGGACATTATGTGCACATGTCTGCTTTAAAACGAGAAGAAATCTAAAGCATTTTATTCAAACAGCACAACTCAAGAGCTTCTTGGCTGTCATTTATCTTTCTTTCTGAAGGCTAAATTCACTGCAGCCTTGCTTTAAGGATTCTGTCGCGTATGATGTCGGACTAAGATAAAAATGGAAATATCTGTTGCATATTGCTGCCTTTCTAGCACAGATGAAGAGCAGCAGCAACGGACTATAACAAGGCAGAATAATCCATTTGCTTTCTCCTATGCTTAGAGTAATAATGTAATTTAACAATGTCTGCACTTACGCATTCTCACCATGTATTACATATAACAGAATAGTGTAGACGAGAGAAGGTGGTCTCAGGAGTTGTTAAACCTTCACTCAGAACAATGTGTTTTTACGAGTCTGTGCGCCATTATTGCACTACATGCAGAGTGTTTTTTCCGTTTTTACAGATTCAATTTTTAAAGAAAAAGAAGACCAAAATATTTTGTTATAGTAACAACATTGCTTTTCTGTGGTTCTGTCACACAAAATCCCAGTGCTGCAGGAGGTAAAGCACTCATATAACATCCTCCACTGCTAATTTCGTTACATTAGTAGTGCCGTGTCATTACTTCCCAAAGTTTATTTGTCACCTGAAATAAACAGAAAACTTTTGGAGACGTGGGAGATAAAACAACTTGAAAATCAGTGTCATTTCTGTTGGCTTGATTATTTATATTGGAATAACAAGCCCAACTTAATCTCATAAATAAAAAAGGGAGAGATACAGATCCGTCCCCTCCAGGTACTGCCACCACTTAATCGAATTAGCTCCACTTGCAGGCTTGACGGGCTCTTCAAACACCCCTGGTGACTTCTGAGTGCCGATTACAATCAGCTACTATTTTCAGCCTTTGATTATAATCTGGTGAGGTTGGACAGAATTTTTTTGAACGCAGAACTAACTAATTATTAACATCGCGGCCCATCTCTGTCTTTTTCTCTCTTTTTTTTTTCGTGCCCGCTACTCGGGGCCAATGGGGCTGGAGTAGTTAAACAATACCCACAAGTGTTAATCATATCAAATCAAGCAGTAGTGTGAAACTATTAGCTTGGTCTTATTGAAACAGCTCATATTAGTTGTTGTGTTGTCCAAACAATTAACTCACTAATTGTAAAATATGTGTAATATTAAAGAGGTCTTTTGTATATGTTTCTTATTGTGAAAGGAAAAAAAAGCTATAACATTTGTTCATACAGATTTCGCCACCTGACAGACAACAGTAATGAACACAATTCGCTACTCATAAAATAATAGGAGATGATCACAATTGTTCTTGCCTCACACAGTATGTCACAGAAACACTGCAACGTGCCTGTCAAACACAATTCTGCTCTTTTGTTACTTTTGAAAGGCAGCTTTTGAATATGAATAACTTACTAATGAATATTTGGTTCTTGTGTGTGTGCGCGTCTGTGAATTGATTGCTTTAGGAGGCGTGCTAAGACAGACTGTGGCACGATGGGGCTCAATCAGTGCAGCAATACTGGAGTGCTGCTTTCTGACAGTGATTGAAAGACAGACTTCACTATGTATGATTCTCCAATCACTTATTCACTGACAAATATCATCTGTCTGATCAATCAATATTTGCAGCTTTATTTTAGTAATGCAGTGCTTAAGAGGCAATAATTAACGCCGTGCTGGGTTGTTAAAAGCCTATTTTTATGTGACAGACCGAAATAGACGTACAGAAATAGGAAGATGAAAACTTTGGGTTGAGGTTGGTAGTGGCAGACCCTGCAGACGTTCGCTGCGCGCAGTGAACTTATCGAGAACTTGAGATTGTCCTATGGCATAACTATTTCAGTTGCTTTCAAGTTATGTTAATGTACAAAACTGTTTTTTTTTTTCGTCTTAACTTTGAACTTTCTTCCTTCTTTTTTGGTTGAATGCTTATTTCAAAGAGCTATTTGGATTAGAGCTGTATTGGAGACAGCGCTTCGAGAAAGTTCCAGGTATAAAAATGTCCAAATCTAATTCTTTAAAAGATTTTTTGAGCTGTTGTTGACACAAAACTTTTTGTTTAGCTTGCTGTCTCTTCAGGAACAATAATAAGTTCAGCTTTTTTTTGGGGGGGGGGAGGTTGCGAGTTTGTTTGTGAAATTGAAAATATACTGTGAAATAGTCCGAGGGAATATTCATTCAATGTCATCTTGCATTAAACAAGTGTGGCTTGTGATGCTCATTAATTTCTGCTTGCTCCACTTGCGGTGTTTGGGCTCTCTTTGCTGGCTCAGTGCCACAGTGTCTTCTGAAAGAGCCACTTCATCTCTGTCAGGGGCAGGTGGAAATTTTCTGCACACTTCTAATTGGACAAAGTGCCTTTCAAACTCTGAGCCATCATACACAGATCAAATTATCATACAGACCAGGTGTCAACAGAGGTTTTTCACCTCCCTTTTCCTCTTCTGCTCTCTCCGGCGTCTTTTGGTTGATTTTATGATTCTCCCTGGGCTTTTCAAACTCCCTAATGCTTAGTGGCCCCCGGCACGCTCAGGCTCGTCATAGGAATTGATTACAAGAAATTGCGCTTGCTATTTTGACTTTAAAGCTTTCATTATTTGCTGTCAAGAAATTTTTTTTTCTCCAGTGCAAGATCCTCAAGCAGATATAAGCAAATATTTCCACCAGATACAAGGAGAATTTGAGGCTGTGGTTTTAGCTACCAGGGAGCTTTAAGATCTTTAGTAAAGCTCGGGGCCAAACTTAACTGTGCTTTTAATAGTAATGGGTCAAATCTTCAGATGAATTCTTCATCTCCTAGGTGATAAGCGAAAAGAGCAACATGCTGGGCGATGCCATTTTGCCAGTATGTGTCATTTAAAGGTGTAACTGTATTTTTGATTGAGCACCAGTGAAGCCGGCTTGTGACTAATGTGAAAAAAGAGGCTGTCCAGATACAAGTATCAGACATGTGTTGGGTTAATTTTTTAGATAGTTAGACAGTTCACGGTACAAGACGGTAGATCAAGTGTTTTGAGTCTTTTAGGTGCCCTTTGTGTCCCTGTGCAGCAGTAAGAGGAAATATTTTGTTTTGTGTTGATATGAAAAGTAGGAGCAGTACTGGAGGAGAATAAATAGAGGATGGATTTTGAAACAAGTGTCTAAAAGGTTTCATAAAAGCTGAACCAATTACACTAAGTGTGATTTTTATATTTTCCCAAGCATGTGAGGTGGTCACTTTAAGCCGCATTCATTGCGAAAGCTCGCAGTAAATGAAAGGATGAAAGGACAAGTGCTGAATTTGCCTTTTTAAATTTAAACCTTGTTGGCGCTTGTACTCATGCATCACATTTTTATCCCAATATCTTTTGAAGGTTTAAAAGCTAAACTGGTGTAATGATTAAACGATTATCTCTGCTCCTTTAACAAATCACACAAACACGGCAAAGTTTTGACACGCTCGATCGCTTATCTTGTCTGCATGTCGTCAACGCAGATGCACTACACTGTGCTGACTTGATTCGGCGCAAAGGAAAGTGGACAGGAGAGATTGATGGTGGTGTCCCCAGTCAGACAGATAACACCTGATTCTGCCTGCAGGGGGCTGGTCTAGCGCGCTCCTCCCCTGCGCCTCAGATGCACCGAAGGCTGCGCCGAGGAGGTGAACCGTTCCTTCGCTCAATGCAAATTCATGGCCACATTCAGAGATGATCCCATGACAATTGAGCCAATGTGGCCCAGAGCACTCTGCAACACATGATCCATGCATCAGCCACACCTGGGAGAAACCCACACAGGCACGGGAGGTCATTTGTTCAACACAGGTGCATCACGTATTCCGATGCAGTCAAACAACCCACATGCTTGAATGCACGCTCGGAGACACACATGGCCAAATGCACACATGCGCATAGATACACAGGTGTTAATGAAATGCTCTGTACACACGTGGTTATCTATGTCTGCAGCACATCAGCTTTTTATTCTATTGTTCTTTGTTTCTATTGTTTCGTTGTTGCTTTGTCTGCTCAGGTTTGAAACATTTATACTTTTTACACGGGAACTTGCCTCAACAAATCAAAATACTATAAAATAATTAGTAGTTGAGGAAACGATACTATAATTGTCAGCCTTCTTGAAGGTGATGAGATCATGTGATGTGTTGGATGGTGTGGTGATTCTTTCTTTCATAGAAACATGTTAAAAACGTGATAATGATTTTTGGAAAACCACCTCCGGGTGTTGATATTTTTAAAGCCGAGCACTACAAATTGGGTGTTGGTCTTGATGCCAGCAAATATGTATTTTCCTGAGGAAAATGTACTTGTAAAACATGTCTACTAAAATGCCAACTCTCTTTAATGGAAGTTTGATTTCATCTGTTTGCCAGATCAGAAAGAAGTCTGGCCAGGTGTAACAGGCAGCACCTCACAAGGGTTAGTGCCAAATTGGTTTGTGTGAAGAATCCACATCATAGGGTGCTTGAGCTGTTACCCTCACATTGTCGCTTTAGGACAGCTGGTTATAAAACTAAAAAACTCCTTGTCTTTTTCTCATGTGCTATTGACTTAACAGCAAATAGCACTCTGGCTGCACTTGTCACACTACCCAGAGAGGGAGTTTGCTTATTTTGGTATGAATTTTCCATTTCACGCATCATTTTTTTTGTGATTTATTGTTGATGCTGTGATTTTGTATTCCAATACTAAGTGAACTCCTGTTGCAAGGTATCGTTATTTGCAATAAAGATAACGTAGAAGCTTGTATAGAGCTTTCCAGACTAAACAAGCAACTCAAAAATACCGCCATAGGCTTGGGGATAATTGTGATGGATGCCTTACTGACAGCTTTTTGATGTTGTTACATCATTTGTTGTAATTTACCAAACATCTGTAATATTTGAGTGTCTTATCATCCCTTTGAATCAAAGTAAGCTACATCTTCAAGAAGACATACAGTGTAGGAAAACAAAATCTCATAAATAAAAAAAAAATCAATAACAAGGTGTGTTGCACAGGTTCTCGGTGTATAAAGCAGATGGTGAAAGCCTTCTGTATAATAGATCTCAATATTAACTGTAGCACATGCTGGGAGTGTTGGTGGATGGCACACAGCAGAGTGAAAGAGAAGCAATGACCTTCTGTCCCATCATTTACCCTCTCGTGCCCCCCCATACTGCTCTCAAATTACTTTGTTTTAGCCAATTAAAGCAGCCGGCTGAGCATCAAGCAGGCTGCCATTTTTCGCTCACCTGGACCCAGGTGACATTATCGCTCTGTCATCGGGAGAGATAGCTGTAAGTGGGAATCTCCGGCATGGCGCCGTGCCACCTTAGACCCCACAGTGTTCGCTGAGATTAATGCAGTGATGCTCCCCCCAACTTGCACGAATCAGTCGGCTCTCTCATCTGTTCCCGGCGATAGCACCGCGCACTGCTTCTCACTGCATGAAGCAAGGACCCAGTGACTCTATAAGTTTTTGTGCTACAAAGCATATACACACAGACATACACGTGTACGTTTATGTATATATGTATATATATATATAACATTTCCTAAATCGCCCCAGTATAAGTAACTATCAATTTCTGAATATACAAGGAATTTATTGTCTCTTGCTATCTTATTGCCTTGTCGCTGATCAAGATACCATATGCTGAGAAATGACTTTCCATCCAAATCCTTTAATGGCTCAATAATAGAAAGACGGCAGACACAACAATACCATGGCACAAAATGAGTGAAGGACCGGAGAGTGTGGTGTTTAACAGCCATACGAGCACAGATTATGTGCTTGAAGGGGCTGAATCGAGTGCCAGCCGTGACAGTTGGGCTGGGAATTGAGCGTTCCGGGGACGTGCGGCTTGACTCCGCTCGGAAACACCACTGGGTCCAGGGCTCATCTCCGCAGTCCTCCGCCTCCCTCCTCGCATAGTGGCATTGTGGCCTGCCGTTTGCTCCGCTTCTCCGGGGGAATGGACGGGCCCTTGCTCTCGCTTGATGAGCACTCGCTAATGGCTGCTTCTTTGAAAGCTGACGGGCCCGTTTGAGGAGGAGTGTCTTTTACTTCCCTCCAGCTTGCCTTGGCCGGGCATTCGTCAGGCAGCCTGGCTTTGCTGTCCTGCCCACATGATGGTGCGCCAAGGGGCTGAAACGTCTGTCATTTGTTTTACTTTCAAATAAAAGTTGACGATTTACCAATAAAAAGTAAAAATAGTCTTTTGATGATGTCTGGAGGCATATGGAGAAAGTGTTGCAGTAGTGACATTTACAGCACTTTGTTGGGCTAGAAATAACAAAAGACAAAGGAGATTTGTCTGTTTAATTTTTTTTGTCTGTGTCCCCTCTGTTAGAGTTGTTACATGCAAATTAAACGAGTGAGTATAGAAAGTGTCATAGACATTAAAACATGATTTGGAGCCCCTGCTGAAAGTTGCACTTCATTAATGCTCTAAAGCTTCTTTTAATATATCGCTTGCTGTGTATCAATTTATGCACTGAATTGCCAAAATACATTCTTGCTCTCAACAAAACCCCACTTGTTTGTGCTTTATTTAAGAAAAGATATTTCTACTGCTCAGCCTCTGAAAAAGGACTGTAATAATCGATGCACTGACTGTGATTTCTTGGCCGAGACTAATTTGTGTGTGATTTCTTTTTTTTTTTTTGTTTCTGCTCTTTATTATATACAACAAGTTGCCAAAATGAATGTAACAAAGCAGATAAACACCATCCACTAGTGGTAAATGCCATGTTATTTGCCAATAGTCTGCTCATGTATAGTGGTCCATCCTTGTATTAACAAAGAAGTTGATTGCCTGGATATGTTGTTTTGATGCTTCGCTTGCATCAGTCAATCTGCCAGTTAGTTGGTTACATATCCTGCTGATACCCTTGACCAGTCTTCTCACCCCAGAGGGAGCTGTTGTTCCTGTTGCCCTCCTCTACACTACTGTACCAGTCTCCAGCTTCTGGAGACTCCATTAAAAAGTTAGTCGTCCTTGGAAATCTCCTTTCTTTAACTTCTCTTGTCTTTACTCTCTCCAGCCCTCTCCCACTCTGTTTTCACGTGGACTCTTTTTTTCCCCCCACTTGAAACTAGGGCGAAGGTCAGAATGGTGAATTTGATATAAGAGCTGACATGGTTTCGTGGAGCACCTTGTCAACTCAAAACAATAGGTTTGCAGGAGCTGTTATGCCGAATAAAGAATGTTCGCATATTCCCACTGAAATGTCCTCCGCTAGACATTCCCAAAAGAGATGTGAACATTTGTCTGCATACATTTTTACCAGTCCTGGCCCAGTAGAAAATGGAGGTTGAGGCAAAATGAACATGTGAGCAAATAAGTTATTTCACAGGGGAAGCTAAAAAAAAAGAAAAGTCGACCACTTTGCTTTTATCCTCGTGTAGTGGCCTGCTCTCTTCGGTCTCGCTCCGGGTTTGCTTTAAATAAATTTAAGCTTCTTGTTGTAACCCTGCATATAATGATGCAGCTACATCAGGCCACACATATTATCTATGAAGAAGTAACTGATGTTAGTAGGTGCGTAATGGCAAGAAAGGGCAGCTGGCTGGGATGTTGTACAGTGGCGTGATCAAATAGTTTTAATTTGATCTGACCTCTTTGTCTCAGTGGCGTCTCTGAGCTGCCTCTTAGTTGCAGCTTAAACAACAGAGTATAATGAAACAGGATGAATGTGGTGACGAGAACCAGTCAAGTTCAAACATACTGTGAAAAAGTAAATTGTGCATTTGCTTTTGTTTATCATTAATGAAACAGGGTTGGGAATTTTTACAGCTTAAAATATAGCATATATATATACACACACAAAAGAAGTCTGATTATGAAAATGATAACATCTAAAAAGGATGGATTGATATTATTATAACAGCTTCATTCGTTTCCTTTGTTAGAGATCTCTCACCAACCAGTTGTCGCAGGCAGTTTCATCTCAAATTAAATTCATTTGGACATGACATTTTAATTGGAACACTATTCCCATTAATTGAACAAATTAGAGAAAGTCTGCTGGGGGAAAGGTAATCTCTGGGAGAAATGATTTGGAATTCACAATTTAAAATTAAAAATCAGCTGCTCAGCTTTGTTTGTATGGCAGCCAGTTTGCGGCAGTGCACGCAGGCAGCGCCAGTGTTTGGGGTCCCAGCGGCACTCAGGGCTCACATTGTCTTCATTAAAAGCGATTAAGGAATAGGTCAATTTAGTCTGCTTGGCTGCTTAAGCCGAGCATTATTTTTTCCTAGTAAATGTCTTTGTCTGCACCAGCCTTTCCTCTGTGGGATCGGGCAGTCCCCGATTTTATTCATGTTTATATGTTTGACTGAACGTCTGAGTGAGTCATAGCAGTATCATTTTAAATATTGTCATTTTGTTTAATTTGTGTGCACATACACATGTTTGGGTTTTTCATGCTCCCGTGCTCCGGTTTTAGCATGCAAGCTGTCCGGGTGCTGATGACTTGCTGTCTGATTAGCAGTGAAAGGCAGTTGAACCCTGCAGCTTCGACTACAGTGAGCAATTAATTGTGCTAATAAAGAGCACCTTAAAATGTGCAGTTAATTTTGTAAACACACATGGATAGAGGATTTCACCCCTGTTGTTGATGAAAATTAGTCATCATTCACTGTTGCTTTCAGAAAAGCAACATGTTTCTTCACATTAAGTTGTTTGGAATGTGGCACGATTTACTCCGCTGCTTTTCACAGATTTTGAATCAAAAATGTTTTGCTGATTTTTTTATTTCAGTGTTTATCATTTTGGATAGAAAGATGACTTATTTTAAACAAGTAAATAAAATAAGGGAGGTTGGTATCAGACATACACAAACTCATAAAGGCTTTAAGTCCGAAACACTTACAAGGACCTGTGCTGTATGTAAAGAAAGAACAAAACAGAACAGTCTGCCTACATTCTCATTAGGTATACATATGTGCACATAAGAATAATAATGGGTGATGTGGTGTGTCAAAGCTCACACTTTGGCCAAGAGGAAAAAATCAATCGAAAATAGTGAGCGTTATAATGAATCAGGTGTTGATTTAGAGCGGAGAGCTTGTTACATTATTCTTTCATTTTATTACCCTACTCTGTCAAATGATATACTTAGGACATGTGCTGCATGTTTCAAAAGTAGAAGTCTCTGTAGCCGTGTTGCCAGCATACAACTTTTCCAAAGGAGCCCTTTGAAATTTCATCTCATTGTGTTTCCCCTGTATTCAGATCAATCCCGTGGTTTCTCAGCTACCACATTATTATTCATCAGTCTATGGAGCTAGATCCTGATTGTAAACCTTGAAGATGAATCACAGCACATGTTTGTGCATTTGTGTAAATACCACTTGTTTGTGCTTTGAAAACTGGGGGGAGAGACAAAAAAGGTTTATAGTGTCTCATCAACCTTGGAAGTCTCAGTTATTATTATTATGTTTTGGGGGTTTTTATCGCCCTGGAATATTTTCCAAAATTGAAACAGCAGCGATGCCTGTGATATGAATGAGGTAAGAACTGAAGAAAGAGGATGAGAGCCTTAATTGGAGCTATGTGTTGTAAAAATGTGGCGAGAAAGGAGAGGATGGAGTGGAAGGAGGAAAGAGAGAGAGAGAGCCAGACAGAGGGGGCTCCTAGATAGAGGGCCGGGGGGAAAAAGTTCCCCCATGCTTGTCAGAGTTTGAGCAAGTTCAGAATTGATGGAGCCCACAGGCAGCACTGCTAATTTTAGTTGAAATCACCTAAGTGGTTTGGCTAATTTATCCAGGCTCCTCGGCCCTCAGCCCCTGGTTTCTGGCTCTCTTCTCCCTGCCCCTCCCTCTGTGAAATATCCACAAAGCGTGAAGGTACCAGGAGGTGACAGTGGGAACAGAAGGGTATTTTGTGCCCAGCTGATTTGCGGAGCACTGGGCGGTTTCAACCCGTGTCACACTCTTGGATATTGTTTGAACCCTAACGACAGCCCAGGTTCAATCATCTATTCCGCAAAATAATTCCCACCACCCTGAATTTAATGGAAAGTGAAATTACATTCGAACTTTAAAGAAAATCAGATGCAATCTCTCATATATCTTATTTCTCCTAATGGCTTACATTTCACGTTTCAGCTATTTCTTCATTGTTACTTAGATATCAGGAACACTTTTGGAGAGGGAGTGAGTCTGATTTTGTGTAATGATGGTCTGCCAGCTGGATTTGCTGAACATGTTGAAGCTTAACAAGCAGCATTGCTGGCGTTTGAATGTTTAGTAACAACTTGGAGAATCCCTTTTTTGTCCGCCTGTGAACTGCAATTTGGTAGAAAGTCGGGAAGAAAGAATTTAAAATGAAATTGTCATGAAATTACAATGAAGACGGGAGGTCAAAACGACTTTTTTGGTTCCTGGTATCAAGTGATGTTAAATTATTTGTGGAGTCTTTTATGCATTCAGAGTTTAAATGAAACATTGTGAGCAGCTTGCTATATCATAGGTTATTTTCTATGACTATTTGATTGTTTCAAATGAAAGAATCAGAACAACTTGGCTAAACATGTCAAGGTGACTGGAATCCATCAAGGCTTTTAGATGTCATGAGGTCCTTTCATTCCTTGCCCATTATTAGGAAAATGCTTTGAAATTTAAGATTTACTGATGTTTAATTACTTTAAGTGTGCTTTGGATAAGTCTAGTAACAAAAAACGGACCTTCTTAGCCAATTTAGTGGATAAGAAGCTTTTGTGGTTATGAAAATAGCCATTTCTCATTCAATAGGTGTGCGGTACACCCTATATAAGTAACCTCGTCACTTCTGGATATGTAAAATGAGAAGCAAGTTAAGACAATTAAGAGTTTCATAAAATTAACATTTCAATCATTTGGAACCAGAAGAGCCATCAGAAACAAAAAGGTAAGGGAATGTGTGGTTACGCTAAAATGCATTCTAGTTAATCTAATAGAAAAACTCCTGTTTCTTTAATACTTATTTTGCAGCCAATTGATTTCTTTTCTTTGTAAGAAACCTGTTTAACCCCAGTTTCTGGTTAACTGCAAGGCAGCAAATAAAACTGCTGGACTGGGACTGCCTTTCTTTTATTGTTTTAAAAAAAGATTACACCCTATTTGCCGTTGATATAAATATTTGTTGAAATACCTCAATAAAAACTGTTTGTGTTTCTAAGTGGAGCCGAGTTTCTTGAAAAAATTTTTCGGAGCTGTGACCAAGAGGGATGTTTGAAGTCTAGTGTGCAAGCCAGCAGTTTTTGGCAGATGAATGTAGGGGTTTTATGTGCCAAGCACCTGGTCAAACTGCAAACAATGAGGAGCTTATGGATTCGCTTTATCCAGCGACGGAGACGATACAGAGAACGTTAGAACTCTTATGGGCCATTTTAAGAAATGCTGATGCACAATAAAACTCAGCTCTTCTTGATGCTGTGGAAAGATTTCATATACCATAAGTTTCATATAGCATGTGTAGTAGGGGCGCAGATAGCTATGGATATTAACATATTAATGTTAATCTGCAGTGAGCCTATTTATACTTACTCATTACCATATGAACAAAATTAACAGCCTTCCAGGTTTGCTAACCTGATCAGGTTAGCAAACCTGCTGTAGCATGACGTCTTTCCAATATAAACAAAGGAATGAGGGAAAATAATTAGGAAAAAATCGTAGCCCTATTGAGCTGATGGAATAGTGATATTGTATAAACAGCTTAAAAACTACATGCAGAATTGAGATTCAGTGTGGAGGGTCTTGTTTGACTCTTTAGCAGTGATCTAATAATGAGCTCCACAGATGGGTTTGTTGGCCGAAGCTCTGCTGAGTCCACCGTGTATGCGGTAGAGAGTGTCAAAGTGTCTCCTGTGCAGGATCATCTCCAGGTTTGGGAAATGGATGGTGTCTGCCAGACATGCTGGCATTCAGTGGGCCTTCACTCGTGCACTACCTGGGCTGGTGCTCAGCCAGGGTTAATTATAGGGGAGCTCCAGAGTCTTGTGTCACTAAGGATTCTAGACAGAATATTGTCATACTGCCATGTCCTATACAGAAAAGACACGAGTAAAAGCACAACTGCTCCGTGGCGTTTCTGTCTTGCACAGTCATTTCACTGTTGGTCTAAAATCAACAGTGGCAAAGAGCCAAATGGCTGGTAAAAATGTGTGTTTGGTGAGTAAATTAGTAATAGTGCTCCAATAAAATGAGTGGTAACTTTTGTCAGATGGTGACATTTTATTGAATTGCTTGCAGTATTTTTTAAATTTTTTTTTTGTCTCAACATTTTAACTGAGTATCCCTGCCGTGGTACAGCCCTCTGAAAGATGGGGAAATTAAGAGTACACCATAGCAGCACAGCTCGGGATGCTGCATTTTTAATTCTCTGCTTTCTTCTTTCTCATCAAAAACTGGTGTCTACATTACCAGCCTTGAACTCCTAGCCTTAAGCATACAGTAGATGGGGGAGGATGAGGAAGAGGTTACAGAAGTCTGGGCAGATCACTTCTTCTTCTTTTCTTTTTTTTAACACTACACCCTTGGATTTTTATTAATGTTCAAACTTGCAGTCAGTGAACATAGCCTCAGATGACTGTAGTTCAAACAATATGTTAGACTTTATGCAACTTTTATGATGGGTCCAATATTCTCCGAGACGTGTTTCTCCGAGTTTTTCTTATGGCTGACAGTATACAGTGGTGTATTAGCTACACCATGTTTTCAAAAGGTTGGATCCCCAACAGCAAGGCAGTGGAAACAATTCCTCAGAGATTTTGGTCCATATTGACGTGATAGCATCACACAGTTTCTGCACAGCTGCACATGCTTATCTCCTGTTCCACTACATCTCAAGCGTGCTGTATTGAATTGAGATCTGTTGACCGTGGAGGCCATTTGAGTACAATGAACCCACAATAATGTTCAAGAAACCAGTTTGAGATGTGAGCTTTGTGACATGATGTGGTAACCTCCTGATAACAGTCATTAGAAGATGGGTACACTGTGGTCTTAAAGGTATGGACATGGTCAGCAACGATACTCAGGTAGGCTGTGCTGTTTAAATGATGCTCAGTTGGTACTAAAGGACCCAAAGCGTACTAAGAAACCCTCCCTCATACCATTATACCACCAGCACCTGAACTATTGATACAAGACAATATGGATCCATGCTTTCATTTTGTTTACACCAAATTCAGACCTCACTATCTGAATGCTGCAGCAGAAATCAAGACTCATCAGAACCAGGCAACACTTTTCCAAACTTCTGTTGTTCAATTTTGGCGAGTCCATGTGAATTGTTTCCTGTTCTTAGCTGCACCTGGCGTCTGGTGCAACATCTGCTTCAACTTTTGACATTTTGTGCACTTACAGCACAATCTCATTGTAATAAGTGGTGCTTTGAGTTACTGTTTCTTGCCTGTCAGCTCGAAGCCGCCGTTCTCCTCTTAGTGCCACTCTCTGGAAATTTTCAGTTTTTCAGACCATTCTCTGTAAACCCTAGAGATGATTGTGTGGGATAATCTCAATATCCTTAGCAGTTTCTGAAATACTCAGATAGCGTCCCATCGGGCACCAACACCCACTCCACATTCAAAGTTACTAAGATCACCTTTTTGTCGACTTCTGATGCTCGGTTTGAACTCCAAAAAGTTTTTTTGGCCATCAGTATCTGTCTGAATGCATTGTAATGATTAGCTAATTAGATAATTGCATAAATGAGCAGTTGAATAGATGTATCTAGCAAAGTGTCTGGGAAATAGTTTTCTTAAAAGGTACTTCGGCTAATGTATGTTTGTCTATTGGTTCAATCAGCTAATTGGTCAAGCAAAAGATCTTGACCTCCACTGATATTAGTGCAGCTAATTTAGTGTATATTAAACATCTGCTGAGAATCACTCCTAATTAAATTTGTGAACCCCTGACCATTATTGCGACTATAATTTCAGATATTTCTTCTTGACTAAGGCTTTAGTCCTTCAGCTTTCAATCCTAAAGCCAGTATATCCACCAGAAAACTAGTGATTTCGCTTGTGGAATAAAAATATCAAAACTCGTTTTACTACCAATAATGTAAGATTAATTCAAGCAGTTGATTCTGTTGTCCTGATAGTTATCATATAAAGCTTGTGTGTGCTTCTTCTTTCTGTGACCCACTAACCTTTCTATTACCATCACCCTCAGGGGAAAATATCTATACATAACATCTTTCATGAAGTTTACTGGACACAGCCTGACTTTGTACAACTGGTAACTGACCTTTTCTTTGGTGCCACACTTTCCTCAAATTATAAAAAGAAAAATTCAGTTGTCAATGGGTCATTCCAATTATATGTCACTTGAATATTCATTTACAATATTCATGATTTTCATATACATTCAAGATAGAAATGTAGTTCCATTATGAGTTCAATCTTTACATTTTAACCTCTTGGCAGCAGCACTCTAAGGACATACGTGCATTAAATTTTGGCACTGTGGGATAATGAAGATTGGCAGCCCACTTCGCACTTGTCTAGTTTATTAATCAGATGAAAAGGTGTTGCTGCCATTGACTCTAATTTTGACTGTTAATCCAACAGTTCTGTCTCCCCCTAAAGCGCTTAATAATGTAGCTTAAATTGGTTTATAAGAATTAAAAATGAGTCATCTTCACATTTTCACGGTCTTTTATCAAGTTTCCCCGAACTAAGTCTGGAGCCACAAATCTAAAAGCAAGTTATTCATCTATCAATGCTTTCCTCTAAAGTAAAAGTGTGTTACTTCCCCTTTTTTACTTAGACAATGTCTAGTCATGGCAAGCTGGTGCACACTGGCCTAGAAAAAAAGAACAGCTTGTGTTTCTGAAGTTTTCTCTCCTGTCTAGTTATTTTTAAAATGCCCCATTTCCGCCATTGTTGTGGCATTGTTTTGACCTTACGCAGAACAATTTTCCCCAAGTCAAATTAGCTTTCACCATTCAAAGAAATGTTGTAATATAATGGTTTGACGGTTCTGCCTGTGAAATATAAAGAAATGGAAGGCCGTGCCACTGGGGTTAATAATATTCCTCCTCTTCAACAAGTACCTTGGGATCGTAAGTGTCCTTGAAAGCAAACGGCATCTGACTTGCGCTGGGCATCTTTCAGCACTCATGGGTAATAGCAGTCTACTTTCCAAACTCTGTGCACTTTGTATCAGTCTGATATGTTTGCTTTCTCCACTTTATAAGAGTTGATGGGGGGGAGTGGGGAAAAAAAACCCTTTCTCCTGCTGTAATTTTTTTTCATGCTTTCTAGAATAAAAGTGAAGATAATTGGAAAATAATTTTCTTGCTATTACTTCTTTGTCCATGAGAAAAGCATCTTCTGCAAGAGATCAATAGCAGCTCATCAGTCTTTTGAATGTACCAGCGTGAGAACTAGAGTCAGCCTTCATGCAAGTCAATGAGCACCTGGAGCGCTTTTCCCAGAGGCCACTAAGTGTGCATAGCAAGGGACTACAAGGGAACTGCAGCAAGGTCTCACATCCTGCTTTGATAGGACAGAGTCAGGGAGGCTTCGTGCGGAGATGCCGGGCCCGCCGAGGTTTACACCACCTGTTTGTTTCCCTTCTCCTGAGCGGCACAGATCTTACATGCCTTTCTGTGCCCAGCCTGCTGGGAATTGGGGTGTTAGATACAACAAAAAAGGTGACTGAGGTGTGCTGAGTTCGGGTTTATGATTTATTAATCTGCACTCCTTTAAATTCCAAACTAACGGTGTGGGGCTACCATGCACACTCTGGGGAGTAATCTTGAAACACAGAACAATTCAGATTCACTGAATTACCGTCTTCTCCATCTGATGGAGAATAGACAATGCGGTAGCAGAGTGCAGCTGAGAGACACGGGGAACAAAAGCTTTAAAGCCAAAAGTTCAAGAAATGGAGGTCACAGGCAAAGAAAAATGTGGTTTCACTTTTCATCTTGTGGACTATATTTTAGTACTCAAGCAGCAAGCTGTGGATATCCCGCAGGTCTGTTGGGTATAATTTTGGATTAATCTCACATGAAGAACACCTTCTCCTATCAAGTTTTTTCCTGTCACTCGTGCTTTAAGAGGTGCAGTAATTTAGAAGTTGGGTATGATTACAGTTAATTTAGTCCCACCTGTGAGACTCTAAACACAAAGAAGTCAAAGTCAACTGTTCTGGTACAGTAGTGGCCTCAGGTGTACTTATCTACCGTGGAGATTTATCCAGCAGGAGAGATTTTTTTGCCAGACATTTCTTTGGCAATCTTTCACTACTTGACTTGGCTCTGTATTTTGGGTGTATCACCCCAGCCAACAAGGTGGTTAAAGAAGCAACAATGTTGAAGCATGCACATGTCAGAAGGTGTCAGATCATCATTACAGCTTTTTTTTTTCACATAAACTCATGTTAGTGTTGCTTTGGAGGAATGCGTGCTAAGCTTGTAAAATAAGGTGCGCTGTGAATTTAAAACACACCGAGGCCATTTACCAAATATTTCGCCTTTGCAGTCCATCATCCGCCACAGCACATTCTGTGTAGTGTAAAATTTCACTATCTCCGCAGAGCTGTCAGCTGCACACCAGATTTCACTCTAGCTGCATGTGAAGTCCATTATGTGCAACCATTCCCCCTCGGTAATACACGGGTGTCACTTCGAATGTACTTCTTCTTGGGTTACTTTGATATCTTTAACATGATGGCCATCCATCATTACAAATGTTCTGGTCTCTAGCCTGGTGTGTCAAGTAGTTGCAGCAATCATGAAAATATGATGTATTTTATGACACAGCCAACACCATATGGTAGTGTGTGTAGTACACAGGCAATAAATCACTAGAAAATTGTACATGCAGTCCGCTCCTTTGTCTCAGTTTTAGAAATTATTCGATAATAATCTAATAAGCAACATGTGTCATGTTACTAGTTTATACAAATTCCTTGGGAAAAGAGAATCCTGTTAACCTGTCAACTAGCAATATATAAAAAAGTAAGTGCTAACTGTGTAAAAAAAAAGGTCTTAGGAGAAAAAACAGTTTACTAATTGATTATTCTTGGGGTTTTGGGGGTTAATTCCTGTACAAATTTCAACCCAGACTAGAGAAAAATGAGAAACTGGCAAATGAAATGTAATTTTAAAAAATTCATCACAAAAATAATGAAATTTCACTCAGAGGAGTAAACTTTAAACATTCATAGCTACAAAGGAAAAAGGTTTTTAAGGAGATTTTCACTGGGAGCTTTAGACACGTTGTTCTAGACTCTCCCATAGATGAGTTGGTGAAATGACTGTTAATAAACTGTGCTTATTACAAAGAGATAAGTGTGTCTGATTGTTGGTTTTGTACTGGCTGTCTGGGGTTTCCTTTTAAAGTGCTGCAACTGAGAGGGCAAAGCTGCTCCTCTGCCCATTAGAGCAGAACCACTATCCTTCACCTGACAAAGTTTGGGAAAGGACACGGATGTTTCCAGTCTACTTCATAGAGTTCAGCATAGCTCCGCCTTGGGAACCCACGTTTTACGTTTGAAGAGTGGATGTGAGGGGTAAATGGGACAGGGGTGATGGGCCGGTGGGGGTCTGTATGAGCGGACACGGATGCGGGGATGCGAATAGAAGGTCTAAAATAAGAAGTAGCCCCTTGGTCAGAGTCGTGGCAGATGGAGGCTCAAAGAATGAAAGGATGCCAGCATTCTTTGTGCAGTCTGGTGCCAGCAGAGCACTCGATGGACCACTTGAGACCGGGGTAGGGCCGATGTGATAAGACAGCTGCCTTAGCCTAACCTCCACAAGGTCATTTTGGCCAGAGCAGAGTGTCGTGCTGATGAGGGGAGACACCCTGAATCCTGAGAACGACAGCTGAGTTGAAAGGGAAACAAGTCGTGATTTCTTTTTTCTTGTTTTAAGCTATGGAACTTGAAAGATGCATTTCCAAGAACCATTATTAACGTTTGCGCAATTTAAACCGAGCTCTCTCATGTAAGTGACTGCGGAAGGAAGTTGCATTGGGTGTGAAAGTTTTAAACATTAGCAGTCTGTTTCTGAACTATGTTTTAAATGAGCTACCCAGTAAATCAAAGCAAAAATTAGCATGGAGAAAGTTTGGAGGTGCTAATGACTTTGACTGTCCCTGTGGAAAGGCTTACTGTTCCAGAGAAGTTGTAGAGTCGTGTGTGTGCGTGCGTGTGTGTGTCTGCGTTACGGAGAGCGAGCAGAGTGTGATTCACTAGTTAATAAATCATGCCAGATGAGTTTATCATGGAGATACAGAAGCTCCTCTGGGTCCTGAGCTAACAGCGAGTATCTGGGAGCTGGTACAACACATGATGAAATGCCGTTGTCACGTATATCATTTTTATAGCCCCTAACTTTTTACCTTCATTGCTGTCAAAGGGGCAGGATGAGTGACTGTGTATCAAATATCCCAATGTGCTTTAAGGAGGAGCCGGCTGACTTATCAAACTAGAAACATTTCGGCTCATGCACTACATTCCCTGCCACAGCATCTTAAAATCACTTTTTATCAGCTTAATCCAGTTTGATTATCTGCTGGCAACAAATTAACTATTCTTGTTTACTATAATTGAGTTCTTCGATGAGCACTTGGTAATTCTCCTGAAGTTTCTCATCTTTGCTTTCACAGGGGAATTGATGGTATCTCCCTAGATGCTCTTATCTTTATGCAGATGATACAGCTTGTCATCCATTGGGGAGTGTACTTGGATAATCATCAATAAATTGACTTGATACGTTGTGACTTGGTGGCTAAGTAAGCCACGCTCCAAATGAGGGGGGGAATGGACCTCGATCACGCCTGTAATTTTTTTCTTTTTTGAATAACATTTCTTGGAAAATCTTGCTTTATTTAGAATGGACCAAACTCTTTGGAATGACATTGAAGGCAAGAACGGGCAGTGCACCATTCCTCCTGCGCTCCTCTTAGGGAATAAAAGTCAGTATAACGGCTATCTCAGCTAATGACTTGGGAGAACAAACCTTGGTCTCTTAACATCGAAGACTTATTATTTTTAGCTCTGGCCAATGCTAAGCTTATCCCTCTTATAGGGAGCACGTTTTGTGATATCAGATGTGGAAATTAAAGCTAAATGACTTAAGGGGAAGATTGCCCACACTGCAAGTAGGCTACTCTGACCTTCAATAAAGCTAAGCTTGACATGCCTATTTCCCCTCTTTTTTTGCTCAGTTCTTTTCAAATCAGTGGGCTTGTAACATGATGGTTTGGTATTAACTGCCATCAATTTCCTGCTTTCTCCAGGGTCCTTTTTTTTTTTTTTTTTTTACAATGCAGTGAGCTGTCCTACAGGAAATATACTCGAAATTGTGTCTGTTGTTTTTTTTTGTACTTTAATAATTCCTCAATCACAGTTTTGGTTTCTTACTTTGGCTTGACATATTGAACTATTGATCAGCATTTAAATAAGTGGTTATGTATAAGAAACAGCACTAAAAATGTAGGTTTTGCCTGCTGTTAAGTTGTTTTTTCTTTGGCTGTCTCTTCTTTTGCTTGTTTCCTGTCGGTGGCTTACAGTGATGTTTGCCCTTAATGCTTCCGCAGCTGCTAAGATATAAGTCACTCGTTTAAGCACTTTAAACTCTAAGTCACACGGAGCAGGATCATTTAAAAGTTACCTTTTTCGTAACAGCTGTTGTGTGTATTTACTTGCTGTTTATTTTGTAACACCTCAGTGGGTGGACTACATGGATTATTTTGAGTTTTTATTTTTAATGCTTTTTTTTTCCCATATGCCCACTCTCACCTCTGTGCCTTCTGAGTCGCAGGAGAGCTCAGAGCTTCAAAGTTCCTGTTGATGTTTTTGACTCCTTCTAGTAATGAGATGAAGTACAGTACATAAGGGGAAGAACTCTCAAGCTGCTTTTCCAGGGGGCTTTGGAATACATTTGGTAAAATGTTTATGATGCCAAAGACCAGGGCTGGCTTCTCATTAGCTGATCTACCCGTTGCAAGTGTTACAGCGGCATTAGTCTTTTGGGTTAATCTTCAAACGTTCCCATATTTATACCCATCAAATACCAGTGACTGCCTGCGACACCCTTGTGTGCATTCGGGGAACTTGCTTAGTTAAACGCCACAGAATAAATGCAGAAATGTGAGCTAAACTTGACAAGATCAAACACACTGGTGAATGTACAGACTCTGGCCAGTGTTCTAAGTGTGCTGCATTATTCATGTTCTCCAACATGGGGTCCCTAATGAGAGTCTGGTGTCTGTTTTTTTGGAGTTGGAAAGCGTGGAAGTCTGTGTGACCCGTACACGAGTCTGTGGACAAAGCTTTGCATTTTGTGGTGAAAGTGGAATTAAAGGCAAACCAAGTTCATCACCACTCCAATTTAAAAGAGTTTTGATCCAAGTCCTTGAAATCGTTCGCATTCATCACAGCGTCATGTCTTTTCGTGTTTGCCTGTCCTACAGTTTTAACACTCACAAGTCATTTTTTGTAACCCTAATGTAACTTAAGTACGGGTATAATAATTAATGTCAAAAAGGAGAACATTCTGCAGTATTTCCTCAAACACGATGCTTAGTTTTTCCAAGGATAATTTTTAACTTAAAAAAGTTTTCTTAACAGCACAATAGGCCGTTTTATGATATGCTGTAGACTTGACACTCCCTCCGGAGGGTTCCTCTCACATCAAGCGGCTAAGGCCTGTGGTTAAATGCAAAATCTACTGCTAGCATTGTAATAAGCCAGTGCAACAAAATAAGGATTATCACCCTGCGGCATGCTGGTTCAGTAAGAGGACGCTGAACCAAAGGCTGAGCATCCATCCTATTAACACCACATATCCCTTGAAGAGTAAGCAGCAGGTTGCAGCTGAGCATGTTGTCTTCATTCTTGAATCAGAGCTGGCAATAACATATTCAGACTGAAGGGCCTCAATTAGACACTTTAAAACTCTGTGTAATTGGCGTATTTCTGCAGATTGCCTGTGGATATGTAATGCTCAAATTAAAACAGCCTAACTTTATGTCTGTGGTGCTGTGATTGTCATGCAGTGTGGTGGCAAGGCAGTGGAGGTGCTGTCATTTTTGTATTTCAGTGGCATAATTGAGGCCCAGTACATGGTACTCTATGTGTTTATGAATATTGAGAATCTGGCAGCAATGGACAAGACAGATTTGCCTCCAAAGTAAAAGCTGCACCTTCGGACCGTGGAAAAAAAACCTAATCATGTTTTTGAGGGTGTATTTTAAAAAAGGGGAAAATTAAACTACACCAAGCTAAAATGTTAATCACATTTCATTTTAGACTCGTCTAACCATTTTTTTTCTGAGTTTCAGTATCTTATAAATAAAATAATTACATTAAAATTACATTATGGGATTGCACAGTTTTGGCAGATACTGGTTAGAGGCACCAGCCTTCAGCCATGCAATCCATCATGTCCTTCAGTCCATTGAGGGCATTTTTGTGAAATGATTTTCCAAACTACCTTTAGGTTACTTTAATGCTTAAGTGCATTAATTTGTTGAATAAACTGTTGAAACTCTGATCTGATTATTAACAACAGTATAGTAATTTTTTTAAAAATTATTTTTAATCACTGCTCAAATGACTTAACTGGGGACTGTTTGGCTTACTGTGTTACAAAATGAAAACCTAAAGTCTATCCACAGAGGGACTGTATAAGTCACATTACAAAGAAATTAAACCTTTGTCAAATGTTTTCACTGGATACAAAGTACAACAGTGGTCTTGGAGCATCTGTGTTTGGGAAAACACTAAAATCGGAGGACCAGCAGATCTAATTTTATTCCCATAAACTGCGGTTCACAGCAAGAGGGTCCCGGATTCAGTTTCCAGTCTGGTTTAAATCCTTCTGTGAGGGCTTTGTATGATCTCCCTGTGCCTGCCCGAGTTCTGTCAAGACACTTTACCTTCCTGCAACAGGCCATCCACGAAAGCCCCGTAATAGACTGCAGTCCTGATTTCCAGGGTGTACCCTGCCTCTTGCTCTATGACACTGGGAATAGACTCCGTCTTGTTTAAACACCACAAGAGATGTTTGGTTGACTTGGAATCCCTGTTATTCCAAATGTATGACTTTATACATAGGTAAGTTAAAAACCAGTACTTAAGTTTTTTCATGTGTTTTCATTCAAGTGGTTCAAACCTTTGTAAATTTCACCACTTCAGCCAACACAATTCAAAAGACGCAACTTTTATGTTAAAGGAAAACTGGGTCTGGTGCTATCGAAGACTGTAGCTTTATATTACCACAAGTAGCTGAATGAAAATAGGAAATATCCTCAAAACTAGAATTTTTCAACAAATGCAAGTGATTCAAACTTCATGCACGAATCATGGTGCACTGCGTTCACCAGCCACGGGTGAGTGGGTATTGATTCCTTGCAAGCACAGTCATTGTGCAGAGCCACACAGAAACATGTTCACTGAAATGAAACCTCAACCATAGCTTGTAAAAATGGTTCTGCATTCACTGTCAGACAATGACCAACAAATGCAACCGGGAGTCATGACCCTCGTATCAGTTGTCTGCTAACCGAATGTCCCAAAACATTATTGTTGCCCCTGGTTGAGTCATCAGATAAAAGCCATTGGGTTCCCAAACTGATGTTGCCCCAGTCAGGAATGCTCATGTAACTGCACTACGTATGTGAATTATACAGTTCAAATGACATGAGAGACGAGACAACACCACGGCCACTTGCAAACCCACATGCTCATATATGCCAATTATTGATCATCCTGTTTTTATATAAAGCAACATATTTCTGAAAGTTAAATATTTGTGGGTTGGCCACTTTTAAAACTTTTTAATTAAAAAACATATTTTGGAGAATTAGATTTACCAATGTGTATTACAGCTTTAGCAGTATTTTTCATCATCAGGCCTTCTAACAGTTTTTCAGAGAAACTTGAATTGTTTAGTTTATACAAACCTGCAATTACAATCCACGTATTAACATTTTTTAATGTTTTTGTGACAGATGAACCATGAACCTCTCTGACAGATGACAGAGAGCCACAATTTAAGGTCACACAAAGCAACAAAGATAAAAAAAATAAGACAAACAGTGATAAAAGGCATCACGTGTAATGCAATATAAAAATAAAAGCAAGTCTATAAAAATGCGTCAAATGAAGGCTCATGATTTCGCTACCCTTATCTCATTGCAAAGCTGAGGGAGCCTGATGGTAAAAGAAAGGCCATCTTTAGATTTAAGCCTTGACTTTGAAACAGCCAGGAGGCCTGCACCTGAGGATCCATGGCTGTGAACTGGCTCATAAGATAAGATAAGATAAGATAAGATAAGATAAGATAAGATAAGATAAGATAAGATAAGATAACCTTTATTAGTCCCACACGTGGGAAATTTGTTTTGTCACAGCAGGAAGTGGACAGTGCAAAAGTTATGACGCAAAAATTAGAATACAATAAGAATAAATACAGTACACAGCTGTACAGAATAGAATAAAATAATATACTATATACAGTAGAATAAAATAGAATAAAAATATACAATAAGATAAAAATAGAATACGAATGCTATATACAACTGAGTAAAAATACAACGATGCCAGAAAAGATTATTGCACTTAGTGTTATTGCACATGTGTGGATGTGTGTGTTTGTTCAGTTAAAGTCTTTGTTGTGGAGTCTGACAGCAGTGGGGAGGAAAGACCTGCGAAATCTCTCCGTCCCACACCGTGGGTGCCGCAGTCTCCCACTGAAGGAGCTGCTCAGTGCTGTCACAGTCTGCTGCATGGGGTGGGAGACGTTGTCCAACAGGGATGACAGCTTAGCCGCCGTTCTCCTGTCACTCACCACCTCCACTGGGTCCAGAGGGCATCCTAGAACAGAGCTGGCCCTTCGGATCACCCTGTTCAGTCTCTTCCTGTCCCCAGCAGAGATGCTGCCGCCCCAGCAGACCACACCATAAAAGATAGCAGAAGCCACCACAGAGTCATAGAATTTCTTCAGGAGTGGGCCCTCCACCCCAAACGACCTGAGTCTCCGCAGCAGGTATAGCCTGCTCTGCCCTTTCCTGTAGAGGGCGTCTGAGTTATGAGTCCAGTCCAGTCTGTTGTTCAGATGAACACCAAGGTACCTGTAGCTGTCCACAGCCTCAATGTCCATACCTTGGATGTTCAGTGGTTGCAGTGGAGAATGCTTGTGCCTGCGGAAGTCTACCACCAGCTCCTTGGTTTTACTGGCGTTGATCTGGAGGTAGTTCAGCTGGCACCAGTCCACAAAGTCTTGAGTCAGTCCTCTGTACTCCTTGTCGTCCCCATCAGTGATGAGGCCGACTATTGCAGAGTCATCAGAGAACTTCTGCAGGAAGCACTGGGTGGAATTGTGGGAGAAGTCTGCAGTGTAGATGGTGAAGAGGAACGGAGCCAGAACCGTTCCCTGTGGGGCCCCCGTACTGCAGACGACCCTGTCCGACACACAGCCCTGAGTCCTCACATACACATATCATCAGATTGCACAATTAGGTTAATCTGCTGCAATGCTGTTTCCTTTGTCACTTCTTTAAGTTGTATTATAGAAACCAGCTGTGGCGCCCATGCTTATGCATCCTTTATCAAATGGATGCAAAATCAAGCCGAAGCCTCCCTTTTCCGTGCTGTCCACTTAGAGTTGGCTGTTGGCGTGGAGGCAACACTGAGTCATTTTACTGTAAGCGACAAGTATCTGGCTACATTTTTCACCAAGCTCAGGTAAACAGTGGAAATTTGAGGAAGTGCTTTTAAAACACACAAATTGTCTAACAAGTGTTCTCCAGTGACCGACACTGACGGAGTGCTTCTGGGGGGAAAAAAGGCAATAACAGATGCTCTAAGAGCTGGGAAAATATTTTGGTTTTAAGTCCAGTAATAATTAGTGTGACTGCCAAGTTACTGAAAGTTTGTGACCTTTCTGTTATTCTGACTGTATCCATGAGCACCTAGTTACAGCATGAAAACATCCTGCTCTTTGCCGTCACAACAGTTTTTCCTGTCAGTATTAGCTCTATAGCAGCTCCTTGTTGCTTCAGTGCAACCATGTAGACAGGCCTGACTGCTCTCCAATCCAAACATGTCAGCCTCACCATGTCTTTTCTGCAGGCACAAGCCACCCTCTGTTTGTCACTAAGGAACAAACACATGCGTAGTAAAGGAAAGCCCTAACCTCAGCCTCTGGAGTGTGAGTCCTCTCAGTTTAAAGAGCTACTCAGCATGGCTACCAGACCCTTCTGGGAGGGGCCTGGTTAGTGGCCAGAACCTGAGTCCACCCAGAGTCCCAGCAGATCTGTGCAGCCAGTGGCTGATGGGCTATGTGAGAGGGCTTGTTACACACACCCTGGTTAAGAAACAGCTGGGGGTCCAGTTCAGGCAGGGGGCTCTGCCCACGGATCAGACGCTGGATTCTGTCTTTGTGACTCCATGCTGGCAACCTCATGAATGTTTCAGTGAAAAAAAAAAAAAAAAAAAAAAATATGAATGTTTCAGTGAAGTGCTGTGAGGTCTGCCTGAAGAGCCTGGCCTAATCCGGCACTCCTCGAGCCATGCTGCTTCACCTTGCCATGGAGACGCGGCTTCTCATCGAGGGGGCTGAGATGTGGTCAAGCAGAAGCAGATATTGAACTTCCTGGGGGCTGCTTTTGTTTCTTCCCCCCAGTGCATAGAAAGGCAGGTGGGATTAGAGCACTGGGGCATCCAGCTTTTTCTCTCTCTCTCTCTGACTGCTAACAATCCCTGTATTGAAATCCTGTCAGCACACTGCTTTGCGTCTTCCATTTGCATTTTGTTGTAGTGTGCATCTTGAATTGCTCGCTATGCTTCTCGAATTGCTCCGTCTGGCAAGCATCTTGCAAAAAAAGGAGATCCATCCAAATACTAATAAGGCCTCTTTTATACGGAAACTTTGGTGCTTTTGTCACTTTGCAAGTCCGCTTAATTTTTCCAACCCGACTTAACTGAATAATGAGAAGAGGTTGGCAAATGACAAACTGACCTGAGTAAGAACAAACATCAGTGCACAGAGTGTTGTGACATGCGAGTGTTATTCATGCACAGTCAGCAGGGCTGTCTCTTTTTCTCCCTGTGGTCATTGACTTCAGCTTGTAAGCTTCCTGTTTCCGATAATTAAAGGTGAAGCGTGTGTGTGTAAGTATGTGTGTGTGTAAATAAAGGGAAGCTAGATAATGAGCATGTTGCCTAACTATAGACTACTTAACGAGCAGGCGCATCGATAGCCTTTGCCCCGTAGAAAGCGCTAGATGCTGCTGCTGCCCACTCGCTGACTAAGTAAAGGCTACATTTGCATAATTATCTGTTTAATTGGTGGGCCACTGCCAGAAAACTGACCTTTTTTGGGTAAGCAGTAGCATCCACACTAAATTTATTACAAAGATATGGGGGAAGAGATTACAAAGCAAGCAAACTGCCAGCTCATGGGTTTCTTCTGCTTAACCTGATAATCGTTTGCGCTCATAAACACTTTTCTGCCCACGCACATTTGCAGGAGATAATTTGCCAAGTGATTTTAAAGCAATCATGTTGCTCTGACGTGACAAGAGTATCCGCTATGATTGCAGGCTTTATCATGCTGCCGAAAATAAAATCATTTTTTCAGGAGGGGGACAGAGTCTGGTAAAGTTTGCTCTACTGCCAAATGCAGTTAAATGAAGATAGGTGTTTTTAGTTCTCAATGATAAAGAATAAATCTGATTTTTTTTTTTTTATTGTAAAGAGTTTTGTCTCTGCTGAGCATCAACACATGATAAGGTTCCCATCTGTGTTTTACAGTCCAGTGACAGTGGAAAAGCATTAATGCCCCTCCCCCTTTCCTGAGCACAAATACCCCCCGCCCCGCCATCTCCATCCTGTTTTCATCTCCCAGGCTTCAGCTGTGGCCCTGTGAAATGCTCTAAAGCTGAACAATTAACTGAGAGACTGTGAAAACGATTCATGTAATTAATATTTTGTACAAAAAGAAGTGGCAGAAGGATTGGGGGAAAAAAAGAAAACATAAAGCTAATTTTAATTGAATCTATCCCTGGGAACAGGTCAGACGAGCATGCTCAATTTATCTACGCTATCGAAATCCCACTGGCCAGTGTAGACATAAAGGTGTGCGCGCGCGCGTGTGTGATTTGTTGCTCCGAATAATCGCGTTCGCATTCTCCCTCTGAGAGGCCGTATTCAAGCGTACACTTATCTTTTTCTCCTCATGCTGGCTCGGTGTAGTGGGAAATGCAGTATTTAGGAGGAACTATGCAAGAAACTGTTGAATCAGTAACTTTGTTCCATGCGACGCTGCCTAAGCTCTGCAGGGTGTTGTGCTTTGGAATACAGTCTCAGTTTCCCTCAGTGGCGAAGCTTACGCTCACTCTGTGTGTAGGCTATCAGTGGTGGGTAGAGGGCTCATTTGAAACTGACTATAGTACGAGTGTTTGTGCCTACTGCTGCTGCATTTGCTGCGCTGGGCAGCTTCTGATCAGCCTGAGCCTTGCCTGCAGAGAGCTGGCACAGCCTCCAATCCTATTCTATGTTCAAAGGTAAAGCAGACCTCTCATAGGCCCCGTCTTTGATGTGCTCTTCGACACTAGAGCCATATCTCTGCCACTGCACATCTCTTGGCAGACAACAAGAGCCAGTCCAAGGGAAGGAAGAAAAGAAAAAAAAAACTTAATTTGCCAGTCACAATTCATTTCTACAGACATGGTTCATATTCAATTGCGGGCCTGTTTCTTGAGCCTGTTGGTATTATTTACGAGAGGAGCACAACAACGGCAGAACAAAGTGGAGAATTAAAAGGGCTGCTGCATTTAAGCCTCCAGTGCTGGTTGGTTGGGAAGCTGAGCCAGGATTAGCGGTAGAACAATGGTTTCCTCACAATGAGCATCCTCCATATAGCACATCATTGTATCTGCTGCAGATGGAAGGCTCACCTATAAGCATGCGACTGAGACTAAATTTACCGCTTCTTCATGAAATTGGTGGGTTTAAATGACACAAATGGCACCTTATGAATCATTTATTATGATATTCCGATTCCCAACCCCACAGCAGCCATTTTCCAGCTATTCCATTGGTGTTTAAATTAGCTTGGAATTATGCAAATGATCCCAACAAGGGGTTAAGTTTACCATCACTCAGCTTGTTATGTTGCATTTGCCAAAGACAGAGCATAGAGCAAATGAAATCAAATTCACTTTGGCAATGGAGGTATATGACCACTATCTCCGAGGAGTATCTGTCTTAATGATTTATTTTACCACAAAGACCTCTGAGAATTAGCAGTTGGGGGTGATATTCACGACGTTGTTTCAGTGTTGCAGATTAGTGTCCCTTGGATGCCTAATAGGAAAGGAGTTGAAAAAAGTGAGGAGATGCCCGTTTGCTGGCTTCACTGGGAAAATCACAAGTTTTGGGAAAAGGGATCATATTCCCTTGTTTCCAGTTTACTGCAGATGTGGCTTAAACATCTCAGTTTGGTTTATCTGAGCTATCGCCTCCAAAAAAATAAGTCTGAGTGACTCAGGCTGTAAGACTGAGTTCATGAGTCAGTGTTTAAGGTTTATTTATCATTGGTTGTCATGCAAACAAAGCAGGGGCTACTGAATAGACATCTTTGCATGGAGACACTCCCGCACAACTGTTCAGCTAAGATAATGTCATCTGTGATGACTGTACGCTGGCGATGATGACTATACAATAGATCGATCCATATTCACTTAGATTTAATGGATTACTTACTTTTCTTCTACCCACTACTCTTATAAATGCTCATGTAGCTTGCTTCTAGACAAGTTATCACATCAGGCTCGTCTAAAGACTCCCATCACATGGGCAATTTTGAAACAGAAAGAGATTTGTAGCATGCCACACCCATGCTCTTTGATGGTATGTGGGGAAAAAGAAGTACAATTTAGATGTGGAGAAACCACCTTGAAAAAGCACCAGTTAATCCTCTATGATAAGCTCTTTTTCAGCTGTTCACTTTACAGGAACCAGCAAGAGAATCCTATCGTTGCGCACACCACAGTCAGGATTAGATTTTGTTGGCACATTTGACAGGAGATTGAAATAGATCCTTGTGAATGAATGGGTCCTATCAGGATGTCTGGGTGAAAATAACTTTCTTGGAATTTCATGTACAGCGATAGTTTGTGAAAATTATAGAACATTATGGGTTTAGGTGTATATTCATCCCCGGTACCATAAACATTTAGTTTGATGTCAAATTCCCTCAGTCTAAGTATGTGGATGTACAAATATGATAATACAAAATTACTGATTTCACCTGGAATATTTTGGCAGTGCTGAAAGTAAACACCAAGACTCCAGTCTTTATATCCAAAGAAAATTCAAAGATTTTTTCTTAAAGACAAAAAGGCTGGATTGCAGTTTTGTGGCTTTTTAAGGGCAACAGGCTAGATAAGAATTTGGTGATGACTCGGTTGAACTGCATGTGCGTGCACACAGACACGCACACAACTAAAACTATACTCACTATTTCACTACATAAGCTTGTAAGAAACAACCAGAGGTCCTGCTAACATTTCCTCATACCTGGATTACATTGATGGTAAGTGTTTTTATTTTTCTCCTATATTCTGTGTCAGTAAGCGATCAACTCCAAAACCACGCTGCATATCAAACAATGAATTTTGTGTACAGCTGCAGTCCTAACACGAGTGCATCTTGATTTGATGTCATACATTTCAATTTGCAGTCAAACATAATGTTTCTGAAATATTTTTAGTTCTGTTGTCAGTATTCCTGTTCAGATATTCAGAACATCTCCCATATATGCTGGTCACCACTAGCATGCTGAGTGCACTGATGCCACTCAGGATTTCAGCATGTGGATATTAACAATGACAGAAAAATCATATCACAACAAATAGCTTTCAGGCACTAATCTCACAACCTAACCGAATTCACAACTTGCCGTTGCTGTTTATTAGCAGACATGTGACACCAGCAATAATATGACACTTGCTCATTTGTTATATGCCAGCTGTCATTATTGCTTCTCTTCTGTCCCAGCCTTTGAAACTAGTTGATAATCCCCAATCCCTATTTGATAAACAGCACTTGGTTGGTTTTATTCCTCGATCCAGGCTGAACTTACAGTACCGTGCAAAAGTTTTGAGCCACCTCTCATTTTGAGCTTGACTTTCTTCACATTTTTAAAGTGGTCTTGAGCAACAGTTCTCCAGGGTTTCTGAAGGCCATTACAATTTTTTTTGGACATTTGGCTTTGGCTGTTCTTTTTCACTCATTTTCAATCCAATCCTTGTACCTTGTTAAGTTACTTAACACTGACCTTTGAATCATTCAAGCATAAAAAAGGCCCCTTACGTAAGGGATGAACCAGTGTTGTGCCGTAACAGACAACGTAGCAAAGAACCGGTAGAACCTATAAATCGTATCTTTTGGCACAAAAACATCTTATTTGTTCCAATTTCTTTCAGTAAATCTGTGAAAAATGTCAAAGATAACACAGTCTGACAGGCATAAAATAGTATTTTTCACCAACAAGGTGATTCCCAGAGAGTTATTGGCTGAAAACTCAGTGGATCCATCTACTGATGGCTGAAGCCTCATCAGAAATGGTCTTAAGGGAAGAATGGCTGTTAAGAAGCCATTCTTAAGGAAGGGAAACAGGAAAAAAAAGCTGAGGTATGCCAAATTATCCAAGAACTGGACTGAAAATAAGTGGCAACAGGTCTTGTACTGTGATTAATGCAAATTTGGGAATTCTACTTCAAATTCTCAATGTGTATAGATGAGGTAAAGAGTGAGGCACAACTCTAAGTCTCCACAGCCATCTGTAAACAGGATGCTGTGTCCTGGTTGTTAGCTGCATTTCAGACAGTGGTGATCTTATCAGAATTGATGGAATTATGAAAATAGAAAAGGTGACAATGATCTCAAACACGGGTATGGAATCATACTTGCGCACAATGGATTGCCATCCCCAGAGTGTGGACCTCAAGACTATTAACCTGTTGTGGGATCATCTTGACAGAGAGCAAAACAAAAGGCAGAGAACTATTTCTGAAGACCACTTCAGAAATTAAAGTTTCACAATGAGAATCCAGGCTATGTTGAACATTGAAGTTGGTAATACCAAATCGTTAAAACTGTACAAACTCTTGATTCTGGTCATCATTTCTTTACTTGGATGACTGAACATGCATCAAGATATTTCCATGTATTTTTCAATAAATTACTACATCTCTTTTACCATTTTCCTATTTCCCATTGAATGAAAGTAGAGGATAGGCTTGTCTATTTGTTAGCAGAACCAGCACGTTTCTAATTTGTACAAAAGAGCAAAAGCCTCAGGTGCAATAGCCAAAAAGCAACCATCTGTAACACACCTGACAGTGCCACGGTCAGATAGCCACAACCCCAACAGACCCCAAACATGCTTCTGTTTAATTTCAAAGCACTTTATTCATGTAAGCAATAAAATTATTACCTGATTGCACTTCCCTGCGCTGTGGAGTCTTTTAGAATCGTTTAGGTTTTGTTTTAGGTTTTTGCTTTTGTTTTGATGAACTCATCTTGTTTCCAATCACTGTAGGCAGCTCTTTTCAGCAAAAGATGACCTGTCAAGCAGCACATGTAGCAAAAAATTTGTGAAGCTCTGTGAGGATTTAGTACCTAAAGGGCCAGATATTATTGTAAGTGGGTTTAAAACAGAGCTTAAGGGTGAACTGAATATTGGAATCAATTGGACAGAACCACTTATCGGGATTAATGTTGCTATGCTGGATGTATAAATAAGAAATTGCATGCTTTCCATATCTACTTTTAAAACATAATTATACTGCAATGATACATTTACAACCTATTTTTCTGCTCCCGAGTGACAAAAGAATCTATTATTGCACTTGCAATATCTTCTCAGTGCAGCAATAACCCCAGATTGCCAACAACATGCACGGTAGTAGAAAATTACATCTGGAAAAATATCTATTCATCGTTTTTAAGTAGACACTGAAAGATTTTTTTTTTCATTTGGCTTCAGTGTAGTATGATTATTGGTGGCTAGGAAATAAAATTTTGCTTTATGCACCATTGAATCTAGCAGCTCCAAGAACAAGGACTGTACTTGTAATATTAATTTAACATTTACTTTCTCACAGTGCACTTTTTGTAATTTTAAAGATTGCTTAATGTATGCAGTACTTTATGGTGTGTGAGTGAGGATTGCCTGACTGACATCATGATATCCATCTTACGGTCGTAAGAGCAAATAATGTAAAAAGAAACCCCATCTGCTATATATTTTGTGTCTATTTTATTACCTTATAATGTCCTGGACAGAGTGAAGCTTTGCAGCGACCAGCACATTAAAACCCATTGGAACCAAATGTAGGAGAAAGGCTGTCTTGGGATGCCCTCATTGGAGAGCAGCTAGGCTCATTAGTTAAATCCCCACCGTGGGCTAATGCAGCCCTCTAGGAGTGAAGGAGAGAGGGGGGAAAGAAGACATTTCTTTGACTCCTTCTCAGGGGTTTCTTTCCCACATTTTCTTGCATGCATCAGCAGTTAAGAAGGTGATGCACGTCGCCGGTTTTAAAGCCGCCTTCAGTGTTCTTTTGAAGCCCTTCATTGGGGGTTTTGCGATTCTGGGTTTCGTGCTGGTGGTCAGATGTAACAATTCTATCACGATCGTGCTGTTATATGATGTTTACTACAATGAATAATACAATCATTAAAACGAAAATTCTTTTAATGAACTTGCTCGCTTTGAAGTTTGGCCCCGAGAATTACTGAGAATGGAAAAAAAAAAAAGTAACCAAAGGTTCTTTAATATGTCGTGTACACATGCACACAATCTGACCTTTTCCATTAATAAGTGAGAGTAAAACTCTTGTTTTGCTCATAATGATTGGGGAACTGGAGGCCACAATGCAGGCAGGTCCCCACTTAACCAGAATTTATCTTTTTGGCAGTAAAAGGAGGGGTTTTGAGTGCTGTTATCTATGGCCTCCCCCTTGAACAAGTAAACAGCCCATTTATTATTAACTCAGGTTTAAGGTAGAGCATTAATCCTCTCTGACAGTTTGCCTACTTGTTAAGGCAGCCAGTTCTTCCTCCACAGCAGATGGCTTTCAGCTGCTGTTACTCTACAATGCAGACCCTCTAGATAAGAGAGAATCCTCCAAAGTTTGTGCTGCATTGTCTGGATCCGAAATGAGTTAATATAGGCAAATACACTTGACTGACAACATCAAGATAGTTAAGACCATTTGTCAAAGTACCCTGTCATATATGGAACTCACTGTGGGGATTTTGAACAGCACCCTCGCAGACATTTTCATCTACACTTGATGCTACTGCACCTGACTTTTGGTCAACTGCAATGTTCAACTTCAAGTACATTTCATTATAAGTGTCAGACATTGCAAATGGCTATGGTGCGCTCCCATTGGATGATATAAAGTCTGACCCATTCTTCCCTTTCCCTGCTGGTGCTGTTGATAATTGCACAAGAGCTCCTGTAGAGCCAGCTGCTGAAGTGTGTCCTGACTTGAACTTGCAAACTGAGTCACCCTGAGACCGCCTCGATGGTTTTCTCTTTGACTTGTCTGCACAAAATCTCTTTGACAGTGGGACAGTAAAGTGATGTGTAATGCCTCAGTTCAACGATACAAGGTTGTTCAATAAAGATGCATACATTGCCCACTGTACAAAGGAGCAAACTTCTCTACCCCTGCTGCCTTATTCTCATTCAACCCTACACTTCAACTGACTAAAGGTTAGCACATACAGGGCAGATTTTATGGCTGGAATGAGGCAGTTTTGTGTGTACTATGAGGAATGCCTCTCAGTTTTATCAGTAAATATACCTGGGGTACAGATGAGGATATTAGATCAGTAGACGGGGTAAAAAGGAAATATATACTTGCTCTCTATTAAGACTATTGCACATGAATCAGTGGAAGTCTGTGAGAATCAAGAGTGAAGCTGTGAGAAATGGATGAGAGTACTTTTAAATTTGAAGATCATGTCCCTTTTTATAAGTAGTTGTAGAACTCCCTATGTGCCAGTGCAAGCCCTCTGTAATGGGGAGAGAAAAGGTCCCCCTTCTTCCTTGTATGACTGAAGACAGAACCGTCAACACAACTTAACTTAAGACAGGAACTCCAAATATCTATGAACTATAATCTGTCTTGTCTTTGGTTTCTTCATCCAGTTTTCCAGTACTGAATTTACTTTAGTGACATAAAGTATTCAGCAAATTGATCAAAGTGTGTCACTACAGAGAAACCTAAACAATTTAAATTTCCACCCAATAAAGCCCAGCAAGCCTGTCAGTACTGGAAAGTTTAAATAGCTGAATGGAAGTGCAGTTACAGCATTTTACACAATATCTATACATTTTTGTCTGCAATATCTATACATTGTTTTTACAATCTCAAACAGAGCACACAGCAGTAGGCTGGAATAAAGAAACTGTTTTAATGAATGCAGCTCTAATTCCCTCTTCGTCACTGATTATGAAGGAGGAAATGTATCCGACCACTGCTGAGATAAATCAGCAGGCATAAAGAGCAGCGTGAATTACGACATGAAGATAATTATGTCATTCTTTCAGCTGTTTAACACATTCTTTTCTACTCTGTTGGTTTTAGAGAAAGAACGTGCGCGTTGCACAATAGAGTATCTGGTTCAATTAAGCAACTTTCTCCAACTGAAATGTACTTTCTCTAAGCCACTAAAACACTTGAATACTGCTATAATCAGCATTCATGCCATGGCAAATATAGAGGATTTTCTTTTACAAACACTTTTGCCTAAAATTGGGTCTCGTCCAAGATTTGAAGTTATTCATTCAGAAGTGCCGTCGTATTGCGAGCACACGGAGAAGGAAAAGAAAGATTTGTTGGAATCATCAGCTATCCAAATGAAATGGAATATCTTATTTTGTGGCCATGCTTAATTTGGATTAACCATATGAAAGCAATTTAACCGAGGCTTCCATTTATGGGGATGTCGGGAACAGAAAATGTCAATTTAACTGTTACCACTGGAAAGTATGAAATAAGACTGAGAGGCTTGTAACCACGCTCTGCTCCTATTTCAGCAGTGTGTGTGTGTGTGTGTGTCTGTCTGAAGCTGTCTGTACCTGCCTTCACACCGCACAGGCTCTCCTCTGGTGTCACCAGCCAGGTCACATCGAAGACATTGCATCTTTCCATTTAGATTCAAGTTTTAACCCTCAATAAATTGTTGTTTCTCTTTGAAATAAACAAAGTATATGGAGGAGGGGACCTGCGTTTGCATGCCACGAATATGTCCCAGTCATACACAGAGTGTAGCAGGCAAGATGACACTTACATGGAATATTACTCATGAGCTCAGACTCAAAACTATTTCAGTTCACCACAGTGAGATCATGACAAATTGCACTAAATTTATTTCTACAATAATTGTATTTGTAATGTAAACTTTAAACGGTCGGGAGACCTAAAACTGCAGCAAGTATGTTCTTTTTATCATGTGACACAGACAGCACATTTCCTCAGCATCACCTCAGAGTTACTTCAGCTCTTCAGACAGCCCAGATATCTGAGAAGCAATGACATCACACCTGCTTGTAGTGACAAAACGGCAGGTAGCAAGACATGAAAAATAATCAACTAGTAAACAGGGGTGAGAAAGTATGACATCATTTATTTCGAATTTTGTTTTAATGAATTAATAATGCAAAGAGTAAAGAGTCACTTTTGAGGGGACTCAAAGCATTTTAATTAATTACAGTAAATGGGTTATTGTGTGTAAAGAGTTGATTAGTTAGTGTAGCACCATTATTTACAATGCTATGAATTATAAATGGATGTTTTAATGACTGGGAAATTCTGGGATCTCGCAAAACGTCGTAGCACCAGTAACACTCATAGGAAACAAAAATGATACAGATGTCTGGACAAATTTTAAGTGGCTTAATAATAATAAAATAACTTCTCCCATTCTTGTGCATTGTAAATAAGTACAAGTACATACTAAAATCAATTCACGTAACAGATGCAGCTGATGAAAAGCCTGGGTTTAAGAAAAGTCAATGTAGTTTTAAAAATATGGTTCTTCACATTCAGTCTACTGTAATTAAATGTGTATTATAATTATTCAAGCATAGTGGCTCTACAGAGGCACAACTGTAACAATCAATTACTTTGGGACTAAACTATGGCATTTTTACACCATATGATTCTTGTAGAACTAGAAGTATTTTAATCTTTCCATATATTTATTTTAGTGGAATTACTAAAGATGTGTTCAGGAATAGTTCTCCTGCCTGGCTGAAGAACATTCAAAGATCTTCTCTGGATGTTAAATGCCTTTTGTTCTGGTCTCTGTAAAGATGATCCCACAATACTTCAATAACGTTTGCATGTCTGGGCTCTGGGGAGGCCAATCCATGACTGATGGTTTCCATTGTACTTTTTTCTACCCAGGCATGTTTTTACTGAGCTGGCAGTTTGATGTAAGAAACGGAAACAATTGTGTATAAAGAGGAAACCAGAAAAGATGCAGCTTCCAAATATTTTCCATGGGAGTGATGACGGTTAAAAGAAGGAAAGAAAACAAAGAAAGGCTCTGGCTGAAATAATGGAGGTTCTGAATATTGTTTACCCTGAGACACTCACTGTGGCTCAAGTGAAAAAAAGTTGGAGTGTCAAAGTTGGTATGAAAAAGACTAACAGCTTACAGAAACGCCGGTGGAAGACAGGGTGCATGTGATTGCTCACCACAAGAATGAAAGAGAAGATAATTTAAGATGATAAAAAATAAACTATTAATACTTTGTTTTAATAAATGAATTGTTTTTGAATTTTTACCTAAAAGTTAGTATTATGATTAATAGTAGTAGTATTTATTTTAAAGACTTGTGTTTAAACTTTCTAAGACAGACAGCCAGGTCTTTATCATTTGTTTGTGTGGTCAGAGACATTTGGTCTTAAAATACAAACAAGTTCGGATAAAAAAAATATCGATAAGTCACTGATTTGTGCATGAAATGTGCATGATTTACACAAACATATGTGTGTACACACTGTTAGTGAATAAGGGCACTGTCAGGCTGAAAAATGAAACTGTTGCTGATCAGACACTTTACCGATGATATTGCACGCGAATCAAAATGTGTTTATAATTTCAGCAATTTCAGGAATATCCCCAGCACCACTAGATCCAAGCCATGACAGCGCCTCCACCTTGTTTTATAGGTAGTTGTAGGTACTCGCTATTGTACCTCTCTTCTGACCTCTGTGCATATTGTCATTTGGATTCATCCCTCCATAAGTGCTGTTGGCACAGATTTTTCCTAAAGCATACCTCAGCCTTTTCTCTTCTTGACTGCCACCCTTCCATTGAGGCCATTTATGACAGAGCTTCAGTGAACAGAAATAACACAGAAAAAAAGTCTCAGGTACAAGGATTAGACTGAAAACGAGTGAAAAGCACAGAGAACCTTTTATATAGTTTTGATAAAAAAAATAAATGATTTTCTAAAATAATTGGGGACTGTTTGCTTTTGCCTTTACATGGATTATGTTAATATTTTTTGTGATATTAATATCCATCCATTTTCTTCTGGTGATCCAATTCACAGTTGGTGATATTAGTATATGACCAAAAGGAAATAAAAACCTGTAAGACTGAGACTAAGAATCTGTGAAGGATATATTATATAGGAGGAAAAAAGGCACAAATCACAACAAACAATAAATGCTATCCTATGTCAAGATAATGCATGCAATTGGCATGAAAAATGACTAATTTTTAAGAGTGACTTTATCCCTAACATGAAAAAAAAACCCAGAAAACATAAGACAACATATGACAAATATATTCATTTGCTGTAGGATGAAATTAATGTATATGAGAAATGATGCTTTGAATATTACACACAAGATTACTCATCATCTTAAAAAGGAAAACTATAATAAATAAATATTTTGTCATGATTTGATTTGAGGATTTTTCCTTAAAGCATTAAATAAAGCTCTAACTGATGGTTTTTTTAATAGCAATTATTTTAATTCTCAAAACTCAAATATCTCGGCCGTTGGAAAGACATGGTGGTGTCCTTCAGCTCTTGCAGCTTACTCATCCAAATCAACACTCCACAGACACTGAGTGCATTAGAGTGTCGGCTGTACATGTGTGAATGTGTCAGGAGAGATGGAGCCTGAATTTGTGAGGCAGAGTGCATAAACGTGTGACACCAAGTGTGAGTGTACATGTGTGAGAGTGAAAAGGTAGAGAGGATGCATGTGTTTCAGCGTTAGTGCAAGTGCATAGTTGTCTGTGCGCTGGATGATGTGTGTGCGTGTGTGTGCGTGTGTGTGGGCCTGCTCTACACTGCGCTGGGGGCCAAAACACTAGAGATTGCTTTGATCTGGATTCTCTGTGTCTCGTCCAATCACAATCATGTCACCGGCTCCCCACGGCAGGAGCGACTCATTCATGGTGCAGAGAGGAGACCCTCCTGCATGTTATTACTTTATGTACACTTTATTTTACACCAACTATGTTCACAAAATGGCTTCATCTATATCCCACGGAAGCCTCACAATAATGACAGACAAAAGGATTTTATAGTCACTGGCAGGGATGTGGCATGCAACCAAATATGTTTATATTTAGGAACATCTGCAATGGTAAATTTGTCCATTTGAGACAATTATGCAGGAGCAACATTAGAAATGTTCAGGCGGATTTGTGTGCATTGGATTGGCTTATTTAAAATAGAGACATGTTAATATGCTCAGAAAACAGTAAGGAAAATTAAACAACCTACTTAGCTAATGCTTCTGTCCTGAATAAGAATGAAAAATCTGATTTAGTGCTTTCACTTTCTTATATTTTATTATAGATTTCCACTTGCAGCGTACACGAAATGCTTTCATGCAAGAGACATATCTCGACTGGAGGCTACAGGGAAAAGTTTTTGCCCTTTTTCAAAATGCATTACACCAAAATAGATGCTTCAATGTGAAAGCACAGAGCAGTATTTGTTTAGATGGTTGTTAAAGTTAGATGAAAAGACATTGTAATCAAAATCTATTAGGGAATTTAATGTGTCTTCCTTCTGGCTGTTTTCAAACTGCTGTAGTATTAAGGATTTCTCTTAGTCTAGCTATAAACTGTCTCTTGAAACACAATAGTTAAAGCCCAAAGGGTCTAGCCTGTGAGCATAAATGAAAGATATTTAAATGCAATTACAAATTGTTGCTGTACAGTAACTTCACCAGAGCAAAACGAAAGGGAGATGGTTACAGCAGTAGTGCAAAAGTAAACTTATTTCGAGTTCAAGTCTCCACTCTGCTTTCAAATTTGATGTTGGGAAGTATCCCTTGTATGACACAGAAATGCTCATTTCCATATTCTTCAAAGCTGGTAAAATGTGGAAAAATGAACTTGAGTTGAAACACAGAAAATGCTAAAATTAGGTTTGTGCATCAATCAGTAAAGCGGTAAGTACATGTGCTCGCAACAGATCCGTGGCATGTGATTTTCAGCTCGGTACAAGATTAAGCTTCACTTCAGACAGTAAAATTAATGTTTAACTTAAAAAAATAACAGCTAAACAGATTTGACACCCTTATTGGACCTTTACACCTTGTCAGAGTTTAAAGATGTATCCTGGTAGAAAACCGCTAGTGGAATATCCCACTCTTACCCTCAGGAGAAAATTGCTATTGGTGACCATCATAAGTGGAAGATTCCTACTAGAGTGACTTTGTTTCCATGATAGCTATTTAACCGTTAAACTTTATATTTTTTTAGGTTAAACATGACCATGCCCTTAGAATAAAGGCATTAAAAAGCGGTAATTTAGTAATCATGGCACAGCAGTCATTATCTTTCTCTTTTAAGTTTCAGAGTGTGTTTTTCTTCTGAAATCAAACGCGAAAGGGGAGTCCATAGAATGACAACCTGGCAGAAAGACAAATTTGTTGATAACTGGCACTGACACTGAGTGATGGCCAGCAAAATTGTCTGCTGCCATTATGTTTCGGAGTTGAAATACTTGTGGTGTCATGTCATTTGTATTCATGGCACCTGCAGTCCTGGCTTAACATTAAAGACAGCTTTTACATCACCTGACATCAATATATTGAAAAGTAAATAGTAAAACTACTAGAGTAGAAAAAGCGGACGCAGCTTTTGATATACCCGAATGGATCCGAAGACAAATAGCTACTATATTCCAGAACTGTGCCAAACTCTTGAGCCACCCCTCATTTTTTATTATTTTGCCAGGAAAATGGGAGATAGGTACAGCGGCATGAAGCATGTGCAAACAGAGTATGCGACAAAAACAGTTTCTAAGAAGCTTTAGCGTTAGCTTGAAGCTTGAAGTTCTCTTAGGCAGGTTTTATTGTTATTTCTTTAACTGGTCTTTCGTTCTGTTCTCTGTCATGATGGTCCCACACTGCCTCAGTAATGCTCTGGGGAGGCCAATCCATGACTGATGGTTTTCTATTATATGTTTTTCTATCCATGTATGCTTTTAGCATAGCATAGTGTTTATTGTGCCATGCTGAAGAATAAAGCCATTGCTATTCAGACTCTTTTCCAGTGGTATTGCATGGTGGATCAGAATCTGACAGTACTATTCTGTGTTCATAATTCATAATTTTCACAAGATCCCCAACACCACTGGCTGAAACCATGACAGAGAGCAGCTACAGACGGCTGTAGCCACTCACTGTTGTACCTCTCCTCAACCTCCTCTGTGCATTTTGAGAATTTAAAGTAAAATTTTTACATTTAGATACATTTGGACATCTACTACAGTAACAGGGAGGTTGGGGATTCAATCCCTGGCTGCTCTAGTCTGCATGCCAGAGTATCCTTGGGCAAGACACTAACCCCAAGTAGCTCTCAGTGCTCAGGTAGAGCAGAAAAGTGCTATATAAGAATCAGTCCTTTACGTTTACCATTTAACCTTCAACTGAGACCATTTCTGATGAAGCATCACTGAACAGTTTATTGATTAACTGATAGCGAGACTAGAGCTGGGCGATATATCGAGTTTTAAAAAAATATCGATATATTTTTATACGAGATATAAGATGTGACAATATCTTTTATATCGATATAGTCTATGTTACGTTAAAGCTATACTTGTGGAGCCGCAAGTTTGCCTCTCTTTCGTCCACTTTTGTCTTTACGCAACGTTACTCGGCCTCGCCCCTCCTTCACTGAATACAACTCCCCCTCCTCCCCCATCGCTTCACCTGCAGGAAGCGACAAGACGGACACGGCAAATCTCCGTTAATGAGTTACTGCGCATCGACCCGTGCGTGGGGCTGGACGCCGTCAACGTGTTAGCTAGCTAATCACGCTAACGAGCTAACCACGCTAACGCCATGCAGCCCAGAGGCGCTGCACAGCCTAAAATCCTTTCATTTTCTCAAAAGTTGACAGCGCGCCTTATGTATGAATTCTGGTTGTGCTTGATGGCTGCGAACCGATTTTATGTGGTACACAGCGCTCAGCAATCTGTCAAAAAATGTTTTAGTACGACTTTGGTAAGCTACGGAGCTGCACCGCTTGATGGACTGTCAGAGCATTACGGCTACCGAGGAGCCTCGCGGAGTGATACGTACTGTGCTTCAACGTAATATTACCCTACTGTGTATAAGGACCATAAATGGCACCTGTTAAGAGACGTGGTTACGAAGAGGATTTCAAACTCAATGCTGTCAGTCACAGAGTAGAAGTTGGGAACAGAGCAGCTGTGAAATCTGTCTTTGTTATTGTGCTCAGCGTCTTTTAGTTTACATTTTGACTGCACAATTGTGAGCTTTTTGTTATGCACAAAAACAACATTGTTTTCTTTTATTTATGGAGCATTATTATTTAATAAATGCTCATAATTTATTTTTGAGTAAATTTTATGTACATCTATGCTCTATGTTAATAAAAGTGCCTGTGTGACATCTGGGACACAGCTTTGACTAAGAACTCTCTTTTTGTTCTTACTTTATGGCTTTAAAAAAAAAAAATCGAGATATATATCTTATATCGCCATCTAGGTAAAAAATATCGAGATATGAATTTTGGGTCATATCGCCCAGCCCTAAGCGAGACTACAAACTGTGCTGAGATATGCAGTTTCCAGCTCATGGCTCTTCGGGAATCAAATTTTTGGAGCAAAAGTACTTTTTTACACATCTCAGATTGTGTTGTCTTTGGCATTTTTTTAATAGATTCAACTAAAGAAATGGGAACAAATTATGCCTTTTTTTTTTGCAACAGGCAATTTCTTTTGGACTCACAACATCAATGGTTTGCAACAGTAGCCTTAAGCAAATTGATTAACACAATGAATCAGCAGGTGGAAAAAACCCAAACAATCAGATTACCTAATATAGGAACCAACATATCATGATGATAGATAAAGCTTTCAGTCCAAACACATGTCTGGGAGAAAACGCTTTTTGCCCACTAGTGTTTAACATGTGGGGTAAACAGCTTGAGAAACAAAAATGCAAATAAAACAATAATGCCTTCTCCCTGCTTTGCAAAACAGAGAGGTCTTGCATCTGTGGGAGGGGTGGGATGTCTAACAAGAACTAATGCTGTTTATGAAAGCAGAGTTTTCGCATCTAATCACAATGTCTATTCCCATGGGCCTGCTAGTTCTTCATGCTCCCCTTCAGACTGGTAGAGCACCTCTCTTCCAGGAGCGCTGTATTTTTAGGATGTTGTGAAGCTTCCTCAGCTGCATACAGAATGAGATGCTCGCCTTTAGGGGGATGTCGAGTTTGAAGATGATGTCCTTTGGATTTGATTAATTCAGTAACGGAGAGAGAAGCTGTCCCTGACTCAAAATAGACTTCCTTTAAATGACTATATTGCTGTTGTTTTCTTACTTTTCACTGTTTGGTCTCTTTGCCACTTATCAGCGTATCACGACAGGAAGCAGATAATAAAAAAAAAAGTTGGACTATCAGTGAAGGGAAACTGCCTATGAGTGAATGTGCTTGTGCACCTGTGTGCACACAAATGTATTATAAAAAATAGGCACAGGATTGAAAAGCGTGTCTGCTTTAAGCCTCTTTTTATTCCCCTCCCTCACTCCCTGCTCCTGTCTGCTGTCACACTTGTCCAGAGAGCGACCTTCTGAAGTTCACCATCAAGGCCTGCATGTAGTGAAACCTGACTCGCTCCTACTTCCTATAGAGTTGCTCGTTAAGGAACATAACAGTTACACATCCCATTTGTGAGTGTTTTTATTTTTGTGTTTTTTAAAAAAAAAAATAAGCAAAATGCTCACCCCAAATACAAAATATCCCCCTGAAAGATTCCAATAAATCTAAATCCAGTCGCGCTAGAATATGCCAATCATGTATTTAATAATCTGGCTCATTTAGCATCTGGAAGAGAGATTAATGACATGTACTATCTTTACAACCATCCCATAAAGATGAAAGAACTCTCAAACAAAAGCACATGTGCTACAACTTTGATTTAGTAGTTTAATACAATGCTAATTAGATCACATGCAGTGTCTCCTCATGAAATCTGCTCCCATCGTCTAATTATAACAGCCAGATATGCCATAATGGGACACATGTATTTTAAATCAAAGCGGTTGTGTGTCAGAGTGGCGATCGAGAGGGAACGCTGAGGCTGTGTACGGACAGCTCGGACATTGTTTTCCCCGTGTCCTGTCAAACTGTGATAATGCCCCCAGCTGACTGCATAGAGGAGAGGCTGCTCTTGTTGGGGTGGGAGGGCTAATTGTGCTACTAATGACTAATGAAAAATCTTCAGCTTTCAAACACATCTTTCACCTCCTTCAGCTCTAATTAATGGCTCATTGGTGGAGGACGGTAGTTCACCCTGGCCTTTTTCACCCATTATCCACTACTTTAACATAATGCTCTTCTGAATACTGATCATGTATTAAAGCAGCGAGAGTAATGTAAAGTCTCCACTGAAAATCTTCCCACAAAGTGTGTTTTTCTAATGAATTAAAGATGGCTTCCTTGCTCTCTGGCTGGTAAACACTGCCGTTTGCTGCATAATCAGCATGCGGATTTATACAAATGAATACCATGGTTATGTTCAAAAATTCAGATAATAGTTGAAAGTGAAAGACATTAAAAACAGTGGATGTGGAATCAGATGCAGTAGCACAATCGTAACTCATAATCGCTGTCAACTTTTGCTCTTTTACTCCATCTTATCGTCCATGAAAAATGTCCGTATTACCCGGAGATGTTTTCTCAACTGCTAATCCTTGACAGGTTGTTTCACTGTGCCCGCTGCTGCTGTGCATGAGTTTATATTACAGTTTTACCAGTGCTGACCTTCCATTGTGCAGGGTTGATACTGGGGCCATGAGCTGACTGTTGGAGAGAGAGAGGGAGGGAGGATCACAGCTGGGAGTGGGAGAGTAGTTCCTGATCTGACAAAAAAACAGCAGCTGATGTGAAAATGGCTCAATTAGGCCAGCCATAAACTCGTTAAGGCCCACGTCGTGCCTGGCAGGACTGGGGCTTTTTTATTTGCCGCTGCAGATATTATTGCTTCAACGTATTAAAACGTGCATTTGATGTGCACTTGGGAGCACTGGCGGTGTCAGAAAGTGCCCTCCTGATGGACACTTATACAAAGAATGAGCCCACTGCTGCACTCCCTCTGCAGAGGCTCAATTATCAATGTTGTTTTTCCTAGGGATAGAACAAAACATGGTGCGGCTCCTTCAAGCTAATAGAAGGGTTTCACTCCTTCAGATATACGGCTGGCATCGCGACGTCAGCTGTGAAATATGCTATCCAGTAGCCACGGATCAAAGCAGCAGTCCTAAATCATGGGGTTTTTGTCACTGAAAGGCTGTAACAATAAGTGTCCTTTTCCCAGCATGTCTGTCTGCCAAACAACTGAAGTAAGCACACCTTTTCTCACGCAGAGCCAAGATGTACAGAGACAAATGATCACAGTGGTGTTTGGGCAGCCGATAGCACTATCCTCAGGCTGCTGCCCACGTTCGTGTCTCTGACAATTAGACTCCAGGCTGACAAGCGAGCATGGTTCAGCCACTGTGTTAAGAGACTTTGTCAAATGTGCAGCCCATCAAAATGCATGGGCGGCCCCAGCTGAAGTCAGTCATCCCCTATTAACGATGGCCCTATTAGCTCCTCCCGTGACCTGTGAGCTGGGAAATGAAAGGCGTGGAGGTGCATTCATTTATATAACCAATGTCAGGGTGCGTCGGACATGGACACCCCTCATCTCCCCGCGCCTCATCAGCCTCTCTGATCAGATGGGGATGCATAATACATCAGACGGCCAGTAAGTGGAGGAAAGACATTCATCACTGTCCACCTTTCAAATTAGATTCCACAGACGTGGCAATCAGTCAGACACATCAGTATTCAGCCCTGGCTGAAGGCTCTCCTGCAGAGACGTCCCCTCCATTACAGCTTTACAAACCTTACTTTAGTGTAACAACTGCCCTCACTGCATAATCTGCACTTCAAACAGCGGTGTTTTTCCCCGTATTGAATTTTACTCTAATGTGTTGATGAGTCACTGTGATTGTCTGTATAGATTTATGGATGTGAAACTTGGAGATGAAGAGACTTGGATTTCCAGGAATATACAGTAGAGTGCAGAAGTCTTGAGCCGCCCCTCATTTTGCAGCTTTTTATTGAAACACGCAAATATTAATATGGAAAAACAGACAAAATGGACTTTGTACCATTCCAAGAAACTTGAAAGTCAATACTTGGTATGCTATGCTGCACAGGGCAGCCATATGAAAATCTCAGTTTATTAGAAATGTTTAATTTGAAAGTGGCATCTTATTTTGTTTCTCAGCGCATTGTTTGTTAAATATTGTTCAGTGAATGTTTTTAATGCAATTTCAATGCAATTTTTAAAAACTTGAAAAAATAGAGACTAACGCTCGTCTAACTAAGAATTCTTTGTTTTCTTTCCTCATGTTGTTGCTTCCATTTCTCATGCTGTGGCCTCTCCTATCTCCATCTCAGGTAAGAAAGTTTTTTTATTTTCATTTTTATTCTTTGTTTATTCACAAACTAATAAAACATAATCAAATATTAGATTTTCTATTCTTTGCTGGCAAGCTGAGCAAGCATCACTTTTCCAACATTTCTTCCAGTGTTATAGATATGGTATAGATATGCATATTAAATGTGGGACTCACTAGATACCCAATGATATATCACCAAAATACATAGACATAGAATAATCCTTTAATTGTCCCACAGGGGGAAATTTGGTTGTAACAACAGTAAAAAAACAACAACACATATACAAACAGAACAAGACACAGGACATAGAACAGAAACACACAAATTTTTTACATATTTACATCATGGACAATAGTTACCAAAACAGTAACTGTACAGTTATTAAAATTAAAGTACAGATAAGTGGCAAACCCAGATTGTAGTGTGCAAACAGAGCAGTATACTGAAAGATGTTTAAATAGTTAAGAATATTTAGAATAATTAGAAAAGTACAGATTGTGTATTGTACCTGTGCATTAAAAAGTAGACATGTAACTTCCAGTAAGTTAGTGTATATAAACTGAGAAAAGTAATGTGCAAGTTATAACAGTAGTAGTTGTTCGGTTGAACACCTTACTCACGATACACTATTAATTTGATTTTCAACATTTTGCAATATGCTGACTATTGTAATATCACATATTGCGATATATTACTTTTTCAACTTTAACTTCAAACCTCTAAGTTTAACTATGTCAGAAATTGTCTTATCCAGTAAGGTTCAGTTTCTAAGTTTATTGTCATATTTACAGTAAAGAAATATGTTTCCATGTACAATGAAATTCTTTCTATGCTGTCCACAGATGCCAAACAGAATAGATCTGATAGATAGAATTTAAAAAACAATAGCTAGACTACACTAAGTATAAAAAAAGAAATACAGTAGAAATATAAGATATGCAAAATATGACTGTGTTAAAGGCAGAACTGTCAACAAAGAGCATCTGACATAGGAGTCTTTATTCTCAATAAGATAAACTTGCCAGAAATGTTGCCATAAGATCGAATCAATCTGAGATCAGTCTGATATCAGTCTGCGACTGAATGGGGTCAAGTTGGCAATTACGTGCAAGCTGTTTCTGTTAATGAACTGTGATAAATCATCAAAAATCCCATGTCTTTTGCTGTCTGCATAGACACAAATCCACATTTAACAGAAAACCACATTTAACTGTTTCATTAGCGCTCAGCAGCCATCTTGATCTATAGGAATATAACCAAAATACAACCAGCTGACAGCCAGTTGAGTCGAGTCTCTGTGAGTTGTGCTCATTAACAAAGACTCATTCAAATTGATGGTAACATGATTTTTGCCATGACTTTTCACAATCTCTCTGTGAGTGATTGCAGTTAGTCCAAGTCAGACTGCAACTGTTTGCAGAAAGCCTCCTAAAAGGCATCCTGTTCAATTGCTTTGCAATCACCACAAGTTGCAATCAGTCGCACAATGTCAAAAAATATGTATGGTTTTTTTTTTTGTAAATGGAAGGAGATTGCTGCCCTATTTTCACTTGTGTGAAAGAGCCATTAGCTTGCTCTGAATTATGAGGCAGCTTTGTCAAAGCTACCTCATAACTTTGTCAAAAGTACGTTTTTTTGGTTGAGCTGATTTGCTGTAAAATTATTCAGCTCAAGTTATCTCATTTTTATTTTTTTCCCCACTAATAATCAGTAAAGCGGTGAGTTTATAGCTATGTTTCCACTGACAAATGCATAGAAGGTGTGTTGTAAGTCTTTCCTACAAATTAACTGAAACATGCAGTTCCCTGGAAGACCACATCATCGAAAATCATCCATAATTAAAGGAAGGATTGCATAGAGCATTCATTTTAATTCAAACCCGTCACAATAACATTAAAGCATTTTCAAAACTTTCCCCGGATGTTTCATCAGCCTAATTCATTTTGCGCTAAGCTCAATTATTTCAGTTATATTCCACTGAAAATTGAACATTAAATCGAAATCTGCATGCTCTGTTTCTGCTAAAGCAAGTCCTCTCGCTGGCTCTGGATCCACGGTTAATTACATGTACATCAAGCCAATCTCAGCACTTCTGTCTGATGTATTAAGCAGTATTCTCTCTGTTTCTCGGTTTTCCTCTGCAATTAAGACGGTGTAAAAAAGGATTTTCCAGAAGTCTTTTATTCAATTTAGACCTGCAGGAGAACACCTTATTTAGTCTAGGCTGTCTGTAATGTGTGTCCTCTGTCGGTCTTGACTGAGATGCACTATAATGCTACATGTAAGTAAGTCTCTGTTCTGCCAATGTGCAGGGATGCAGATGTACTTGGTGAAAAGCTTGAGCCTCAGCGACAGCTCTTCTTCCTGGATGTTTGGTTCTGTGAAGTCCAACTGTCTGAGTTTCCCTGAGGCTGTTAATCGGCTTTGAAATGGAAACAATTAGTTCCATAGCTGAGGTAGCCTGTTGTGTGGATGGATTCTTCCTTGCAGGCTGAAAAGCATTTTTGCTGTGTCATTTGGAGCTAGCAGAGAGGATGTAGGTCCTTGGAGTCAAATGTTTGTTTCTTGCATTTCAGAAATTGTGAATTTAAAGCTTATAGATCTGCTTTTTTCCCTCCCACAACAACAAAAATGAATGAAAATAATCCACAAAGCAGGCCCTCAGCTTGTTGTTGAAATAGCTGGGCAATGTAACCTGTTATATGTGCAGTGACTTGAAAGCGTGGAAGCGTCGGGGCTGTTCTTGGAGCAGCTTGGAAGGTCTCCTTAGTCTCTTCTCTTCAGATGTCTGGCTTTAATTTGTCTCGGTGCGCCCGAGGTAAGGTCATGATCCAGATGCTTCTTACGCTCCTCTGATGGTCTTCAGATTTGCACAAGCAGAAAAGAGGAAGAGTGATGTACAGAGTGGGAGGAACATTGTGATGTCTCTGCCTAGCACCTCCTCTTTTTCACAGTTGTACATCCTCATTTATAATGAGCAAACCTGTCTAGCAGAATAGTGGCTCATTTCTTGGTTGTGAAAGAAACTCAACAGGGACTCCTAGATGGGACCTAGGTATTCATTGCAGTACTGAGATGACTGAACAAGTCTCAAGATTGCAAGATTGCACCATGTTTCCAGGATCCTTTCTTTAAGTTACAAAAGTATTATTCTGCTTATGATTGTTTTTATTATCATTATCTCAAAACATGAGCCGCTATACATCTTGGCAAAAATAAAAAATAATAAAATGACACAGCGAGAAGAACTAGACTGGAATTCCTACCAAAGCATGCATTGAGATGCCTTCTTGGTCAAGCCTGGCACATCTAATTTGCAGACGAACATCAATGAATAATAGTAGATATTACAATTTCAAGGTGTGTTGCACATTGTTTTAGCACACAAAATGAGATTGCATACATCAGGACAGATAATTGATGACAACAGGGGGAAAATGTTTTTAATAGGTTCTGACCTTAAGGCTATAATTGATTCAATTCACCTCATCACGTTTCACTAATTTCTGTGAGAGGAATAGCTGTGGGATTTTCTATTTTATATGGGTGGGGGTTGTGGGGGGAGATGGCTGGAAGCATGTACAATTACTCACATGAAAGAGCTCTTGTTAAATGAGCTTGGCACTCAAGAAACAAACCTCAGAATGTGCCTGTGCAGGCGTCTGTATGCATGTTAATCAATAGTCATGATTTATTCAATGAAGCAGTTGTCAGGAAGTGGTTGTGCTAAGTGTTAAGAGGCTGGTGAGAGGCAGACAGTGGTTCGTATTAGTGTCCGCAGAGAAGGAGCAGCTAAAATAAAAGTAGGTATCAGCAGCTGTAGTGAATTTGAATAGCCAATATGGACTTGTTGTCATAGAAAATATTTTGAAGATCCTGTGTCAGATGTGAAAAAGCAAATTTCCTGGACAGTTAATGTTTTAGCACATTCCTCATTGTTTCACTGGATGTGGTTGCTTCTGAGGACGGTTCACTGAGGGCACCCAGCCACTTTCTAAATTGGCTTTTGATTCATTTCTAATCTGGCAATGTCTAAATAATGCCTTTGGATCAGGGTTTCACGAGCTATGAGTGAAAAACAAGCGGAATCAACCATGTCTGTGTTTGTTTGGCCTACTCTGTTCAGGGCTCTTGCAAAATGTAACCAGCGTGGCATTGACAAAGATTACGGTCCCACAGGCCACAGTGGGTGTGCAGGAAAAAAATGCGGCCTTGCTCTGGCAGCTGGCACTGAAACATATATACTTAGGCACAGTGGCACACGCTGCCGCACAGCTGCATACACAGACACAGACAGACACGCACGGACAAACACATAGAGTAAGAGAGTCCGATTTGGATAGCATCAACAAGGGGATAGTCCTAAGTCCAGACATTTGTAGTAAGTGTTTGACTCAGCTCAACCCCCTCATAGACACTTCTAATGTAGTTGGCTCTGCCTCCACCCTTCACCCTGGATCCAGCCCAGATGGAACGCACCCATCTCACTCTCACTCACTCCGTCTTAATCATTTCCTCTGTCTTTAGACACAAAATAGTATAAAAGCCAAGTTAATGATATAAAAACCATCGCACTGTCTCTTTAAGTGGGGATTAGAAAAAAGAGGAGTGGAGGCCAAGGGAGTAGAGGGGGGCTGTGATGAGGAGGGTAAAAATAAGAAGCCCGGCAGGAGCGGCACTGCAAGGTCACCTCTGCTGTAGTGTCTGGCCTGTCGGATCGAAGGCATGGCTAAGGGGTTGCTGTGGTACGGTACGGTCTCCCAGGAATGCTTCAGGAAGATCTCCTGCCATACCTGAGGCAGCCGGTCATTTATCTGGAATGCTGCGCTCCGACTGCTAACGACCAGCTCAAATTGGACTATTTTTTCCCATTTGTCAGTTGGCCAGCTGCACTGGCTCAGCTGCGCATCTGTGTGGAGGCAAAGCTTTGGACAATGAAAGTTCCAAACTCATTTTTCTCACTTCTTTTCATTTTGTATCTCTCTTCTCACAGTTGGGAGAGTTTTCAGTATTGTTGCCGCTTGTCAGTCTAAGTAAGTCTCCCCTGGTGCAGTGTTAATGGAGACAAGTGCCTTTGGCATGTGGCAAAGCATTTACTTTGACTTTACAGAGGCCCCTGCACAGCAGGGGTCGTCAGTATTGCTTGTAGTGTAGCTGTTGTTAAGCATAGTTAACATGTATGTAAATTTTCTCCAGTAGCAAAGTTTAATCTTGTGACTAATTAAAAAGTCATTCTCTTTTTTTGAACTACTTTTAAAATCATAGCGGAAATAGTTGAGATAGTATCTCAACTATTTCCACTTTACACAGAAAATCAGGAATATCTTTAATACAGTCCAACAACTATTTTAAAATGTAAGGCATCAAGAATTATCACTAGCTGATGAGTTAATAGTAACTGCAGAACTATGTGTTTTGTGGCCTGTACTGTGCTGTAATTGTCCTTCCAGTGGAATCATTATCTTCCATCAGCAGTATAATGCAACATAGTCTAAGTTTAGAATTTCAACTATAACATGGAGTGTGGTGACAGACTGTGGCTGTTTCCAAACCAAGAACAACCCCACCTCCTTTGTTCATTAAGATGAAATGAGAGGGTTTTCTGCAACATTTTTATCATTTAAATGAGCTTCATCAAATAGGTCATTAATATGGAAATTACCTTCCTTTAGCTTTATTGGAATCCCTTTTTCAATCCAGCGAAAGGCTAAACATTATTGTAGGTTTATGGTGACTTTTTAGTTTCTGTGTTACTTGAAAATACAAATGACACAAATTGTCATTTGTACCTAGTGCTATTATCTTAATTAACAACACTAAATTGTAAGTGTTGTTGCCATTGCACATTGCACTTTTTTCGATGGAATATCTAGGTTGTTTTATCAGGCTTATATTATATTATAGTATTTTTTTAATGAGTGTACGTGATGTGTTGGTTGTATGTTTGTTGTTTGTTTTGACATACTGCGAATCAGTGGCGGCTCCTGAAAAAAATCTCAGGGGGGGCAATTTTTATGATATCGACTAAAATGACCCATTTAATGAGTACATCAAACAACACAATTTTAATTTAAATTTAAAATGAACAACCATATTCTGGCCATTTGTATAGATTTGAACTCGTGAGCTTTCATGTTTCTTGATTCGTTCGGAGAGGTGCTTTAAGTCGGTTTGTCCAGATTGTGTCCACGTCAAATCACACTTGTCACTTTTGAACAGTATGCACGGGAAACAAAAAAGTGCATTAGCTGTTCCACAGCCTGTCAGCCACGACTTGCGCTGGAACCAACTCCGACAAAAAGTCCTGTTGTATGCTTTTGACTTCTCCTTCGTTGCCTGGGTTAGTTGAATTTCGGGCTTGTCAGGTCCCAACTCTTTAACTTGCAGTTTTTCTGCCATTGTCCTTCTGGCAAAAGGGTAGGTTAGAAGCGATCTAACCGAATTTGGGGGAGGCTGTGCCTCAACCGTTAACAATACCGCTGCCATCGTCTCTCTCTGACCTTATAGCTCACTTAGGCTACTGACTGAGGTAAAATTCTAGAACAGCAAATCTTCGCGCATTTTCTGCAGGGGCGCAATTTTAAGCGCCCCCAAACCATTTAATTCAGCGACGCTGATAGGTCAAATATTTATTATTTTCCCCTGGCAACCATTTAATGATAGGCTATTTCGCTGCATATCAAGGGCGCTTTGACGAGCGCCCCAGAAGAAGAAAAACACCGTTTGTTGGTTGAACTTTAATGAGTCAGCTGGTGAAAATGTTAAAATACGCCTGGCTGTATATGGGCACACACATAGTAAAACTATCATTGATGAATTTTTTAAAAATATATATTTTTACTCCTCCACATTTGGGGGGGCGGAGCCCGAGCGCCCCCTATGGGCCAGCCGCCACTGCTGCGAATCAATTTCCCATCAGGGACAATAAAGTTACCATTGACCATTGAATATTTTCTTAGAGAGATTATTATACCGCTTAGCACAAAAAGTATTTCTAATATTTGCTTTACCATTGTATAGAGAAGGTATTCAGTAGGCACTACAGTATGTGACTTCAACTTTAAAAGAAAAGAAGATTTTAACTAACTTCACCCTAGGTTGCACACAAAAAGACTAATGCCTATACCGTAATGAAGAATCACTGTACAGCTGAAATCAGCTCATAAACAGAACAAAGCAAGGTGTTATATGTTGTATATTTTCTCTTTAAAAAAGAGAGCAAGTATGTTAGGTTTGGATTTTAGTTGAGGAGCTTGGGATACACGTCTCACACACCTTTACCAAAACTACTTTGATTATAACTGACGTTAACGTTATCTGTCGCTTATATTATTGGGCCACAGCACAGCTTGGTGATGTTCCTCTAGTGCAGAGGAGAAACCACTGACCGGTCAGGAACTGGCGGAGGCGAGTCAGTCTGACAAGGTGTGAAAAGAGTCATGATCTTCTTCTCTCTCCCTCTCAGATCTCACTTTGATGGACTGCTTTGTAGTACAGGGAGCTGGGCAAGTGCTAAGCTACATTACAATATATGGCGTGTTTGCCCAGCAGGTGCCATTTCCCTCTCTGCCATAATATGAATCGCTTTGCATTTCAGCTGCGCTGAATGCCAATGTCAGCTTAAGCATGTAACTCACAGACCTCTTCTTTAAACACTTCCTGCACCACCTGGGAAAAAGAAGCAGTGATATTCTGCTTGTTCAGCTCAGTTTGTATTGCCAAAATCTTTAAGAGTCAGATTAACAAAAAAAAAAAATTCCTACATATATATATATATATAGTGGGGGAAATAATTATTTTCTCTTTTGCTTAATCCCTTGCTGAACTTAAAAAGAAATGAACTGACTTAGGTAGGTTCATTTTACTGGAGAGAGGTAGAATATCAACCAAAACTCCAGAAAAAAACTAGATTAGATAAAAGTTATAGATTGATTTGCATGTCATTGAGTGAAATAAGTATAAGGATGATATGATTTAGTACTTGGTGGATAATCCTCTGTTGTAGTTGGTCATGAGGTTATACCGTGTCTCATGAAGGATTTTGGCCTACTCCTCTTTACAGAAACTCTCTGCATCCTTCAGATTTCTTGGCTGCTACCTGGCAACTTGAAGCGTTCGCTTCCTCCACAGATTTTCTGTAGGACTGAGGTGTGGAGACTGGCTAGGCCACTCCGTGACCTTAATGTGCTTCTTCATTAGCCACTCCTTTGTTGCCTTGGTGCTATGTTTTGAATTATTATCATGCTGGAAGACCAATCTTCAGTACATGGCACAAGGCATAATATCTCTACCACCATGCTTGACTGTGGGGATGGGGTTTTTTTTGGCTTATACTCAGCATTTCTCTTCCTCTCAACATGTTGGATCAAGTTCATGCCAAAGCTCGAGAGCTCCAGACCAAGAGAGATTAGTGGTCATTTTATATTTCTTCCATTTCTGATTAATCACATCAACAGCTGTCACCTTCTTATCAAGATTGTTGCTGATAGTCTTAAAGGTAGGGTCTACAATCCCCTGGTGGTAGAGAGGTTGGAACGAAAGAAACGAATTCTGTGGACAGGCGTGCTTTGTACACATAATGAGATGAGATCAGGAGTATCATTGATTGATTAGGTGTAAGAAAAGAAAAAGATCTCCAAACATGTGCACCAGATCAAACTCAAATTGTCTAAGTGGCCAGAAAACCCCAAGAGGTAAGTGAGAAATTGTGCTTTTGGACCAGTGCTTTATTGTTCTGAGCTACAGGGAATCATGTTCAGTCCCTACTGTTGTTTATCTCAGATGCATATGGCACTCGCTGGCAGCCCAGCTGAAACACTGTCTGTCACTTAGTGGGTACTGCAAAAAAAAAAAAAAAAAAAGGGACACGTCATGTGGAACATGGTAATACAAAAATGAACTGCGATGTGTGATGACAGGCAAAAGCCACCAAGCACACCTTTTAACTGGGTCTAACCTACTCTACAGAGGCAGGTGAAATGCCTTAGCAATAGTCGTTTAATGTTTTGTGGCATTTCTCATTTATTGTTGTTCAATGACTCAACTGAGCAACAAGCCAATCACAAAATCTCCTACTACCTCTGTGTTGGCTTTTTTGCGTTGGTCCAAGGTGTGGTTTAGGTGTAATGAGGGAGTGTGAAAGTGGTGCTTAATACCGAGCATCAAGTTTAATGAAGTCAATGTGCAGTTAACTGAAAGCAGACCTTGGTTGCACAATGACTTCCTCACCCTCTTTGATACCAACGCTGCCCCTTGTTTGCCTCTTAGACTCCTTCTGTTCTGCTCCTTTGCCATGTCTCTTTCAACTTTGATGTCAATAACTCACCACCGGATCCACACAGATTAATTAATATGATTAAAAAAATAATAACGAGGGGTAAATTTCCACTAGATGAATATAGCTCTTCTCAAGTTCAGGGAAAAGGCCAAGATTCTTTCAACATTCTGTAGGTGTTTACCAAATAATCCCACACAACAAGTGAAGCAGAAACTTAATTGTAACTAATTAGCTCCCTAGAGGTTTAATTGGATCTGCATTCTTTATTCCCCAGTTTACCTGCAGTATGTAAATCCCGCTTCCATGTTGAGGAGGGGGGAAAAAGGAGAAATGCTAGGGTATGGAAGGGCTCTGTAAAGGGAGACTGAATTAAGTGAAGTTGAAAATCAGTCTGTAACAAGCTTAATTTCTATCTTGTCTTGCTCTCTTCATCCATTCGGCAGCCTGGAGCTGTTTCCAGCCTGTGTAATTGAATGTGCATTCACTAATGGTAGAGAATACGACTCATCTCTGAGGTCAGGTAATAAGAAAGCTTTGTTCTTTGTTCAGATGAGTCGCTACCTCTGGATTGAAAGTGACATTGTCGGCATTCTTATTGTTGTGTGGGAGCCATACTTGAACTCGACTGGAGAAACCGAGCAACCTGCTTCTGTTTTGTTTCTTTATGGCATTCCTTTGAGGGAACGCAGTTGTTTCTTTTGCATGATTTCACTTAAAATGATGAGGCTCAAACCAGAGCACCACCATCTGTCCACCTTGACTTTGAAGTGCACTTTTCTGGGCGAGGGTACTTTCTGTTTTCAGGTTCATCTGCACTATCGCAGACTGGGAGTCCACCGGTGGGGTATTGTTCACTTTCCTCTTGACAAATTACACGATGGGTTAAAGGTTAAACGAGCTCTGCTACCGCCAAAACAGGATATTACTCTTTTCTTTTTCTTTTTTTTTCTTTTTGTAAAATCTTGCTGAAATCACCAACAAGAGAACACAATGGAGGCCTATTCATCCAAGACCTTCAGCTACAGTGCTGACAATACTGTCCATCCTGTTTTGTTTCTATAGCAACTGCAACTGTTAACTTGGCCTTACCTAGCCTGAACATAGTATAGACTTGCTAAACTAGTAGAAAACAGATGTCAGTAGTCTGAGTGCCAGATCCACTCCAAAGTAATTTTTTGTTACATAGCTTTCTTCCTTTTCATAACACTTCATCAACAATTCCCCTTTAAGCAGGAAACAAGAAAGGTTTAAATTTAATTTTACTGTGAGGCTTGACCTCATAAAGGAGGCTTTCTAATCAAGCAGGCATTGCATAGCCAACCCCAAAAAACAAAACAACATTTAGTTAAAAATCTGTAATGTTCTGTTTCTACTTTGTCTATGGACACCAGAATAAAATGCAAACACCACAATAAAACAAGGTGGAAAAGAAGGCACACAGAGCGTTTCAGTAATAGTAGAGACAGGAACAGGGTGTGGAGCATTCAGCCTCAGAGGGTGTTACATCACCAGACTTTTCCCCTTTTCCATCAGGCCACACATACATCATCACAGCGAAGAGAATAAAAAAACAGGATTCACAGGACTTTGGTCTGAAATATTTTGCAGAAGTTTGGTTATGAGTATCATCCCATTTCAATGTGAACAAAAATAAAAGAAATAAAAATAATAAAACATAAATATAATAAAAATATATTTTTGTGTAATTTTATTTATATATTCTATATTCATCATGGATGAAGTGAAATATTTAAACATTGTTTTAATTTGATTAATTATAACTTACAACTAATGGAAGTCAGAAAACCGTTATCCCAGAGTTTTTATTTGAAGTTTGAGTAAGTTACATTTTAACTGTATAAACACCTCGTATCTCCAGCGCTAGTGCTATATATGGAACCGCAGTCAGTAAAGACTTGACAGTTGTCCAGGAGATGTTCGTTAACACACTCTACAAGGAGTGTAAGCCACAGAATGTCATTGCTGAAAAGGATGCCTGCATTGAAGTATATTAATGGAAAGTTGACTGGAAGAGAAGTGTGGTAGGAAAAGTTGCACATGCAACATGGATCACTGCAGTCTTGAGAAGACTGTCAAGAAAAGTTAATTCAAGAACTTGGAAGAGCTTCACAGGGAACAGTCTGAGAGTGCAAGAAAGTGGCTACAACTGTTGCAGTCCTAAAGTCTGTAGTAAAGTACATTATTTTGTTTTTATTAACCTCCTAGGACCTGGCGTCCACATGTGGACATCACATTTTGGGTTATTTAGACTAAAATACTAAATTTTACTCTACAAGGGCCTGATATCCACTTACGAGGACATTATACTGCTACTGTTCTATCAAAATTTTAAATGAATATCCTCATATGTGGCTCATATTTTTCTTAGAAACAAAAATTAGGTAAAAAAAATCTGGTAAGTCTTCATTCATTCAAAACATTTTTGGGGCTTTTTGTTTTTATGACAGGCAGTTTAGTGAATTTGTCAAGCCCCATGGATGATGCTTGGATCTGATGGTTATATTGCCTGTATATACTGAGCTGAATTGATCTATCCACAAACCGACTAAACTCCAAAACCTTCATGGGACAGTGCAAATGATTTTGCATAACAATGGATAAAAACCTGTGTCTACAAATGTAACATTATAAATTTGAGACTTCAGCAGTAAAAATGTCATCTAAAAGTCTATCGCTTGTATATTAAAATATAACTTTCTCATTATGTTATTATTTTAGTTTAGCAGCTCTAGTGATTTAGAGCTTAACAACACTAGTATTCAGACTAATAGGGGTTAAACAGGTTAAATACACACATGCATATCTTTTCTGATGAGCACTACTGCTTCACATTACCCCTTTTTCTCCCGTGAAAATCTTTATTGGCATAAAATACTGCATAATTATACAACCATTTGAAGGAAAAACTAACAGTTGATGCAGTTTCAGTGTCTTAATGCAAGTCGCAAACTTCATTTTTGTTGTCAGTTTGGCAACAAAATTAAAAATGTTAACACTGTGGTATAAAAGAAATCCAAAATAAAACTGGTATAGGCTATTTAAGTTACATGGCAAAAAAAATTGTGTAAAAGAAAAAATGTACATCAATTTTATGATTTTGTAAAATCTGCACAAGCTTGGACAACAACAACATGCTGTTTTTGCTTCCACATCGTCTGAACATGTTTTTCAGTTATATTTGTAGGACTGCAAGTGGGTTCAGCCTTGAGTTCAAAAGTCTCCGGCTCTTTCTTTTATGGACACTTTGTAGAAACAGTTGGTCCTGTTGTACCTAACATTTTATTTGTTAGGTATTGTCATAGTGATGATAGTTAATTTAGGAAGATGATGTGACAGCCAGCATGTTTATATGAATTAGGTAGGCTTTTTGTAAAATAATTCTATGAGTTATTAATATTGTTATTGATGGCAAAGTAGGGGTGGTAGTAGTAGAACTAGCAGTGGAAGTAGTATATTCTGCAGATGAGACTGGCACCTTCAGTGACAGTTGTGTCATGCCTGCCTGAGAAGGTTCATCATGAGCTCTAGCAAAGCATGTCAGGCATGCAGGTGAAAGACTGGAATGTGATTAGTCTGTCCTGCAGGATTGTGATAAGAGGCCACAGTTCATGCATATCAGTGAAGGGGGAGCTATTTGACTCAACTCTGAAAAAGTGATACTTAATAAAGACTTGCTAAAAAAGTCAAATATATGTTCGAGGCAGTCACCTTTCACTTGCTAATTGAGCTGCTAAATTTGATTGGGTAGTACATGTACTTAAAGAGGATTTTCCTCTGCTACGAATGCCAATACCTGGTGATTTATTTATTTATTTTTTAAAGATAGTATTCTACACATTGCTGATAGCAAACAGTCCGCCTTTGCCTTTTCTTGAAAATAATGATGGACCTCGCAGTTCATGCATAATGCAAAGGCTGTGAAAATAGTGTTTCTGAGAGCACACAGCACCGCCTTTGGACTTAAGTGAAATATAACCTGAATTTGACATTTTCTAATATCCTACACCAAACTTTTTGTTTCAAAGAGATAGAGGTGGTAATTGCTGCACCAGAAGAAAGACTGCCGATTCTTCTGGGTATTGCGGGTGACTGTGGGGACAAGGCGAGATTGGAACATGGTAATTGCAAAGACAAGGGCTGAGAATAAATGGGGGAAAAGAATTCTTTACTGTCAGACAGAGGAAGGTCAAAAGCACAAGTGTATGACATCCATGCATGTTACAGTGTGTTATTCACAACGCACGCAAGGGACTGATACCTTTTCTTAGATATCCACTTCACTGCTTTGGTTCTGACAAAGAGAAGAGATGATCTCTGCTGAAGTTTCCCCCGACTACACTGAACTAACAGGATACAAGATGCAAGGATGTCAGCAGTGCTGGGTCACAGTGAATATCAGAGCAGCCCTCCCCCTTCCCCAAATCATTATTTTATCATTTGATTAATGCTTCCACGGTGTTGACAGAATGCTTATACATTTCCTCGAAGATGAAAGACAAACAGCAGCAATTTATTTCTCCAGATTAGATATTGATCCCAGATAGTGTGCTGGGGATCGGATATGTCTTCCGAAAAAATGAACGTCAAATATTAAGCATCACAACTTTTTATTCTCTCCCCTATATTTTTATTAAACAGTGGTCCTCGCGCACACACACACACACACACACACACACACACACACACACACACACACACACACACACACACACACACACACACACACAACACAACACAACACAAAAAAATGAGATTTCTGCAGTCTTAAAAGGATTTGTCTCCTCACTGTTAGTCAGTCTCAAGCTATAATTTAGTATCTCTGACATGATAATTTATGACCGTCACTGTTTGTGTCTTGTCTCAGTAATGTTTTTTTTCCTCAATAGTTTTGTCCCATTTTGGGGCCTCTTGACTGTGGCCAGAGGCATAGCGCAGTACATAATCAAGAAAGAATGTCGTGTCATAAATAGGACGAAGAGGCCAAGCAGATTCCCTGTATACAGGCTGTAGGTTTGGAGCAACCCTGTTTCTCCAACAGGATTAGATTGACTTTAAAACAAACTTTTTTTTTTAATGGAAGCTCATAAACTCTCAATAACACGAAAAACCTTACTGGTCTATTTCAGATGATGGCTGTGCTGTTGTTCACATGACCCTACTCTACATCGCTACAAAGTTTTAGCAGAATTCATTCAAAATGTTTGAGTTATCGTGTTTACAGACAGAATAATGACATGCACTACCAGAACCCTAACCTACTTGGCAGAAGTAAGGAGAACAATAAGAATGTTGTTTTTTTATTAATATCAATTTCATTCAAAACAACACTCCACTTATTTTTTAGCCTCAAAGACAAGTCGTCAGACACACAAATAATAATCACGTAAAGAAGGTAGAGCAAAGTCTAGCTTAAAACGGAGACAATTAGTAAAGGAATCTATTACCATAAAGTTTCCAGAAGCTTTGAGATGCCAAGTTATTTAATTTACTTTGCCTATTTAATCTATTCCACGTGGCTGGAGCAGAAAACATTGGCAAAATCCTTTGTTTCCCATACCTGCCCATATGTTCCAGATGTGTTTGAGAGAACAGTGGTGAGTAGATGGCAGAGCAACTACACTGCCTTCTGAATCCAGACTGATGCAAAATAGTACCAGCATGAGGTTGCTCAAGTGTTTTTGACTGATTCATCCAGACTGAATACCTCTGTATTTTAGACTCTTATGGTCATGTTGTCATAAACAGCTTTAGAAGACGTTACTAAATAAAATTAGACATATAATCAGTTTTAGAATTTATTTTCTGCGCAGTGGGCTGTGGACACACCGCACAGTGAATAGGTGTGTGTGTGTGTGTGTGTGTGTGTGTGTGTGTGTGTGTGTGTGTGTGTGTGTGTGTGTGTGTGTGTGTGTGTGTATGAGATAACAACAGCAGTGAAGTCACCGTTGCCCAAAGGGAGCATAAACACCTTGAGTCACTCACAGACTGCACAGACAGACGGGAGTAAACAAACAATTATGTTCCTGTGTATATATCACACCATAAATGGGGGTTTCACTGCAGTACAGGAGAAATGAATCTACTTGAATTTGAATTACTCTTGTGTGACCTGTTCACTTGAGGATTGCAGATAGGAAGTCAGGGGCTTTATTTATTTTTAATTTCCTTTTTCTTTTGGCCTTTCTTTTTTTTCTGTGGCACACTGGCTGTCTAAAAGGTTTGATTTGTAAAGCCTTACAGCTAACCGTCTCCCAGTTTGACCGCTATTTGCTGTGAGTGCTCATCACCGTATTCCAAATTACCTTTCTCTGAATTCACCTTTTATTCCATATAGTCGGGGGGAAAAAACAAAACACTGTTGCTTTGTGTTTAGTGCCAGCGTGACAGCCTGGTGTGAATTATCTCACTGTTTCTGTCAGCGTAAAACAAATAGAAGAGCGAGACATCAATTACTGTAGCTACTCCTGGGGAAAATAAAAGCATTGGAATCTAATGAGTGTATTACATTTACGTGCTGTTATATAATTTATGCCCTGTTAACCCATCCATCACCTCGACGCATACAGTTAACTACAAGCTGAGATCCCAGTGCGGATTCGCTACAGGAAAGAACAAATCACCAAATGGCAACTCGTACGCGCCGCATACTAGAAATGCTCCTTATAACATTAAGTGTTATAAGTAAGTGTATGCACTCCTCTCATAAACATTAGTGTTTATTTGCATATCCTTTCATTTCATGCAGATTTTAACCCTGAATTCCTGAAGTAATGCTTTTGACTTTGAAAAGCTCCTACACATCAGAGAAACACAGCTGATGATCCGCACTGCGAGCTGTGCTGTGAGTCACTGAGGCTTAGCAGGATCTACTGCTCTGACTCAGACATGTGCTGCTAGGGATAAAGGCTTTCTCCCCCACTTTTATTGTCTCACTGCCACAATGCTGCCTCAGACAGCCATCTCCAACCAAATCATCATCCCACAGAAAACATAACTTGTCCCTAGAGTCTGTTACCTCACGAACACAGGCCAATCAAACCGCTGACTCCAATCGGAGCGCTTCAGTGAAATTTCCAGGGGAATATCTCAGGTTTTCGTATTGCGTTGGGTGGCTGTCAGGCGAGAGGTGTCTCTGTGACGTTTGTTAACGTTCTGAAGCTGAGCCAGCTGCTTTAACAGAGCTGGAAGTCCAGTGTTAGCTTTGACAGCAAGAAATGCACCATCTGGACTCTGAAATTCAAGTAAAAAAAAAAAAAAAACTGCTCCATGTGCATCACTCTGGTCAGTATTTTCTAAAATAAACCGATTACACATATTTGGCACTGAGAGAAAATCTGAAGTAGCACGGCACAACAAGTTGGGTTAAATGAAAATGGTATTTGATTTATATAGGGCTGTCAGAAAAAAGGAAAAAAAAAACAGGGCAATTAGTAATGCACACTATATGTCATTTTTTCCCTCGGACTGACATTTCTGTCTGAAGTCTTCCCGTTTGCCTCTATCATTTTCTCCCCAACCACGAAATCCTTCTCACTTGTTCCGTTTTATCATCACCGAAACTCATTCAACATGTCCGCTCACAGGCATTCAATTTTTTCTTTATTTATGTATTCCACTTTTTATTCGGAATCACATGTTAATGAAGAGCGTCATTATCAACCTTAAATATTTAATTTTCCGCTCTGTGTCTGCTTCCGAGGGAGGCTGAGTGGAAGAGCAGCAGAGTGGCGAGGAAGGGGGGGGGGATGGAAAGAGCCTGCCGTAGCATCAGCCATATCTGCATCCGCTGCTTTAAAGTCGGCTCCAACCAAAGCAAAAGCACAGCAGTGTTTTTCCACATTGACTCCATCTGAAGTATAGTTAGAAGCCTCCGTTTCTAAACAACCTAAGATTCCAGACTCGTTGTAACTACGCTGGCCAATTTTTTGGAGGCGAGCTCCAGATTCGGCTTCAGTATCTGTCTTTGCCCCATAGCCCCATCTTTAAACTTCATCCCCAGTCCCAGCATTAGCTCCAGAGAGGCTGAGTGCCCTTGTGATAAGGTGTGAGGCCTGTCTGCCTCTGACTGACAAGCCTGCTCTCACCATGCCAGTGCCTGCTGCTTGATAAGAGAAAATGTCAGCATGATTTTGGGAAATGTCATTTATCGCGGCTTTCTGGCCGTGTCTGTAACCCAGACTGATTATGGTTGCTGGACATTTATATCACTGGGGGTGGCTTGGAAAATTGTACAAATGCTATGTTTTTCTGTGATAACACACTTAATATCCCTTTTGCTGTAATGGATTTGATTTTGTTCCCTTACCTCTCCTTCCCTTGTCTGAATTGACGCAACATTAGATGCTGCACTTGCTAGTTTATTTTATGAAGCGTGTATCAGACACCATCAAAGTGTCTGCGTGTGGAGGCGTTTAGATCAGGGATTCACTCCACAGCCAGACAAAGACTTCCACCATTCTCTGTGTTGTGTAGAAGCTATGAGTTGAAGTGTTTATGGTACGAGTGGAGCCCCAGATTTAAGTGACAATCTGCTGCTAGTCTTTGTCGGAGTGTGTGTGTGTGTGTGTGTGGGCTGCGTGGTAGATAGAGGACATCTTGCTGTATTATTTAGAAAGACAATCCTCCCCAAAGATGAGTGGGTTAACAGGAACCATTAATTGGTTTAGCGGGATCATATACACTCTAGTTCCGACTTAGCTGCAAGGAAGAAAGCGCTCGTGTTCAGACGTATTCAAAAGCTTCTGCTTGTTGTTATTTTTTTCACACTATAAACCCTCTCACTGTGAAGATGGACTATTTACCGTTCGCTTTTTTTTTCCTTCCTTTTTTTTTGCCTTAGGTTTTGATTTGTGGATCCAAGATGAAGCAGAGCTGAGTTTGTACTCACATCATCACTTTTAATGTTGGATTCAAAACCCAAGCTATCATATATTATTCAGGGAGTTTGCGTCTTCTCTCCGAAGCGCTTCACTATAGTACTGTACCTCAGCTTTGCCGCTGCTGATTCTTGGAGCCATTCTGTTTAGAGGAGGGTCTGTGATTCAGTGCTGTATATTTTTTTTCTTCCCTCATTGTTGACTCAAAGTGACATTTGTGGGACACCCTGATAAAGCAATTCTTCCTGCTGCTCAGACCAGCCCGGTATTTTCAACAGATTTTCTCATTCATTTGTATTCACCTCTTTTTTTTTTTTCAGGGAGACCCTGGCTGCCTTTTGTGATCCACAGCCCCAAAGTAGACTGAGACAGGAAGAAGTGTCTTTAACATGGGCTCCCTGGCAGCCTCTCGGGAGCTTAGTGAGAGTGTTGTCCCCCCACTCTTAACCAAATTTATAGCTACCCTGACTGTGGAAATCTAACAAAGGCACGGGCCCACAGTTCCTGGTATATTTGTCAAATCACTGCACCTGTGAGAGTCCCTGTGCAAGATAAATTCGAGGTTGGAGTGTTTGTCCAGGAATAAATCTCTCTTTTTTTCCCATTGTCTTTGTTTGGGTGAGCTGTAGGCAGCGAATGAGCTTTCCTCTTCACGTGAAGTGGAGTTAGTGAAAGCCATGATAAATGGTGCTCTTTGTTGACACCTTCATTGGGTTATTTATGGCTCATTAATTGAAGTGAAAAGGAGACTTGTTGGCACAGCGGGGGGAGGTAGCGCCAGGCCTCCGTGGCTGTGCCTCAGACCGGCCCACAGGCTTCGGGGGGTAAAGCAAGTGAGGAAGGTAGTGAGGGTGAGGCAGCCATCCCTCTCTTACGTTTGTCAGTTTTGCGTTTGCCGTCGATAGAAAGGGGGGAAACCTGTTTTCTAGGAATGAATAGGGAGTGAAAGAGGAGGACATGCAAGAGAACAGCCTCCACCTGTTCCAGGCGGCCCCTTAATATTTCAGTTTGCACACATGAACCTAAGGTACAGCAACCCCGGTTAGATGTGATAAATTAAAGATGCATATCTGAAATAGTAAATACAAAGAAAATTGTCGGTTTGCATTTCGAACAGCTCAGGGATGCTTCAAATTATAAATGGTCTTGCGAAATGTTCTCGCCTTAGCCGTTTAGAAGTCAGTGTTTATTGCCGAGCCCAAAAAAAAAGAAGAAAAATCTGGATCTGCAGTGTATGTATTGGTCACAGCTCCGCTCAGATTTTGTCTGAAGTTTACAATACTTCGTCTTTTTCATCCCAACACAATTTCCTTTGAACGCTTTACGTCTTCCAAGGAGAAAGAGCCACTTCAGACATAAGCTCATGAGAACACTTGATTAACAAGTGGATTAACTATGCTCGTTTCATGGGATGATGTACCTCAAAGCACTTCAAAGGCCACGCCGAGTGCCCATGAGGTGCAGTAATGAGGGGTTCTTCTCCACAACGACAAATTTGGTGGCCTCGCTTCATGTGAACCTGATCATTTTCTCATTTTGTGCGCGCTTGCTCTTTTCTGTCTCCTGCTCTCTGCCACTCGGTTTCTCCTGCCTTCCTCTTGCGATCTTTTCCCCACTTTTTTCCCCTCTCCGTCTCTCGTCTCCTTCTGCCTTTTCCATCTCTCCCCTTAGATTTCCATTCAGTGATTCCCCTCCACCACCACCGCCACCTTTATTTTCAGCTGAGTTGAGATTTAAGATTCTTTCTCTTCCGTGCACTACATTTTTATTCCAGCTCCTGATTATCTGCAGCCATTATTTACCCCTTTAACATTAATGTTGTTTGTTCTGTCAGCATAAACTAAAGCAGCGATCGTCTGGAAGTTGCCGGGCTTTTTGGTGTCCTTGAGCTGCTAGACCGGGTTTGACTCCACTGAAGCCTGTTTCTGACATCCTCAGTGCTGTCACAGCTGTCAGTCACCTCTCAGTCACGCCCATGTCCGCCAACACTTCTCCATCTTTCAACACCCAGGCTTCCGCCTCACTCTCTATGAGGGGAACATGTCCTGGCCTGTCATACACTCATCCAGAGTGCAGTTTAGAAGAGAGGTGGTGGAGTGGGGGTGGAGAGGAGGGGGATTCAATTTTCTAAGTGGCATAACGTCCTCCTGAGAAGGATTGTGAGGCTTCTTTCTGTCTCTGGCAGTGGAATGGCATGTACAACTGTGCCACAGTGGAGTGCCCGCTCATATTCGCTCTCTATCACTCCCTCCCTGCATTTTTATTATTTTGATCTGGCAAGCACATGAGAGATAGTAATCTACACTTCAATTACATCACACAAGTCATCAGATGCTATCTTGCGCTGGTGATAGAATGTGCTCTGAGGCAGCCCAGCGCCACAGTGAAACAGCCCCTAGAGAGCCAAAGTCTCAGCGTGTGTGCGTGCATGTGAGTTCCGTCTATCTGTATTTGTCTGTGCGTGTGTGTTCGTTTGCGTGTCTGTGTGTGTGTGCGTGTAAGAGAGACAGAGTGAGCTGGAGAAACAGAGAGAGACCAACAGATCGACAGAGAGACAGAGTCTGGGAAGGAGCTCTATTTATCAGTATAACAGACGTATTTGCCAGTAGGGTACAGTATTTAACCTCAGTTTGTCATTGCGGTGATTCTTATCATTACATTTCATTTAGTTTGCAATGAACAGACTGCGCTGTAATAAGAGGATGAATTTCGTGCATCGTTTATCATCTGAATTCCAGATAGTAACCAGCAGAGGGCTAATACAGATGTTTTAAGGTCTTTGTCTACAAGACAGCCACTTGTGCTTCACGAGCTTTTATGTGATTTATTGCAGTGAGTGAGCCCTAATAATAATATTGCCATTGCCAGTATTATTTACAATACAGATTTCCTTTTGTTTATTTATTCCACATGTAATGTTCATGTGAGCTGTCTCAACTGTGTCCTGGGAATACATATAGAAATGATCTGTGTTTGTGTTTTCTTTCTTTCCGGTACTGTGTCCTTCCTTGCGCTCGCTCTTCATTCAATCAACTTATTTTCAAGGTAAGCCATGTTATCTATCATGCCATGTTTTAAACACAGCAGCAGCAACAGCAGCATCGCATGACACATTTTCAGTGACATTGTCTTTCTAAAAATGTATTTCTATATGCAAAGACAAACGCAAGCGTGCATACATGTACTGCAAAAGTTTTGACCTTACTTATAGTGTACGTATTCCCACATAGATTACATAGATGCATGTTTGCTTTCCAGTACTTGTATTTCTTCATATTATTAATTATTAAAAGCCACACTATATATCATTTTAATATACGTGTAGTACTTGTAAATGGATGTTGGTCTTTTCCTTAAGAAAACCACCTACAGTTACAGTATTCTTCCACTGAGTGGCAGGTATACTCCCCGCTCACTCGCACCGGCAAATCAAGATGGATGGCTGGATTCCATAGTTTTTATCAGACCTTAATGTGCACTTATACAATGACAGAGAACTCTCCTAGAGGCGGACAGAGCGGTGTTTGAGAATTGAGCTAGAAGGAGATAGCACTCTCCAGGCCCAGCCATTTTCTTCTATCAGAGAGCCTGTGATGAGAGGCAGCCCTGGAAGGAAGGCTGTTTCTCAGGTAGGCATCACATTCAGTGCTCTGCCCTGCCTTTCCACTCCTGCTGAACCAGCAAGTGGAAAACCTCACCTACTCTGCGCTTCTGTTAGGCCCCACTTCAGATATGACAGCAAATGTGAAGCTGGCTTGTGAAGCACTTTGTTTTTCTTTTTGTTTTTTTCTTATTAGCATTATTAATTAATATTTCCTGTCAAGACACTGGCCGGTACAAACTGCAGATCTTAAAGGGTAAGGCTGAGGGCTGACTTTATTTGCAGCATATAAATCTGCTCTGTTTTGAATCTGAGGATTGAAGCGATATTAAACAGTTGTTCGGAGCTCTCGTCTGTTTCAGGAAGAAGAGGTGGCAATAAAAAATTTGCTCTCTGCCTTTGTTTGTGTTACCCCGCTGATAAAAGCGCCTTGATGTTTGAATATCTAAACGAATGGGAAAATGTAAATATTTTCTACCAGACGTTTTGAGTGGGACTGCATGCAGTCGCGGTCTCCAAAGCGCACTGCTGTCTAAATGAGTGGTTATTGACAGACCTTTGGCGTCGTGAGAATCACATGTTCTTTGAATCTCTGGTACACTAGCAAAATGTGATCCTCTCTGATGGTTGCATTTGAACTTATTTTGATGTCCCTGAGCATTAAGGGAAGTGACAGCTTACAAATAAATCCATAATTATCACATCTGAAAGCCGCCATCCCCAAACTTTATTTGCATACCCAACACTTGGAGGAATGTGGATAATAAACCCTGAGGGTTTTCCAGACTCTGGCAAAGTCGTAACTGTCATATCATCAGCTTTTGGGTCTTTCTCAAAAGCAAGCTAAAAGGGAAAGGCAGACTGGAGTGAGACAATACCGCTCTGTTAAAAAGAAGCTACAGTAAATGGGCAGCACTGACTAAGGTTCAGCAGAGCACAAAAGGAAACTGAAGGACAAGATTGTTCCCATTGTGTTTTCGCTGTGTATTTCCCCACAGAGCAAGGTCTGCCAAGGCCCCACGGGCTTCATTTCACCCCTTCAAAACCCAACATATTTCTTTGAGTGTCCTGAAGATAGGAACACAATGACTGCCTGTAGAATTTCATCTTAATTCTACCTGGGAACACAAAAGACTAATCACAGCCATCACAAAAGCACCGTTCCTGCAGCCCAGTGTGTGATAGGACAGGCTCCGGCAGCATAAAGGCCTGGCCCTCCAGAGAGCCAGGAGGCTGGAAGAGGCAGTCAAATGGGAAGCAGAATAGGCCAGGCGACACCTAAGATTATGTCTCGTCCACCATGTGGGGAGAACACAGACCTGTAGGACCAGACATCTATCAGAGGAGGTCACCGTCTGGGCCGAAGTAATAGAACAGTCGTAATTTCACATCAGACGACAGGTGCAAGAAAAGTTAAGCGATAACAGATGTCTGATATTGTACAAAGGGTGCGTATGGTCATTTCTGAAGGAATTAGGGCTATTAATACTGATTCCTTTATTAAAATGTAAAACAGCTGAGGTTTGTTACATTTTACTATTTATAATTCCCTGTTTCCATGTGCCTTTTTGCATGATGCCGCACTTTGCATATAAGCAAAGAAAAAGAAGACCTATAGTCTATTGATCTGAAAGTCTGCGAGAGAGACCTTCCAAACAGACATCGCCTTCTAGGTGGCTCAGCCTCTGTACCTCCCCCAAAATTGGTTGCTGGGCTTTAATTAGCCTGGCTCGTTTGCATGGCTGCCATTAGGGATTCAGATAGGGTGGAGTGATAGCTGACATTTTCCCCTCGCCTCCCCTCTTGCCAGAATCCTCCCCTCTGATTCATCTCATCTTCATTTCCCCAGATCCTGTTTTTAAAGTTTTATTTAGGGTGTCATTTATTTAACAAGGGATTATTTATTTAGCGCATCAAATCATTCTGGAATGAATATTTATATATTTGTGAGGGTTTTAAATATTTACATGGTCTCCCCATTTCTAGTTTTGGAGCCACTGTAATGAGTGCTGTTGTTGGATGTCGAGGGGAATAACAAGACTGGTTTCAAAGTGAAAAGTCCTTTGAATATATTTCTAACTTAATTGGTATGAATCTATTATCAGGCCCGATGCTCTGATCATAGTTTAATTGGAGGTATATTATTATGGAATGACTTTAGCGGTGGCTAATGATATTTCGTTCAGCTGATGATATTCATTTGAATGGCGATGAATGATTCATGTCAGGGGTGGTGTGTGAAAACACTTGGCAGTGCCATGACCCCATGTTAGCTGCTCTAATGCACTCGCAGACTGCTACTTGACTAAATTCCATTAATCCTCAAAGAAGCTTAGCCATTTTGCCCTGATGCTCACTTTCTTTCTGCATCTTGTTTTACAGAGACACCATTGTGCAATGGTGGCTTATAAAAGAGGATGAACATTAACAGGGTCGTGTCCTGAGGACTTTAACCACTCTTTCTTCACTTGATCTGTCTGGTGGTGCACTATATAGGCTTGTGAGAGCCAGTGGTCTAACCAGGCTTGCAGAGGCATGTGGAGACTCACTACCAAGTTTACACATATCGGTCCTTAGAAGAGTCTTATTAACAGCAGCTGCAGGCAGTAGGAGAGCACAGAGAGCGGCGGCATGACTGTTGAACCAGGGAACGCCTCTCCACGCTAGAACCCCCACCCCACTCTTCCTTCTCCTCAGACTTAATGACTAACCAGAATGAGAAGTGGAGGAGAGGAAGAGCCTGGAAGAGCCTGATTTGTTCTGCATGCTAAATATGGCCTGTAATCTTTATTCCTCTGAGTGCCTTATTAAAAGTGAAAGGAAGATGAAATCCCACCAGCCAGCCCATCCTTTCTGCTGTTTATTAGAGGGGCTTTTCCTCTGTTAATATTGAGGTTATGGTAACCTTAGTGGTGATAGATGCATCGTGCGACTTCAGGTAATAATAGCAATGATTGATTCCCACCTGAACCCTGGAGGTGTAATCTAGCAGGATGGAAGAGATAAAGTGGCAGCCAGTGTCTAAGAGATACACAGAGAGGCAGATTCCATCCAACAGTGCTGTTTATCATCCTGCAGACAACAGCACTGTGTCAGAATTTATGATGTTTCCCCTCGTCTCTAATTCATCATTCATTAACTACTCTCTTCTCCCCCTAAATCCATCTCTATTTGTTAGTTTTATCCGTAAGGTTAGGATGAAAAATACCTGTGTGTTAGTTTTTGATTCTGCGGGAAGATGAATGTGATTTCTGACTGCAAGTGTGTCACATCAGTCAGATCTGATTTGATAATCAAAGTGATTTTTTTTCTTCCTTTCTTCCCCCGGTCTTAGAGTTTGTTGTCGTCTACAGCCAAAGTGGCACACACTTGGCATCATTTACAAGACGACTTGTCTTTTTTTTGTTTTTTTTGTTTTCAGGCTCAAGTAATTTATTTAGATTAATGCTGGGAATGTGTTTAAGCCTCAATTACATATGTCAGGATTTTCAGAAAATACATTAATATGGAAGAAAAACAAAAACAAGCCTTTCTCAGGCATCTACACTGTGATATTCAGAGCACAGCACAATTTGCATTATTTCTTTACCTTGCCCTTTCTGTGCAGCTGGAATGATTCACACTTGTGATTTTTTTTTCTGTCATTATGTAAACAGATAACCAGAATGAGAGAGAATATGATCAGCATATTTTTGTGCCCGTATTTGCATTATGGCGCTCGCGCTGGAGCGCTAATGAAGCTCAAAGACAAGTGGAGTCCTACATAATTATTTTTTAAGCCACACCTTTTCTGTAGTAGAGCTGCACTAGATGGCACATCTATTATTCCATTAGCAGGTAATTAATGACTCTCATTTGTGTAACTGTTATTAAGCCCTTTGAAAGATTGTTTGTGTTCAGATGAAATGAAACACATCCCAGAAGCCATCCATTGTGGCGGATAGATTAAAAGAGCAATAAGGCTCTTTGAAAAATGATATTTTATCAACGGTAATTTTTCACCGTACCTCAGGGGCAGCGATGACAGGGAAACACTGCAGTCCTCCTTCATGTTGATATCCTTTTTTTAGTCAAACTACCAGGGGAGTACACTAAGTGTGATTTATTCATCCCTTGACCAGTAAAAGGTGTCAGCCAGGTGAAAATGGATGCTGGGAGAGTATTGACAGGAGAAATAGCAGTGCAGTTGTCCTGCTCTGTCATATCACTTATGAAGGTGGGGACATGTCCTATACTCCAGATGCCTAGTTCACAGCTGTCTGCCTTTCGCTTGTGCCGTGCTACTTTCTGAATGTTTGCTGCTGATTAATAATTGCATGAACTTTTTCAATTTCAAGATTTTTGTTTCTTGTGGACGCTGTTATTATAAATGTAAGTAATTTTCTAATTTGCTTTATTTATTTTACTCTACTTTTTTTTGGCTTTACTCGTATCCTGGAGTGCATTGCATAAATCTCAGAGAGGATTCAGATTTCCCACATGAGCAGATCAAATTGTCTCTTTTGTTCATGGTTTCGATCTGGCAGTATAATAAGAGATTGAGGGTTTTTTTCATTTCCTTTTTTTTTATATTGAAGAACAGGAGGCTGGAGGAATCAAAAGGAGTGTGTCTTATGAACAAACACGGAGCCTTTCCAAAGGAGACACTGTGTAACACAAGCACTGGCATTCCACAACTCCAGCTGGAAAGGCAGAGAGCATCTCCTTGGGATTTATATTTAGCATTTGCTATGCTACTTATAAAATATTTCATAAATAATGTGAATATATTAGACGAGAGAGAGAGAACTGTCGCCAGTCATTCCATATGCACTGCCATAGCAACAAGATGTTCCGCCTTTATCTGTTTAGGGCCCACGATTCTTAAACTGTTCATTGCCCACGTTTCCTTTTTTAATCAGTGTGTGTTTGGGATCCCCTGCAGCAGGGATCTAGATAAAAGGATTAACTCTGCCTCTACTAGTTAACCACATTTAGACTTTGCCAGGCAGGCCCTCAAAATGAAAATAGATGGATTTCTAATGCCTACATCAGTGTGTTCTGACTGTGTGTCTTAAGTATAATGTGGCAATACGTATTTATCAGTTTATCAAAATTAATAAAGCAATACAAAATAGAGGCAAGTTTATATTTTTCAGGATAATGCTACTTTTGATTTGTTTAATTGTCATGAATTTCCGCAGATTTGCTTTAGTTTTATATGTATTCTTTTATATATAAATTGTCTAAAATGCACATTTGTTTCAAGGTGAAGTCAAGCCACTGAATTTACACAATTTGCACTTGAAATCACTCAAAATATTTATTTTTCTTTCTTTTTTTAGGGTAATAGAAAATGCCGATGTCGATCCCATCCAAAAGCATTCAGTGCTCTGATATTCAATAAAATCACAGCCTGATTGAGGCTTTAAAAAACACAGAGGAAGCAATGACTAAAGGGCTGGCTGGTAGAAGCTAGAAATATTTCTTAGGGAACATCCACATATATTCATTATTGGTTTTGATCCATGAGGCCTTGTTAGAATCTGCAGGCCACTGCTGCACTGCCGGCTGGGTAACACAGTGTAGAGGGAAGGAACTGGCTCCTTTGTTACTGCTGTTAGCATTAGCTAGAGATTTGCATATATTTCTCTTGGACGCATTAAAGGAATACAAAAAAAGACTAATTCACTATTGAAAGTCTCCTTTGCAAGATTAAAAAAGAGTCCCATTAGAAATGTATGACTGCTCATGTAGTTTTTATTTCGTTTTTTTCCGCCCCCCCCTCCTTTGTTAAAGGCTTTGATTATTTGCCAGGTTGGCAGGAGAAAAAAAAAAGTAACCTTGAAAAAAAATTATAGCTGCCATCTTTTCTAGTATTTTTTATGTGTTTGTTTCTTTGTGGCAGTGACTGTGTTTTTTCCCTTTCAGGTTATTTCAATAGAAATAATATTTTTATTCAGAATTCAGTGAAAGGAAAAACAATTTTTCTGGAGCAAACTTTTTCAAGTTCCCGCATCATTTCTCTCTTCTTTTTTTTTTTTTTCAAAGGATCACTGGACAGATGTAAAAGTGATGTATATTTCTGAAAATCTTTTTCTCCATCTTCTGTTCAGTAGTAGAGCGCTGGCCTGCTACCAGCATGGTGGTGCAGTGTGCCACACAGATGTCTGAACGAGAACATGTGAACAGCACTCCCAGAAGGAGTGCCCACAATGCTTATCGCTCTGACCTGAATTCTGTGACGACAGACAATTTTACAAACAGCTGGGGATCAATCAAAGCCCACTTGAAATATGCCACCTGCCACTTTTACATTAGGAAGCATGCTGTTCAAAATGGAACATTTTCACTTGTATTTGTGATTATTTTACAGGCAAAGTTGGTCTCCTCATGGGGCCTCAAGTGCCAAATGATTTATTCCTCCCCCTACTACCACCTCCACCATCCAGAGCTGGGTGGAGAGAAGGGGGTAAGATTTACTTTAAGTTGTGTCTAAGCCTGGGGATGTAGTCAACAAGGAATGGATAGATACAGTATTTGTATTTAAGCTAAAATCCCGTGCCCACTCCTTAACCCAACCCCCTTTCCGAGGCGGTTTGCATGCGTTTATGATGCCTGTAATTTGTACACTTAAACAAAGTGAGTGATCTGTGCCACACATTTAGGATCTCTTCCTCTCACAATGTAAGAGCGGGTAAGGTAAAGAACTCCTCCTCTCGGGTATAGGTGTCTCTGACTATCCCAGTTTAGCCAAGAGTAACTCGTCTCCCAGCAGGTGTCAGTGTTACAGCTGCAGACAGATGTCACTAATACAAATTTACAACTATCTTGAGCCCTTTCACGTCCTAAATGTAATCAGTATTGTTTTGGACAGTAGCTCACATCATAGCTACGCAACAGGTGGCTCTGATTTTGCGCTCAAAAGAGGTGTCTAAGACTTGCAGCTGGTTTCATAACACTGGCAGGTTTTCAGTAAATGAAAACGTATTACCTTTTACATCCTTTTTCAAATTTTAGTTAGCTAGATTTTATTTCTTTAGTAAGGATGTGAATGTTACATTACTGATTCTTTTTTTAAAAATCTCAAGGCAAAAATTCAAATTCTGTCTAAATAAAATACAAATAGAGGAAAAAAGACGCACACAATAATGTTTATTACAAGATTGTTGTTGAGGTTGAACTTGTCATTACCTCCACACACACACACGCACATACACACACAGAACCTGCGGTCATTTCTGAACAGTCATAGTGAAAATTTCTTCCAGACGAGCAAACAGCAGTAAGATAAAAATGAGTGGAATTTATATAGAAACAGGATGAGGCAGATTTGTTAACAGTGAGCCTGGTCCTGCTTGTTTGACTTGAGGTCAGCAGCGCACCACAGACTTGCAGGATGTGCTTCACAAACTGTTGCTTGAGAAAACATCCGTTATAAACAGGATAATTAGCTTTTTGGAAGCCATTAATTCTGGCAGGTGAAGGGGCGGAGGAGGAAATAAATAAATGTGTCTGTGTCGTGTGACACAGTGCTAAAAAATTGGGCACCTTTCCAACAGCTCATTTCACCTTTTTAAAATTGGCCATATTGTAGATGAAATATTAAATGGCCAGGCTGGCTATTAATGCTGACTTTTATGGATTGGATGCTGTTGTGCTTAATATACCAGTTGAGTTCTCCTTTTTATTCCTCAGCAGAGTTCTGTCCACCCGTAATGTATTGCGCCGGGAGTGAACCAACTGGTGCACAATGGGGTTTCAACCCATGTGAAGCTCCCTGGCTCTGCTCCAGGCTGAAAGTGTGTTGTCTGAAGTGTATTTTCTTCTCTTTAGCATCTCCATTAGTAGCACCTCAGTACATTTGGAAGTACATTTAAAGCTCCACTTTGGAAAAAAAATATATCATCAAACATCTATCGAGTGCATTGATTGGAATCCTAGCTCATATTCATTATTCAGTATTTTTTAATCCTTTGTTATCCAAAATAATGAAGGATCTGCATCAATATATTATAGATAGATCCCAAATAGATCTGCATCCTAATGTCCTTGATATCAGTTTATATCTGCAAAAAGGAAAAGAAAGAAGGGGGGGGGGGGGGGGGGCGCGTGCGCTGTGTACTACCAGCACATATAACAAAGTTAGATGAACACAGAGCAGTGGATCTCAGATTTCTCTGGCATGCCTCACTTCAACAGCTGAAAAAAGGTTCGTGCCCCATACACCAAACTATCGCATTCCAGTTTGTCTTAACGAATTTTCCTAAAACTGCAGGAAAATTATTTTTCATGGCAAACTCTTTATGATATGATATGATTATTACGTTTTTTTTAATTCCATATTTTTATATTTGTTCCCTTACAACTCCATTATAGCAACTTAGCCACTACAGAGGAAGAGTTATGCGGAGAAGGAAAAAAACACACAGAACAATAACCTTTGTTTCATCTTCTAACCAAACCATTTGTTAGCTATTGCTGCAAAAACAGAAAGTGGTGAAGTCATGGTATCATGCCAGGGATTGCCTGTGTTTCATTTTGACTAATTCGTGTTGATCACTTATCCTGCGTACTGCAGCTTAATTTTCTCTTATATGATACATGTTTTTGTTCGTGCCAAATGATGGAGTGTTAATGTTATATTTCCCTTTAATAATGTAAACAGAAAATACACTCACTCCTCAGTCCTTGAGATCATAATCGGTTAACTTGATTGAATGCAACTGCCAGTTTATTAATAAATGAAATAAACAGAAATCAAATATAAGCTTATTGTAGATAGATCTATGTTGTGTAGTTAGTGCTTATAACATATGATCTAAAGATTTATTAAACTGTATCAATATGCATTTAACACTCTTGTATTTCAATTTAAAGATGACTTAAAATAATGAGCAACAGTGACGATAACATTGGTTAAAAAAGTTTTCCTTTGAAATTATTTGGTGAAATAAGTATAAAAATGCTGTTAGGTTTAAGTTTATTTAAAACTGAAAGTCATGGTAATATTGAATAGATACATAGAAAAAAAATATTCCCATAGTATCTGTGAAAAATATTCTCAGTTTTTTTTTTAACCTATCAGTAAGTCTGTATTTTGATAGACACAGTAGCGGGAAAAAACAACACAAACAAAATAAAACTCTCAAAATAGAACTCTCTCTTACAAACACACACACACACACACACACACACACACACACACACACACACACACACACACACACACAAAGACAGCGAGAGAGACTAAAATGTGCCTCGTTCTTAAAATTTGAAAGTAAATCGTGGTTATTAAAGGTTTGTCTTAAATGACTATTTGAAATTCATTTATATTATAACTGAATTTCAAAAATGTCATTTCAGGTGTTGTATTATTATTATTATTATTATTATTCTTTTTCACATTTCAGTGGTTAAAAACCTGAAACTATATACTGTTTTAAAAACCCTGCCCAAAATGCACACACACACAAAGCAATGATGGGTCCTGCTATAAGAATTATAGCCATACAGGAGTGTGAGCAGCCAGGACTCTCCTGTAGATGGACGTCCCCCTCAGCATCATGCACAGTGGGGGAGGATGTGGCTGTTTTCTGCCTCAAAGGAAGACGCTGGCCAGGGACCATAATGCCTGCAGCCGCTAGCAAAGCCCTCTAAAATATTCATCACATAACTTTTTCTGTGTGACTATATGTTTTTAGCAGATGGTTACATTTTTGAGAGGAGAACAAAGTTGTAAAAGGAATATGATTTTACTTGTTGCCATGGGAACAGAGATGGATGAAGATGTTTCATGGTTCACTGGCTGCCTTGTCTCTCTCTCTCTCTCTCTCTCTCTGTGTGTGTGTGTGTGTGTGTGTGTGTGTGTGTGTGTGTGTGTGTGTGTGTGTGTGTGTGTGTGTGTGTGTGTGTGTGTGTGTCTGGGTGAATCTGCACATGCCTCACTTTGTCTGCATGACTTAGTGTACATATTCTGCAGATTTATACAGCGTGTGCATGTACCATATTTGCATGAGAAAGTCTTTTTATATTGAATTTTTAAGTGAGCGGCAGATTTTGCCGTCACTTAATTTCTGTGAAGGAAAACTTGCTCAGTGAAAGGTCAGCGCGGTTCCAAGAGGGGATCATTTCCTAATACACTATTACAACACGTATCAAGCTGCTAGTATTATAGAAATAATGCACGCTCTTGTCAGAAGCTCTGTTCACAACGTGATTTATTTTTCTCTCTGATGGTGAAGTGGTGCTCATTTCACAGTGTATTAGCCGACTGTCTAAATAGTGATGATTCAGTACCATGGCTACTCATTTTCACATGACACATGAAAGGGAGGATCTGTCGATAAATGCGACAATAACAGTGGCCCGAGTTATCTGGTGCCGTTTTTTTTTTTCTTAGCTGCATTTCAAAATGAGTGTTCTCCCATTCGAGAGGAGCTAATTAGATTGTGTGAGTTGCATGATATGGGGTCCTACACATAAAAGCCCTGCTGCGGAGATGAGCAACGGTTGCCTGTACCCCAGACAGTGCTGATAGTAGAGCCACTCCTTTAATTCCACTCTCAAAAATCAGATCCTAATTGCATGTCTGATTTTAGTAACTTGTTCAGCAATTTAAGAAAATTGCTTTTTGAAATGTAACAATTTCAGTGATCTTAAGCGTTCTCATTTCTCATTCTGTGCGCTCTGCTGAGGACTGTCTCTTTTCAGGCCTCATCAGGCAGTAATTGAAAGGTCCTCCTTCGCCTGTAAACCACTGACCCCGTAGAATTTATCATGCTGTTCATTTTGGGAGTATGAAAAACTGTTTTTCGAGCTCATCAAAGAAGAAAGGAGGAAAATATATTTGTGGCTAATTGTTTAACTTTTCTCATTCGGCTCTTTGTGTCGTACAGGTGAGTACTGTTACAGAAGACCACGTGAACACACAGAAGGACCCACACTCACTTTTGCAAGAGCACACATAAACCTATTATAATTTATTAAATCGAACTTGGCAGCATGCGCCAGGTGAAGAATGTAGTTATTAGAGGAGGCACCTGCAGACTGAACGTGGAGCCTTTTATTTAGTCCCGGTAACAAAGAGGAAGACTAAATTTCCACAGAGGCATTTGTGTGAGTGGTGAAGTGTAGCTTAATGGCATGGTTTTATTCATCAAGCGAGGTCTGTGCACTCGTCCACTGCGAAGCTGCCTTGAGGGACAGTGAGTGATTCCGACCACTCAGCCTCATTATGGAATCATATTAATATTTAAGGGGTTGGAATTGAGGAATAAAGAGGGTAATTGATAGCATCAAAATGGAAGTGTTTGAACCCTGTTATATTATTTAAATATTTCTAATAGCGCTGCCACAATACGCGCTAAAAATGCAGCGAGCATCCCTCTTTTTAAGTGATAACAATTGTTGAGCACCCTTGAACTTAGTTGTGAATGGCATGCACGGTCGCAGACAAGAATCGAAGACACAAATGACTGGCTGATGAGTCGTGCCCGGCAGAGGGGATTGAGTCATAGCATAAGTACTGTGGGGGTTTTTTTTTCCCTCCCTTGCTGCAGCTGAAGAGCCACAGACCATCATGTTTTGGAACAACAATGGGGGAGGAAAACAATACAGTCATATTTGTTTTCATTTCCTGTTTATTTTAATCTAGATAACCCTGTGTAGCAGGGGTTTCATTTACTTTAAGTAGCAATGGAAAGGACAGTAACCTTTAAAGTCTTCTGTGTGGGCGTTTGCGTGCGTGTGTGTGTGTGTGTGTGTGTGTGTGTGTGTGTGTGTGTGTGTGTGTGTGTGTGTGTGTGTGTGTGTGTGTGTGTGTGTGTGTTAATCAGCTGATTAGACTGTATGGAAGGAAAGTGACATGTAAGCATAAATGAGTCTGCAGGCAAGTAGACTGTGAATGATAATGATGCTCTGGAGTTCTACTTAGCATAACATAAGGGACTGCTGCTTGTGCTCATGGCATTCCTCAGAACGCAGTCAGTGGACTTTGTTACAGACTAGCACTAATTAGGCTTTACCACGTTTAGCCAGCGGCTCTACAAAACCACCATTGTGGCTTGTTTCTGGAACTTGTGCATGATTTAGCCTCAGCATTGCATCAACCAGTTCTGGGAATGAATGCTAACTTGTATTGCTGCTATTATGAGAGCAGCATATGGAGATACAGACGGGCAGGTGTACGCAGCCTGTTATTTGATTGTTACCTAGAGATTGATAATCATACAACAAAAGCAGTTAATGAAAAGGCGCCCAATACAACGCTTTTTATTTGGAGTGGAAAAAAAAACAGTGCAAACACACAGACAGATTGCTAGCAGATGCCGGTGTACCTGTAGCTCCTGATCGGGTTAATTGTCTGTTTCGGGGGAAGAAAAGGTTTTGGATGGTCAAGAGGCCTGTAGTTCAAAGCACATGGCATCAATGCAGTTGCTGAAGTTCGCTGTTGTTGTAAAAACAAAAAGGTAACATTTAGTTTTTGATATATTCTAATGTTATTTTAAGCTGATAGATGTAGTTACTGATAAACAGTAACTGTAGCTACCTCAGTGAACTATTTATGACAGATAAAACGAATCAGGCTGAGGTGTAATATTCAAACACTGTCTTAATAAAAGTACAAATATAGTATTATATTAAAATGTAAATGTGCTTGGATCTACTTATTGTGTCTACTTACAACCACATAATACTTTTACATTTATATATGCACTTTTAGTAACTTTATACGGGTAACAGCCATTTATCCTGCTGCTTCTATCAGCAGTCACATTATCAATAAACAATAAAGACCCTTTTATTGTCAGCCATGTCAAAACATTGGCTCCACTGTGTTTGATAAATGTTGTGGTGTGCTTTGGATCAGGAGCTTTCCAATCCTGAGCTCTCCTTCTCCTTACTTTAGTCTTTCCATCATTCTGGTGAAAGTGAACTTTGGCTTTGTTTTTTTTTTTAAAGATGTATTTATTTATTTGTAATTTTTAAGAACTGGTAGAGCAGAGCCTTATTGGTCTTCATTCTAAACACCTTATTGTAAATCCTCTGTATTTCCATTCATGACGGCATCTCTTGATAGTAGACTGAATGACAATGATGCCCACCTCCTCAAGAGAGTTCTTGACTTGGTGGTGAAGTTTTCTTAGTCAAGAAAAAAAATCTGTTTAGCTGTTTTGTGTGGTCCTTCAGGCCCCAGGGTTTTGCCGAGTTGGCCAGTGCATTCCTTGTTTTTAAGAATGTACCAGCTAGTCGATCTAGCCGCTACTACATTTAGTTGGGTTTTTCAAACTAATGATGGCTTCCCTCAGATGCGCTGACCTCATTGACAGTTCCAGTGAACAGCAACCAAATACCAGCTCGACACTTTGAACCAGCTTCAGATCAAATACCTGTTTAATTTACCATGAAATAATGAGGGAACAGGCCTCACCTGGCCATGAAACTACTTGTCAATCAATTGTCCAGTTAAATTTGAGCCTCAACCTCATGAAAATGAGGGCAGTGTATAAAAACGGCGGTAATTCTAGGTAATGCAACATTTTTGTAAATTTGAATTAAAGCTGAAAGTCTGCACTTCAATCACACACAAGGCAAAACATTATTATTAGGTGTTAAACTTTGGGATGCTATTCAAACAAGTACTCACTAGGCCTTAAAAATAAAATCTTGCATGCATGTAGCATGTTACCATTAGACTTTTATCTAAGCAAGCTAAGCTAACCAAGGTCATTCTTTTTTTAAGTATAATAACAAGCATGAAATTGTGCAACTGATGCTCGTCTTTTTGTTGTGTTGCCAGTAGAAACACTGAAGCTCACAAAGAACATAGTCGCTATACAAACTCTGTGTTGAATGAGTGATGTGTGATTAGGCAGCAGGGTCTCAGAGTACTACGTGTGGTGTCTATTGCCTGAACAAAAACACCCCCAAAACATTAATACACTGACTGCAGCCAGTGAATTTTTCTTGTGGAGTGCCTGTGTGTTGGTATAAATAGATAGCCAATTTGTAAAATCGTCCGCCTGAACATAAGCATCTTGGGCCACTCTAATTGGTCAATTTCCTGCCTGTGTTGAGCGCCTAGATTGATTTATTGCCTTTTTTAAAAGGCCGTGGGGACCAACAAAACAGCTGTGCCAGCCGTCCGTGCCGGAACTGTTATAAAAACAAGAGGCTGAGCGCTGAGAGTCGGACAGCAGTCACGGCAGCAAGTGGTGGGTAGAATGGAGCAGAGCGGCATGGCAGACAGCTGGCAAAGACAGCGTATGCTGTCTGGCACCACTGGAGATGCAGGATTTATTTCAGCAAACACCGCTGAGTGGAGAAGCCCTGCCCTGGTGGTGATCGCTCCTTTCTCATGAAAACACACACACAACCAGGAATTTGCTTGATTGCTTCAATGCTTTAATCATGTGAAGGTCTGTGTGATCGCAGCCAAAGAATAGACATTTTTCATGTCATGATATCCCCCATCCACTTGACATGGAGAGGGCTCAAAGAGAGCGGATTTGAGTGCTCTGTCTCTGAGGGCTTGAGTGATAGCTCCCCAACCTGAGCGCATCTCGGCTGAATCCAGCTGTTTGTGAGCAACCGCGGTGATTTACTCTCCCGCCTCCCGCGTCTGGCTGAAACAAATCCATTGCATGTGAGATTTAGAATAATGCATCCGTCTACTCGTGTGCCTGTGACCCATCTGAGCTTTGTTGTTTGTTTTTATAAGTGCCTATCAGAGCATATCTCGAGTGTTAGGAAACGCGATGTGAAGAAATGACAATTTCTGCACAAGTGGTATTTGAGACAGAAAAGCAGCGCATAAAATTGTTTGGAGGAGGGTGTTTTTGTGAGAACTGTCTTTTAGTTGTAACCTTCAGTGTGAGTTATGACCTGTGTGGGTTGTAGCACAAGTGTTTTCTCAGTGTGTAGCAGGTTTGAAAGACTGAGCACTTTACATCTGCTATGTTCAAATCATTTTCAGAATGCTTCCTTAAACACAAACACACGCCTATATTTCCTCTCACCACCACATCTTCTTTCCTCCACCGCATCTTTTTTATCTGTTTCAGTTTTCTGCAGTAGTGAAGTTGATTCTAGACCTCACTTATGATGCTTGTGATCTTTCTATGTATTCACCTAAAGTAACTATGGAGAGAAGATTAGAGATAACCTTTATTGCCTGGTGAGGCAACACTGAAGCGTTCTGTGAAACATTTGAGATAATTCACCCCATGGTGAAGCATCTGCTTTAAGCGTCCTAGAGCAGCCATTGACTCTGGTTCGCTTGTGAAATGTGAGTGCAGTTAGCTAAGTGTCTCCTTTTTGAACTGTGATTCTTAGAAATTCCTGTATTTAGCACTGGGGATGGGGAGCCTGAGTCTTCCACAGGCATTTGAATGCAGATTCTGTGAGTCCTCCATTAAAGTCAAGAAAGAGAGAGACCAAGAGAGAGTGTGTGTATATGTGCAAAAGTGTGCGAAAGGGAGAGATGGAGAGGGAGGGAGTAATCGCACAGTCTTCATCTAGTGCTTAACTTTAGGAAATATGAGTCTGGTTGAAGATGAAAGGGACTTAATCTCGAATGCCTCTCTCTCTCCTCTACTCTTTCTCTTCTCAGTGCCTGCTGTCCATTGGGACTGGCCCATTCTAGCACATTGAAGTGCATTATGTAATCCCCTCCAACTCTCCACGCCCTGCAGTAATGGTTTAATTAGGGGAGGGGAGGCAGCCATCACGGCATCCCACCTGCCATCACTTTTCAAACATTCACCAAGTGATTTTGATACCAAAGACGCCTCCCAGTCTATCGTATGTCCTCTCAATACTCTTTGATAAACACTAAGAGTGATAACTTTTCAAGCTGTCAGCATTGTGTTTGCTTGATGCATCCTGCGACGCAGAATTAACAGAGCTTGTAGCCACAGCCTACTGTCCTCTTTCTCTTTCGTCTAGCAGGCTCTCTTCACTCCACCCAGTCCCTAGTCAGCCAGGCAGCCAGTCAGGGCAGGCGTGCTCAGTCTGTCAACACTTGTGCAGCACTCGAGTGTTTGAATTGAAACAGGAGGAACCTGGCAGAGCAGCCTTTAGAAACAGGGGGTTAATACCAGATAGAGTGTGATGTAACTCAACTTGGCACATGTTAACTGACTGTGTTTTACTTGATGTTCAGTTCCATTCTTATTATAAAGGTGGCAAACATTTTGATATTGTTAAATACTGTTTACTGGCCTTTGTTTAGATTAATATGCTGCACACAGTGCACTGAAGAATTATTAGATGGTTTTTATATCATTTAAAATTTCCTTAAAAAGTACTTGTGTGTTGAATGGTCTTAGATGAATTTTATTAGTGCGATAGAAATGATCTCGTTTCCTATACAAATTATTTCAGTGTTTCTTTAGGATATTGGTTTCTAAAGTAACTTTGATCTTGCCATCTTTACAAAGCATCAAACTTTTATGTTTTCTATGTGCATAGACTGTGTAAAAGATGGACGTGGCTACCGCCACGTCACCCACTATTTTCTGATATCCCACGTTTCTGCCGTTTGCATCTTAGTTACAAAACAATGGATGTGACTAGGAGGGGCAGGTCAGACTGCGAAACTGCATGCTCATTGGCTACTGACAATTCATTAACAATGAGCATGCTGTTTCACAGCACAGATAATCCTCCGTTTTGAAACATGGTATGGCCGCGATTTACAATTTTTATTTACTGTGACCTGAATTGAATGACTAAGTCAACAACAGAGCAGAAAAGTGTTTACAGAGTTTCAGACAGAAAGCCCATAGACTTTTACAGGACTAGAAGTCTTTTTGCAACCACAGCTCTTGCCATCTGGTGGCCCTCAGATAGACTGCAGGTTTAGCACGCTTCTGTATCAGCTTCATTTTACTGACTCAGAAGCTACATCCATGTTCTTTACCAAAATTAGCAGTGCTGGGAATTTAATGTCTTTATTAAAGTTATATAGAGCACTTCAAATTGGTGGTGTGGCTGTTTACCCTGGAGTTTTTGCTGTGCGCTCAGAACTCTTTGCACTAAACAAACCTTATCAGTGAGTTTAGCCAAATGTTTGATTGTAGTGAAATAGTGAGTGTAGTGAGTGACTGAGCAGCCTGACTAGAGATTTTCCCCTTTCATGTACTATTTCCAAATCTGCCTCCGTCCTTTGAGCTTCCTTTATGAATGCTAAATGGCAAGTTTAAAGAAGGAAAAATGGTTTACGTAAAAATCTTTTATTCAAACTGACAAATATGAACATGGAGAGAAAAATCATCATTCTGAGGTGCGCAGGAGTCCTTCAGTTTGAGGTCCAGGGCTGATATATGTAAAAGATTCATTTAGCAGTTTTAGTTTATTGTGCCTACATTCACTATCAAAATACATTTATGCATGTTATTGATATTCACCTGTGTAGCTGCAAAACCTAAGCTGCCAGACACTGAGTGAGCGAAGACTATTCGAGTGCTTTGAGAAGTGAAGTGTGGTTTGACTGACTGACCTGAGATTGGCTCCTGCTGAATACATCATCTGCTGTAGGGAAGAAGTCTGTTTTCAATTGTGTGCATGTGTTGCCTTCTGTCTCCACTCTGTGTTGAGACGGGTTTGGTGGGATGTTTTGGGACAGCTTGCATAAAATACAACATCTTACGGACATGCGGATTCAACTAAATTTACATGTTGGCACTTTAAATTTCTTACACAAGAATGAAGAAGGTCAATCAACTTTTGACATGCGCAAATATTTTATGTAACATTTTTTTTTTTCCAGGTCAGACAGGGGGATGATAAATTGCACATGGTTTTTTTCCCCCTTGTACTCGGTTAAGCTTCCTCGGTACTCAGGAAGGGGTCGTGTTGTTTTAACAAGCTTATACTTTTTCATTAACAAAGGCCTTGTGGGACAGTAATAAGCAAAAATCTTAATGAATTGAGATGTTTTCAGATGTTGCTTTTGCAAATGTCACTACAAATGTTTCCCAGATTCATTCAGCAACCCAACCATTAATATGAAGAATTATTTTCAACCAGAAGAGATCCTGCAACAGTTGGAGTTGGGCCCACAAAGAATCGATGTTACAAGTTGTCCAAGATGCTGAGAGCAGCTCTACCTAACTTGAAAAAAATGCCCACAATAATATCACTTACACTTGCTCCCACAGATTGGCTGTGTGCCCATCAATGTGGCACGTAGATTGCAATCAATCAATTACAGATACTCCTGATCTCAACTGATTATATGTATTAAGCACTTCTGTCCACAGAATCAATTTCTTCCACTCCAACCTCTCCACCACCATGGGCAAGATTAAAGAGCTGTCAGAGGACGTCAGGGACAATTGGGAAGATTGTAAACCTGCACACAGACAGGAATGGGCTACAGGACCATCAGCAAGAAGCTTGGAGAGAAGGCGACAGCTGTTGATGTGATTATTGGGAAATGAAAGAAATAGAAAATGAGTATGAGTCACTCTCAGCTTCGATCTTTATATAAGATCTTGGCTCATGGCATGAGGATGATCATGAGAAAGGTGCTGTATCAGCCCAAAACTACACAGGAAGAGCTCGTTAGTAGTATGAAGAAGTCGGTTCTCAGTCACCAAGAGGACCAACACTGAGCTGAAATCTTGCAGTGCCTACGTATGTACAGGCTTGTCTTATATCTAAATATGAATATCGAAATAATTTAGAGAAGGCTTGGGAGAAAGTGCTGTGGTCAGATGAAACCAAAATCAAGCTTTTTGACATCAATTCAACCAAACGTGTTTGGAGGAAGAAAAATGCTGAGTATGACCCAAAGAACAACATCCACACAGTCAAGATTGGAGGTGAATACATGTTTTTTCTGCCAAGGGTACAGGATGATTTCATCCTTTCTTCAGCCAGAATACCAAAGATTGGTCAGAGATGTTCAACAGCATGATAATAACCCCAAAATACCACCAAGACAACAGAAGTGTGGAGACAAAGCGCATTGAAGTCATGGATTGGCCTAACCAGTCTCCAGACCTCAGTCCTTTGGAAGATCTGTGGAGGAAGCGGAGGCGTCGAGTTGCGAAGCAGCAGACAAGAAACCTAAAAGTTTTAGAGAATTTAAGTAAATTTGGTGATCGACTATAAGAAACATGTTACCGCTGTGCTCGCCAACAAGGGTTTCTCCTAAAATTATTGAGTCATGTGTTGCCTGCGGATCAAACACTTATTTCATCCAATGACATGCAAATCAGCCTTTTATGTAATGTTTTTGTGTTTTGTTTTGTTGTTGTTGTTTTTTGTAGTTTTGCTACAAACTGCTCATTTTCTTTTCAAGCGAGCAAACTTACAAAATTCAGCAGGTGATCAAATAGTTATTTCCATCAGTGTATAACTGGTGCTGTTTTAGAGGAGGAAAGAAATGTGTATGATATTACTTTTGTAGACATTAGTCCCAAACTCTTTTTTTACAGTTCTCAGTTACTATTTAGTGACATTTATTTATATACTGCATAATTAAAGAGTAGAATTATGAGTTGATGTGTTGGTACAAATTGTAGCAAGCCCTCCAGTCCTCTTAATGGGCTTATCGGAAAAAGTCACGGCCAGCCCCCTCTCCAGTGTGGAAATCTGCCTCTCCCAGGATGACAGAGACTCTGTGGGTCAGGATTCACTCTGCTCCTGGCACAGCAGACGCACGCATGCTTTTACAAACAAATGCAAATTTTGCATAGGGTTAACCGCACTTCTGTCACTGCTCCTGCTATCCTGGAGGGCTGAATAGAATTAAAAAGAGGTTGATAATGACTTATTAAAAACTGTGGTTAAATAAATGAAGTGTGTTGTGTAGTCATTAGAGGATGGGAGCTGTTACATTTTGATTTGTGAAGTGGGGTGTGGACTTGCTAATCCAGAGACAGTTGTGGATGCTGGAGGGAGGAATCAAGCCATGCATATTATATGAGAACATTAGGTTGATGTATACAGACGGGTGCTTCAGAGCAAGAGAAGTAGGGATGATCGATGAACTCTTAAAGGAAAAAATTATGAATATGATATTAGCTAATGTAAGTAGATATGTTTGTTTTAAAATCTCCTAAATGTCCAGACCATGTCATTTTTAGTTACCTTACAGTTTTACCCACAGGTCTGATCCCTTTTCTAAAAGTTTTGCATGTTACACGTAGAGTTTGAAAGGCTATACCTATTCATAGACAGATGTTACTATATTATGGATTGGCTGAAGCAGGCCAATGAGGATGGAGCATTTTTCCTCTGCATTTTCCAGGCCCGACTGCCAGACTGCGTCTGAGACTGATAAATCACCTTGCCCCAGCCCTTCTCCTGTGTTTTCTTTTCAAATGTAGAATCGATGGATTTTTCCTTCATTTCATTGACCTGTGCATAATGGTGCTCTCACTCCTTCTACCACTGGGAAGGAGCCCAGCGCCGCAGACGTGCTTGCCCAGGCAAAGACAGGCGGCCTGGGCTTTGTGTTGCTTATTGTTCAGCCTGGAGAAATTAATGTGCTGTGAAATTAGCATTTTATCTGACTGCAGATACAGTAATGGAGGCAATTAGAGTGCAGGGGAGACGCAGTGCTCGGGGTAGTGGAGAGGTAAGGGACAATCCGCAAGCTGCAGGAGCCCAGCGGAGAGTTGCACAGCCGGCCTCACAGATAACACAATCACCTCCGTCTGGCAGGCAACATTAGAATGTCCGTTGGTTAATAAAGAACGCATTTGCTCTATGAAATGACACTGTATCATTCAGATTAGCTAACAGAGAAACCACACTGTAATGAAAAATGACTGTAATGAAATAGCTTTTACTCATTTGCTTGCAGGAAGAGTGATCTTTTTATGTGTTTGACACCAGAGCTCTGTTGTTGACAGAACTGAAGACTGAAATTATTGGAATGGGATGGGAGTGAGGCGATGAAATCAATGCACATTTTGAGCTTAGATCATTTCTCTTCAGTTATTTTCAGACATGACATTGTGTATTTACAGCTGAGGGGCGCATTGTCAACTCTCTTTATCACGTCTCCAGATTGAAATTGATCTCTGTGATTGCGAGCCACAGGCAAGGAGATGGACCTTATCAGATGCTGAGGTGCTGCCAGTATGCTGTGTTGTCACCTGCAGCATCATAGATTGTTTATTTATTCTTCAAAAGACTCTGTGATGTGAGGCTGGAGGGGAGGCACTAACATAATGCCATGTTTAATTCTCTGAGCTTTGAGACAGTCATGGCACCATCCAAACAAACTATTTTGGTCTGCTGAAGTTGTACCTGTCTCTATTGTATGCCAATACAGTGCCATAGAGTTATTGTTTTCCCGTGTTGTAATGTCTCGTGGAACTGTATATTACTCTTGATCCCTCTGAGCATCCTACCAGGGTTTGAGTCAAATATTGACATACATAGGTTAGAGTTACAACTTCAAGGTTTGCTGTGTAGAGAAAGGATAAAGTGTTCTCTCTTTGGTCTGCAAGGCCTCCTGAGTGGATTGTTTGTTCAGCGAGAGCACAGTCAGGTAGTTGTTTCTAGAAGTTTTTCACTGTAAAATATATCAGGGTGCTATACGGGTACCAAAATGTTTTTCTATATGTCTATATTTTATATATCCAGCCTCAGATCACAGAGTATTTTGAAGAATAAATAAACATTCTATAATATATAATATTCAAAATATTAATCTTTGTTTCAGTGATTATCATCTACGCTCTGGTTGGTATCTATGGACCATCAGTGACTGTAGGAACTTTTACACAGTCATTGTTACGGATGATTTCAGGCCAGTGTGTTTCTGTGGGTCTGACACTGATAATTATTCTGTGTGGAACTTCAAGAGGCAAAGGCGAATATCACTTTTTTGTCATTTACTCAACTTACTTACATAGCCATGTGCAGAACTTCCTCTATTCAGCTTTAGTTATTCATTATTTCCATATAAAGCTACAATGATTGTTTATTTCTCACATATACTCATTTGTGTGATAATTCATGTCTTGTGCATATTGTCTGTTTTATCCATCTGCTCGTGCACTTTGAAGGTTAACTGCATTTTGTTCTCATGTACTGCAAATTGTGCAATGACACTATTGTTGAATCTAAACTAATTTGACTTTTGGAGTACCATTGCATACTGGTATCTATCTCCGTTCATAAAGTGTACACACATCATTACGTACATATGCATATTATTGCTTACCCACACACAACACATATAGCTCACACTTAACTGACCGACTATTCCTCAAACCGGATTCTGAGGTCCACTCTTACTAACTGTCACTCTCTAACAGTTATTCTGTATATAATAATGAGCAGCTTGGGTTTCCACCCCCAGGTCAAAGGGTCAAACCTTTATTATTTTACTTATAATTATTATATATGTTATCATGTTATATTCTTATCATATTATACATAAGAAAGTAAATCGCCAAATATATGATTTTTAGTATAGAGGGTGAGAAAAAATGAAAAGAAGTTCCCTATAAAAATAATTCAAGTTACAAAATCGGTTTTTCACTACAGAAAGCTATTAAATTGGGGTTTTATTCCTATATTTTTTGTGTGATTTTAAAAATAATTATAGTAATATGACCCCTTTTCTTCTTATTACTAATTCTCTAATTTTGTGGGTTTAAGCAAGTGGAACAGGAACTTTTTTCTTCTTCTCCTTTTTTTAAATCTGTTGGGGCAAAGCCAGCCACCCACCTCTAGTCCGCCCCCCCCCTCCCCGCGCGCTTTCCTGAGTAAAGACAGCATGACTTCTGCAGTCGGAGGATCACGCCCAATAAGAACATTATCCCAAAGAGTGCACTGGGCTGGCAAGAGTCTGAGATAATACCCCTTCCTCTTAAACTCCACCAGCTCCAGCTCAGGAAGTAGAGGCAGAGACAGGGAGACCTTACCAAATGATACCCCACAGCACCCATGAAACCAATTGTTCCCCCACCACCTTATGCTTTAGGGAGGAAAGGGAAGGGATGGCTGGATGTTTGCATAATATCCTTATTCTCAAACATGAGGGTGTAGTCGGTGTGTCCATTAGTGTCAACACACCAGTGCTAAATGGGCCTGAGCTGTCTTTTCTTTTTAGCTGCAGTCTTCCTCTGCCTGTGTAGACGGTGGTAGTCAGTCCACAGGGTATTATCCATACTGATTGGGAGGCTGCGCTGCCTCTGAGGAGAGGGAGATAGATGAGGACAAGCCACAGTGGTGAGAAATGTGTATGATTAGAAAGGCAGCTCTGATACCTGTCACTGGCAGCGTGTTTACGTGCTAAATGATGCTGATCAAATGGATGAGTGCTAACAGTGGCGCAGACGAATGAGAGGTCTTAAACAGTCATTTACAATATCTTCGGTGTGAGATTAGCCACATTACACAGTGATACTTCCAAACGACACCTTTGTCTGAAAGAGCTCGTCTTGAAAATACAAATGGGATTCCTGCAGTCGAGCACTTTTCTTCTCTCACTCCCTCCTTTACAGCTCGTCATTGTGAGGCGAATTGAAAGGCTTGCTCCTCATTAAGGCTAGTGTTGAAGTAGGCAGTGTTATGTAACCTGAGTTGTCTGCTCAGCACTCAGCCCCCTGGCTTATGGCAGACAAACCCCTCTTCTCAGATATTGTGCCTTCTCTGTGCTTCCTCGCTGATCTCAGACCAGGTGTTGCGGCTCAGGCAAGCATTCAACACGGGGCCAAATCTGTCCCGAGTCCAGTGTAATCACAAGGCCCCAGGTTGAGCGCAGACTTGGCCCTGGGCCTCACATCTTGTTTGAGTTAACAACACAGGCTGAATGGCCTGTTTACAATCTCCACAGCAGAGGCAGAAAACCTCACTAAATCTGTCTGGATGGCTGTCAGATGTGGAACAGATGTGCTGAAATGGAGGAAATTATGTCACTTCTTTTTCCCCTCTCTCGAGTGACCATGATGACTAAAGAGCCGTGATCAGGGTGATGTGATTATGCAGAAGGAGACTAGTATCGTGGTGACAGTTCTGCCTTGTCTGTTTTTTCTTCATCAGCTTCCTATGGCACAACACGGGCCCCCCCATTCCCTACCTGCGTTACACTGCCCTCTACAGGTGTATTTTGGTGACGTTCTAAAACTGATTGCTCCACATCCCGTGGAGTCAGGTGTGGGTGAGCTCAGTGTGCTCATATAGTAGTTCTCTCTTTGTGATTAGAAGATCCTGGGGGGATTTACAGTGATAAATAATAACCTATGAATTACTGATGATGAGCTTGACGTATAGGTGCATTCAGATGAGTATAAATATAAAGTCCACTGAGGTAGAGACTTAGGCATTGTCCCCCCCTGATATAAAAGACCACTGGAGTGCATGACCATAGTGAGACAAAATTAAAAATGCACATTTTCAGGGAAGAGTGTGCTTACTTTACCTCAAATATTTATTTGTTCTCATGGCCCTTGAAAGCTTCAGTGTAGATTGCTTGAGAGGCAAAAATATTGAGTTGTGCAAGTGTGTGTGTGTATCTAGGTGTGTGTGTCTGAGAGAGAAAAAGAAAGACATCCCTGGTCACACCTTTCTATCACTAAGGATTTTATTCTGCATTGCTGCATCTCATCAAAGCCAAGGAAACAGAGTGCTGGTATAGCCACTAAAACGTGAACACCCACATATAGATATATAAGAAAAAGTATAACTTTTTTGCCTTTTTTCTCTGTGTACAAACCCATTCCAGTAACATCATCCTCATTCACATCTTCGCTTCATGACGTACCACCTTTCTGAAGATGTGTTTATCTCAGACAAATGTTTCTGGCTGCTGCGGGCCCACATCTGCTAAACATGTGCGTTGTTTCAGTTGAGTTGTACTTTACCTCATGCGCTAGAAGGGATGTAGATCACTAGCACACAGATTGAAAAGACACTTGCACACACAGTGCATTTTTCTGTATGTTTTCTGTCACTGTCCTTGTCTCATCACAGCAGCGGCGTAGACAGAAAGCAGTCTAAGTGAGCCGTGCGTTTTATCTACGGAGACAAACACATGTAAGTTTAAAGGTTACATGAGGTTTAATTAAAATGATGAAATGGACAATAAGGGTATTGTCAAGCCCCCCCCCCCCCCCCGTCTTTCTTCCCTTCTGTACATGCTGACACGTAGAGATGTTTCATTTTCAACAATGAGTCTTTTCCTCTGTCTTTTGGATATTCTTAAATCTCTTATCTTATTAATCTTTTAAAAAAAAGAAGGCTTTTTGCCGCAGGCGGCAGAAGAGGAATTTGTGTTTAGTGGATTCCTGTTCCCAGATGAGGAGAGCTAAATGAGTTTGGAGGCTTCCTGAATGCTCTATAATTGTGATGAGGCTCTGTTCCTCTGAACAATTAAAGATGCAGGAGCCCTGTCTCTTCTGAGATCCATCCCAGATCACTATCGTTGAGTCTTCCCAGTGAATCATACTGGCATTGTAGTCGGATGATGACCACCTCTCTCTACTGCCCAGCTACTACTTTAAGAGGAAATCTCAAGGTCGGCATCATGCCCAACGCCGTGATCAATTTATTACTTGCTGTCAAAGCATTAGAGGGTAAAAACAGAGGACTTGCCAGTCTCCCTAGCGGTCCAACCCCCCTCTTCTCGTCTGCTACTACTCTCACATAGCAGGCTTTATTTGTCCCCTCAGAACAAAACGTTGAACAAAGCTTCATAGCCGTCTGGTCTGTGGAGCTCTGTGGCTATGCTAATGTCTCTAGGCTGGTTGAAGTCTTATTGAATGGGAGAGCAGAAGAGGTAAATAAGCGTGTCTGGATGAGAGGTGGGGGCCAGCGGGTGAACGAGATGAAGTAATAGACTATTCCAAGGGTCAGCCCATGTGAATGCAAATATTTATATAAGTGATTAAAATACCCTCCCCACATCCCGCCCACTTCATTTAAATGAGGAACTAAACTGTAAAACGATTCATCTCCTAAAGGCAAGTCTGAAAGAGGAAGCAGGAAGAGCCGTTTGTGGGTGGAAAAAAAGAGCAAACAAATGGTGACGTAAATCTGACTCACTCGTCTTTTGCCTTCACAATGCAAAGATTAGAGCAGCAGGCTCTTTCGGGAATGCAGATTTCATCCCTTGCTTTTCTTAGACTTTCATCCTCACAGTGACGAGTCTGTGGAATTTCACACTGTCACAGCCATTTCAGGGTCAGAATTGCCGGCAATATTGTTGTCTTTGTTCAATTTGTACCCCTTATAGTATATGTGCACTTCTTTGTTGACGGTGCTTTGATTACATAAGGAAGAAAATAGTCTTGTTCTCAATTTGCTAAGATCACACCAAGTCTTTATTTGTGTGTTTATCACAAGATATATATTTAATAATCTCTTTTGTGTGTTTGCATTGCCGTGAATTAAAGCACTAGATGCATGCGCATTATAAAGACTCGCACAGGCCAAGATGAGAGAACTCAAAATAGTTTTCTGTTATCCTTGACAGTGCTTATCTAATCAAAATTCTGATATCAACATATCGCGTGATTGCTCTGTATGATAGGCGCAACCAATGGATTCTCAAGTCGGTTTCAAACCATGACCTTCAGCAATTTGTCATGAAACCAATCAGGTTTGTTTCAGTTATCTCCTCATCAGATAAGCGTGGGGAATCCTGAGGTACAGACACTTTAAAATGCAGAAGTCTAGAAATGGGCCCTGCTGTAATTGAAATTAGGATGCGATAAGATGCTCATTATGGAGGAATCCTGAAGACATGGACTCAAGCAACAAGGGGTGGTGATTTGGTGTTAATGTTTACTGTTTATTTATTCATTTCGACTGTATTTATCATTTTTCTTAAATCTTAGAGCACACAGGCTGAGGAGAAATTGAGTCAATTTGCAAGTGTCTCTAGTTGCATTGAGGATGATCAGCCTATCATCAACTAGCAATAACATCATTCCCGGTGTACTGTTATGGAGGAGTGGAGTGATTTCCTTTTTATTTTGATGTCTTAATGAAAGCATTGTGCTGCTGAGAGCCCTGTTAAGCACTATTAACAAGTGGATTAGATCACATCCACAGGCCTCGGGTTTGTTCAGGAGGTCTTAGATTACAAAAGTGTTTCCTAAAAAGAGATCAAACCACTGAAAGATTGTTAAACCATTCTGGTTTGATTCTCAAAGGAGGGCTTTGCAATTTCAGGTTTATTTTATTTATCCTTATGAACACAGCAATGCCACAAGCGATTCATTTCCATTCATCGGGCTGGAACATCTCAACACGGTAAAAAGAAAGTGCACCCTCTTTCAGTTATAAGGTTTTACTTATTAGGTCATAATAAAAGACATCTGGTTCTCAGCGGATTTTAAAATTAAGTAAATACAACCTCAGATGAACTACAAAACATGACAGTGTATTTATTTATTTATGAGAAGCAGTGTTGGGGGAAAGAATCCAGTACATCCTTAAGGCATCAGTAGGAATTAAAAGATTGTACTCAAATAATCGGTCATCGCCAAATGTGACCTCCTATTTAAAAGCAGATGTTTTGTCGGTTTGTTGGTCTGGAGCATTTAGCTGCATGTTAACACAATGCCGAGGAGGAAAGGCATCAGCATTGATATTATAATGATATTATATAATGATTTAGAGATGTAATTGCTGATGCTTATCAATCTGGGAAGTTTTAAGGTAATTTCCAAATAATTTGAAGTTCATCATTCTGCAGTGAACAAGATTATTCAAAAGTGAAAAACATTTAAGACAGCTGCCCGTATTCCCAGGAGCAGACATCCCAGCACATCGCCACATTTGGAGAAATTCACAGCATATCAGTATAAACGTCTGGTATCAACTGTCAGGCACGGTGGTGGAGGGGTTATGACTTGGGTTTGTTCTGCAGCCACAAAACCTCCGATCTTGCTGTCATTATGTCAACCGTGAACTTTTCAGTATAACGAAATATTGTCTGACAGCTAAAGCGTTGCTGAAAATGGGGTCATGCAACAGGATACAGATAGATTTACAACAGAATGGCTGAGAAAGAACAGAATCAAGGTGTTGCAGCGGCCGAATCAAAAACCTCAAACTGACTGAAGTGCTGTGGGGAGACCCTAAGAGAACAAATGCCTACAAACCTCAGTCAACTAAAACATCATTTTAAAGAGGACTGGGCCAAAATTCCTCCACGGTGATGTGAGAGACTGATAAAGACTTACTTAAATAAATAATGACATGGTTTAATGTGGCACGTGATGTTGTTCATCTGAGGTTGCATTTACAGCACCTAATTTTAAGACCTGGAAAGGAGAAATTTTTTATGTCCTTATTTGCTTTTAAAGCAGGAGTGCCAAACATATGGCCCAAAGCCCAGCACCAGTCCATTAAAGAGGCGAGTTCAGCCTTTGGATTAATGCCTTCTTGACTTTTCACTGTCTTTGTCACCAGAATGAAGAGCGTTCCCAGTATTTGATAATCTATCATGTCATGAAAGTTGCTGACCAGCTAATGACAAATATATTTCCAATGTACTACCATGCCACATTAATGATGATTAAACCAAGGAGATGTTTAGACATGTTTCTTTCATTTACCCCCAAACTTTTCTTTGTAATCCAAAAAATGGAAAAACTAAGACATGCTTTTAAAAATGCACATATTTATGTTCATTAGACATCTCTGGTTTACAAATGGATTGCTCATTAATTTTAACCTTTCTTAAGATGTACTTCGTTACAGAAGAAAAAAAAACAGGGGAAGCATCTTTGGAAGTTTTCTATAGGTTCTTATTTAATGGCCAAAAGATTGTACTCCAAATGGTCCATGAATAAAAAAAATAACTTTAACATCCCAGTACTAAATACTTTGCAAAAGTGTACTATTCTTACGTGTTTTTATATCACTACGTTACACCGAATTGCTTCAACCTCAGTATATTGTCAGCTATGTAAGAAAACACATACTATAAATTTTATAGTCGGCCTCACCCATCCTTATTTGGAAATAATCTGCTTGTTCACTCCAAAAGCAAAAACACTGCTGCTTACTTAAACCAATTAAAAAAGAACTGGTCTCCTGATGCGTCATCATCGGAGCTATTGTCACAATACTTTTCTATTTTTTTCCTTTGATTTTTCTTAGATAAAATACAGGAATCACATTCAAATATATCTTTATTGATGAAAAAAGAGAAATCACATAATTTAAGCATAACAAGGACTACAGCTGTTCCAGGAACACTCGGTGACACTATTTTTAAGCGGTGGTTTCATACTGTTGACTTAAGTTGGAAAGATTTATATGGGGAGTAAGAAAACTGCATTATGAGCTTAGCTTGGAAAAATCTTTTTAAATTATCTGATGTCAAAGAGAATTATTTCATTTCCTCCATCTAGGCCCTTTACTGGTCATAAGGGAGCATTAGGCATGCCACTGCAAATCCCTCTGACTTTGGTGTGACTGCAGATTTGCTTTTCTGCCCACACCTTGAATCAACTCTGTTGATCTCAGCGCGGCTCTCTAAATCCACTTTGCAGCGACAGTTTTTTCTGTTTTTTGAGCATTGTTGTATCTTGAGCTTACTGTTGTATATCAGTATCATGTAACTTAGTGAAGATTACTGTACACTAAAATTAATCATCTTCAAATGGATCTTTATTATTTAAATTATTTACATAGTAAAACTGGTCATGTGCAGTCCATTAGCAATTTTTAACAGTAGAGAAGTCGTGAATGTGAAAAAAAAAAGTCATGGTTTTATATTCAGAACCAGTAAGACCTTTTTATCGTGTTACCTGGCTGAATTGCAGCTGATTTAATGCCTGCAGGTAGTCACCAGTTAAAGACTCATTACAGGTCTTTGTTGCAAACAAAGAACCAGAGTGATGATGTGATGGTTGAGCTCATATTATGATAAAAGCTATGCTTAAGTGAGTTAATGCATTTATTGCAAGTGAAGTAATACTTACGTGATTTTTTTTTTAAAATGAAACAACCACTGCATCCCACTACACAGACCTCAGATGGGCAGTGAGTCATGTCCTCAGAGTAGAAGCAGCTGTTGTGGGAATTTAGCACTCATAAGTTTGATTCCACATAAGTTGGGTTTTATATATGCAAAATAATATGAGGTAACTACACGGGGACATTGTTTAGTATACTCCCAGGTTGGGACCCCATTTTGCCTTCAGAACTACATTAATTATTCTTGGTATAGATTAAACAAGGTACTGGAAACATTGCTCTGAGATTTTGGTCCTGTAGTCTTGGTCTGGTGTGGTCTTCTGCTGCTGTAGTCCATCTGCTTCAGGCTTCAATGCTTTTTTGCACCATGGTGGTGACATCTGACGTCAATAAGGCACTCACACTAGATTTGTTTTTGTTTTTCATTGTCTGTAAACTCAATAGATGGTTGTGTGGGAAAATTGCAATAGATCAGCAGTTTATGATATACTCCATACCAGCTCGTCTGGCACTAACAACCATTTCACTGAAAAAGTCACTTAAGTAATCTTTCTTCTTCACTTAGATGCTCACTTTGAACTTCAGCAGGTCGTCTTGACCACGTCTGCATGCACTTTGCTGCCATGTGATAACCTAATGAGATGTTTGTGTTAATGAGTAGTTGACACAACCCCCCAACTGAATTAAAATATACAACTTTAACACATTATATATTACAACTCTTTATTAAAACACAGTCTGAGGATTGACAGACTGCTCAAGTAGCTGAAAAGCATTATAAAAAGTGCCATCATTTTTCAGTTGTTCTCAGCCCGTTAATCTCATTTTTGTCTGTAGTATGGCTGTTATCAAGAAAGTAAACAAATTACTTGCAGCATCCCTTTACTTCAAACCCTTTGTCATTTCACTCCACGGTGCTGCTAAACAATTAGATTTGTCATTTCGTCTCTGGTAGTGTCATATAAAATGCTGTTTTACATTATTTGTAAAGGCATTCACAGCTGGAAGCAGATAAGGTAAAAATTGTACTTGTTAATGTGGAGCAATGACAAGCTTGTTATTTTGTTTTCTGTTATTATTCACTGCTCTATAGTGTGCATGGCGCATGAGGCTGATTCATTTGGACAGATACACTGCATTATGTTGACAGCAGCACCTTGATGCCATGGCACAGTACATGCAAGGCCTTTCGATGCTGGCTTTATTCACACGAAGGGCCACATGAACAGAAACCTGTTTTCTGGGATTAATTGTAATTTGTCAGAGTGTGAACCGCGTTTTCAACAAATCTCGGACGTTTTTCGCTTTGGTTAATGAGCATTTACTTTATATTAGGAGTTGAACTGGGTTAAAAAAATGTTAACAGTTTTAAAACAACATTTAGCTCGAAATCAGAGAAACACAGACAATAATTTGTAGGCAGAAAAATGGCGCCATTGATCACTGAGAAATCCACCAGGAGGTTTAAATGTTTTAGTATTTCAACTGCAAATCATCTCTGTGTACCTTATGTCACAGGTAAGTACGTGGGTTTTTTTAAATGTACTTTTTCTATAATTCCAGACACTTAGAGCTTGTAATGTATTTCCTTTTAGGTTGAAGAGAATGCCTGCTTAAATTATATTTGATAAACTTGATTTTCATCCAACAGTAATGTGACAAATTTAATATTTACTGTGACTGATTTCAGGAACAAGCAGGAGTCTGATTATTGACTTTCACACTGCATGGAAATAAATGGTGACCAGTAATTGCCGGGAGGAGGAGTAAAAGTGCATCATGGTCCTCAATCTTTACTTTTATGTGATGAAATTGAAGTATTTTGCAGTGTTTATAGCTACAGTAATGCACTGTGTTGCAGATATGACAATAAACAGGAAAGCTATGCAATTAACAGGCAGTCTTGTAGCACAATATGAATTATTCACAGTCAGTCAGAATGTGTGTTCTGTAGACCTGCATCACTCTCCCCGTATGAAAGGGACATAAGTGTTTCACCGTGGTTAAGTGCTGTTTTTGTCTAGCATGGTGGCTATTGGCATTGTCTTCTTGCAGTGGAGCTATGGGGCTCTCATTGCCCGTAACACTGCTATAATCCCGCAATTGAAGAGGATCTGTCCAGGGGACTAGAGACAAAGCATTCTGTAGAGGGTATCAAGTGTTCGCCACCAAAGCCTACCTCCCCAGGCTGCCCTCCAGGTGGTTTTCCTGTGAGCTGCAGAGAAATCAAGGTGAGGGCAAAGCTTGGTCTGTGGGATTTTGATTTGATCTGGGTTCTGTAGGGAGCCCCGGTGTTGGCCGAGGCACGGGGAGATCACAAGCCGCCGCTAGTTCGGTCTGTGTTTCACAAGGTCGACATAGTGACTTCTGACGTGGTTTGTTGCATTTTTCCTCCAGCAATGCTCCACTGACCTACTTCTTTTTAATCCCTCGATGTGACTTTAATTGACTAGAGGGAGGGGCGGGGAGGAGAGAGGGGTGTGTCTGTGTGTTCTAGGAGGGGGCAGTGGGTGCACGAAAGGAAGGGTGAATGAAGATAGGAAACACGAGAGGAAGCAGGAGAAAGGGGAGACTTGAGAAGTTGAGTGATTTCCTACCGCTCCTGCTGTAGTCAGTCCACAAATTAATTTGATTCTGTTATGTAACTGTAATCATCATCCTCTCTAATCACATCAGCAGCTCTGTAAGACACCCAAAATATAGGGACTGTGGGCTGGACAGAGGGTGGGGCAAACTGAAGAATCTGGTTGCTAAGGGGGAAAGAAAGTAAACTGACTGGGGCTCAGGAATACGCATCCGGAAAAAAGGTAGATGATGCTGCAAATTCGATTGGGATGTAATTCTGTAGAAGCAATATTTGGGGTTACGTTTCACTCTTTCTTGTCTTCCACCAAATATATTGCAATGTTATTAGCATGTGGTACTTTAATTCTGACAAATACATCAAACTGAGCTGTCTGAATTTCAGTGGGTGCATGACCTCGACTTGTACGGATGCTTGGTCATGCTCTTTTGCATCACATTTTAACGTCCTGAGCACTGACCATCCATTAATTTTCTCCCACTTACTGTATCCAGGTTTAGATTGTGGGGGCAGACCTCCCTCTCCCCATCAACTTCCTTCAGTGTACCCAAGCCAGCTGGGAGGTATAATCTCTCCAGTGTGTCCTGGGTCTGCCCCAGGGTCTCCTCAGAGTTGGACATGCCCAAAACACCTCACCTAGGAGGCGTTCAGAAGGCATCCTAGTCAGATGCCTGAACCATAATTGTAGCATGTAGCATAATTTCTCATAAGGTATATGCTATATGACTACTACTGTCTTGAGAGGTAAACTGTTTTCATAGTTTAAAAAACTATTTTCATATCACAATGACTCCAAGCATGTTTTTCTATATTATGTTCCGTAAAGGAAAAAAAATCTATATTGGCATGTATCACCAACATGGTGCTCTGTCACTGGTGCAGCCTGTAAAGTGGAAAATAAACTCCCCTGTGTCTTTCTCTCTCCTGTCTCCCACTGTTTCTGATGCACGTAGGGCAACAATGTTCTACTGGTCCATCTGTACCAAACAGTTATCTTTTTAGGGAATGGATAGATGTAGATTAATTCAATACATTGTTACATTGCTCCACTAGCTGGTCAAAGCCATTATGTTAACAGCTTTTCTTGTGGAGTGCCTGGATATTGTACGTCTGAAACAGTCAAATGGAAAAAAGAAACATTTTAATAACCAAGTGCTTGGTGTTTTCAAATCATTTTCTGTATCCGATTGAAGACATTAAATAATATATTGCCATAGTGGAAAATCAATAAGTTGTAAACCAGATCTTTCAATTCAGGCCCAAGCTGCTGGAAAGAGCAGAAAGCCTGTTGCCCTGACTCTGTGTTATCACAGTACATAAAGGCTCATGATAGGCTGTGTTTCTTCCACTTTCTGGAGAGGACAGATGCCAGCCAACATGACTGATCCCGTCAGGTGAAAAGAGTGCAATGTATATTTTTCTTTTAGCTGAGTGTCCATGACTCCTGGGATCTAAGTTGTTCCAGATAGGTCGAAGGTTAACTGATTTGGGGAGGCTCGTCTCCAGGGGTCTGATTGGGAAGCTGAAGACCCCGTGAGTGTCCTCTGTAAAGTGCAGTCCTGTGTCACTTACTGACACTTGTGTTTGCTTTGAGTACCATTGGGTCCTCTGCTGTCTGTAGAAAAGCACACACACACGAAAAAGAAAAAAAAAAAAGCTCTCGCCATGTCTAGTTCTTTGTTCTCAACCTGAGTTGGATGAATACAGTCATGGTGAAAATACAAGTGGGATGCAGCATCAACAGAGGTGTCTTGCTTCCTGTATCTATTGATTCCTTTTGATTGTAGCCTGTTTTTCTATTGAGTCACCGAATCGCACCGTAGCTGATGCATTCATGTAGACTTCATCTGGGCTTAGGGTACAGACAACCATGCTTTGTACCTTGTTAGTACATAGTTATGTGACAGATGCACATGGTCCACGTGGCTTTTGCTTTGCATCAGAACTGCCTGTGTGTCATGTGTTTGTTGTTGTGGAAGGGCAGGAGGCTTGCGGTGCGCCTTCTCCCCTCCAGCTGAAACCTGTCAGTCCCCCTGGGGAGCTGGGCCCGGGTTTACAGGACAGCTGAGGCAGCCCTGACAGCCCAGCTCATCTCGTTTGGAGCAAGGCATGCCGCTTTGCCGCTTGCTGCCTGGACAGGATTTGTTCCCTTCCTGCCACTTTACATCCACAAGCTCTACATTTAATTAGAATCGCTTGTCATGTCTTGTATATCACCTGGGCCTCTTGGTGTCAGCTGTCAGCCAAAGAAATGTGATAGTTATTCATTGCTCTGCAGAAGTGTAACAGCAAGGTCACAGGACAGAATGCACCTTGAGCTAACTGTACTTAATGTCTGTGTGTGGGTGCACAGCATGTGTGGTGTCGAACACAACCGATTTCTCAAATTAAGCCCTTCATTTTCTATCCTGTGCAAATGAGAATGTTAATTTGTTATGTTAGGGTAAGCCAGATAAATGGAAATGGGGTGCAAAGCTAATGGTAGTCATTGGTTGGGGGTGAAAGGACTTTTTGAGGCTGTTAGTGGCCTTAGTGGGTACTGGCTTGTGGTGTTGGTTGGTTGGACAATCTGGGAGTCTTTTCTTTAGAGCTGGAGGAATCCCAAAAAACCTTCTGAATGCAGAAGTACTCAGGCAACAATGTGCTCTAAGGGCATGCAGCCGCTGCTTACACAAGACCCTGTGCCTGGATAATGCATGCATGATGAATGTGATAACCTCTGACCTGTGTTCACATCTGTGTGGTGGTTGTATTTTTACTCACCAGAGATTCCTGCTTGTTGGACACTCACCTGCCTCAGTCTCAGTGTGTGTGTGTGTGCCATGTTTGTTTTTTCTTTGATAATGTTGTCCCTGTCACTTTAAATGGCAATGTTTTTTCCCGGTCCCTGTCTTGTTCTCTGTCTCTGTCTGCCTGTCTCTCACACCCGCTCTCCCTGCTTTAACAGCCTGGTTATATAACTCGGTTTTCTTTCTCTGATATCCCAGAGCTCTTCCAGTCAGCTGACAGCACCCAAATGTCTGCTGGTAAACACACTGCTTTCTGTCTTTTCACTCAGATTTTTTTTTCCACTTCCTCTTCACCCCTCCTACTGCCTACTCCTCAGCGATTAGGGATTGATTCTCTCCTCTGTCCCTCTGCCTCCTCTTCCATTGGTTGGACTCCATATCCCCAGGCCAGTTTCCACATATTAGCACCCGAGGCCAGGGGAGGCGGGCAGATACGCATTGCCTGCCATGGCCCATGGATCCTGCAAGCCAGTGAAAAATGAGCTTTGGAGAGGCAATAAATTGCATCCAATTTAGAGATGAAGGGAGAAATAAATTTCTCTTTTCTGAAGTCTGAAGAAAGGGGGGGGGGGGGGGAAGCCCCAAGATAATTTCTGTTCCATCTTTTTTTATGTGGAAATTTCTTTGAAATATCCTTTTTGTGTTGTTCGTTTGAATTCATAAAATAATTATATGTCTGCACTTTAGATTGCCTTTTTATGTTTCAGCAGGTTATGAAAATAATCATTCTTGTCTTCGCTGATGTGGTTTGTGTCTTGCTTGAAATGCAGAGGGGACATTTTTGAAAAGATATATTTACCAGAAATGATTTGGCGCACGCACACACGCGCTAACACGTACACATACGAGAGAGAGTCCCCATTTTTCATCACTGCATTATCCTAAATGAACTGTCCAACAGTCTTTGGCTTTCTCAGCTCAGCATTGCAAGTACTCTAGGAGAATGAGAGCATGTGCAAGATAGTCTCACAGATGATGAAAGAAAGTGTCTTGTAATGGCCACAGTCTGGATCTCCTGTTCCGCTGGCTGTGCCCCAGATGTTTTCAGAAGCCTCATGGCACCTGTGTAAGAAGCTCCTGAAGTAATGAAGAACTTAGCAAATCCACTGCAGTCTGTAAACCTTGCATCAACAGTATAATCCAATGGAGATCCTAACATTCGTTTTCCCTGTGGTGAAGTCGAAGCCTCATATTAGTCTCTGAAGCCCAACTCCAGGCTGAGATGTTTCCCTTTGTGCTCAGGTAGAGAGTGTTGTGTGCCAGTGCTTCCCTGTGTATTACTTGGCCTGCCAAAAAAACAGTGGAAAAGACATGAGGGGGATAAACTCGGGAGAATTGCATCCCGTTCTGTTTTTCTTTTCTTTTTTACCTCCAAGAGATGTTTCTTCTGAGTTAAAAGAGTTGTGTTTCCCAACACCATTTCAATGTGCTGACACCCCAGCTGTGAGGTGTTGAAATTGGCAAAAAAACATTGTCAGCGCGCAGCGTTGTGGTGCCACTGAACTCCAAAAGTACAACATGAAAGGGCTGATTTTGTGTATGTTAGAGTGTATTTACTGACAACATCGCCATGCTGTTACTCATCACTGACTTCACCCTAGGAGATGAATAATGTGCAAATGGGCAAACATTCTTTGTTTGCTGTACACTGTGTGACAGTATTTACTTTGGATCACATAGTAATGTTTTGTTTGCAGCCAAATAAGCACAAATGGATTTACAGTGCTAAGCTTTAGATTGTTTGCTCACTTTGTGTTACTGTATTCCTTTTACAATCTCTTTGAGCATTAATGGAATAGACGCTATGTAAAAAATACAGATATGTGCAGATGCAAAATATTCCGTGGCACATAGCTTTAACCCAAGCTAATGCATCGTGTATTATAAGCTGCGTTATGCCAACAGTTTTCCCGTCTTACTGCAGTGTATCACAACCTCGTGCTGCTCATCTAAGCAGGCAGTTAGCTAAGCTCAGCTGATTAATAAATAACCATGCCATGGTCTTGGATCAGTGCACCTCTAATGTGCTCAGACTCTCTGCCTTGTTCCCGTAGTGTCTACTGTATATTCCGCTTGGCTTTGTAAATGCAAAGGAGGGGTGGGGTCTCGTACTGTCTATCAGCATGTCGTAGGGGTGTCTCAGCATGTAGTCATCAAATCCCGCTGTGGCATGAGCTCCCCTCATACTGCCATATTTGTCTCTCCACATGGCCAAGCGCAATTGGACGTGAGCTCCCCGTAGCTCTGCCCCGCCACCCCCACCACCATCTCTTTCCTGTCCTCCCCTCCCTTGTGTAAATTATGTAAGTGCAGGGAAAGCAACGGTGATGATGCATACAGTAGTGGCATTTCACTAACCAGGGTTGCGAGCAACACATGCGAGCCCACTGGCCCGCGTGGCATGCCTAAGTATCATGGTCTGCCTGCTCCATTGGCTACACCAAATGCATTTTTAACTCGGGTTTCTAGAACAGCCCGGCTAGACGTGGCGAAGGCGTGGGGTTAGAGGGTTTACCTCACTGACTGTTCTCTAGTTAGGAGCTGACATCTCTAAATGTGCTGTCTGTGTATTGTGTAGCCATGCAGGGGGAATTCTTCCTGCACAGCTCAGACGAGGCTGTGGCTCTGCGCTCAGCCCTTCTCATAAAAAAACAATAGGGTCGCACTTTAGAACACAGACCTCACAGAAGATGAACAGTCAGCTCCAAAAAGGCATGCTAGACAGACAGAGGGACTTTTCTTCTAAAAGCCTTTGAATGTATATTTTGCACTTGTCCCAAAAGACTTTAGATTTGGTTTCAATATTTTTAGTGTAATACTTAATATAATTCTTGTGATTACTCCAGCAAGTAACATACACATCATTTTTTTTAGCTGTTCCTGTGTTTTCTTTTCTTATCCTGTATTAGAGACGCACCTTCAGATTATCTTTTAAATCCAGACTAAGCTTCAGTGATGAAACAATCAGTCAAATGATTGTAGTGTATGTGAATGTCTGTATGTACCCTATCACCTTCTTAACTCCTCTCGATCCCCCTGCAAATGCACTGTCATGTTCTCCGTTCGCTATTCTTCCACATTACATTCGATAATGATGCAATCAGCCATTCAGATCATTGACAACCTGAAAGAAATCCAGGTCAGGGAGATGAATTCTTAGCTCTCTCTTATTATATTCTATTAGAGCTACATATAACCACACTTGGTATGTTTGTTTCATTTCCTTCAGCATTTTCAATGAAAATTGTAACAGAGTCTGGGCACATGTGGATAGAAACTGCAGCTTAACTGGTTAGTAGAGCCATACAAGTGGTAATTCTAATTCTTCTTACAATATTTTGCTTTGAGTTTCTTGTGCTTTTTTTCTGTTGCTGACACAAAATAAACCATTTAACAGCAATTTGTGTTGTTGATTACCCATCGAACAGCCCCTATCAGTAGATGTAACTCCCATAGCTCTCACCAGCAGGCGTCATCCTTCAACTAACTAGCAGTCCGGGTAGCCAGGCATTATTTAATGGTGGTCATACCACCTTGATGAACAGAGATTATGGGCAAAATGTTTCCGACTTTGTTTCCACCACAAAAGCCAGCACAGCAAGGCTGAAGGGGTGTTGGTGGCACAAGTCGCAGTTAACACTTATTTGACCACGAGCTTTTGGATCTGACTTTTGCTTTCACTCATCCTTTTGTTATTGCTTTTGTTTTCCCTTTTGGATCTGTTGGGTTTAGGCACATGATTAAAGAATAATACTTTTAGTGTTGTTTATATGGCTCAGGTAGTTCTAATTCTGTCTAAGCACAGGTCATGTGAGGGCGCATACATTGCTTTGTAAGGCAAAGACCTTGCATTATCATAGTGAGAAACCCAGTGATAACTTGCGAGCCAGCAGTTGGTTACAGCGGGGAGAAAAAAAACTCCCTTTTGACAGGAAGAAACCTCATGCAGAAACAAGGTTCAGGGCAGGTCGTAATCTGCCTCGACATGTTGAAACATGAACATAGGGTAGATTCAGGAGCCAAAAGTGCATAAAGATCTTGGTTTGGATTAAAATATACTTTACCTCAGAAAGCTCAGTTTTCAAGGTGTATAAGGTAAAGACACCATTCAACATTTTATGTGCACTTATTCACGTGGATCCTGCTTTCTATTAGAATGAAAATCATACATTCTACTTCACAAATAAATGCAGGAGGGCTCCTACTGACCTGATGTAGAGATGCAATTGGGTGGGTGGATTTGAAAAAACACTAACACTTGCACTATAACATACACAAATCACCCTTTTATACTTAATCAATCACTCAATGAAAAAAGTTGCAGATCCTGCATGAATATAAAAAATCAAATAGCTGTCACCGTCCTCTTTTTAAAGAGTTATTTAGGTACTTATAACTAGCTATATAGCCTGTAGCTAATGCCATATTACTTCTCTGTTGGAGGGACCTCTCATTGTGATATGCCACAACAGGTGTCACTTATCTGTTGAATACAATCCCCTCACAGTACCAGGGTTCTCTTACTTCAGGAGTTTAACTTGATGTCCTCCCGAGCCTACCCTAGTGCCTAATGCCAGTTATACCAGTTTCAGTGTTGTTGTTCTGTAGATAGAATGGTAAGCACCATCTCTGTCTTTCTGATCATCCACACGGTTTTCTGAATTGCTATAAGTGTGTCCCATCTGCCAGGCAGAAATCAATAGGCTCTCTTCACGCGGCGCTGACTTTGTCTGGTTTCTGACGAATAATTAAAGAGCCAGCTTTCTTCACACAACCACGATGACTAATGCCGTTTAAGGAATGTACGTGAATCAATAGTTCTTATTTCTCTCTCATCCTTTCTCTCTTTCACACGCGTTTTCCCTTCTTCCTCTTTCTGTGTTTGCGTGTTTATCAAGGCAGACAAAGTTCTCCTTTGTGCTTGTAGGTCAGTGTGTCACTGTGCCGTGGCAATGATGCTCAGGCATTTTGACAACTTCTGAGCACAAAAACCAAAACAGACAAACAAACAAACAGGAAAATAAAATAGCTGTCTTCTCTCCAAAATCGCAATACAGCCAATATATTTGGTTGTTATACACTGATGCAGTAACTCGCTTTCTTTTTCTGTCTATAGCAAATAGAGGTCAATGATGAATCCAATTAGATTTGTCTTTCTAGGCTGCTTGCTCAAGTCTCCATCACCCAAAAACAGAGAGGCAGAATAAATATGTGTGAAATAATGCATGGTTATGAGCGAGCACCATGCACACCTTTCTTTCCACTATATTAGATTTTCATAATTGAATAAAACATGGAAGTGCTCTGAACATCCCCTCAAAGGGAAATGGCAGGCACTAAAGCATAGAAGCCAACTCTGTAAAGAACTGCAAATGAATAAGTGATGAGGAACAAACGAAGTGTGGTATATGAGAACAAGGGAGTGATTTACTCTAAAACAATATTTGAAAGAGGAGGTGGATGAGGGGCAATAATTACATTCCAAAATAAAAAAAAACAGAAGCGGCTGGTCTTGTATGAATTACAGAGTGTCAGGCCGTTTTTTTGGAAGCAGACAAAATATACATGAATCATATGCAAACATGACGGGGGAAACATCTCAGTCAACCAAATTTTCATTTGCAGATATGGTATACAAACACACAGCGAGAGAGAGGGGGGATACAGAGAAAAAGCTGGGAAAGGCGGTACACTGTGAAATATCCTGAAGGTCCTTGGCAGCATTAGAGAAAGGCCTGGGAGGTTAGGAAACATCAAATCAATGCATTGTAATGTGAATTGACTGCTGACTTTGATCATCTGCCTTGGGAGTGCTTTAGCATTGAGTGCTGTCACACTGGCTGGGTTAAGCAAATATGGCATGGGTTGAAATGGAGAGAGATGGGTTGGGGGGGGGGGGGGGGGACAGGTTAGAATGGGAGTGGGAAAAAAGGGATGTATGATGCCTGGCTATCATCACGGAGTAATGGGCACATTAAAATTCTGTGTTCGCTTTGGTAAATGGCATCCTGTAGATGTTTTTGCATGGTTAAATTGATTTGTAGACTGTAAATATTCTGTACATTAACAACAGCAGCTTGTGTCGGTGTCTCAGAGTGCTGGGTTTTGTTTGGGAGTTCTTTTGTTAGGGTTTTATGTGTGTGTTGTTCTTTCAAAGAGCTGTAGTGGTCAGGGGGGAAAAAAATCTTGCCCAGACTCAACTATTCCTGGGAAGACAGCTGATACCCTCCACTCACCTCCCTCCAAAACGATGGGTCAGCCATGCTTAGTGTCAGAAGCTGCTGATATCCCCGCTCTGAAAGTGGAAATGCTCTTAAGCCTTTCTCCTATAATGGAGTGGCCAGTCTAATCTTGCCCTCTCTGAGTGAGAGCTGGTAAGGAAGAGCGTTTTTACCACAGCACTCTGACCCTTGCTTTGGCACAATATCGTACGCGGTACAGTAAGAGAGCAAGAGAGCCATCCTCGTTCTTTTTGCCAGCGCCCTTCTGCTGCTCTCTCCCTCTTATCCTCAGGAGGATGTCCTTTTTTATGTGAAGCACACTGTGAAAGGTCTGCGGTTTGTTTTACGCCTCTGTGGTTCAAGTGTTGCATTTCAGATAAAATCTCTAATTGAGACTTTTTTTCTCCCCTCATCAGTGGCTTTATTTTTTCCTAAATGTTTGTCCCCTTTTGACCAAAAAAAATGTAAGCAAACTGGAAAAACCGATGGAGTGTGTGAATGAAAAAAAGAAGGAAAAAAAATCATTGTGCAGTTATGTCACTGTGACAAAGAAAATACGAGGGGGAGAGAGATTCCTTGAGTCAAGCCAGAGCAGCAAAGAGAAGCCCAAAACCTCTTGTCACTGTATGAAAAGAATAGCAAGACGACCCGTAGGTATTGGGCTGCTAGGTGCATCTCCTAACAAGCTGACTGTTCAAAGGCTTTTTAGTGCTCTAGAGAACATGAAAGGCATGTTTAAAAATTTAAAAGCCCGATCTGTTCCAGTGCTATGGAGCGGCAGAGGGAAGCAGATTTTTACGTCGCCATAATTCCCTAGTTGCATGCTTTGTAAATTAATTAAGATGTTTATGACAGCTGCTTGCACCTAATGGAATGCTTATAGAGTATGCTATTAATTATTACTGCTGGGCACGGCTGCAAGCTTTCATACTGCTGAGAATGTATGGCTGTGGCCGCAGTATAGACGTCGTCCCAGCCTCCACCTCACACCTCTCTCTTCACACTTCCAGCGAGAGTCAGTGGGCTGTCTGTGCATATGTTTCAGATGCCCACTGTGAGGTATAGTCAGACGGCGTGTTTAGCTCAATGCGTCACATTGTTGACAGCTGCATAAAACATGATGAATAAACATGTATTCCAGCGGTCAGCATTCCACAAAGTGGCGGTGCATTAGGCTTGTCATCTTCATCGATAGACTGACAGTGCTCTGATGTTTGTGCGGGGCATTTGTGCTGTGAACTGTCACTGACCTCATGAGCCTAAAGGAAGTTCATCCATTCGCTCCCTGCTGTTAACTTGGCCGTCGAGCGGGGAGCTGTTATAATTTCAGTAAGAAAGGAAGAATGAATATCTCGACAGCTATGCCCGTGAGTGTGAAAAAGCAAGTATGGCTGGCTAATTATAGTTTCTTTTCATATGACTTCACCACAAGTTCTTCCTCTGACATTGTTACGCAATGGCATAACAATAACACCATTGACAGCAGGAAGCTTTGCAGCAGCAAGATACCATAGGCAGCAAGTAGAAAATATAAATTGTGTACATTTTTTGATCACTGCACGAGCTCATTGTTCTCGAGGGCTGATGCGTACAAGCCGTACTTTTACTCTTTTGTTTTTAAATTGTGGTCTGAGATAAATAGTGAGTGTTTGATGTCATTTCAAACTTAGATCTGTTGTAGAGTATTTTTACTTCATTACATTTGGCAGCAATTACTTTGCAGATTAAGGCAAAAAATAACCCAAATAAGTCTTAACTTTAATGGAACATTTTTATACTGTAATACTGCAACTTTTGCAATGTTTGTTGCTTAAGACTTCCCTCTAGTTTCCACTTTTCTGTCATGATAAATCAACCTAAAACATGGTAATCGCAAATGCTAAACAAATGCAACCTGTAACAAAAAAGGAAGTGGAAACTACACACACACACACACATATATATATATATATTAGGGGTGCAACGATACACAAAATTCACGGTTCGGTTCGGTTCGATACTTTGGTGTCACGGTTCGATATTTTTTCGATACAAAAAAATGTTCATGCCTTTTTAATTTGTCATTTATTAAAATTATAAATATATATTTTAACTCAAAAGTACAGTTTTTAAATTTAACCCTAACCCTTGTGCGCGTTTTTTATTTTGACAGCGAATGCGCACCTGCGGACCACTTATGTGCAGCCCTGGTTATTTAGCTCGTCATATTGCAGCCACAGAAATTCTTTTGTCCATGAAACCATAAAGCTGCACTTTCTTTTTGCCTTATAGTCTGATTTGTCATAACTTCTCCGTTTTGTGGTAAGCTTTTCTTTGGCTGTCACTTCTTCACCCCGACCTGTCTTATTTGGCTCAGCAGAACTAAAATATATATACTGCTACTTTTACACACGACTCACATAAGCTCAGCGATTCTCTGCGCGATCAACCTCTCACATGTTTAAGCTTGCTGCGGGAGATTTCACTTGTCATGTTTGCATAGTAAGCTAACGATTAATAAGACGATGTCAGAGGAATTGGTGCACAAATTATCATCACTCACAGATCAGTGCTGTCATTGCAAAGTGAAAGCAAAAAAACAAGCGCAAATTCAAACGCGATTTCAATATGTCACATATTGACAGTGGCTCACCGATGCCAATGACATAATTACCCAGCTACATTTCTGAAAGAATGCAAAAGCATTGACATATATTTTTCCTACAATAGCCCGACGGGCAGGGCAGAGAGATTTTTGTAGCCCGACTGGAAAGATCGCTAGCTCCGGGACGTCGGGCTAGCGATTTTGCAAGCCCTGTATCTGATTGAGGAATCACTCATCTTTGGAAAAGAGAGTTTATTACAGAGAAATGGCTCTTTCCAAAATAAAAGCTATACTATCCGCTCCTTCTGGGCTATATTCTCAGCAGCATAAGGAGAATCACGCACTAACAGCTGTCTAAATGACTCGGCTAAAGTTAGTAGCATGCTTGTTGTTTTTGTCTTTGCACTAGGATGATGTCGGCGTAAATGTGCAGTCATATTCGTTGTGTTCCCACTAGTGCTTTCAGGTTAATCTCGTTGAAATGACCTTAACGCCACAACACGGCAAATCTCCGTTAACGAGCTACCGCCGATCGCCCCGTGCATGGGGCTAGACGGCCAACACGTTAACGAGCTAACTGCGCTAACACACTAGTTCACACCAATGTAATTAAGCATTGCATGGCACATCCAACATACTGTTTTACTTTAGTCCATGACTCGCTTACCTTCAGGGTCATACGTCACATGAAAACCAAAATAATTCCAAACGCCAGATCTGAATGAGGGTGGGGGAGGTCCATCTTGCAAGGAGAGCTTAACTTCTGTCTCGCTAGCTTGCCCTGCGCTCTTCCTCCTGACTATGCTGTCTGTGTTGAGCGCTCAGTGGATCTGCGCTCGACAGTGCAGCCTAGGCAGAGTAGTCGAACGCAGATTCACTGAGCGCTCAACACAGACAGCATCGTCAGAAGGAAAGTTGATAAAATAAATTACAAATGTTGTATTGTTCGATACATATGCGTACCGAACCGAAAGCACTGTATCGAACGGTTCAATATCGATACGAATATCGTTGCACCCCTAATATATATATATATATATATATATATATATATATATATATATATATATATATATATATATATATATATATATATATATTATTCACATATATACAAAATGAAAGAAGGGACACTTTTGCTATCATCTGTCTAGTTACAGTCAGTGGGAAAATGGAGTATCCAGACAAGTGCACCCTATGGCGGCAACTTACCCAGGAGTCAGTGGGACAAATAAATAACGCTACGCAGCTCACTCTCTTCATTACACCATGTGAGGTAGATTTGTATCCCTCTATCCCCGCAGAAGGGAGGCATCATGTCTCTGCTCTGCAGAGCTTTATCCCGTGTTATCCTCCGATTACATTTACATACAGAATGCAGCAGGGAGGGAGAAGGCAACAAACTGAAGCACACTCCACCTGTACCACAAGAGGCAATGTGTGAAATATATATTCAGTCTTTCATCAACCACTTTATCTGCTGTGCATGGGTTATTTCTGTCTGCAACGCTTTGAAAAGGGAGCCAGAAGCTGTGATCTGTTCCGTTAACCGTAGTCCACCTCCACGGTTGCCCCGTTATCAAGTGTGGAGTGTATCTTTGTACTTAATAATAAAACTCTGTCTCCTGAAAAAAAAATACGGTGGATTTCCTTTATTTATTTTTGTTTTTGTTGTTGTTTCATGGAAAACGTATATTCTTCTCAACGAAACACATCGCAATTTAAAAACCCAAATAAGACAGTCACGTTGGTGTCGACATCCCGCAGACGTTCATCCTCTTATTTGTGTGTTTATTGTTTATTTACTTAAATATTCATTTTGGACTTTATTACTTTTGTTTCATTTTTAGTGTCTGTTTTGTTAGGTTAGGCTTAGGTACCAACCCGTTAAAGGCATCAGAAGCTTTTCTTTCGTTTTTTTGTTTTGGTTTGCTAGAGTGATGAGTCCCGGCCGTCTTATATGATTGGTTGACTGAAAAAATTCGACAGTGGGAAAGCAAAAAATATAAATGCCAAATATATGTTGATTAGGAATGTATTTTTGAAATGTAGCAAACAGACATAATCCTCAAGAAAATACATTTTCCCCTGAAATGTAAATGAGAATACGGCAGTGTCATTTTTAGGGCTCTGTAATGCCACCACTGACGAACTCCCTGCTAATAGCGCTATCTTTGATCTACATGGAGCATGGCGGGCTTACAGAACTCACAGGTTTTAATTATGAAATACATGAAAAATAGATGCTTCACTAAGTGCCGACCGTGACTTGCAGTGAATTACAGTAGCAGGGCGCTTGCTGGTTTGCCTCTGCCTTTCCTTCCTTTATGTCTTCCAGTGCCTCCAATACCTCCACTCGGGTCTCTCTCACTCAGTTTGTTACTGCAGAGAAGCAAAAAAGACAAGTCCATGATATTAATTAGTGGATTGACAGACTTGTAATTCATCTCAGAGGAAGTTTTCATTACATGGGAGGCTTCAGAGGGGCAGTTTGGCTTATTGGCAAGTGCTAAGACCAGACCTAATGGGGCTGCAGTTCCCTCCCTTTTGAGCAATTACAGCCAAGTCCTTATCAGCAGCGCCACGAGTCCACTGTTGTGGGACCTTGATTTCCACCACACTCGCATAGAGTGATCCTTCCCCGTAGACTCTTGTTCATTAGACAAGTGTGCAGTACTCTACTTTGCTGGATGAGAATTGAGACTGAGTGAGTGATGGTAATGAAAGGTTTCCTGTATGTTTCTGAGTCAGCTTTTATAGAGCTGATATTAGCTGACATTAGTTTGCCATCAAAGCTCTAGCCTCCTTTCTCCCTCCGTGATTATTCCAGCAGCCTTGTGTCTACAGTCTATTGACAGGCCCGTGCAGCTCCTGTAACAGCTTGTCACAAGCCGTCAGAGTCCATATAAACTTAATCCTATCTTTCGATTCTATTCTTGAGATAATGCAAAATGCAAGCTCGGACATGGGAGTTGAATAAACAGATGCTGAACGGCGCTTCATCTGTTAAAATGACATATACCTCTGGCAAAAGCAGTCTAACACTGTGGTTTCCTGAAGTTGGCAGGTGGCCTGTGAATCATCTTTTGCAGCCTTGCAAGGAAAACCGAACACAGAGAAAAACAAAACAAGCAATCTCAAGTAAACTGTAGATCTGAGATGATCTTTATTTACCAGCTGTACGCTGCTTTTCATGAATATTTAAACTCTTCTGAATAGGTTAACCCAAGGGGGTTCATCTCTGTTGGCCAACTGTACTACTCTTACAAGCCATTATTGTTGTTACAAAGGAGGAAAAAAAAGGAGCATAAGTAGTGTGTTTGCCCCGGGAGCTGGAGGTAATTGTATCCCCTCCCCTTTAGATTTGCACCTGCGTGGAGATAAGGTAATATATTGTAACGTGAACGGGAATTTTAAAGTGTTGTCTGTGAGGCTGTTTTCTTCTATGCTGACAGAGCAAACGCTAACCTCAAAAGCATAATGTTATTATGGAGTTTTCTGTACGCACTGTGTAAATAAAAATTAAAGAATGGGCTCGATTATGTTATTTTATGGAGGAGCACCATTTGAAATAAGCATCCCTCTGACAGAGTAGGGTATCTATTTAAACTTTATGTAGTTAGAGCCTTTATATATAAGTGTAAACACAACCGGTGGTGGTCTCTCGTGCTGTTCTGTGCAGCTCTGTAACAGTAAAGTAAGTCAGGGTGGTCTGCTGAATGCGGTTTGTCTTTATTTATGGTGCGGGCTGAAAGGCTATTGGGTTTCATGTGTGGTTGAAGCTGGATCATTGGGAGATTACTGCTGGGCTGGGAACCGACAGCGCACAGAGTACACAGAGGCCTGCCTGTGCTGCTGGCCTCTCTCTGACCACTGCCCAGGGCTTTCCTGCATCCATCAGGCCCCCTGGGACCAGCCCGCACTCGGAGGAGAATTACTGAATAGTATGTTAGAGCCAAGATCAGAACGAACAACATCAGAGCTGCAGAAACATAACCATTTTGGGTTTTTTTTTTGGTTTTTTTACCTGCAGTACAGTACTAAGTCACAAAACAATCTAACTGAATTGGATGGCTCAGCAGTTGCAGATTGAGCCGTTTCTTGTGTATTTGTCGATGTTTCCTGACCCTTTTTTTTCCATTGCGATGTTTCTTGGGCTTTTGTGCATGTTGTCCATAAGTATAGAGCGCTGTGACTTTGCAGCCACACATGTTAGTAAAAAACAGTAAAACAAACCGTAACGTCATTCAGTAATAAGCAGTCTTCTGTATATTTATTGTTGGGTGCTATTTGAAGAAAAAAACAGTCATTTAACATTAAACATAAAGGAAACGGATGAGGTCTAAACACCAATCAGTAAAGAGGACACATAAATACACGATAGAAGGTAAACAGCTCTGGAAGGTGGCCCGTAAGAAAGATTCAAATCATGGAAAAAATATAATCGTCGAAAAACAATGTCATGATCCAAACACTACAATTTTAATTTAAATTATATCTAAATTATATAAATATTTTTAGGAATCTGCCATCACAATGCGTGTACCGGTCTTTTTAGAATACAGAGTTGGTGTCAAGGTGGACACTGTTCTGGATTCTGTCATTTTTTTCATCTTAACCTGTGCAGCGGTGTCTTACCAATAACAATAGCACTTATCGCAGCGTTCCCTGCGGTACAATTAAAATTCCATCAGAGTCTTCATTCTGCCTCCAAGCCATGCCTGCTGTTTTTTTGGCCCTCCTGGGCCACGTCAATTCCTCTGCTGCAATGTATAATTCACGAGCCACCAAACAGCACTGAGAACTCACCTGGAGACTTTTTTTTTTTTTTTTTTTAACTCTTTATTTTGTACTTTTTCCTTTGTATTACATACGGACAAGACAATAATAATAATAACACAACAACAAATACACAAAAAAAAAAAAAAAAAAAAAACCACGAGAGGTCCCGCCCTATAAGGCTGACTGAGACTTATAAATTATCCATTTTGTCCACTGTTTTCGGTGTTTGTCAGATTTCAGTCTCAGAGTGTAAGTCATTTTTTCCATTGTATATATGTCCTCGATTACGTCCATCCAGTCTTCCAGTTTTAAAGGATCGCTTTAAATGACTCACCTGGAGACTTGCAGGCCTAGCAATGCAGAACTGCTCTGGGGGAGATGTTGCACATGAACCTGGGGGACATTTGTAAGGGTCGAGGTGCGCCTGACACGAAGCCTCAAGTCAGCCAGGGCTTCTCCGATCTCAGGGTCATCCTGATAATGTCGCTCTTCCTTTGGGATCTACCACCTTCACGTATCCTTTTATTTTTTCCTGACCTTTCTTCTTTCGTCTTCTGAAAGACAGTTGTGGTGTCCTCTAAAACTAATTTGGATGTATATCTTCTATTTGCAGACAATTCCATAGTGATGCAATGAAGTAACCTGTAGAGTCTCAGAGTGGTTGCTTTTATTTAAAACCAATTAGAAATGACCAGAAATAACAGCGCCTGGAGACAGAGAAGTCATTTTTCTTTGGGCCTCCCCAGAGAGTTGGCCTCTCCATGGATTAAGTGTTTTAGTATATTAGGGGGCAGCTGATTAGAATCATTGTGCTTTTTTAATCATTAAATTTTTGCATGTATAGTTTATAGCTGTATAATAGCTAATAAGTCTAAGTGTGTCACAGAAAAAGGGGCGGATTGTTTAAGTGACTTTGTGTATGAAAGTTTCAGAAAGACTGCCAAAGAGGAGCACTGAGGTTCTTGAATCAGCTAAACCACATTTTTTGACTTTTGATGAGACGAGCATTAATTTAAGAGCGACCTTGCATTATATCTTTATGCTTTTAACAGCGCTTTGTACTGTCTAACCCGCTATGTTAGTTTTTCCCCCTTTAATGCATTCATGGATTGCTGACTACCTAAATGAGTCACCTAGCCCACTGAATATTCTAATTTCCTCCAAGCCTGAATTTGTACCACTGTTGAATTTCTTAAAAGCACAGCTCCAAAGATCACGTTTCCTAAACGATTCGAGCCGCTCGTTGGAGCTTTGTGATGGCTAAGAAGAGAAACACATTAATTATTTCTAATTATTTTCTCTCAGGAATGTAGCAGCAATTTGTTAATTGGGCAGGTAGCAGCAGTCAAGAGATGGACCGCTGAACACGACCACATCGATCATTCTTAAGATGTTCGTCTTACCCACCATTATTAACCAGCAACCTCAGGAGTAGCCTAAAATTAACAGTCCCATACAGCTGCCATCATTAAGACAATAAGCAAACGTTCCATTATGATCTGTGTTTTTCTATCTTCGAGGCCATATTAACTAATTAACTGTGGAGAGTGGATACTGCTAGCATTCCCAAGGCCTATGGTATTGACCCGTAATTCCAGTAGGTGTCTAGCCAGTCCCTCACTGGACCCTCACTGCCTCCTACTGCAATTGGGTCTGCAGCGGCGGCGCCGTCCTTGTGTGCGGCGGGCGTGCAGCAGCGGCATGTGGAGCAGGCAGCGGGAAGCGAGCCTCCCTGTCTCCCCAGACTGAACAGTGAATGAGGATAAGTGAGGAGCACCAGTCAATGAATCAAGCAGCAGGAAGGGAGCAGCCGGGGGGGGAGTGTGACGTCCCCACGGGAGAGGCCTCGCATTAGGAACTTCCTCGTCTGTGTGTTTCTGGCACAGGTTAAATGGATCGCTCCCATTAGCGCGCTGAGAGGACAGCTCCATTATATGAAGGAGACTGTAACTTTGAATGTCATGGTGCAACAACCCCAGAGCACGCCTCGTCTACCAGGGAGGCAGGGTGACAATAACCATCCATGATAATCATTCCCTGTCAGGCTTTAAGGAACCTGAAATTATGACGTACAGCCTGCCGTGTGCCTCAGACTTCATTACAGTGCTGTCACTTTGAGTCGCCTGCGATGGCACCGCACTCCACAGCCGGCTGCAGCGCTGTGACTGCCAAACCCCCGACTCACTCTCCTCCTGTTTAAGTGGCATGTTTACAGGATGTGTGCCCCCCTGCAGATAGATGTGGTGGAGGCTAACCTCCAGTCGTTTGCACGGTACCTCTCTTCCTCTATAGCATAGGCAGTGTCTCATGAGAACAAATGCTGAATTGTTTACCCAGGCAGGGGAAAGTATGACTGATCAAAGGCAGCGAAGAGTGTCCCTCCTTCCACTGTGACAAATGTATAATTTAGAAATTGGAATTCAGCTACAAGTTCACACAGGCAACAGCCTTTTAACTTGAATTTCTATTAACGCTCATAAACGCGCACAGTAGATGTTTAGAAAAGAAAATCCACAAGCTATACGTCTGTTTATAGCAGCCTGTTTATCAGCCAAGGAGAGTTTCACCTCCAGACTGACCTCTGAACCTGCCATCCAGTGGAGAAGACAGGAGCTGGCAGGCATTGCCAATGTCAGTGCCCAGAGCTAACTCCTTCTTTCTCACCGCCTGACTCATTCATTGGCTTTGTGGCCCCTTCTCCTTGCCACCTCCAATCACAGGGTTTTGAATGACACATAGAGGAGGAAGTGGGCCCACTAACCTCCCCTCCTACTTCTTCTAACCTGCATAGCAACAGGAAGGATGAGCCTTTGTCTGTATGGTGATAGTTTTATATCAGCACCCTGGAAAATATTACCGTGGGAGTAGTTTTGTTATCATTAGGCGTGCTGCATTAAGTAGATGGGAGTAGCACAGTAGTTGGTTGGAGCCCTTATTATTTACAGTGCAAATAATACAAGCTCTGCTGTCTTACCAGTTTCTGTGTTTCTCTCACTTTACTTACATTTACAGGCACAATATGTCTTTGGCTTTTGTCATTTTCAGCACATCTGGCTTATTTACAGTAACAAACCTGATAGCGAGTAAGCTGTGAAATTGTTGTTGTTGTTTTTAACTGTTTCTAGGAAATGTTTGCGTGAGAACACACACCAAAAGCATGTTGTAAACATTTCTACCGACTGCATATTATCATCTGCTATCAGTAAAAGTTTCATAATAGGTTATCGTGTGTGGAAAAAAACGAGGCGACTGCAGGATGATTTAAATAATGCAGTTTTTCAAACACGCTGGAAATGCACTCGATAGGATTTTTTTTTTTTTGTTGTTCCAAGTGAGCACACAAAAATTTTGGTGATAAGCTAAACAAAATGGTTTACTTCTGAAAATACCCTAAAACCTTTTATGGCAAATTCCCCTTTTGCATGGAGTTGACTTAATGAAGCATTTATGTGGTAGGCACAAGAGTGAGAACTGCTCTGCACCGAGTTCATGACGGCTTCAGTGTATCAGCTAGGCAATGAAGCAACGTAAAAATGATCAGGCAGGCAGACTGCAGCGCTGAAAACTTGAGTTTTAGAAGCATACGTCCTCACGTGAATGGTTTCTTCTTGACTTTGACTGCGAAATAGTCAGTGACAGCAAAGCATCTACTCAACATTATCAGTGTGGTCTGTGTGGCTAAAGCTGGGTGAAAGCCTCCACATGTACTGTATGTACACACCCTCACACAAGCTGTTTCTTTCACTTCCTCTGTCACAAACATTTCACAAAGCAAAGGGTTGTTTACAACTTTAAGTTCTCCAGCCAGGCCACCACACTTTTGTTAACACTTCAGAAGATGACAGATGAAAGCTGGAGGCAGTTGTTTTAAATTCTCTGTAACTTTTTGCATATTCTGTATGTTTTATGCATTTTGTAGATATATCGTGCCCTTAAATCAAATAATATCTTATATGTGTCATTGACCACACTCCTCTTGAAAGCTGTGAAGTGTCTGTTTTATGCAGTAGCGTAGGCTCTGACAGAAAGCCACCCTATTTGCTCTTTCGGTTTCTGCTAAGCACAGCCACTGTGTTCCTTCGTAGGTTAACGAGTTGTCTTAACCATCAGCCAGTTAGCTGCTTGATACAGTCCTTTGCAGCTGCCTTGTGCATAAGCTGAAGCTTAGAACAGAAGCTTTGACACTGCTGGTTTTTAATGAACCATCAGGTCTCGCTGGCTCCCATGTCATCTGATTTTAGTGCAGAATTAAGACTCGAGTACTGTTTATTTTCTTCTTGCGTAATGTCACAGTTGGAGAGAACAGAAGCTTTTGGCCCTGAGCAATGGAACAATGCTAGCTCCATCACAGGCTGCTGGCCCCTAGGTGACGGCTTTCCCTCTTCCTGCTCAGTGGAGTTGATATCAGCTATGTGTTTCTCTGTGTATGTCTATAGGAGACCGAAGGGCTTATTTGTTTTCCCCCTCGTTGCACTTTGACTCGTTTCCCCTCAAACGTGTCTCAAACATTGTTATCTCTGGCCAGACGCCTTTTTTCACAGAGAGCTATTGAATCATGTCAACTTGCCGTCCCCCGAGTTTCAAATGCAAGCTGTAGAAAAATTAGCCATTGCTTCCGCATGACAAGTGGGATCTATTAGTGTGCTCTCGTCCTGCAAAGCATGAGCATCTTAGGGGCCGCAGGGGACCTCGGCTGGCTGTGTGCTTGTCCGCGTCAGGCTCCTGGGGCATTAGACCAATGTTGCAGACAGGAGAAGGAGCCAGAGCCAAAAAATTAAAAAAAATAAAAACCCCAAAGTGGCTCACTCAAGGAGCTGACACCTGAAGTGGTGAAGATGGGAAGTATAAGTTGCAGTTGCAGTACAGCCCAGGTTTGACTCAACCTGGTCAGACTGCCTGCTTCTTATAAGCCGTTTGTACCCACATTGGCACTGCTTATATCTGTTCTATAGTGTATCCAATCGTTTCTCTCTTTGATCATGTTACAGTTTTTAAAATGGAGACTCTGTCACACATTAAGAAGGGAGTTTTTGTGAGCCATCTCTTTGCCTCCTGAGCCGGTCAGACGAGCGAGGGCTTACAATTTATTTACAAAATAACTTCAAAAATCCCTTTTGTATTGAAACCGTTTAAATAAAGGATTAGCTAACATTAAGGTCAAAATGCCTTTATCTCCCTTAGGGCCAGTGGCTTAGTCATGCACTCGGACCCAATCGGAGAGGAGACTCAACACATTAGCATTCCAAATGTTTTTTTTCCCTTTAGTTTGAAATTTTATTCACTGCCTGAAGAAAATGGGGTTTCAGCCACCTTGTCATAGATGTTGCTATAGAATGGCCCTAAGTTAAACACCAGCCTACACACATAATTACTCAGGGCCACCTAAGTGACCTTGGTCTGTTGCAATCTGTTGCAACACAGGGTTTCCTTCTTTGCTGCTGTTATCATATTATAAGTTATTAATAAGAGCCCCATGTGAATAGTTCATGTCATTTGTTTTTTTAAATATATTTTCTCATTTTTATTTGCTTTTTTTCTTCACAGGTATCTCAGTAACAAAGAAGACACATACTTGTAAGTACAATTTTTATTAATGTGGTTTTTATTCTACTACAATTTTAAGACGGTAAAAGTGATACTTAATTCAAAGAAGAATCCCATACTTAATGTGAAAAACAACAACAAACAACCCCTTGCCTCATGTATAGTGGAGATGGTGAGATCATTATGTTTGTGTCTATGTTGACTCTTTTTCATCATTGCCTATAAATGTGCTGTTGTCTGCCTACTACTGTCATAAATCAAGGCCTTCAATTAGATTTCTGTTCATCCACTTTCACTGTTTTGTATCTCTCCGTCTCCATACTGGAGAGAATATGATGATAACCCCAGAGAGGAAATTAAAATGCTATGCAGTCTTATGACTGCTTGGTAATCATGCACATTTGAAGCAGACAGTGTGGTGAAGCACCTCTTTGTTTTCTGCAAGGCCTTGCAGCTGAAAAACACGGATGTGGTGCAGCGTGGTGGTTTCTAACCTCTGAGGCTGCATTAACTACCAGACTTTGTGTTCTTCAAGTGCAGATCCTATCACTAAAATTGAAAGATACAGACACTGTATGTGACACATGTATCACATGCTAGATGCAAGGCTCCTTTTGTGCAATACAACAATAGTACACAGCCTTTTCTTACCACCGCTGCCTTTTCAATTTCGGTGCGCTTATGAAGAATTGATGAGCAGTCAAACCTGCAGAAATCAATGATTTCCAAGAGATTTGTACTGTATTTTGACACATGTGAAGTGCAATCGAGAAAGCATGTAAAAACGCTTTTGTGCGGTGTTCTGCAGTGTGTCTGTGCATGCGTGTACATCCATATGTGTGTTCATACCCCACTGTGTGAATGGAAGAAACTAGCCCTGAAGGCTATCCTTTCTCTCTGATCACTCTGATGAAACTTGTGGAGAGGGAAGGCCAGGGGGCTTTTCTGTAAGAGCGGTCGGAGTGTTTCAGATTGTGAGAGGCTGCATCTCCCCCTGTTAAACACCCCGGCTCTTTCTTACATCAGACAGCAGGGCAAAGGGATATGATCTTCAGTGCTAGACAGCTCTACCTTACTCAAACAGCCCCGTCAAAACAGCAGCATGGTTGTGTGTTAAGCTATTTGCTTGTCTGGAGGGGCTATGGTATTTTTTTTAATTAATTAATTTATTTTTTGATGCGTGTTCATGTTTGTGTCAGGATATCTTCAAGGTAGAACAGAAACGCTTTGACCCGCCATCCACCACCCCGCTATCTTAATTAGTGCGGCGCTAAGCACCTCTACACTGGAAGGGGGCTCAAATCAAAGAGCATGATTTAGGAGTCTTGGGTTCAAAGCCCTGGGCAGAGACTGGACTACGCTGTCTCATTTCAGTGAGAAATATTCAAATCTTATCCATGTGCGGAAATCAAAGTAAAGCCCCTTAACAAGTAGTTGATTGCTGTGCCTTACAGACAGGAAGCGGCTGTGGAGCCTCGTCAGAGCTGCGTGCACAAGAAGAAGTTCAAGGGCCAGTTAATGGTCATTGAGAATGCGGGCGGACGGTCTGAGAAGCCTGGTGATTATATGGCTGGTGGAGTAATAATGAGGGAGATGGCTCTGCCCTGCATGGTTATAGCCAAGATGTAGATCTATTTCTGTTCCCGGAGTGAAAACATTGGCTTCCCCAATACGCCAGTCCGCGCTGCCACGCGTAATGTGAGCTTGGCAGCCTTGATTTCATGTGCATATGTGTGCAAGTATGTTAGTTTCTGTGTGTGTGTTTAGGAGGTCTTCTCGGTCCAACCCGGACCACAGGGATGGGCTGTGTCTCTGACTAACTCCCCACTCTGCCTGAGTGATCAAACTGCTGGAAGCTCCCCGCCATGCCAGTCCCCTCATCAATATAAATTACAGGGGCAGCTGTTCACTGGCAGACTCCTCTCCTTTCCTCGCCTCTCCTCTCCTCTCGTCTCTTCTCCTCTCCTCTCCTCTCGAACCCCCTTCATCGCTAATCATTGAGCCATCAGAAAGTGAAGTATTCTAGATGAAAACAGATACTTATATCATTGTGTCATTGACTGTAATGTCCTCTCCCCATTCAGGACTTACATAGATTTATTGTCTGAGCCTCTTTATCTGTCTCCCCCTTTCTTTCTTCATTTCCTCAAAGGGGCTGTCCCTCGCCATCACTTCTTCTTACAACAAAGCTTCAGTTCTGAGCAAGAAGTCAGCTGTGGTTTTCCTGCACCTTTCCCTGGCAGTTTTACATCTGTTTTATGGACTCTCTGAGTAGCAGTTGATTTACGCACTTGTGACAAATTAAAGGAAAACCCCGAACGCGTAACGTCTGATTCAACAGCGCTTTTGTATGCTGTTGGGGGATTTTGCTGGCTCCACTTGTCCTTGCTATAACCCCCCAGCACATTTCTTGTTGGTTTTTCCCTTTCATTTCTCCTTCCATCTTTATGTCTCAAACTGCCCATGTCAGGAAGAGGTGACAGTAAAAGATAATTAAATTTTGCACTTTTTCCCCCTCTTGCGTTGATGTTGGACACCAGATATGTCTCTTCACCTTCTTCTACCTCAGCGGGGCTGTTTTGCTGTGAGATGACTTTCTGTTTGGACCTGTTGAGAGAGATGGTGTGGAGCGGAGGCTCAGATGCAATAGCTGATTACACTGAGATTAGGCGTCTCACCTCTAATCTACCATCAGCAGTCTGGGTCTCACAGCTCGAATAGCAGAGCACTAGCTAACACATACACACGCAGGTCATGTGGACAGGATGCTCTTGCTTGAACAGAGCAGATCTCATGATTACTTAGAGCTAATCCTCCCTGTCTTTCTCACTTGCAGCTATAGATTTACAGTATACTGATTGTTTGATGACTGTTCAGACCATAATTCGCAGCAAGACAAAGATCTGCAAATCCACTTGTAGTTGCACAGCTTTATCTATGAAAGCATAAATAGAACATCCATAACAATATAATAACACCCAAATATATCTAAATAACAGAACCATCAGACAGCCAGCACAGAAAATTTTTAAAAGTAGAAAACTCTTTGTATAGCTAATTTAGCTGAAAAATATATTATTCTTAATTAATCCTGTCATGGTATTGTGATATATTTATCAGTGTTTACATTATTATACCAGTGTCAGTGTGTAGCAGTCTATGTGTAATATATCTGACTGGGAATAGACTTACCAGAGGGAGGCAGTAGTACAAATGTAACCCGGGGAAAGGAGAAAAAGAGACAGACGATTTCCTTTCATCGGTCCACAGATACATTTTGGAGAGCCCCGCGTTTCTTTTCCCCCCTCACCCTATATTTATCTCCATTGTGTTGGTAGACTTCTCGCACTGATTGAGAAACATGGCCTCGCTCATGAATCATCATTTATTTACTAGCAGCTTTTATTGAGTTTCTCTCGTCAGCGATGTGCATTCACATACTAATAGTACGGCTAATCTGTTCCAAAAGAAACCCGATGATTCAGACTCTTCTGCGCTGCTTTCAGTTCCGAGTTACAGAGAAATTATATCGCCCATTGATGCGCTCTCAAAGTTATAAGAGTCTGTAGACTTCATGTCTTTGTTTTGTGTGTGGGGTTTTTTTTCTTTTTCTTTTTACAGAACACTCTTAAAAGTTGACTGATACATGTTTTTTAAAAATATGCTAACAGCCTTATTAATCCCAATAATGCAGTCTGTCTTCACATAACACAATGACAGTTTTCCCCTTGTGAAGAATCTACTTTATTAAAAAAAAAATGCCATGGCAGATCCGGCTTGGATGTCTGAGTTGTAGAATGTTAATGCACTGGCTCTGTGAGTCGAGGTATTTTCAGCTAATCAAACATGAGATTTATGGTACTTAATAGTGCTGTACATTGCCAATTTAGGAGAATAATATGTCCCAGTTGCTGTCTAATTTTGCTTGGCAACAGGCGCACTCCTGTGGAATCGCCCAGGGCAGTGTGAGTTGTCTCTGCATAGCTCAGTGTTCCATGCTCAGTGGTTGTTTGAAGGTATTTCATCACATTGTTGCCTTGATTCAGCTCTGTGGGGATTTGTTAGTTGCACTCATGTGGGAAGTGCATCCAGTACATTGTTAAGCTAGGGCTGATAATGAAGATCAGCCAGCCAGAGTCCCCTGAGCTAAGCGGAGAGAGATAGTCTAGTGAGACGCGCTGCTACAGACATAGTGGAGCAGGACGAGCGCACGCAGCAATACGTACAGACACAAAGGAATCATCAGCACAAAAACATACAACACCGAACCGCGCTGTACTGTGGTGCACTGAAAAACACAATGCAGTACAGAGTATTGCATAGGTAGATTATGAAATCCATTATAATCTGTTCTTCTTACCGGCCATTTTCCTGAATTTGTTAAATTGGCATTATGATGTTTAAACATTAGTTGAGCAATAACGCAGTCATTTTAATGTTGTGGGGGGTTTTTTGGGTTTTTTTGTTGGATGTGAAATTGACAATAAAAAGGGCCTCACAACACACCGCCTCTATTTCACTGGAAAGTTATTTGATTCTCAGCATGGTACTAGAACTGGTTGTTTCCTCTTCTCCCACAGCAACATTGAATGCTTAAATTGACACAATATTTTTCTCTCTCTGTGTACTGTAGGTTATGTTTTCGTCTTACTCTATTTGTTTGTTCCACAAAGGGAGTATTTTCTTTTTGGACATTTTGGTTTAATCTATAATAGATGGCTTTTTTTTTCTGAAATAGGTCAGTGTAATCACAACAGTGAGGGATGGACAGTCACTGTAACAGGGAAATCAATAGAGCTATCTATTTGTCGTAAACCAGGCCAACATGATTTTTCTCTATTTTTTCCCTCCTGCCTTGTCTTTTCCTCTCCAACTCAATATGGCAGGTCCTCATTTTTCAGTAAAAGCATTACGTCTGCCATTTTGTAAAATTGCAAATGGCCTTTTGTGCGTGCACTTTCTTTGCATAAGTTTCTGGATGTAAAGTCTCTTCGTCTTATCACCTCCGAGGGGCCCTGCTTGTTTTCTAAGGGGAAGTGTGGTGAGGGGAGCCGTAGGGGTGCAAGACCGCTTCTTGTCGGGGGGGTTGCTCTGCTTTTGTTGGCGCATAATCTGGTTCTTCTCGTGGTGCCGGCTCTTTCAGAAAATTTGAGCTTGAGTGAAGAGACACCTCGTCAGCTTTTCCTCACCTTTTTTTCTTCTTCTTCCTTTTGTGTCTCACACAAAACCGAACGCACTGTCTTGAAGCGTTGTCAGACTGGAAAACAAGAGTAAGTGACATGTGACAAGGACACAATGCTCGGATGGGCCAGCCAAAGTAAGTGGCCCCATCTGCTGCGGGCGATTTCTCTTATGCCGGCTGTCTGCCGCCTCAGGTGAAAGGGGCCAAGGAGCGAGGGGCTGTGCTGGGATGGTGGCTTCTGCCAGGCGAAGCAGTTGGCATGGCTGGGAGGGCACGGCTGGCCTCTCGCTCGCTGCGGCACGCAGTCAACCAGCATTTGCAAAAGCGCAGGTTAGCCGTCTCTCGTCGGGTTTCCAATGCCTCATCACTTTCCTATGGTGTATACACATTCGGCATAGGACAGGAGTGTCAGCATGTAATGAAAGGTTTGATTCATGGAGGGCGACAGCTGCAGAGGTCACAGAGCTCTATAAGATATGATCCTCACTAATGCTGATGGGGAAATTTTAAATGATGGGTCCATAATTTGACGTGCCTTCCTCAGCTTTCACTGAGCTCTTCATTGATCAGTGTGTTTATAATATTGTTGGTCTTTTCATAGAAGTTATGCAAAAGGAAAGTGAAGCAAAATCAATTTTCTACTCTTTTCAATTTTTTAGCAATAAAAATCGACAGTTTCGTGCATTAACAAAAACAAATATAAACAAATATGTGCCATCAAAACAGCTACTGCATCATGAAAGGAAAAAAGATAATTTCAAGTGAGGATCAGAACTTTACAACAAATAAGCTGTTCAAAAAGTAAAGGAGAGGAGGGAAAATAAACTTCCTACACAGAGACGAAAGCAGACGTGCTCACAAAAGCTTTTGGTGATGTTATACATTGACATTTGTGCTGATCGCATTGTGCCCATTTTGTTGAATCTGCTTTATTAGAGGAATGCTGTTTTTTGTTTTTTTTCCACGTTGCTATTAATTTGTGTTTCTGTGGGTGTGCAGCGCGATAACAGAGAGATGTGGTTAACCCATTGTGAAGTTAGCCGTCATCATTAAGATTCAGGAGATAACAGGCATGCGGATTTCTACTGCTCAGCATTATAGGATCCCAGACATCAAAGGCAGGTTTTCATTCTACTGTGTCTGCTGCATGGTGAAGGAAAGAAGAAGAAAAAAACAGGTAAGGAGATATGGAGTCAGGAAAATAAAGCAGATTTTGAGTGGAAAGGAGCGCGTGTATACTGTACAGAGGTATGCAGAGGCAGGTGACACAATGCTCAGTGATCTGTTTGATGCCTCAGATGGTCCCTCCTGCATAGTTAGCCCTTTGCTAAATTGGCATCCACTCTGATTAAGTGGCACAGCCCTTAATAACACCATGGTTGACCTCAAACTGGCTTACTTTTAAAGATCAAGTTCATTCCTCAATGTGGTCATTAAAGTTCAGGTGACTCAAAACAATTCATTTGTGTTGTTTTGGTCATTATTTGCCATCTCTGTATTTTTACCTGCAACACAATTTTCTGTGTATACCTCCTCCTTTCATTTGTAATCGATATATAAAAGTGCTGTGAATATTTTTTTTCTTTGTACAAATCTTGTAATAGTATTTCCAGGTCTGTTACACAGATATAACAATGAAGTTCCCCTTAATTCAGATTACTTTGTCAGTCAGCGTGGTGCCATTATGTGCCATTACATCAGTGTGAGCTGTTCTACAGTGAGAGTATTGAATGTACAAGAGCGAGAAATACGCTGTTCTCCAGTATTGTGCTGGATTACAGAATCAAGGTCGACTCACAAGACACAGAGCAGCATTATCCCTTAATCCTGTGTTTTGGTTTCAAATAGCCTTTTTACACCTAATCTTCACAAGTAAAATGACAAACATGAATACAGAGGTAGGTATTTAAATGTGCATTACCTGCAATGTTAAGGTCAAAGGCTTACGCTGACTCAAAGTGGCTGTATATTTTGTGACGGAACAGACAGCCATTTGTTATTTTGTTGCTGCTTTATTACGGAATACTAGGGAGTCTTGTGATGAAATTCCTGCAGGGAGTTTCAGATGGGTAAGTGTGGGAACTTTTTATCCAAACTGCGACTCGGAGCTTGTTTGTTTTTGTGCCATTTTCTTTGTAAAAACGTTTAATGAAAATAAGATTTCCGCCTCACTTTAACCTCTCAACAAGTTGTGGCTTTCCGTACTTGGCCGCTCAGAGGACGGGCTTCACTGAGTCAACAGATATAGCGACTATAGCGAAGGCTGTGCCTCCCCTTGACCAAACTGGTCTTAGTGTGTCCGTCAGGCTCAGCTGTGGCAGAGCTGGAGGAAACTTAAAGGTGCTGTGAAAGACTAAAAGTGGGCCAGCCGCTGCTGCCTCCTGTTGACCTACCTTGTTCAGAGGGTCCAGGTACAGACTGATGACAGGACTCCTCCTCAGCGGACCACATTACTAATGTGTGAGGGTGCAAGAACACATCCAATGATGAATCACTCCCCTGCACCCATGGCATCCTCATAAGTCAAGAGTAAAAGTGTTGAGAGTGCGCTCAGTAAAGAGATCCTTCGCACTGTCCACCGTAGAGCAGCTCGATCCCGGTCCGCTGGAAGAAGGGAAAGGGGGAAGGCTAAGTGGTGCACATCACGCATAGCCTGAAGATCTCCCTCAATCTTGAGGAAAAACATTAGTCCCTCGAGTGGGTCACTTGTTTTTTTTAAAGCTCATAGAACTCAGGAAAAGTTACTTTCATGCTTGACCAGAGCTGTATTTTAATAAATGAGAGTAATCTACATTGTGTTGATGTGGAATGCCTCCCTGGACCTACATTACCAGAAGTCACAGAGAGAACATTAAATGTGTGTTAGTTTAAGCTAAAAGGGTTTTCTTCTGAGGAACAAAAAGGCGCTCCCTCATTATTCACTTTGTTGTTTCAGAACTTTGTGTGTGTTTTTTCTTTGGAAACAACTTTTTGGATGCAAATCTTGTACATCAGGTTGCTCCTCTGTTGTCTTCTTCTAGCTTTGAGCCAGAAGGTTAAACTATTTTAGTTTACACGCCTGCCTCCCCCTAGAGCTGATGTCAGGCTTTACTGGTGATGTTGGGGGAGTGAGTAAGTTTGGCGCTAGGTAATACATCACACACACCAGGGGGTCTCCCTGGTATGCTCCTCAATAATGAAGTTCATTCGTTAACTTCTCCCTCAAAGGCCAAGTTCCCCCGCTGCCCTTTTCAGCAGCCATTGCAACTCTTACCAGAGTCACCCTACTAACAGAGTGAGAAAAAAAACATCATCATGCTTTTCTCCTTGACAGACTCAGTGGTTGCCTTTGCAGAGCATGAAGAATAAGCAGCTCCATTACCAATCCCTCATGCCTGGTTATAGCCATAATTATCACAGGGAAAATGACCTCCTCTGTTTGGTTTGCCGTAGAGGGGCTGCGCCTTCCTAATCACCTCCTTCTTCCCTCCTATCGTCCTCATGCCATGGAGATGGAGCTGGTTTTGGGGGAGTCTTGCCAGTTCATTAGAATTCACAGGGTTCCACCTCCCTGCCTAGCCAAGCTAAGCCTCTCACACAGGCTGCCATGCCTGTGATAATCTCCTCTCCTCGTTCCCTTTCGCTTCTTCTTTCTCTATCCTTCTATTCCTTTCCTTTCTGTCCCCAAGGGCGGCCTCACACAAAAGAGATGCAGTACAATTCATTGATAAATCTGATTTCTATTGACCTATTGAAAAATTGTTCCTGGAGATGTGTGGTAGTGCTCCGGCAGTGTCCACGGGCTCACTTTGCCGCCACATTTCCATATAACAAAATAAATAAATAACCCGATTTATACTGGTTACTTAAATGACGGCCTCTATTCAACAGCTTTGCGTGTGAAGTTGGTATTTTTTTCAAGGCTGATTCGACCAATTGAACATCCATTTAATCACTTTTTCTTACTCTAGAAACACCCAAAATAACCAGAAATAGCCTCGCTTTAAATCTTAAATAACAAGCAAATAAAAAGGCAGCTGAGAGCAGTTCTTTTCCATTGTAATTTATATTATTGTCCCCATCATCTTGTCATCACCACATCTGTACCTTGAGGAGATCATTTAATGTGGAACAGGCATGTAAGGATGCCTTAAATGAAGCGAGACTTGGTCAGTCCGTGGAGAATAAATCGGCTTAGCTGTAAAAGTGACACAGTACTTTTAATTTTTTTTGACAAAAACGTGATGATTCAGTTGATTTGGAAAACTGGACTTGTTCTTTTTCCTTCAAAAAATATTTAAATGAAGTCTATAAATAACTACCTGTAAAACAAAAGGCTATAGCCCTGTCAGCCATTCACTATAAGTGCTGTGTTGTTGATTCTGATTACATGACAGTTGACAGGTGTATACTTCACCTATGTAGGAATGAATTGCTTTCATGCCTTTTGCTTTTGACCCTACTATTCTATAAATATTGTGTTTGTGTGTATTTGTATTTAGAGACAGACTAGGGCTGATCTGGCCCTGGGGCTGCTGTGCATACAAAGGAAGGGCAGTGTATATCGTCATCTGATCTGAGAGGAACTTTAAAAATTTCGAAAGTACATTACTTACCTGCAGCTGCTACTTTGCTTAGAGGAGACATATTGCACTGCTTTGTGGAAAATCCATTAGCGGTAATGAGTTAACAGCATTTCCTGTAGCTACACGTGCTATGAAATGCTGGCACAGCAGTGGCATGAATGGTTTTAAATTCACACCTTTCTTATTTAAACTTGTCTTTAAATGCAACCCTCCGCAGTGCTCTGGACGTAACCCAATAGTGTCCTCTATTTTCACTGAAATAGGTATTTCCTTTGTTGTCTGTGTGATTTATTGAAGTCTTCCCACAAGTGGAAGCCCCCAGGAAATTGCCTGGAATGGCCTTAAATTGGTTTATGATTGCGTGGTGTGGGCCGGTGCTGTTATGGTTCTAATATTATGCCCTCCACTCCTTGGCATCTATATTAAATTGATCTGTATTGTTTTCATGGAGTGCCTGTTGGAGCTTGTTAATTCTGCCGCTGCTTCAGGCAGGTGGTGTAGCTCCAAACACCCAGGTGGCGCGGTGGAATATAAGCCTCGGCTCTCTAAAATATCTCACATGACTGGGACGCAAAATGAGTAAGTCCAAAAGTGTTTATCTTGCGGGGTTAACGGCTGCGGAGCGGAACACCACGCAGCCGACTGGGTCCGCGCTCTTAAGAGGCGAGTCCAGAGTTGTAAGAGTTAACGTGGATCAGCTGCATGGTGAGCCTGTGCAGGGAATGGCTACTGACAGACTGCTAATGAGGCCATTATCAGGTCTCGTCCTCTTCTCTTCTCCCGGGGCACCGGTGGATGTTCTGTACCACATCTCAATTGAATTTCATTCCACAGGGCTTGTTTACGGTAAATACATTTGCTTGAATTAATCCACGAGGAGTGTGAGATACATGACTCGGCCAGTCTAAATGCAGAAATTTACTGTGTTGTGTCCGCTTCAGTTCAGTGTCAGCATCCACTACCAAGACTTTTTTTTCCCCCCTCAGGGATATAAAGAAATTATCAGCTAAAACAGTTCTATTGAGGGCTCCACATCGCTGCATTAATACCCATAGACAGCTGACCATCAGTCCCTCTGTGGCTTAATCAATACCCTAATGAGCAACTATCAGCAGCGTATTGGCATACTGTCACTGGTAATGTGAAGCAGTCAAGGAAGTGTGTGATCAAAAGCTAATGAACCAGCCTTGCTGGAAACATTTGTCCTTAGGGAAGCTTCGGCTTTTAAGCACAATTATATACAGTTGGAGGCACTATATTTGTTGCATGGCTGACAGACAGAGCAGCAGCAGCAGCGTCTTTTTCCAGTTTCACTCTGTATGATCCACATAAACACTGTCAACTGTTCTTTTATTGAACATTTTTTTTGCATTGCAAGAAGGCTGAAAAGGAGGACTGAGTGTACAGTGTGACCCTTATTTAACCTTGCAATTTACACAAAAGCTCTGTATCTTGTGTTTCGTTTTTATGTAGTTTTTTATTCATATTAATTATATATATATTTATATATATAGAGAGAGAGAGTTACACGTCTCTATTTTGCTGTAGCATTTAACTTTGTTTTCTTTTCTTTTACGAGGAAACAAATAGGTTTTATTAGAAGCACGGCTATTTCACTTCCAAAAAAAAAAAAAAAAAGAAGCACGGCTATTTCATTTTCATGGTTATTTTATGAACCTCTCTCTCTCTCTATATATATATATTTATATATATATATATAGAGAGAGAGAGTTACACGTCTCTATTTTGCTGTAGCATTTAACTTTGTTTTCTTTTCTTTTCTTTTACGAGGAAACAAATAGGTTTTATTAGAAGCACGGCTATTTCATTTTCATGGTTATTTTATGAACCTCTCTCTCTTGTCAGAAGCTATTCGTCACATTCACGCTGCAGAAACATAATGTAGAAAGCATGCACTCCTTTCAGCTCTCTCCTGATGCTCAGGTTGGAGTACTGTATGGGTGTTTTCCTTCTCTATGTCCCTGCTATCATATTGTGCTTGTTTGTTTCCCCTTAACGGTACCTCGGTGTTATGTCCCAGTGTGTCGCGCCGTGCTCGGTTCCAGAGAGTCTGATGCAGCAGCCAGTTTCTGAGAGACAACCACAGATAGTGACAGTTAAACCTGCTTGTGCGTGGGCCTTCGCCCTCTGACTCATCTGTTGAACTTTGAAGATCTTGCGGGGAGATGCCTACATCAAAATGAGAGGACTGTACCTTCTGTTACATCATATTGTTTCGAATAGTTTGCCGTGCATGCGTGTCTGCATCTAGTTTGTATACCAGGCACGCTCCATTTGATTCTATCAGCCTCTGAATGATACTTTGCTCATTAGACAGTGTGCAATAAGAGACCAGTGTTGACACAACCTGAGTTAATGTGTTTAGAGACTCTAATGGATCATAGAGGTGCTAATGAAACATTGTCATGGGAAGATTTATGTTGCAAGCTGCTGAGTTCTCATTTCCATTTTATATGTGGTTAGATGTACCTTTATTCAATGAGCAGTACACAGCGGAAGACACCAAATGAATATAGATATTTCAAGTGTAACGTGGGAATAAATAATTCAATTTCATGTTGCAACTGCTTTGTTAAGCAGTCGTAACAGGAGGCAATTCTCTATAATTCTGTGGCGTGGATACAGTGGGGTTAATAAAAGGTTTAGTAAAATGAAACAAATATAGAGAAGTTGAGAAAACGAGGGTGTAAAATTCACATTTCTACATGTGAAATATTGACTTTGTAAAAAAAAAAAAAAGTAAAAAAGAAATGTAAAAAAAAAAATCACTAGTTTATTTTTTAGATGTGAAATATTGCAGTGTTTGAAACCGAAGCTGTGTGATGTTTGTCTTCAGACAAGATGATACCAGCACCAGCTTATTCGTGGAAATGCCAAATGGTTATTGGCCAAGGCTGGATTGCAGTAAAACCAGAATATTGTATCAGAGAGAGGCAGCTGGTTAGGAGTCAGAACAGATTATCATATGAGAGAGGATGAGTGAGGAGGAGGAGGGGAGGAGAGGATCGGAGAGAGAGGGAGCGAGAGAGAGAGGTAGAGACTGGAATGGAAAGCAGGGGGCGAGAGTGAGGGGCAAAAAGGAGGACGAGACGGAGAAGTGATACCAAGAAACTCATCGCCTGGTCGCGATGGGGTGGGGGGGATCATCCAAAAGCCTTCTGTCAGTATCTATATCGCCTCCTTCACCTGTCTGAAGGGGTGTGTGTGTGTGTGTGTGTGTGAGAGAGAGAGAGAGAGAGAGAGAGAGAGCTGCATGCAGGTCCTCTGAGAGGTCAGAGGAAGATGCTGAGGCTCCACTCATCTTCTCTCTGTGATGGGCCCACTGCTGCTTGCCGACATCTGGCCTCACACTGATCACTCATATCTACAGACAGGGAGGTGGAGAAGAGCGGGGCACTTGTATCACCAAGTCACAGAAAAAATTACACTTCCTCTGTCATCCATTCTCACTGCTCTCTTTTCTTTTCTTCTTTTCTTTTTTGAGTCACCAGTCTGTTGTCTTCCTGTCCCTCCTCTCTTTTCTTAGCCTTCACATTGCACAGTTTTAAAGGCAAAACAAAAGCACAAGGTGCAGAACCAGAATGTGATTTTTTTTTCTCTCTCTCTTTTTTTATGCGAGAGCTGGTTTTGTCTTTACCCTTGCACTAAAAAGATAAGACGCAGATAGTTAAGAGTGTGCTGTGTCTAGCAAAGCTGGTATACACGGCTCCGACTGCAATCAGTGGGAAGAGGGCCAGCTTCCCTGCCTGAGCTCTCAGCGCCCCTACTGGCTGCATGCTGTGCCAATCAAAGGCTAGTGGGTGGGGAGCAGTCAGACATGAACACTGATGTCACAGTCACATGGATTCTGGTGTGGTCATGCTCGGAGGCTGAGAGACAGAGCTGTGCTGGCCAGCTGCTGCTGAGACAGCAGTGGAGGGCTTTGCGCTGGTGATAGTTCTTCTCTTATGGACTCGAAGCTCAATGATGTATTTTGTGATTTCAGCTATGAAAGGTAAGAGCACAATGCATGCCGATCGCGCACCCAGAGTAACAAGTAGGGAAGTACGAGTACGCTATTCACAGCCTGCCAACTCTTTGCATTTCATTTGCAAGGCATGAGTGTGACAGAGAGAGAGAGAGAGAGAGAGTGTGTGAGGGGGAGAGAGGAGGGGAGGGAGAGATATAGTAATACATTGCTTCTGATTGTGTCCAAGTCAGTTAAGCTTTTCTAATATGTCTGTCCGTGCACTTCGAGAATTTCTGCTTTGAACTCTCAGAAAGAAAGAGATGGCGCAATAGGAGCAATTTGCATCTTCCAAAAAAATAAAAATAAAGAAAATAAAAATTAAAGGTTTGCTTTCATTTTTTTATTTACAGTGTGCGTTTTGTCGCTGCAGGTTTGCAGGATGCTGTAGAAAACCACAGCCGGTGCAGCTTTTTTTCCACTAGTTCGTCTATTACATGAAATAGCTCCAGGGTTTCAAGAGTAGAAGTTTTTATTGGCGTAGATGCGAGGTGGCATGCGATGGAGAGGGGGCTTGGGTTGGAGGGGTGTTTTTTTTTTCTTCTTAATCCTGTCGTTCCAGTCCAGGGAACGTGTCTGTGCTGCAGGAAGATGTGTGTGGTAGTGTTGAACGCGGGTCGCAGACGAGCGACGAGGCACTGGCGCGACTGGCAGACTGAGATTGTTTGAGTTGATACCGATGCACGTGTTTGTCTCTCTCTGTGTGTATATATATTTATATAATTATATGTACTTTTTAATTTTTTATTTCTGCGTGTCTGTGACAGTGTTGTGTTCCACTGACCTATTTTTGGGGTAGTCGGGTTTACATCTGGCACAAGAGCAGGACTGGGTCCTCCCAGTCTCTGATGTTGATCTAGTACGCTTTAATCCCAGCTCTTCCACCCCCTCTCCGTTGTACAGGCGAGCATGTGCACACGCAAACACACACACGCACACACACCCGTGCAGACAGATAGTGAGTGTAGTCAGACATACAGTGCATCCCCACACTTCTCTCACGCATGCCTGCACACACAAACATACACACAGACGCGCACACACACATGCACATAATCACGTTTTTTCCACACTTATGAGTTCTTCCATACAGAGAGATGTGAACAACCATGCAGACATATGTGGGGAGATGCACTCCTAATATAATTAAATAGGCAACGATAACCCCGCTGAGGCACAGGCAGCTGTCATTCGGTGCAAAATGACAAAAAATATATGGAGCTGGAAATAATTTGATTTGATATGTGCTGCTTTCTTATTTTTTCCTTCCCAGTAGATTGAAAGGTTTGGAAGAAAAAAGCACTCGGGCATCTTCAGAACACAGTGGCTGCATACATGCATATTATTAAAAGCAAATGAAATTAATGTGTGATATTATATGTAATTAGAGTATTAGTAATATTGATAGTAACACTTACAGCTTGTCTGACTTTCGTTTGACTCAAGCTGCCACGACCACAGTATTAATTCCTTTCATTCTTTTCTTCTTCTTCTTCTCTTTTGTTAAGAGTGTAAGGGAAGTCATTTACAAAGTGAAGCTCACAGTCAATTGTGATAAGCCTGACGTGTGTGAAATTGAGAAAGAGCAAAGTCCTGAATCTTATTTTCATGAAAAAAAAGACCCGTTTGACCTAATGTCCTTTTACATGCATTTCATAGTGAAGGGTTTTTATGAAACCTCATATTTTTGGAGAAAAAAACGAGTTTTGTGCTGTGTAGCATTTCTAATCTTTTTATGTTAAAGTGTAACATGCTCAAAATTTTATTGTGTTTATTTGTGCTTCGCTTGACTTGGCACAGAATTGCGTCTTTTTTGTTACTCATTCGGTTCAGAAAAAAATAAGCAGATCTGATATGTACAGCAAAAAAACTGCTTATTTTTTGTGCTCTAATGAGTCTCTTCACCAGTCTTCCTCTAGCTCCGTCTGTTCCCTCATTGGTACTTTCAGTTTGATGAGGGGTGTCTAGTGTCATGAAAGGATATTGTGACAATGTCAGAAATTAATTAAAACGTCAACAAGGGGGATAATTGAAAGCTAATTTAAATAGGAGCAGTCATTTCTCCTGAATGTGGTCAGGGAAGTGCACGATGACTTGCTGCATTGCCACAGACACAGAGTTTACATTGTTACCCGTGCATACTGCATGTGCCCTATGTGGTGTTTTTGAAAACTGTTTTTCATCCTCTGCACTTCAAAAAATAATGCTAATGTATTATAACGAACATCTCTCTGTGCCTCTGTGGCTTTGTCTCTACCCTGCACCACCCTCTACCCACCTCTCCCTCTCAATTCAGCCTCTCTACCACACCACTGCCTCTCAAGTACCTAATTACCTGTAATGGAAACGTCCCTCTCATTACCCCATGCAAATTAGCCAGCCTACTCAACACAATTAAGATGAAAATTCCAATTACATAATCAAAGAAAGTTGTTTGATGTGTGGATAGAAAAGGTAAAAAAGAAAAAGTGTCTCACACAGAGCACATATAATTAACCCTTGAAAAGGAGAATTATTGTGGCAAGATGGGTAGCATCAATGTTTCAAAATTGTTGAAAGCAGTGGCCAGTAAGCTACTACAGCGCGTGCAGACAACACATAAATATGTGATCTAGCATGAGTGTGTACTAGACTGTGAAAAATCTTTTGGGGCCCTAGAGAAGGTAAAGCCAAATATCTTATGATAGGCGCTTTAAGGCTATGTTAACAAGGCTGTAAATATTTGCTGTGGATTTGGTACTCTTTGTCTCTTTCAATCAGTGGCCGATTGAAGCGCTCACTAACCAGTGCTGCAGGCTCTCACACATTAAAGCAGAAGTTAGCAAGATTGGCTATTATCCAGTTAAGGACTGAGGACATAAAGAGCCAAAGGGGAAAAATATGCCACAGATTAAGGTGAAGGCAAATATAGCCACCTATAATCCACCTGCAAGGATTTAAAATAAAAGACCCAATTATTTTAGGACGAGGCATTCATGCACGTTTTGATCTTTTAAAAAAAATCAATAAATACGGGGTACGTTTTAGTCTGTCAGTATGTAATTTTAGACAGCTACATTTACTTCAGTAGAACCACAAATGTCTGTATATTTGCAATGAAAAAAACCTTTATTAATTTAAGGGGTTATATACAATACAATTAAAAGCATGCACACAACATCTGAGCAGATGCAAGGCAGGACAAACAAGTCAGCCTACCAGACGTGCAGTGTGTGCTTCAGCCCTCTCTCCTGCCTCTTAGCTCACCGAGGAAGTGGATTGGTGTCCCCACAGGTTATTAAAGTGTGTGAGCTGTGCCAGTCTGCGCTGTGCACACTGAGACAAACATCCTGGCTGCCTGTCTGTGTGTAGAGGGACTGGTTAATGAGATATTGACTGCCCATTGAGAGCATGGATTTTTGATTTGGCTCCATAGAAGTTGGGGAGAAAAGGATGTGCACTCCAGAGAGGATAGGCGCCTACGGATAGACACCAGTTTCTGAACTGGGGATTATTTTGCATTTTAATGTTGCACGTTTTAGGTGATTATGAATTTGAAAAAAATTCAAATTCTGGGTTTGAGAAATGTGTTATTTGTGCATTGGATATAAGTGTGTTAAGTATATGATTTGCCTTTGTGCTTCCAGTAACAACACAAAGAAGAATTGCCATTTCTTTGTAACCACGTCTGAGCATAGTTTTTGTACAAACATTAATCTGCAGCGGCATCCGAAGCATTGCCAGGGTGCCAGACAGCTCTGTCAGTCATCTTGTCTTGTCAGTCACACCTTGTGGTTTTGACAGATTAGTCCAATCACAGGCAAGGTTAAACGACTCCCCTGTTCTATGTCCAATCAAACAGCGGGCAACAACAAACAGCACTTGCTCAAGGTAACCATCGGACTAAATCCTTAAAAACTTGAGGTTCATTGAGGGTTCTCTATTTGGCTCCCCAGTCAGGTAACAGACCAAGCTGGGCTTAGCCTAATGCCTTTAACTTAAAGGTAATTTCCTACTTTACTTTCAGTCTGTATTTCAGGAGTCACTTATAGAGCCTTTTGAAGTATCTCGCTGTCATGCAGCATTTAGCTTCTGATAGAATACTTCCTCTGTCAGCACTCATTAGATAATCACATACCACAGGCTATGGAGTTAGAGAACATTTTTACTTTCATTTTTTTTTCTTGCCTTCTGTAACGTTCTAAGCAGAAAATGTAGAAAGAATATAGATTCTCTCTTTTTTTTTGCAGCCCTCAATCTTTGCGTTCTAATAGTTTGCTGTTTGCAGTTATTTGAAATACTGACACGCATCCTCCCAGCGCAAATCAGCGTTACTCAGTAAAGTGCCTCAATAAAATTAGTGTATGACTATGTAATTTAATAAGGAACGTACACTTCTTCTGCTTCGCATGCTTTGCCTTGCCCTCGTGTGCTTTGCCGCCTGTGGTTTAAAAGTTAGCAGTGTTTTAAGAGAGTGAAGGATGAAGTTTTATTCCCCTGTACTTTCATTCTGAGCATGTTTCGTACCATTGGCTTTTTTCCTCTGTGGGCCTCTGGAGGGCTGTCCATTTGCTTTTTGAAGTTGCATCAAAGAGGAAATGGGGGAGAAAAAGCATTATTGATTTTGCGTTTTGTCTGACTGAAACACTGAGGACAGAAAAACACATAAGGAGTTAGGTGTTGGCAGTGGGGCAGCTCCGTCTCTTGTGTGTGAGCCAGAGGGAGATGGGGGAGATATCGAAAGAGGTAGAAGGTGAGGAGGAACACCAGACAACACTAATGCATCTCTCCCTAGAGTCGTATGCTCAGTCCTTTCACTTCCATCATTTCTCCTCTCTTTTCTGTTCCTAATGGCGGAGTAAATAAAGCCCATTACTGTACGGCCTGAGACAAACCTCTGTCTTTCCCCACCATGTCGGATAGCTTTTCCATCAGACCGGTGACTCCCGAGGTCTGACAGCGCTCTACAGTTGACCTGCTTTTCCATGAAACACCAAGCTGCTCTCTTCTCAGTTGTAATCAGATCTCCCTGCTAGGCAAGCATGCTGGCAGCAGGCAAGAAGAGGAGTATTGTTTTTTGTGGTTTATCACCTTCTTCGCCCTCTTCCTGCATGCGTCAGCCTAGCAGAGGTGACACAGGAGAGGAGTACTTTTCTGGTGTTAATCTGACCTAAGGTGACTAAGAAAGAAACTCTTAGTGATAGAAACCGATAAGAGCTTGTTTCTAATATTCCTTACTCAGCACTTATGCTAAACAGATGCGTGGCGTCTTTTAGCCGTTTTCTGTGAACTCTGTCGAAAGACATACGCGATTCTGTGGAATTTTTAGTTCGGAAAATGACGGTGAAATTCGAAGACTTTGCCAGTGAAAGCGTGCTGCAGAATAAGAGGCTGAGGAAGGGTCAGAGGTCACAGCATACTGAGACATACTCCCTTCTTCTCCGTGGAGAGCTACGGCAGCATCTAGGGAGCCTGGTGGGGAAGAAAGGATGAAAAATGAGAGGCGTGCAGAATTTTGATGAGATGAGGGAACAGGCAACGTTATAACAAAGGTCGTCGCAACATGTGCTCCGCCACTTGATTACAAAAGGGAGAGAAGTGTGTGAGGCGTTTGATTGCATGTCCCAGTAGAGGCCATTAGAGGTTCTACTTGTAGGATGGCTTCATTTACACTCATCTGATCTGTTGTGTGCGCTTATGAACAAACAAAGATTGCGAATCTTCCCGAGCACTAGGGGGTGCTCTTCAAGGGGAACAAATGAGAATATCTGTCCCCCAGGGTTTTAAAGTTTTTACCGCCTCCTAAGTTCACCATCATTGCCGGTGCTGGTTACGTGTTGCCACCAGGCAGAGCGATGCATGTTTGAATCTGGAATCAAAGTGAGAACTTGCTCTCAAGGTTTGCAGCATAAGGTGCTCTCACACCAGCGAAGATGCATAAAAGGAATTCCTAATCATAAATAACAAAGAAAAACAGCCTCGCCAGAACAGACTGCTTAAGATTGATTTTTATGCACATGCATTCATTTGGAATAAAAGAAATGCTGCTTCAGTGCTAATTGCAAAGATGAAAGGGGAAGAATGTGCAAGGCAATGAACTTTGATTAAAGGCACAGCGCATATCCTATTCAGGGACATAACGTTTTAATGAAATCCAGGCCCATTTATGGACTCGTGAAGTATGTTTTGAAATTAAAACTGAGTTTACACGGTTGATATACGGGATGAAAAAGATACACTCCGTTCGTATGTGTTGGTCTCATCATCCTAATTCAGCAAGTCAGGCGTCAGCGCCAAATACACAATGTCTGTCTTAGACAATGAGCGTGTGCATGCTTCCCAGCTGGAGCAAAGGGGTTAACTGGCTGTGGAGAGATCCTTGACCTATCTGAGATGAGCTTACCGCCCCCTCAAGCAATGTGGAATATCTGATTGCTGATTATGAGTTTATTCCCTATCGTGCTGAGCCTTTTGCATGTCAGGATCCATCCCTCCCCAGCAGAACTGATTAAGGAGCTGGAGATGATGCTACAGCTCTTAGCAATTGCTGAAAGACTCTCAGAGAGCCTGGTAATCTAGAGTGCAGCTGGCAATCACCCACCACTGACTTTTTTTCTTTCTTTTTTTACAGGCTTTTGGGTTGTTTTGTTGTTTTCAAGTGGGTTTTTGTTTTTTTTTGGCATATTGTTGTCTTTGTTCCCCCAGGGCTTCTTGTTTCTGGATGAGAGCTTTCCTAGTGCTGAGCACAGGTCCTTGTCAACCTGGCTGCTCAGCCCAGTCCAGCCTTAACAACAGCAGCGTCAGCAAAGACCCTCGCTCAAAGTCTCAGGATTTGCTTATGATCTCCCTCTTATAAGAGCCTAATTTGGGCAAAAGAAGCATCTTCATCCCTGATGTAATAACGCTCTCTCTTGGCTCATTTTCAGAGTTCCTGGAATCCAATACATGGGACATAGGCATCAGATAAATTGAAATAAATAGCTCCTCAAAACTGTACCCTTATGTTAAGTTTTGGGGATTTATGTGCCATTCAGTAAATTTCTCACAGGAAACTCCCATTTGTTTTCACAGGAAAACAAATGGGAGTTTTCTAGCAAAAAGACTGCATGACTGCTTTATTTGCTCACAGGGATCTGTCACTTAGTTACAAATCAGCAGCTGTCATCTCTTAAGTTTTGTTTTTGTCAATAGTTGGAGGGTAGAGGAAGACAGCGCCGTTCCTACTGTGCTAATGGTTGTTTTAATGCCTTTAAAGTGCGACCTGGAGCAACAGAGGACAAATCTGCCCAAATAGAGCATTCTTAATTACTGTAAAAGCTCCACAGCCCACCGTTATTGACGTTTCACTGTCAAACACATCAGCCACAATGTTAGTGCCTAACGCTGAAATGCTCGTTAAATATTGAAATATTAAATAGATTGTGTATGTTATTGATTTTTTTTTGTTTGTTTTAAAACCCAGCTAGAGAAAGACAATGCAAACTTTCTTATTCTATAAATACTATGGTGTGTTGGCTGGTTTATTTAACATGTAGTAGTGTATGTAGTTTTGCACACAGTCAAAGAAGGGTACATAGAAATCATTTCTATTTTTTCCAAAGGTATTTTTAGAGTAAAGCTAATGGAGTTCCACATGTGACACAATCAGCCCTGGTAATCAAATGACTGTTGTCTGAGCTCTGCTTTCTTGTGTAAATGAAACGTCTTAAAATGTTGCACTGTGGTGGTGAAAGACACCAAACATGTTTCATGTGACAGTCTAAAGTATCTTTGGGAAATCTCCTGTAAAACTGTGTGTGTTTCTTAGGTGGGGAGAGGGGTGGACAATTACACTTATATTTTTTGCACAACTGCATGTTGAATTGCATGCTTTTTAAGTATCATTATTTTCATATGGACAAAGTGTTTAGGTGGTACTCTGTTAAAAACCCCATCTACCTTGTGCTTAGAGGTTCCCATAGTAACATTGCTAGGTGACATAATTCACAGGCAATTTACTCTCTTGATTTTTTTTCTTATCATGTATGATCATAAACTACGCCTCAGAGGGGGGATCAAAACGTAGGTGAAGCACATTTACATTTTCAGATTGATAATAAAACTGACTTATAAGTATATAATACTAACATCTTCCATCTATCCAAGTCAGGTTTGGGTGGGGGGCTGGAGCATCTCCAAGCTGTGATAGGTGGGGCACGCCTATCTAGCAATCTAGGTTGTCTACCGCTGGGCTAACACAGACAGAAAACCAGTCATGCTCACATTCACACCAATTTAGAATTGCCAATTAATCTAAGGCATGCATATCTTTGGACTGTGGGAGGAAACCAGGAGTACCCACGGAGAACCCACCTGAGCCAGCTGGTGGATTTGAACCCAGGACCTTCAGGCTTTGAGACAACAGTGCTAATAATTTAATAACTGTATATTAATTATTCAGTGCACAAAAACCAAGGAATTTATAAACAAGTAAATGTGTTTGCTTTAGTAATAAGTCCCCTGTTCTGTTTTCTTTTTATTTAAATCAGGTTGTTACATTTTAGTTACTGATTAAATAAAAAATAGTAATAATTTTGCACTCGTGGGTGTGCTGTCAAAACGTTAGCTAGTCAATGTAGCTACATAGCTTAGCTACACTGGCAGCGCACAAAGTCGATGTAACACTCCTAGATAAAATGTCTTAAGTCTTACCGCAGTCCCACCCAAATATGACATTCTCACTAACTTTGTGCCGCCTTCTGCCTCACAGTTATTTTCGATGTACGTGTGCAGGTACCCACAATGAGTCCTTGCTTCCAATTTATTGAAACGAAAAGTTGACCCTCTGTGTTCATATATGGTGATTTGAAACACACCATCCATGCGAGTGTCTAACTAAACAGCCCAAACGGTCTGTATTATTTTAGGTTAGATTATCTAAGCATCTCAGTTCTCTAACGACCTCCCGACTGGAGGCGGGCATTTCTGTTGTGGCAATGTTTGTGGAAAAAAGACGCAATAAGCAAAATGTTGACCCCATGGCACAGTTTGAACGACAGCTCCTTTTTATTTGCATAATAAAGCAAAAAATGCTTCAAGAAATGTATAAAAATCAGAAGTGAGAAAGTTTTAGGGAAAAATGCAAAGAAAAAATGCATTAATGCATGCAGTGTGTATCTGCATTATCTGTGTATGCATCAATGCAGAAATGTATACACAGATAAAATAAATTAAGTGGAAAATTGTAACTAAATAGAGAAATGAATATAAAGGTAATTCAGTATTGATTTACTTGTTTATTTTTGTTATTGGCATATTAATTAATTCATTTACTCTTTTTTAATTATTTTTAATTATGGCAAATTCAGCCCTCTATGATAAACCACTCTATGTTTCACATACCTTCTCTAGTAGAGTTAGTGAGGAAGGTGTTTTTTGATCTTTTGACACATGATTACATTGGGCCCGTCTGGGCTTTGATCTCAGGATGGATTTTTTTTCCATCTCTTGATGTGGGATTATTATAATTTATACATAAGGGATTTTTTTCGGCCTCACCAAACTTGAGTAAACATAGTATACATAGTAGATTAACATTGTATTTGTTTACAAATTCTCATTAGCGAGGCCTAAGATAATTAATCAGTGGCCGTGGTATATAAGTAGATAGACACCGTTCAAATAATTTATTCCTTTCAGCTCTAACCAAGTGTGAGAAAAAGTGTCTGATCAATTTCTCCCTTAGATGTAGCTCTTTGAAGGCATGCAGTGTCTTAGGAGAGTACTAGCCCAGTATTTATTCTCTAGAAACTGAGAGTTGAAGACCTTGCAAATTCTGTACAAATATTACAGGGTGCTGGCTGCCTGACTCAATCTAGGAGTCCTCAATTCCCCTTAAATAAAAGAACTGTATGAACCCAATACACCCATACAGATGTAAAATATTAGCTATAGTGTAGGTGTTTGCTGTTTATTGATGTTGAAACGAAATGGCCTGAGTAATTTGAGCGCATTTTCTTTTTTTGTACCCAAATCTTTTTTTGATTTTATGTTTTCAGGCACCTGAGGCACAACTTCACAGAATCATGATTACAAATGGTTTCTTTCTTTTCTTTTCTACACTCATTTGTTTTGATTAACAGAAAAAGAAACTAACACCAGCTAGCAATGGAGCAAAAATAGCAGTGCTTATCAACAGAAAAGTTTGAGATATCCTGAATAATTCACCTCTGGATCGCTGTCGTCACACAGGAGTTTCAGTGACTCGTCGACTCATATTTAAGTCCTTTCACAAAGTTTTACACCCCCCTCAAGAGTAAATAGACATGGACACCAGCTGAGGTAAACAACGGACTGGCAGCCTACACATCGTAAATTACCACAAAATATTTAATTGACACATAAAATTTTTCTATTTTTGATTTATTGCTTAGTTTTGATGATATTCAAATTTGTTAAAATATAGTGCGTACAAAAATGTTTTTATTAGTGCTGTCAGTGTTAATCTCGTTAAAATGACGTTAACGCCATAACTGCATTAACGCGACAAATCTCGGTTAGCGGGTTAGCACGGATCGGACGTGCTAACCCGTGGGACTGCACGGCGTGGGACTGCATGGCGTTAACGCATTAGCGCTAACGGAGATTTGCCGCGTTAATGCGCTTATGGCGTTAACGTCATTTTAACGAGATTAACGCTGACAGCACTAGTTTTTATACACAAACAGAAGAAACGCAGTGGCCAGCTGCTTTGCATTTCCCCACAATAGCCGTGACTGACCGAATCCATTATGGGCAAATGTAGAATATACAATCTAAATACAATGTTTTTGATTTCTGTTGGCTGAATAAAGCCTTTGTCCTACACCAGCCGCCATAGCTAGGATTATGCACTTGAAATGAAACTAAAAGATGAAACTAATTCAAGAAAGAACTAATATCACATGAATTAATTCATGTTCTGAAGCGTGAATCCCACTTTTAAAAAACCTCATGTTTCACTATAGTTCCCGTAAAACATATTGTTACACCTGTTTATAGTGCATAACAATTATTTTTTCATTTCACGATGAGGGGCTGTGTAATCATTCCACTTTTAAAATGCTTGTTTCTCTAAACGGGTAATTAGAAATTAGTCTAGGAACACATGAGCCAGTCTGCTGACAGGGCCAGTTTTTCTGAGCTTTTCTGAGTGTATATCGCAATCTTTACCAAGCCATCCTGCCTCATGAAGTGTTCACTTTTTTCTTTTTTTCACAAATGCAGATACAGTATGAAAAAAAAAATCTATAAATAGCTAAATTGTCACCCAGTGATATCCTTCTTTTTCTCTCCACATAGACTGATTAACAGTATAAAGCCAAATCTGGTCGTTATTAGTCGGACAAATTTACACTACAAGAGAAAACCAGTGGAAAACTTGTCCCTTTTGTATAGATTGAATTGATTGAAGCATTGTATACTTTATTTTTTGCATATATTAAGAGAAAGCAGCTTTTTTTTTGTTACATTCGTTTTAGTTTATGACATAAAGCAGCTCAGTTTCTCTCCCAGGCGATTCAAAGATTGCTTGCTTTGTAATTTGAATGCTATCCATAGGCAACCGATATTATGTGGCTATTACTGATGTATGTTCATAAGATAGATTTGATGTCATAGTGTATCCCTTAAGCAACAACAAAAGCTTGCAGTGATGAAGGGTTTATTTTTAAAACAACAGGAAAGGCTTTCTGCAGATTAATTCCAGTGTGTGGTTCACATTGTTGGAGAAACAAATTGGGCTTTACGGAATTAGTGCGTTTGCTGCATAAACCTCAAATCTATTCCTGAAACATACAATTGAGTTTGATGTGATGGATGCTTCTGTGTTTTCTTTGCAGGAAATTAAAAGAAAAGGAGCAAACCTTCCCAAATGGGTTATTGTGTAGTTGGAAGTACAGTAATGATAGCTTGGTGTTTTCTTCATTGACCCAGGTGTGGTTTAAAACTACAGTATGGATGTGAGGGGCTGCCTGTGTACTCCAGTGCTGGGAGACTATTTGCTGAAGGTCATTTGGGATCATAGCTTGCCATTAATAATTCCTGAAAGCATCCAACATCTCCATCTGTTCTGGTGCATTCATCGCTCCACTTCAAAGGCAAAAGCAGCATCTGCAGGTTAGCATTAAACCTGCCTCCGGGCTAAGATGTTGGAGGTGGGATTCTTTGTAGAGAAAACACATCTCTGGTCATCAGGTCATGCTGCTCATATAATAGCCAATTAATGTGTTGTATGTTTGCTCCCACAGCTTGAACTTGTGAACACATGTGTACACAAAGACTCGCAGACGCACATACAGTACACATTACCTCCTATTTGGACTATGGTGCGCGTTTTTCAGCTCTCGCTACCGAATCCAGTGGACATAAATCCATGCTTTCCATCGAAGGCTACCAGCCTCTCTACAGGGATGCAATTACCACCCTCCGTCGAGTCATTCCACCCGACAAGGTGTTCCCGGAGAAATTATCGAATCGGATTTCAAATGAGGCATTTAATTACGTGCATTGTGTGTGTTTATCTGTGTGGCTCACCAAATAACAGGTATTCACCTGTGCAATGGGTGTTCAGTGCTGTCTAAAATCTAAACAGGTCTCAGTGACAGGCACACTTCAGATACGTGGGAGTCCTGCGGGGAGTAAATGGATGTTTGGCAGTGGCATGTGCTGCCCGGGCCTGGTGGGCACAGTGGGCGAGGAGGCAAGTGCCTGGCTGAGTGAAAGATGGCAGTGTGTAAGGAGAGTGTGTGCACACAGCTGAGGCTGTGACAGAAAACAGTGAGAGTTCTGCTCCTGCTGCTCCATCTCTCCCTGCCAATGATAGATCTTCACTTTAATTTTGTTAATAGCGAGAGTCTGGCTCTCAGTGGACTTAGACACGGCTATTCTGCACCAATTTTCTCTGGGATTATTGTAATCACAAAGGTGTATTTGGGAGAGGGAAAAAAAGGACTGGAAATCTTAGTTTGCATAATAATGTCTTTCTAATTTACTGTAAATTTACAGTTACAGTGCGAGTATAGCTTGCAGTCGTTAGTCCTTCATCTCTCACATGTAATTTGCTGATAAAGCACCTGTGCCAATGAGTAACTCCACCATCTTTCAGCCCTTGGCTCTTGTACTGTACTGTAGGGCTGACCAGTAAGTCCACTCAAATCAACATCAGCTCCAAACTGCTTAGCCTGGCTAATTTGAATTTCACATCTCTGCTGAATCATAACCCTGTCAGGACCTTTCTTCTTTATCATGCCTGTGCCCCCGGTGGATTTTCATCACAAGCAATAGAAATTAATTACTCAGATTAGAAACTGAGCCACAATTACTATCATTCTTTTTTTTCAAAGACTTACATTTCGCTTAATGTTGATATCTGATCGGAATCACACTGCAGAGGCTAGATTGTCTTTGAAAGCAATTATTTTGCTGTATTTATTCATGGGGTTTCAGCGGAAGTTAATGACTGTGGAAGAGAGCGGGAAATGATTTTTCTCGATGACACACTCCCGGAGTTGTCAGGTGAAAGCGAGTGCAGCGCTGTGCCGGCCGCTACACTGGACAGGAGCTCAGATCAACATGATAAAGAGGGACTGATTGAGCTCTGTACGACCACAGGAAGCTGAGCGTTAAGGTTCAAGGTTATCTGGACAAATCAGACTCCTGTTTCCATTCATCCCCTCCTCAACCACCAGCCAGCCCTCCCTGGGCAAACTGGCAAATTAGCAATTCTGATGTCGGCAAGCAGGTCTAGCAAGGGAATGCCTGTGAATCCTAATGCCATGATTAAACTTTCATATCCGTCCGGGGGAAGTGCTGCATATACAAAATAAGCAATCTCTTTTTATTTTTCAGCACTTTAAGTAAGGCTGTCGAGATGGGCAAACATAAACCCTTCAGTGGGGTTAAATTGACTGGGCCAAGAGGGATGAGCCTTCACTCAAGTCACTCAAGTTTTTTTGTATTTCCTTAGTGATTAGAACTGGTATTGATATACACAAAGAAACTGCATTTAAAAGACATTTAAATGACCATAATTCAATTGTAGCTGCGCTTCTGCAACAGACTCAGTGCCCATTCCTCAACATCACAGATTATTTGGTGAGAATTAACATATTAAAAGGTCACGTTTAAGGAAACTGGATATGCAGGCAGTCTTACACTCCCTCGGTCGGCCACGGTGATTGTATAGGACAGAATGTGAGGGACAGGGAGCTTCGGTCCAAACGGCGAGCAAATTCTGGATGTGGCCATTATGTAAGATGGTCTTATCAGGCTCTACCTCCTGCTGAGCCACAGCCTAGCTTCCCTCTGCTCCTTCTTCCCAGTGCTCCCAAAACATGGGGCTTCATTAGCTGGGCTAAATATCCCCATTCTTTGCAATCTCTATCATTTTTTGCCTTGAGGCAATCCGATAATTACCTGTTCTCATTCCCCCTCCTTCTGGCCAGCAGGGAAGTGTTCTGACTTGCATTCGTTTGCATGAAATATTATCAGAATATTGCACATTTCTCCATTCTGCAGGCTCAGACACAGGAAATATGGAGTTGCAGGAGCTGTGATTGACAGGTGTCTGTCTTTCATGTTCCTCTGAGAATAGCTGCTTTGTTCTGGAGATGCAGCAAGAATTTTGATGGAAGGAGAAATGGCGTAATGTGTATAACGGCTTTGTTGCTTTGTTTAACCTCTCTCGCTCCCATAATTTCCTGTGTTACACTGCTCTTTGTTACCTACAGTGTAGGTGTAAAGGAACTCACAGATTGTCTGAATTTAAAAACATCAATGCGTTCCCCCCACAGAGAAAAACTATCAGTGCTGGAGTAGGATCGCTCTCTTTGTGAATTTGCAGAGTTTGGGGAAATAGACAGATGGGTGCAGAGCACATAATGCCTGGAAGGGAATAGCATCTTGAGTGGTTACGGTCAAAACAAAAGGCCAAGGCTTCCACCCAACTGCACGTATTCTGTCTTATATTATAATTCGTAATGTACAGCGGCTGGTTGAGTTGATGTATAAGCTTTACCACTAAAGGCAAATCAGCCAGGCTCCCAGCTCTGCAGTTAGTAGAAATCATGTATGAAAGCTCTAATATGCAGGAAATTGCATCTGATCCTCCTATGATGCAGAGCATCCTTGTTTGTCTGCTAAATGACTGCTATGGAATCAAAAATATTCCTGCTTCAAATATCGCTCTCTTTGCAAGGTAATGTCATGCTTGGTATTTACTTGCATGTCTGTTTCATGGCAGCAAAGCCATGAATATGACAAGTCTGATTGTAGCCAATTTAAAAAAATGTCTTTAAATGTCATTCATGAATGCATATTGAAATTTAAAAGGAACTTGTGTTAAACAGAGGATCCGTCTGATACTGACTTGCTGTTGATGCATGAGCTTAAACCCATTCAGTGTCTCCCCTCGCCTTGCTGTGGGAAGCAGTGATGATTTTGGACTTTGTGACGGTCACTTTAATCTCTAATGAAGGCTCGTCCCTGGCTCTGCTCAGCCCTCTGATAGCAGAGCAGTCATAAACAGGCCTGTCAGGGGGATTGCAGCGCTAGCAGTGTAAATGGCAAAGAAAACCCCAGGGACCAAGCCATGCTTGCATTATGGTCTTATTCAGATATAGTGTAGCTGGGAAAAGACAGACTTTCATATGACAAAATTCCCCTGCTTTGCCTCAGCTTACTGTGTGACTGAATCACAGTATACCTTTGGACCCACTTTCCATTTGAAAACTAAACATTACCCACATTAGTGTGAGTATATGAGTTGCATTCAGGTAGTCGACATGTCTTTGACGATGCTTGAATGAAAACTAAAATACCATCAGGCTTAATTCCAGCTGCAAATAAACACTCGGCTTTTGAGATTGACAAATTGACCATAAAATTTGTGTTTCTAAATTCAGTCGTGCCGTGTTATAGCATATGCTTCTTTTAGTTTTACAACATTACCATACAAATGAAGACAATTTCATGTTTATCATCGTGTGCAAGATGTAAATGTGTGCTCAAACGATTCTGTGAAACTGATTACTGGTTGCTCTGTGTTCTGACACATCCTGTGCTCATGCAGCATGTGCGACAGCTGGTTAGTAATTAGAATAATCTTCTCCCTGGTAGTGATTTAGCTTTCGTGACTGCAGCTTACCTCAAATTGAAAATAAATTTATAGATAAATGCGTTTGCTGTTCCAACAAATTATACCGCTGTAACTCAAAGGAGCCAAGTTGTTTATTTTGGTAGTAAAAGAGCAATCAGAGAAAACAAACAAAGCGCTTTATGAGAGCTGTCAGATTAATAATGATGCTACCCAGCGGTGATGATACAAACGATTATTTTTCACCACACTCTACCCCACATCATCATGGTAATTATAGATACTATATCATTATTATATCAAGTATTCATTACAGATTATCAAGATAATTGAGGCTTGCTCCAGGATTGCCAAGTTGACTATGCAGCCATTAAACTGGGAATTACTGTTGATGAGCGAAACACACACATTTCATTATCCACAGCAAACCAGTACTGAGTCCGTGCGCTGCGTTACGCGAGCCTCAATATGTGTGCTCGTACACGGTGGCTACACATGAACGGCTGACAGTGTTAAGATGAGGCTATACATGTGATACATTGTTTTTCTCCCAGCTTCTGTTCTGGTGTATCTGGGCAAATCCCATGGTGATGAGGCGTAGAATCTGTCATGGAGAAGGCATAAGCCTTTCATATGCATAGTGGAGATAAGAGGCAGCCATTTTATCAGGCGAGCTGTCGCTCCAACATGCTCGCGTGTTACGTATCCCCGGGAGCGCCTCCAGAAACATGTCCCTTTAATGACACGGCCCGTGCTCGCCAAGAGGACGCCCAGTTTGTTCCGAGCACTAACCTGACAATTATGCCAATTACACAAGGCAGCAGTGTTGACAAACACACCGGGAGAATTGCTTCAGTTGATTGGTAGCTGTGTTCCCAAGTTCCCTGCTGTGACTTCTTCTGTAATTTAACTAGCATGGAGGAGAATTGCAATGGGTTTTCGAGAAAATTCCCCAAGCCTTGTGTTCTTTTGTAACGCGGTGATGTTTGTGCCAAATGAACAGGCAGAGAAATAAATCTTGTGCATCAAGGAGGCAAAGGGGGAGAGATCTTTTTTCCTGCTCGGCACCCGTGTTTGTGGTTTGTTTCGATTCATAAAGAGTGTTATGTTTCCTGTAGGGCCAGAGCGGCATGTAGAAAGTTGTTGTGGTGGATCATATTACCTCTGAGGATTAGATCCCAAATACTGACCCGGCACCATTAGCGGCTGCTTGTGTAACTAAGAGCACTGCTGTTGGCACCTGAGTATGAAACTTAGCTTTCAATGTAGTAAGACAGGAAACACTGCCAGTGTGGAAGCATACACAGTACACTTGCTACAGCATGATGTGCGAGCGCTTGGTTAGAATACATAAAAGCTATTTCAGCAGGTTTTTGAGCAAGAGCAGCATTGTACCGCATCAGCCTATTTGCAAAAAATCTGTGTTGATAAGCATGAATATTTTGCAGGGGGGAAAAAAAACATGACCCCCCCCCCCCATTCCCCTTTTTTTATTTAGGTGCACATTTACTTATTGATCTCCTCCAAGCGCAGCACTTTCTTTGCATTCCCGTCTACAATAACGAGGTCCTTTATGATCACGTGAATTGAATCGCAAATAATGCGCTTTTCAGGCCAGATACAACATTTGTGGCCAAGTATTTTCTTGAGGTGAGCTACATTGTCTACATGGTAGCGGTTTTTAGTCGTGATGGGCTTGAAAAACCTTGCAGGGAGATTTTAAGGCAAGAGCAAATTCAGCTTATTGTTCCACAAAGGAGGCCGTTTCGTAACAGTTTACTTGAGCTTTAGTCTAACCACATAGGCACACGGCGGACGGAAGCTTGTGCCATGACTGAGGTTCATATCTTGAGCCACCCTGAAGCTGAAGTCAGACGTGGTCAGTACGAAGTGTCACTGCAGACGTTTTTCTAAGAGCCCAGCGATACGCAGAAAAGCAGGCACATCCAGCTGCCTGCACTCGCATGGTCAAATAGAAGTGAACAGAGTTCAGTTCCCACATGTCCCCTTCACTTCTCTTACATAATGCGCTGTTAAGCTGGAGTTAGCGGACATTAGAGGTCAGCTGGTTATTGGGACAGTGGAATTATTTACTGTAGAGGAATAGAGATGGCTGTGTGTTTTTTGGGTTGTTTGTGTTTTTTACATAGTTCGTGGTGGGTTTAAACGCGTCACTGAAAAAGCGGGCACATTCAATGCAACGCCTCCGAAAGTGACTGACGTGCCTTCTTTTATTGTATGTTACTGCGCATAAGCCCACACGTCCTCGAGGACATATTTCCTGTTGCATTATCATGTTAGTGCAGCGTAACAAGTGCCGCTTGTTAGAAATGTCAAAAGTCCCTTAACAGTGAAAGTGCTGTGATTTACACCCATGTTTGACGAGGCTAGGAATCCATTAGTGTCCATCTAAATTATATCAGCCAAGCCACTGACACCAGTGTGCAGTCAGCTGCCAGTTCATTGATTAAGAACAGTTTCCAGTGGTCTTACGTAACTGGCCCTTTCACTCAGTTCAGCGGCGCTGGCCTTCTCCTTGTGGCGGTACAAAATGAAATAAAAGCTGTGAATATTAAGCCTCACGTGCTTTCTCGTAACTCTAGAGGTGTTAGGTGAAGCGTGTGATGGTACACGATTTAATGTGGCACGCTGCACAAAGGACACCATTACTCGGGTTTGTAATAATACTTCCTATTGTGCTGTCAGTAACCACAAAACACTTTCTGAACTTTATGAGATGTTCTTCTAGCCACCATAATTTTTTGACAGCCCGTGTGAAAACTGTATTTAGATTGCTGTTGGAAGTCTCCATCTTAATTCAGTCAACTCTCTTCTGTTTTTTTCGGGTTTTGATAAAAGAAGAAGCAATGTCAATCAGGTGAACTAATGGGAATGCGCATTTTGTAATTCCCTCAAAGGGAATGGTAGATTGAAAAGAGTTTGCAACCTTTTAACACACTTGCACACACTAGCACTGACAGTCAAGCTCCATTATCTGACAGCTGGAGAGGTTAAAAATAACTGTGCTTGCAGCAAATTAGACGTATCATTTGGCTTCTAAGTGAGAGATGAATCTTTGTGTGGATGCTCCTGCCATGCCGTGACACAGGGGCAATATATCAGGCTGTGTTTGCCTGTCTTTCTCATAAACTCCAAATGGAATTGTAAACAGATGAAGCAATTTTACACCAAATGTATTCTCTCTGAGTCGCTCCTATGCTACAGTGAGAAGCCCAGCTACCACAGATATATACAATACTGCCCCATGTGCTCTCAAGCCAAAGTAGATAAATCATAATTTGGCCGCCTGCAGGATTATTGCTATCGCTCAAAGCCAATCCTTGAAGTGTTTTATGTGTTACTTTTTTATCTGATGATAAATCTGGTGTTATTGCATATATGTGGGGAGGACTTTGAAAGATCTCACTGGCTATTATTTTTGCTGCTCGCACATGAAGCCATATTTGCACATGATTTACAGCAGTATTAGCCATATGTACACTTAAAGAAACACTAGTCAAGTTTTCAATATCATTCAAAAGCCCCGTGCCCAATTGTTAATGCACTTATTGTGCAATGTAAGAAGGTGGAGCGTTAGTTGCCTTTTAAGATGTTAAAAGACGTGTAGCGGAGGTATCCATGTTTCACTGGGGTAAGTAAAGAGATTTCCATGGGAGGCTTAGGTGACAGCAGAGGTATTCGTTTCCTCTAAAGACCCAACAACATCATTGTTAATTCATTGCTATTTAATGACTTGCTAGAGAAGGTGCAGGAAGGATGATCTTTGTCTCTGAACACAATCTCTTGTATTCCCTTGCTTAAGACCCGTGCACTAAATTTGTCACCGACTGCGTAAAACTGCATTCACCCCGAGTTTTAAGTTCGGGTTCTGCGTGTTTGCTGAGCGCAGTGTGGTCCTGACTGAGTCTACTTGACATGATTTATTTCATCCTGCTTAACTGGCAGGTATTGATGAGATAGAGGGATAAATACAGTAGAGTGATGGAATTAAAGCCCACCCTATTGTTCCCATGCTGTGCATCACTGACACATGAGACTCATGTCTCTCATTAAAGAAAGTAAATGCTTCAGGCATTCTCCCTGCAAAAGCATCGGGTTTGCATGCGCGTCTGCGTGCACACTTGTGTGTGCTTGTGTGTGTGTGTGTGTGTGTATGTGTGGGAAGCTATCTCAGTTATTTTCACTCCGTATAATCTCCCCCTTCTTGCACAATGGATTTAGCTTAGCCTTGAAGAGGGTGAGAGCACAAATTGCGGCTGACTCTAAACAGCATTCACTGTGTTGACTGGACATGTGATTACATTAAACAACAGGCAAGACTATTGATTATTTCATTAACTTTAAAGTATTGCCCGTGAAAAGGACAACACAGCCATTCTTCTTGTAGCCTTTCTCTGATACTGAAGCATCTTTGTGTTGCACCGCTGGGCAATCCCCGTTGTTTCCTATATGATGCTTCTAAGCCACTAAAGGAATCCAATCTTAACTATGCAAAAGAGAGAAGGAGAGAGGAAGATGGAGAGGGGGAGAGAGAGAGAGCTTTTTCCACTTTACGTGTTCAGCAGGCACTTGGCTGTGCATCTAAATTTTGGGAAGCTGGTGTTAACTCTATATTTGGATTCCACTGGAGTGGATTAAGGATTCTTTACTGCAAACCCACGGGATTCTCAGAGACATAAAAAGAGGAGACTGTATGCATCCGTGCTATACAAATAATTGCAGGTTTCAAATAGTGTAATTTCAAGCACCAGCTATATGGAAGAGTGTGGGCTTTGATGTACAAATCCACAATTCACGGGGGATTAGCACCCCAAAGGTTAGCAGTTGCTAATTACAGGAGATTGGTTATACATATCTAACAAGGCAAGAAGACAGCCTTAATAAATGTGAGGATTCATCAGGAACAAGGATAAGCGGCCGTGATAAGCGGACATGTATCCGAATCGCTGTGGATTGATACACCGTAATGCCCTTGTTCATACAGTGGAATAAAAGAAGTAGTTGTCTCTTCTGTTGTCTCTGCAAACAGTGCACCTTGCGCGATATGAGATTTTCAGGATGCATTTGTGAATGCAGATTTGTGCAATCATATAAATTAACCTCTCAGATATTCTTCCTGTGTCTCTTACTGCAGCACTTTCTTTTTTTTTACTGTATTTCGCTTGCAGCGTTCAGTGCTGCATTACCATAATCCTTCCACAAGCCACCACTGGCTAAACGAATCTATTATTTTTGCCTGGAGCCAAAAAGATGCAACCAAATGCAATGCATTGAGGGAAATGAAACTTGCGATAAGATGCACATTTTCTCTATAATAGCCTGTCTACAATGAATTTTCTGCCCAGAGTTGAAAGTGTCAGTGTACTTGACCTTTTAATAATATGTACGTTGTAAGCTAAAAGGGTGGAAACCAAGCCAAAGGACGAAAAAGAACAAAACAAAACAGGAATTGAAAAAATCTTAATTCAATTCTGCACACAGCATTTATCCTGGCTCTGACTTACTGGCCATATGGGGTGTTGATTCCCCCTGACTGACAACAGCAGACCTGAGCAGTGTGGCCTTCTGTTTTCATATGGCCCTAAATTAAACATGTCCGAGCTAAGGCAGGCACTTGCTCTGCCGCAGGAAATGCTTTTTCATCTCCTAATGAATGTGCCTGAGGGGATCCCACAGGGGGCTCCACTTCACCCCTCATTAGGCGGGGTGCTGCCTCTGCCTTCATGTTTAGGAGCAACCTCCTGGAGTGGGACCTCCCACTTCATCTGAACGTCCCACGCTCTCTTGCCCCTGGACTAGTGGACTGCACTGCTCCTCCCAACTTCTCTTTTACAGCCTCTCGCTCTCCCCGTCTCCACTACTTCCTCCTCATCATAAAGCAGCTCATCTTAGCGTCACAGACCTGGAATGACAGGAATGAGAGGATGGACCATGCTCCTAATGTCATTTTAATGGCCCTTTTTGGTCTGTTGGGGTTGTGATTTATTTCTGTACACACACACTTCTAATGTCCTCCTAAATATCTACTAGATTGCTTTTTTTTTTTTTAAACAAGAAGTCATAAATGCAAGTATTTTACAAGTCCTGATGAGGGTGACAAGCTAATCAAAAGTCTTCGAGAACCTCCACTTTCCTCCTATCATGTTGCCTTCATTATGGCCTCAGACAGACGGGGTTGTTATGTCAGGCGCTGAGGGCCAGACATGCTGTGCAGTGGCCTTGATTAGCAACAAGAAGTAAGAAGTGGAGAGCTTAAGAACTGTGGAGGACCCTTTATTACGCTCTAGCATAGACGCATCCTCCCAGTGCAGCGTTGCGTACCCCCGTCATGTAGAAAATATTGACAGCTTCCTGTCGCTAATGAAGCAACAAAGCACAGACGATTCCTGGCTGTTTTGAGGCAGCAGGAAGGGAAGAGGGATATACAGGTTGTCAGCTGACTCTGAGAGCCTTTGCATGGCAGCAGAACAGGCTGAAGAGCCGACTGTTATTCCAGGGCTTTGGGGACGCGTTTATGCAATCATTAATCTTGGCACTTGTTTATTTGCCTGGGATTAGAGCACCAAAGCACCAGCAGTCAGGGAAGCTGGTTCACCAAAAGGTAGCAAAGAGCGCTCAGGCCTTCCATTGTAAGCAAAGTGTGCAAGGAGGGAAGCATGCTTTGCGCATGGCTGCTTAATCCTGCCATGTTAAACAAAACCAGGCCAGTGTTTGTAGGACTATGAAAACAGCAGTGTGGGGGGGAAATGTGCCTCACACGCTGTAAGCAGTCTATGAACTCTGTGTGGCAGTAGGTACTCCTTGTGCACCCCTGTCGTCTAGGAATGCCTTTCATACGGTCTGTTACATCTAGAGGAAAGGAGGATGACGGTGAAATTGCTCAGCAGCTCCTCCACCGTCAGTGCAGAGATTATCGCAGATTTTATTTTTATATTCTGCAAAAATGACTGAAAACCCCTTTTTTGGGACAAATGTAAGCTTTTCAAAAACGGAATTAATTCACTTGATTGTGAGCTCAGTGGCAGTGTATTTTCAAAAATGTATATTTAGAGGGTTTAAAGGAAGAAGTATAGTCTCTAACTGTGGGGCTCAGATGCACAGGAATTATAAGAAGATATCACTACTATATATATATATATATATATATATATATATATATATATATATATATATATATATATATATAAATGGAATATACACCTAATTTCCTACAAGCCTGTCAGATACTGTGTAACTTGACGCTCGCTTGCATTCATGATTACCACTAAAGTGACACAGCAGTGTGCTCACACTTAAGCAGAACCCTTAAAATTCATTGCCTCAGTCTGCTTATCATGGCCAACAATGCAAATATATTTTGGATTGTTGCAATGTCAATGCAATCATTTTGTGCATTTAGTAGCAGTGGGAATGCATAATGAATGAAGGAAGTGCTCATAGACACTAATGCTCAAGTGTATTGTATATAGATTAGATCATGGCTGTATTTCACTTTCATCTACACCTAGAAAAGGCCAAAATAATCTTTGAAGGCCATGTAGCCACAATGTTTGTGTGTGTTTGTGTGTGTGGGTGCACTGGTATAAAATAGAGCAAAGCAAATGTGGGCCAAGAGAAAAGCAGAAAAAGGGGGGGGGGGAGTGAGCCCAGCGAAGCAGGCACTTTGAGAAAGCTCTTCTTCTCGGGCCCCATGACACCGGTGATCTGTAGAAAGGTTGGGTGCCTCTAGTTTCAGCTCTATCAAGCTCTGGATCTTTGAGCAGCAGGATTCAGTATCCCAGCTAATGTAACAAGGCTCATTTGTCTCAATCACACGTCCCTGGAAGTATCGGCTGGCCATTGATGTCATTCATCTTCCCTGTCCTTGCCTGCTCTTTTTCAGCTGATGAAAACCAAAGACCTTCAAGCAGAATGGCAGAGGTAGTGCTCATCAGCCCTGCTGCGAAAGTTGTTGAGTAACGGAGATGCCACGCGGAGCATTCATTGTTTAAACTAATAGACTAGAATAGCTTTCAAAGACAAACATGTTTTGGCAACATGACTTTTTAATTTTGGGATTTACTTTGACATTTCTTTAGCACGTTGTCACAAGACGGCGAAAGCATGTGCTTTTATCTTGGTTCGTTTCAACAGCGTTCGTCTTTGTCCGCCGCTGGAGTCGGTAAAGAGCACCAGCAGCTGACAAATGTGGCAGTCACAACAAATGTTATTAAAAGGATTTTTTTAAATTCAGGTTGTGGGTAGTGGGATAAAAAAAAAATCTTGGTATTGTAATATTATCTGCCGTTTAATTTGGTCTTGCACGGCATAATAAAATAGTAAAAATTTGACTTTATTTTTAAAGGGTGACTTGCAGTGTGGATTCTCTTGAGATTTTATTCTATGTTATTCAATTTTTGAAGAGATATTGTATTATAACACTGCTGTGCTGTGTTCCTGCCCAGAGGTTGCTTCAGCTGATGTCAGCTCCAGTGGAAATACTGACTCGAGCCATATCTGGAGGTTTATGCCGAGCTTCCCCATTCGATGGAGCAAATCAAGATCGTGATTACTATCTGGCTCGTGCAGCCAGTCCGCGTTGTCTGGAAACATGTTTTCCTAAGCAGACCACAGAGGGACAATTACTGTCAGCTGAACTATTCAGCCTGCTCTGCATGTGTGTTCTGGCTGTGTGCCTCTGACCCACTGACCCTGAGCAGCAGCATGAGATGGGACCTCCAGCTTCCCTCCTCTTTTCCCCTTTACATCTTTGCTTCACCCCCAATGTTTAATGAACTGAAGTGAGCAAAAAAATTTTTTAAATGTCGAAAAACGCACGTGTGAGTGTATGTTTTGATTTCTTTGTGTGAAACAGCAGAATGATTCGATTCAGAACGCCCAGAAGAATCCTGGTTGTCTTACAGAAACGCATACTAATACAGCAATTATAGGAGGAAGGAAGTTGTGGTGTGTCGCAGTGTGGCAGCAGCAAATTCCCCTGGTGCACTGGAACAAGACTCTTTGTTGTTATGTAAAGGTTTCCGCGTGTAATTGCAGTGGATATTTTTGAAAGATTCATTATTTATATATTCCTGAGTTTTTTTCTGGAAGAGCCTACTCGGCTGCCATCGCTGCAGGGAGTTTTGGGACTGAGAGGTGCTTAACTAAGGCACTGTACCACAGTCGAGCCTTTAACTATTGCCCCTTTAGTTGAAGTGGTCAGAATGCAGGCTCCAAACATCACATGATCCTCAACCAAATCATTCAACCAGCAGCTCTTGCACCAGTCCATCAGTTGGCCCTGTGTGATTTGAGCCTCAGTGATTTTGACTTTTGATGCATCCCAATGACTTGCTGCAGAACGTGTGAGTAGAGCATAAAATGCACATTTACTCGAGTTTTATTTTTTATATACGTCATAATAACCAAGGATGGATGACATACGATCTTAATGAACTAAATACTTTGCAACTTTGTGATGCATTTTTTTGTGGCTCAATATATAAGTGAGTTCTGTCGTACCGGTTGTGTTTTGTCATTAAAGCAAACAGCGCGAGCTTTTCTCCGAGGCACACATGTATGCTCATGTGCACACGCTTGCGTGCACGCAAGGGGCGTGCCCTCTGGTCCCCAGCACCGAGGCACAACTTCACTTGTCACTACAGTTGCAGACGAAATGGGAATATGTGGGGGGAAGATGGATAGAGGGGGTAAAGAGTGATGGGGTGTGGGGGGGGGGAGATTTGAGCTCAGGTGGGAAAGACAAGGGAGGGAAAAGTGCACCGCACACATGCTACCCTTCATGGTGCTCGTCTGCTCAGTAAACCCAGGCTTTTGTTGTTTCCCCTAGAGTGCAGGAAAGCAGACTCCCAGTCAGGAAGCTCCTCAATCTTTGTCACAACAACACATAAATTAGTGCCCAAATTACTGTTACGCCGGTGGAGAAAGAGACATGGAGAGAGATGTCTTGTGCTGTGGTTTGGGAATACGTCTTCCCCTCTCTCCTGCTCCCCCTTCATAGAGGGTGTCAGAATGCACTTCAATAAAACAGTCAAGTAAATACAGGCAGATACATGAAGAGAGAAGCACTGCTGTGTTGTACAGGCATCTGGAGTTGGGCAGTGTTAAATATTAATAGGCCTCACACACACACACACACACACACAAACAAACACAGAGATGTATGCTTGAGTTCATCCAAAAAGCAGCCCAGGGCAATGGTCCAGACCTGAGCTTTGCTAAAGTCACTGCACTTCTATGAAGGAATAATAGGGAAGGGCTTAAAGAGCCCCCTCTTTTTTTCTTTTTTTGAAACTGGAATAGGTCTTCAGATATAGCTGGTCTCTAGTGAAGTGGGATCACAGCTTAGGCAGCTAAATGATTGGGGGGAATTAGCAAAACTCAGCATAAAGACATCAAAATGTGTCAATTATGTCCTTCCTCACGCTAATCCCTTTGGTCCAAATATTTTTGATGACTTGTGTATATTTATAGGTTGAATAGAAGCTGTTTCACAGTGATGATATAGAGTTTAGGTCTGCAGGTTTGTGGGTTGTTTTTGTGTATGCGTGTGTGCTGCCGACCAGTAAATGCCATTAGAACAGCACTATGGTAATATGCCAACTGCCTCCGATCCCTAAACAAATAACACATTTATACTATTCTGCCTGTGTTCCGTGCCATGACTGTCCTTTGCCACTGACATTCAAATAACCTTTCTTCTGCTGCATAAATGGGAATAAAAAAGTATTGTGTTGTGTGACTTCACATGACAGCCGAGCCCTGGCAGATAAAAAGAGGCAGAATTCTGATTCCATCTCTTGTTAGGCTGTCGTCGCTCTACAGCTCGATCTGACTGTTACGGGAATCTGTTCAGAGAAGACTCTGTTTATCAACCGACAGCTGATCTCCATTTCCAAATGGGAAGTTCATGTAAGGAAAATAAATAGACGCATAATGATGGAGAAACATTGCTTAGTGCGCATTTGCCAGACAGTTCAGTGCCTCTGGTGTTTGCGTGTTGACCGCGTTTGAAGGCTCTGTAAGAAAATGTGCTTTGTATAACTGTCTTGGGAGCCGATATCCCCATAAGCTTTTGTTTTGATTTGTTGCTAAATATTTTAGAAAGATAATATATTAGCACACTTTGTTATGTGTGGGAGAGAATTTGCTAATCTGCTCATAATGCTGTGCCCTGTCCAGTTCCTTACATAATCTCTGACATGAGCCCGCTGGCTTGCGTCACTCTGTCATTGACAGCTGTCAGCACAACACGGCTGTCACACATAGAGAAGCCAATGTTTGGGGGTTTTTTTGTTGGGTTTTTTTCCCCAGAGTGGTGTACATTGTAAATGAGCCCCCCAAAAAAACAAAAAGAAATATTTTATTCCCGTACGGAGCAGCGTAGAAGCTTTGGTTTCAAACCTAATTTATTCTACACATCTATCACATGAAGGCTATGGGAAAATGATTTAATGGTCCAATCGAGTAATGGGTTAAGCTCTCAGCATTATGATGGTGGCCCGGGCATGGGTCTGTAATGTAAGGGATAATCTTAATCCGTCAACGTTATGTCAGTAGTCCAAGGGTTCAGTGGGAACAGCCAGGAGATTTTGACTAGTAGTGATTTTCCATGTTGGCACAAGCCTGTAGGATTTTCAGTTGCTCTATGGGTTGTTTTTTTTATCTGCATGCTACAGTGAATAATATGGAGAGAAAAAAACGAGGAATTACCTGAATTAATGGTTTGTTTACATCTGACAAGAATACAGTCTATATCTGATACTAGGGCTGTTCGATATAACGATATATATCGGATGACGATATAAAAACGTGTGATTTATATCGTTGTCAGGACGATAAATGTCTTATATCGGGATATGAGATTTTGGTCATATTGCGCAGCCCTATCTGATACCATGAGCAGGTCCTCTCAGTGCACACTTACTTGTTCTTTTCATCAGCAGTCATTTTATTCTTCACCTTGATAGAATCTTGCGCATCATTCCTTACATCTTTAATTTAAATTTGCATCACGCAGGCGAATGTGTTTTTATCTGCTAATAGCTGCTTACTCAGTGGTTAGGCAGCGAGTAAGCAGCCTCGGTAAACTGTTAGCGTGGACTTTGTAAATTGTTATGAGCGGTCAGAGTTGAATGATCGTTTCCTGGTCCTTGTTAATGTGTGCTGAAGTTTTAATAAAGGGGCTGATGATCTCAGGGCTGTGAAGAAGACAGTGAAGGGCACCGAGTGAGCATACGGAGGCCTCACTGCCCCATTGTACATGTGCTCTGAGTGACACGTCATCCTCTCAAAAGGCCTGCCAGTGTTGTGAATCAGTGTCCTTGAACTGCTCAGACACAGACAGACAAAGAACAAGCTTTAACATTCTGTTTCACTGTCTGCTCTCTTTGCCATGCCTATCACCCAAGCCCACCCGCACCTCGCTGCAAATGCTGTATACAGTCCTGAGACGCTGTACGACCCTCATGGTCTTATCCGTGATAAGATTGTGTTGTGGTGTGATTCAAACGTAATCTTGGCATCTCAGCAGGTGTCTCTGAAGTGTCCTGCGTGCAGAGGCCATCTCACAGTGCTGTGAGGAGCAGCGGGCTGCTGGGATGGACTTTAGCATGACTGCCTGTCTAACTGTGCCTGGCTTTGATGTCGTAAACAGAGCAGGCAAGGCTGGCTGACAGGGAAGTGGCAGGCAGAGAGGCAGGCAGGCAGGCAGGCAGGCAGGCGCGGTGAATGGGATCAGTGGCACTGCACCGGTCAAGCTCAAGCGAGCCAGCAGCTGCCTGTTTCACACCAAGAGGCAGTTAACACCGCAGCTCATGTCAATAGATATTGACTGCCAGATTGGGAGTGCTTATAAGTGTAGGCCTTTCTGTTTGATTGGGTCCCCTCTGTGAATTCAGTTCAAATCATCCTCAGTTGTCTGAAGTGTGGCTTAGGGGCCTCATGACCAGTCACTCAAAGGGGCAAATATTGACTGATGATTTAGGTGACTTCATGGTGTATTTGATCTCCGTTGTGCCATTGCTCATTTCTTCTCCTTGACCCCTTTCTTTATGAAAGCAGCTCAGCCTAGCGTGGAAATAACTATATGTTCGAAGTGATGTCTTTTCTCCTACAAGAAGCTATGGAGCCTGTCTCAGCTGGTCCAGAGACAAACCCTTTTTATTGTTGAGTGCACTGAACATCTAGGGGCTTGTGCAGCGGTGGAGGGAGAAGAGTGTTAGCTAGTGAGACTGTGTGCACTCAGGGCCTTCATGCTGCAGATAGGGCTATGTGAGGCATGCTTGTGTGAATGTATGCCCTGCCTAGCCTGGCACCCCTGTGTCTATACTCCCACTGCTTTCACCTGATGTGGCACAGCCTCTGTCAGGCCTGAGTGAGCGCCCAGCCAGCTCCGCTTCTTCAGGAGAGATGAAGGCATCTCACAGCTATGCTGTGGGGGTGGGGGAAGCTAGCAGCAGCCTAAGCCTGAAGCTATCAGAGGCTGGAGCTCAGAGCCAAAAGCCTGTGGGCTGGATAGGGTGGGTGGAAGCTTGGCTTAACTTGGCAAGACAACCATAGCTACAGCCCTGCACTGCCACCCAATGGCTGGGGCCTGCCGCTACAACCTTTAGTTCATCATAACCGCAGCTAGTCATAATTACAGCACGCTTCAGTTGTTGTGAGTGCATGTCAGAACAAATTATGTAAGTAATGAGGCTGAAAATGCTAAAGGAGTCGAAACACACTGCACTGCTAATGCTCATGCGGGGAGAACACAAAAACAAACAATAGAGTGCACTCATACAGAGATAGACCTAAATGAAATAACAAGTAACTGTGCACAGTAAGGAGAAGATTAATTATGAATTAACCCTCTCAGTTAGGTTGTCAAAGCCCGCCTCCTGCCTGGATTTCACTCTAATCCGGGCCGATGAGGTGCAGTGCCCTCTATTGTATGTGAGAATCGCAAATCACAGGAGGTGTTGTCTGGAGGAGAATTAATTGTGCATGTTCCACCACTCCCTTTTGTTCATTTTGCTAAAATGTAGGCTAATTCCAAGTAAACATGGCTGGTCTTGTTGACTCCAGCAGTGCGAGGAGAACAGACAGATTCCTGAATGAATAGAGTGTGGCTCCCGGGTTAGTGGATTAGAGTCTGTGTGTTAAGGGCCTCTCCCGGGCATGCCTCCGGGACAAGGACATTATCCACATGACACATTATAGGCTCGTAGGCAGCTGATTAAAATGGGCAGGGATCTCTGGATTGAACCCCACAAAAGTACTTTTGATGTGATCAAACTAGTTTAAAGAGGCTGGTTGTTAAGGTGTTGAAGGGGATATTTAAAGCTCCTTGTCTTTAGAAGAATTGTAGTAGACAGTTAGGCCTTGTTAGAGGGGTGAGGCTGATGTAATACTTTGACACTGTGAACGTGCCACTATATTTTAAAATATTATAATTTCTATTTCATCCCTGCAAGACAAATCATAATATTCCTCCACTAATTGGTATAGACTTGTGCTGCAACAACTCATTGCACCGTGATTGGCTGGCTCCAGGTTGGTTAGTTAAAAAAAAAAATCCCAAAAACCATTAGATTGTGAGAAAATATCCTGCGGTGATCTTTCCTCGATTTAGATCAGATAGTGGCGTTTGTCTGGCGCTGTAGTGCACTGTTGGGATGGCGGGACTGAGATGCTAGAGATGTGGAGGAGGGCTTTGAGATAGAGATCTCTGGAGTGGGGTGGGGGTGGAGGTGGAGAGGGATGGTAGCATCAGTGGCTGCAGTGATAAAGCTGAAAGCAGTGGGACGAGCTGGGAGTTCTGTGTCTCTGATGTCTGTGTGTTCTGTCTGTTCTGCTGTGTTGCCCTGTGGTCGGCTCCTGAGGAGAAGGCCAACGATGGATGAGGCCTGTCCCCTCGTTGCTTTTGTCCTCTTAAGGCGGGTGAATCACAGGCCTGTCAACAGCACAACACCACAGCCAAACCGCAACTGAACCCTGTAGCGTATACAGAGGTGCACATGCAGTCGCTGCCACAGCTCCCTGCAGCACAGCGGGCATGTTATGATTCTTTGTGGCCACGGTGGATTTACTCCTGGGTTTTTTATGGTTCTGAAATATATACGAGGCTTCATGAAGTCAAGTTTTCCAGCGAGGAAAACATCTCCTCGTGTGGCTAAATGAGTCATTGCCGTAATACAAGGCCAATATTAGTGCTCCTGTTGTATATTAAGGATTATGGGTAACTTTTCTTCTAGAGGTTGTGTTTAGGATCCAAAATGACACTCTGTTTACATTGCTGCTTGTAAGGAGTTAAAATGGCCTCCTTGCTTACACACAGACACACACACAGACACACATTACAAATCGGTAAATATTCAGCTAATGCTGTGTGGAAGTGAAGATTCAAAAGCCATCGGATGAGATGTTTTTAGAAGCACGGTGCTCTTTCATGTACCGACATGGATCCATGGTGAGGGTGTTGTACGGTGACTTGTGACAGCAACGTTTTTATTTATTTATTTTCTTCTTCTTTCGTTTCCTTTTCTTCTCCGCAGCTCAAATCGAAATAATTCCCTGCAAGATCTGTGGAGACAAATCATCAGGCATCCATTACGGTGTGATAACATGTGAAGGCTGTAAGGTAAGCATCAAGAGACCGAACCCGTTTGTGCCAAGGGAGGTAGTGTGCCTGCGTGCACGCAAAGGGACAGAAGAGCTCAAAGAGGAAAGACTGGGAACGCCGGGGAAGTGCCGAAAGTTGCTTGCGAGGAAAAAATACACTTGAAAATGTTGCTGAAGTTTTGCGACGATTTGGAGAGGGACTGCAAAGCAAAGACACGCGGAGTGTGATCATTAAAGTGGTCAAGCACCGCAGAGGACATCACAGAAAACCACAATTAGTAGGACAAAGTCATTCCTCTGCCTTGCTTTGCCTTTCCCTCCCAGGGACGTGTCTTTTGCTGTTTTTGCTTTTGCTGCAGCCTGCTCTTCTTGAAATAAAATGATCAAAAGCACAGTGCTTTGAATTATAGCAGATTGTTGGCTGTTTGCTACAGTGTGTTGCTTCTATTGAAGCCACCTTTTGTACTGTTTCAAATGCACCAACCATTCACAGTGAGAGGAATTTTGTGCTTAGAGTGTATTCTTGTCCCCATGCTTGTCACCAGGCACATCATTAGCATTCCTCAGCCAGCCTGCACCTTTGCTGTTTGCTCCTGGTTATATATGTGCACGTGTGTGTGTGTGCGCGCGTGTGTGTGTGTGTGTGTGAAGGAGAGAGAGGCAGACAAGAGAGGGACAGAGAGAGTTTCCTTTCCTGCACTCTTCTCCCTCACATAGGAGCTTGCAGGGACAAAACACTAAAGAATAAACTGCTGAAATCTATCTTTAATGACTGCTAATTAGTCCAGGCAGAGAGGCCTTTAATGATATGTGCGAGTACAAAAGTTTGGACCATAAATCATAGCATTATTAAAGAGTGCTGCTTGTCACTGGCAGTTTTAGTCGGTTTCCATAATGGCTTCTATTATAAAGCAACTTGGCAGCTGTCAGCTGTTTTCTTGTAATTAAACAGCCAATGAGCAGCTAATTAAGACATATGTGTATGGAGCAGTAGAGTGGGGCATGTTAATGATGTGCTGGAATCAATTCATTAAGTCAAAGGATGAGGAATCCGGTCGGTGTGCATTCACAATCCTTTAACACCGCGCATGCCAGTGCTGCGTTAATCAACACTAATAACCATCCACTGTTATCATTCCTACCCAAACACAACACCCTCATGCTGTACTCACGGTTGAAATGCAGCACTCCTAAGATACTACAGTAGAAAATATAGTCACGGTAGTATTGTTATGTATCAATTTCATATTAATAATTTAAAAAAAACACCACTTGGAAACAGTCACGGTCAATGAGTAATATGTTAAGCACAGTGGTAAACAGATCACTTTTTACAGAGCACCTTTTAACCTTACTGGTTCTATAAAGCATTTTACATGTTTGTTATTCACGCACACACATCTGAAGCAACTTGGAGTTCAGTGACTTTCGCGAGGAAGCTTCAGCATGTCGAGGACGTTAGCGATTGAACCCATATGATTAGCAGACAAACCTCTCTACAACCTGAGCTACGGCTATGCTATTGACATGGGGCATGAATTGATCCTTCGAGATGAAAACACGACTTCACTCACACAAGTTTTTCCAGTAACCCGAGCTGTTTCCTTGTCTGTCCTCTGTTTAATGCAGGGCTTTTTCAGGAGGAGTCAGCAGAGCAATGCAGCTTACTCCTGTCCCCGTCAGAAGAACTGCTTGATCGACCGCACAAGCCGCAACCGCTGCCAGCACTGCCGGCTGCAGAAGTGCCTGGCAGTGGGCATGTCACGAGATGGTAAGTCCTCTATGGAAGAGGAGAAGCAAGTGGGTGGATTTAGCAGGGTGGCATGGTGAGTGGTGAGATGTGAAGAGCCCCGGTTCAGGCTCCTGTGTGGGCAAACGTGTGCTCCGCTAAACCGCCTTTGGATCGATGCTTCAGGGAAACTGTTGGACACTGACCTCCCCGTAAAGGGAGCAAAAAGAGCTTCCTTGTGGCAGTGAAAATATCAAACTTACTGAGAAGCAGCTCTAATTTACATTATCAAGTCAGTCTATATCTTTTAGCAGCTGTGTATTTGAATCTCGCTGGAGAGACAAAGAAAATCTGTAGGAATGAGATGAGATAATGTCGTTATTCTCAAAGGGGTACAACAGACATTTCCAAAGGAATTCTTGGCACGAGAACATGTTAAGCTGTCAGTCTGTGTTCATTCTCTGCCAGTAGTAGGTGAGCACTATGTCTGTGGGCCTAATTTGTTGCTGTGATAGAAACTAGGTTTGATGAAATACAAGGTTGTTAGAGGTTGTCATTAGTCCTGCTGCAGCTGAGATGCAGTAATGGGATCACACAGGTGGGGGTGTGTGCAGAGGGGCTCCTGCTGTGCCAGGCTGGTCCAAACTAGACTGGGCTTAAGAGATTCTATCAGAACAGAGCAGAGCCATGCCATTTTTCTGTAAATGGCACAGAGGGATGTGCACAGACATGTGAAAACTTGAACGGAGTACAAGCGAAGAGACTGGTACAACTTCATAGACACACATGCACACTTATTAAATTAACACAGAAGTGCATTAGCACCGTGTGCGCAGCTATCCAGTATACATTATTACATGCACGTATGAAGACACACTCATGTATAAACACACACTCTGGACAGTAGAAGGTGACTCTTACCTTCACTGAACACACCAGAGCCCATCTGCCCGAACTCTTCTCTGCTGTTCCACTCACTTTCCACTGTGCATACACACACACATACACACACTGTGACCGGCTGACTTATTGCCAGGCCCCCAGAACACCGGCCAAGAAGTCTCATTCACAGAACCAATGTTTAGTCTGGAAACCTTAAGGTGGGAGGCAGACACTTGGGCTGTTTGATTGTCTGATAAGCTTTTCTGGTTCCTTTCCACCTTTACCTCTGCATTTGTGAAGCTGCTCATAATAATCTCTAAATCAATATAATTAATGCTGATCCCCCCCTAGATAAAAATATGTTGTAAATTAATGGGAATAACCCGTGGCTAAAATATATGGTGTGCCTCTTTCTGATAGTAAAGCACAGTTTATAGATGAAGGGTAATTAAATTGCCTAAGACTTTAATTTCTTCCCAAAAAATTCCCAAACGTGTGAGAAAACTCAGTCTGTGCAATTCCATTGTATTTCCTAGAGACAAGTGTCAGTATACTTAAAGATGAGGCAAAAGAGAATGCCATATAATTTAAAATCTTTTACTAGGTTTGAAAAAATAATCGTATTGAGTGTTTTCTCCTAGATGGACTGCTTTGGGGAAGTGTTGAAATGAATGCAAGTTTTCTTCAGCTTGAGTGTAGGCAAGCTTTTGCCTGACACAGCATGCATATGGTGAAATCGAGAGCACAGGAGAGGGGAGAAAGTGGCTCGACTGTAAATTACAGCAAATCAAAACAGTACAAATCAGATCAAAACTGGTAAATAACTAACAATATATTTATTTATTTCATTATTTAATTGGTTACTTTAATGTAAGGCATTTGGGGGAGAGTGCTTTGATAAAACACTGATTCTCAAAAAACAGTGATATTCTATGTACGCCCAACCCGCTAGTAAAACTAGTAGTGGTTCACAATCACTTGACTGTGAATACAATAAGTAAATTAAACTTAGTACATTTATTTTACTTGATGCAAAGATCCTTCATAGAAAGTGCCACCAATTCTGAGTGTTTTGTTAGTCTCACACTTGTCTTGTCCTGCTAATTACAGCAGTGAAGTTTGGTCGGATGTCAAAGAAGCAGCGAGACAGCCTATACGCTGAGGTCCAGAAGCACCGGCTGCAGCAGCAGCAACGTGACCACCAACAACAGCCTGGGGAGGCGGAGCCACTCACACCTAGCTACGGCCTCTCTGCCAGTGGCCTCACGGAGCTTCACGATGACCTCAGCGGCTACATGGATGGTCATACTCCTGATGGCAGCAAACCAGACTCAGCTGTCAGCAGCTTCTACCTGGACATTCAGCCATCTCCTGACCAGTCAGGCCTGGACATCAACGGCATCAAGCCGGAGCCCATCTGCGACTTTGCCCCAGGCTCTGGCTTCTTCCCCTACTGCTCCTTCACCAATGGAGAAACCTCCCCCACCGTGTCCATGGCTGAACTAGGTAAGGAGCAGCAGCGAGAGAGAGGGAGAGGCAAAAGGCAAAAGGAGACAGCAAAATGAAGGAGAGGGGGGGAACAACTCAACCGTGGGGCAAACGACACAAAGGTTGCTTAAAATAGCAGGAGGTTGGAGACTCATCTCCAACACTCATTAAAAGAGCCTCTTTTTTGTAATTAGTTTCCATTAATTAGGGCCAATCAGGATCCAGCAGGGCAGGCGTCTGGGGAAATCATTTTTTTAGGCTCCCCTGTGCCTAGGAACTCCTTTTAACAGATGTGTTTTCAAAACCATTTAAATTCTTATACTCAATATTTCTCTCAGAGAAAATGTGACCTTTGTTTCAGTGAGTAACGTGGCACCCCTCCTCCTTTCCATGCATTTGTGTCATAACTAGATTGGCTTTCCCTCAACCTTAAGCTATGAGCTTCCTGCAGGCAGTAAAAGGAAATGTCAACAAGCCTTTTCCCAGTCAAAAAAAGCCCACGCGTATCCGCCTCTCCTCCTTCACGAAGGCTCAGTAAATAAATCTTCTTTTCCTGTGGCATATTTCATCAGTGAGGTCTTCACTTTCACATAGCCTTGTGAGAAACATTCGAATCTCAACTGTGATCTTCCGTCTTTGTGACTGCTTGTGTTTCAGAACACCTGGCCCAGAACATTTCTAAGTCACACATGGAGACATGTCAGTATCTGAGAGAGGAGCTGCAGCAGATGACCTGGCAGGCTTTCCTGCAAGAGGAGGTGGAGAGCTACCAGAACAAGGTATCTTTACCACCGCTGTGCCTTTCTGGGTCTCCACAGCAGTTTCAGTAATCAGAATCATTGTTTTAAAGTAGATAACCCATTCACTGTCCTATCTGTTCTTAGCCCCGGGAAGTCATGTGGCAGCTGTGCGCTATCAAAATAACAGAGGCCATTCAGTATGTGGTGGAGTTTGCCAAGCGCATCGACGGCTTCATGGAGCTGTGTCAGAACGATCAGATAGTGCTGCTGAAAGCAGGTATGACAGCTTGTCAACATGGCCTGTTGCCGTCAAACTCACCCACCACTACCAGCCCCTCCACCCCTCTCCTCTGGCATTGTCACAAGGGCGTAGCTGACCTGACTGCACAAAGCCCTCTTCTTCACAGGCACAGACAGTGTCACAGAGAGGAGACCCCACCCCGCCTGCTTTCCCTCACCGTCTCTGTCTCTCCCCGTTTGGCTCCGTTCATTACATACATAACAAAGGCAGACACAGCATTAGATAAGTCATGTGTTCCCAAGCTCAGATAATACCTATCATGCCTGCCGCCATTTCTCTCTCCTTTTCTCAAGCATCAGCGATGTCTGTTTAAACTTCTCTTAAGAGGATGCACTCACAGAATTGTGTATATATAACCCTGCTATGGCTCTTTGCACACAGTCACCTATATTTATAGACAAATACAGACACACATCTACCTCATATCCAGCAAACAAACAGCTCTCCTGGGTCCTTCCCTGGGTGTTTCTTTACATTAGCACAGCCCATACGAATAACGAAATACAGAGCGAGATCCCTTGTCAGACATGACATTTTAAAACAGTAGCATCTCCCTTGGAGGCAATAATGGCTTCAGTTACATTTTCTTGATCCTCTTATCCACTCCCACAGAGTGGTGCAAATTATACAACACAATAAACACCTATCTATCTAAATAAAGGTTGAATGAATAAGCACTGTCACCAATGAATGGAGTACAATTTTTTATCAGGCATGTCATTATGGAAGAATAGCCTTCTGTCGATGATGTTTTCATCTGCAGAGGCTTTTTTCTTCTTCACTCTGACAGCAGGCTTCTTTATTTCAAAGTGGTTGTGTTAGTCATATTGTAGAAGATTAGCACAAAGCTAAATCATGTGTTTTGCATGGCTGACTGATGTGTAACTGTTGGGATAAAGGAAAAAAACAGAAATAACAAAGCTCAGATTCAGCATCTTATTCCTGTCTGTCTCCACAGGCTCTCTGGAAGTTGTGTTTGTCAGAATGTGCCGTGCCTTTGACACGCAAAACAACACAGTGTATTTTGATGGAAAATATGCTGGACCTGATGTGTTCAAGTCATTAGGTAAGTGGAGTGGGTTTAGGCACGTGTGTGTGCGCGTGTGCACTCATGCATTTGAATGACTGTGCATGTGTGTATTTTTGTGCTGCTGTGTTTGTGTGAGTGTGTTTAGTTGTTTTTTTTTGTTTTTTTTACAGTGTATTACTCCTTTCTTTGTTGTAACAGCCAGAATTAGAGTCTGCTGTTCTGTTCTGCACAATGCTGAACGCCTCGAAGCAAACACTCATCCCTTCCTCACCTGGCATTGCTGTCTTTTCAGCGGTTATTTATGGTAGAACAAAGATCTTAGTGAGGCTCTGCTGCATATGGCTCCTGTAACTGTGGAATAAATAAAGCCAGACGGAGTGTCTTTAGGGAGAGTGCTATCAAAACTATCATTGATAGCCTGACATAAAACATCTCAGGCGAAAGCAAATAGAATTTGTGTCAGACTGCCATATTACTGCTAAGATGTCCCGCCGTGGATTTTTCCAGCTACCTTTTGACAAAAAAAAAAATGTAAATGCATCCCATAGTGGCTGAAAAAGTGGAGAATTCTGTTTCTCATTGTGAGTTTGCATTCACTATCATTGTGTTTGTATACGAGTGAGCATGTGTGTGTACTATACCAGTGTCCTATGAATTCTGTGCCGAGAGGTCCACAGTGGGGGAGGCAGAGTGATGGGCTTCCCGAGCTGCCGTGGCATCCGCCTGTCTCTCTCTATCTCCGATAATTGATTTAACTAAAAGCCTCAATAGTGACCTCATTTTGGCTTGCATAACGCCACCCAACTGCCAAAAGTGACTCGTCTGGGAGGCAAAACTCAGTAAAAGCATTGCCTGTTCTGCTTAAGACGCTCCCATGTGCTGTCAGCACGCCGCTCTTTTTCATTTCTCCCCCTTTCCTCTCCCCTCCCCGTGTGCCTCTCTCCCAATAAAGATCAAGAGTGAATGTTGTTCTTTGGTCTTCCATATCCTAAGCCCCCTCTCTCTGTCCTTTGCTGCGGCAGGCTGTGACGACTTGATCAGCTCCGTCTTCGAGTTTGGGAAAAACTTGTGTTCTATGCACCTGTCTGAGGATGAGATCGCCCTGTTCTCCGCCTTTGTGTTGATGTCTGCTGGTAGGTGTCATTCACGGTGCAAAGAGAGGGTGAAAAAAAGGCAAACATACATTCACCACAATAATGAACACACTGTTGCAGTCCTATTTTTTTCTGATAATTAAAATCTTGCATTTCAAGAATTGTGTTTGGCTTTGAAGAGCCCCACATGTGTTTTACAGCCACATAAAGATGTGACTATTTTCCTTCCAGACCGGTCCTGGCTGCAGGAGAAGGTGAAGGTGGAAAAACTCCAGCAGAAGATCCAACTGGCCCTCCAGCACGTCCTGCAGAAGAACCACAGAGAGGACGGTATACTTACAAAGGTACAGTGCATACAGAACACACTTCATCCGTTATCCCCGAAAGCTGGAATTCCCTGCTGTTGTAGCAATTTAATCTTACACTGCTTAGGATCTTTATCCACTGGCCTTGAAACATTTTTAACCCCAGTAGATTAAATGAACCCAGATTTCGGAGGAAACATTCATAATGTGACATGAAATACCTCTTTTATCAGTATATGCTTTGTTATCAGCTACACCGGCTCCTTAATATAAAGTGTCAAGTTTTCCTTGTGCCTGAGCGCTTGTCTCAATATTTACAAGTCTGTTTGCCCCTGTGTGAGACGGAATACACTGTAGGGAGGAATGTTTTTCACTACCATTGCTCCATGTCCTTGCCTCCCTGTGAATCTAAACAGCCTGTCTCCTCTCTCTCCACAGTTGATATGCAAAGTGTCGACACTGCGGGCGCTGTGCAGTAGGCATACAGAGAAGCTTACAGCTTTCAAAGCAATATACCCAGACATTGTGCGTGCCCACTTCCCCCCGTTATACAAGGAGCTGTTTGGATCAGACTTTGAGCAGTCCATTCCCCTTGACGGGTAGCAACCCTGCCAGGTGCCAGTGTGCCCACTGTAGGGGAATGTGGAGGAGGAATCTGAGACACTTTACTGGTGCCCTGCACACACCAGAGCGGACAGATGGCACACTGTTCAACTTCTTCTTTTACATTGGAGGGTAGGGCTTGGGGAGTTGATTGTCAAGGTTTACCATATTGAATCTAGTTCTCTTTGTAAGAATTGTGGGACCCGACACCCCACGGGACATGAAGAGGAGATAGGAACAAATCATTTCTGTTTGGTTGAACTTGACCCTCTTATGCGCTTTTCTAACCCAATTCTCTTCATTCGTCGTTGTTTTCACTTGATTAACTGCATCACCCCCTATCATTCTCCCTTTTTTTTTTTTTTTAATCTGCACACCTGGCTTCTAATCATTATGAACAATTAATGAGACACCTTTGAAGAAAAAGAAAAGAAAAGCTGAAGACCTCTTCATTTAGAGGATGACCACATCAGTATTATTTCCCAGGTTACACTCCCGTAACAGTTCTGCTTTCTTTCCATGGTCAAAGCTGTCACCTTTTTACGCAGAAAAAGTGACAACAACAACAAACAAAAAAAAGATAAACGCGCACACTTTGGTCAAGTTCAGCCTCTTTTCTCTTGTGCTCAAGCCGTGTCGTTTGGGATGACGCAGTGCTTGGGATGAAAACTCACGGCGACTTCGAGGGAGGTTCCATTGGCATGGCGTTGCAATCGGCACTTCTCTGTGGACAATCGTTTAAAAGAGAGAGAAAAAAAAGAAACCTAGAATTCTGGTAATTCTAATGAAAACGCAATGATTTAAGTTGTCAAAGACTCCATCCACCATTGTTGCATAGTGAAACCATGTAAGGCCATCTGCTATTAATCCTTCTCTGGACAGGTGCCCTGGAGAAGCACAGGGCGCCAATACAATGAAAAGGGTCCATTCCACCTGTTTTATAATGTACTACAGGGTATATGGTCATAAGTACTTACTATACAGAAAAAAGTAATGTTTATAGAATCTATTTTAAATAACATGTATGATATTAGTAGTTAGACCATTCTTAATTGTTGAATTGATAAGGCACTTTTATTTACACCGTTCTTTAATTTAAGACTTGTATATTTACCTAGTGATGTGTTGCATGTGCACAAGAAATACAAGTTGAATCATGGATGCAGAGGTTAGTCCCGGGAGCTGCAGATGTTACTGGTCTACTGGAAGCGTACGGGATGTCTGTTAGGGTGGCTGGCGTGGCTGCCGGTTGGCGAACAAAAGAGGCGTGGATGAGAAGGCAGGTTAAAGACACTCCGTCGCTTGTTTTCGCAACAACTGCCAGTGCGACGCCTGTCAAAATGTAGCTGTGATACTCCTCTGAGGGGAGCATGCACAAACATAAAAAATAATACAAAAAAACAAAACAAAACAACCTTGCGGTGATGTTTTGTTTTTGTTGTGAACAGATCTGGATTTCATGGCATCTGTTTCAAGTTTTTGAAAATACAAGAAAACTTAGGTGTGCTCGGGTGACAGATTTTGGGGATTTTTTTTTTTTTTTACTAAACATTTGCTTCTCATTGTACTGTGAAAATCTGTACATTTTTCTTTAAGGCTATAAATCAACCCAAATAGCCATGTGGTTGGACTGGGAAATTCACATGCAGTCTCTAATCCAATTGTTCCATCTAGTGGAAGATAAAGATACAGCAAGCGAGTTAACAGCCTAATGGCAAGAGACCCCGGGGTCTAACCTAAAAAGCACATTTACGAGCCTCTGTAAGAACATTTTCAGCGTCTTTATCTGCCTTCTCACCGCAGTCTCAGCCCGGCAACGCCACGACAGGACACAGAAGAAACAGTGAAGGGAAAGTGAATATTCAAAGCCTTGTCTGGTTGTAAAGCTTCTATTTTTGTAACTTGTTTTGGTTAATAAACTCACGAAAGAGAACGAGGGAGAGAAAAAGATGTCAGGTAGCACTTAACTATATCCCTGCAATAATTAGACTAGCCGTTGTTCGTATGATTAGGGGAGAAGCATAAAAATGGTAGGACAAGTGCTATTTTCAGAATGCTTTGTTGTTGTGCTTCTGTTTTTGTTGAGTGCGTCTTTTTTGTCAGTGTGGTAGTAAAGTGGTAGAAAAAAGAAAAAAAAGAAACAACCCTGGATGTGCCAAACAATAGTCGTTGCTTCCGCTTTTCCAGTCTACTCGTCTGTAATGTAGAATGGATTCCTAAGACATTCCAGCAATCTCAGTAGCGGCTTTTAGAAAAATCGTTAAGAACAAAACAAAAAAAAAGAACAAAAAAAGAAAAGACTAGAAAAAAATGATATCCCTTTAGAAACCCGACAAAGCATGTTAACACATCTGTCACCAGTCTGTCTGTAACATTGAATCCAGTTGTTTTGTCTTTTTGTTTGTTTGTTTGTTTGTTGTTGTTTTCCTTTTGTTTGCACACTATCATTCCTCTACCGTGCAATTTGCGCGAGGCGTTAATGCCTTGCGCTGTCACCCCTCAGGGAAGAGTTTCTTCTGTGCTTTTCTGTTTGAATTCATTAGATTTATAGTTTAGTAGATATTTTTTCTTTCTATCGTTCTCTCTTTTTTTTTCAGGGACGTTCCATGAGAAGTGGTTGAAAATTCCGATTTGAAAATTCATCACAGAGTTGTTCAGAATTTCACATTATTGGTGTCCTTAAAGGGCCTCCAGCCAAGTCGATTAATGAAAGCAAATCTTCTTTGTAAAAGAAAAACCCATCAAACCCCATCGCATTTACAAAGTGTAGTTTTTCAGTACACGGCATATTTCTTTCACGCACACAAAATAATTTTAAAAAAAAATCTGTTTTGGTTTAAAACGGTGTCATCAGGGTCTTTATGAATAATAACCCTCTTTGTTAGGAAACCAAATATTCTTATGCAATACTAAATCTGTTGTGTTTTGGGTTGTTAGTAAATATGCTGTACCTAAGTAATAATATCTGTTAACGATCCAATGCTATTTTGGATATGCACAAGCCCTGTACGACTAGAAAACCTCAGTCTCAAAGCAAAAGAAACCCAGTCTGGAACACTGCTAGACAATCCGGTGTTGAGAGGCCCGGCGGCCCGCCAAGAGCAGAAAAAAGGATTAGGTGCGAACGCTCAGGGAGGTAACAGGTAGACCGAAGAAACGGCTCGCTTTCCTCTGGAGTCGCGGAGCATTTCATTAACTTTTTTTTGGGTTTTTTTGGTGAATTTATGAGATTTTTTTGGAAATCTTTAAAAAGCACTCAAATGATGAGAGGAGCTTGGCTGAACTTTTTCTATTTTATTTTTAATTTTTTTTTTTTTTTTTGGCGTAGCACACTGAACATTTTGTTAGAAAATAATGAGAAAATTGAGATTTGGCTGATTCTTTGTCAATTCTTTTCATTTTGTTTGTTTGTTTCTTGAAGATTATTATTTCTTCTTCAAACGTTATGTGATCACGTAAACAATATTCTGTCAAACATGGTCAGCCTAAGGTCTACCACTAAAAAGGGGTTCTTATCTCATAAAATGTGTTTTGTTTTTCATTTTAGTCAAGTAGCTGGTAATGTGCTCTACAATGTATAACAAGCAATATGCCTTGTGTTATAATTACGGGTCTCTACAGTGCAGCCATCATCTTTTTTCAATTGACTTTATTCATACAGTTGATTTTTGTTTACTCTTTTTCTGAACAAAAAGAAGTAATAAAGCCCAATCACTCTATTTTTTAATCTTCTTAAGGTTCCGATAGAGGGAAGATTGCAGGAAACGGTCACCAAACACACAGATGCTTGTGTATAACTATAAACTACGCCTTTACACGGGCCTGAAAAGTGATGTCTTTCTGTATATTCTCATTCGAGATATCCCACTTTAAGCGAGGGATCGATGCTACTTGTGCTATTCAATCAGTGTATAGTATACAGTAAAATGTGCTGGTCCTTTTGTCTCTGCTCTGTTGTCTGTAAAAAGCAATAGTGTGTGCGTGTGTGTGTGTCTGTCTGTTCTCACAGTATGTGAATATTTAAAAAAAAAAACCCAGACAAGGCTTTAATAATTACAGAGGAACAGGGTCATGTGGATGAAGAGGTTTTGATCTTTTTTTCTTTCTTTTTTTTACATTTTCTAACAAAAAAGAAGCAAAGGTTTTGAGGAATGCTGAGCTCGATCCATCCATAATAGTTGTAGATTTTAAAAAGCATGACATAACGCCTTCGACAATTCACGGGTCTCAAAAGAAAAAATTCTTCGCTATCAGTTTGTTGGTCCAAGCCTAAATTGAAATGAACCGAGCCAAAATGTGCACTGTAGATTGCGTCTTCGACCGTAAATTGTGAAGACCGGCGTTATGTCACGCTTGAGGTTGCCGGTGTGTCGCCCAGAATTGTGAGTCAGTCGTCGCATTTTAACAAAACCCATTTTCCAAAGCACAGGTGATAAGACTTTATGATTAAAGTTACGTTTAAGAATATAGTTTAAAAGTAACGAGACAAAACAATGAAAAGCAACTTTTAGCCATAATCGAATGTCAAGCAATAATATATGTCTGTGTATTATTTTTCATTCTTTTGTGCATAATAAGTCTTTGAACATCTGCATGTAAATACACCTCTTATTTATCGCCATTGGGTTCGGTTTTATTTTTGTGTTGATTTTGTGGATGTTTTCTCTTTTTTTTTATGTTTCATCTGTACATTTGACCAGTTCTGTTCCCAGGTGGAGAACTAAGAACTTGACACGGCCTGTGTGCTGTATATCTTATTTTCTCACTCTCTCTCCCTCATTCTCTGCTGTTTATTCACCATATTTAATATTATTATTGATCACATGTATAAAGGTAGCTTTGTAACTTCTGTCTGTATAGGGTAAGAGGAAAATACTGCTACTAAGGCCTACCCAGTGAAAAAAAAAAATTTATCTGTTTATCAATGACATCATATTGTACGATAACTCTGTTTCTACTTTGCTTCCCTCCTTTAGGATTAGTTTGATAGCGATAGGGCGTGCTGACATTTATTTTGTGTTGCCCTGATGTGTGGTGCTAGGTAAGTTAATTTTGTGAACCAAGTATTGATTCCTAAGCCAGGCCGCCCTATTAGTTCATTGATTTCATCGCATATTAATGTATTATTGATATTAGGACTCAACGAATAATGATAATAATGATAATGATAATGATAATAATGAAAATGAAAATGATAGTGGTAAAATTACCCAGCCAGTACCTGTATCAGTGTGCTAGACTTGGGATAAGGCACTTATTTCCTTCTGACTTATATCAAAGCTAGTATCTGCGAATTAACAAGCTTATTAAGGTCGCTTTTCTGGTTTGTGGAAGAATTATAATATTCAAACTGAAACAGCAGTATTGGATTTTTTTTGTCCTTTTTCCTTTGTGTGATTGTAAAGAAAAAAACACTCACTGAGGCTAGTTAGTTTGTCAGGTTTTAAGATACTATTTACCTCCCCGTGTCTGCATTGTTCTTCACCTGATGCAGGGAAGTGGTGCTTGGATTTCATTTTACAGAGCCTCGGTGTATGCTTTTGTTATTCCCCATTTTAAGACTATCCTGATCCTGAAGCAGCGGTTTCTCCAGAACCAGTGGCACAAGCCTTTTGCACCACACTGAAGTGTTAAAATGTACACGAGAGGATTGCCATTTGAAGACAAAGTTGACCTTTTTCTTTTCTCTCGACTCTGTAGCAAATATCAGTAAGAATATGCTTGCAATAATACACAACGTATCACACTGAGTGCCTCTCGGTGTAACAAAATGCATACATGGTTTTGATTGTCCTTTTTTGTTGTTGTTTTTGTGGTTTTTCCAGATGTGTACTGAAGTGACAATGTATTTTGTACATGAGGGGGAATTGTCGCTCGCTCATGCTTAAAATGTTTGTTTTTTTTGTTTGTTTTTCTCAAACTCTCTCTCTTCATGTGTTGTTCATTCTTTTTCGCGTGGGTTGTTGTTGAAGGGTTCCGATGTGTAGATGGTCTGTTTAGAGTGTACACGTCACCCCTCACGTCATTTCGGAAACATAACTGGGAACGTCGCTTCTCGTTGGTCGACAAATGCTCGCGGACGATATTACAGAAGTGTTCTCCTGCACATTGTTTTGATTTTTCTGGTTGAGCAAAAAAAAAAGAAAAAAAAGAACTAAACAAACAAAAAATACCTAACAGAAAGTCCACATTTCTTCATTTTCTGTTAGTGTTAAATCTACTTTTTCTTTTTTATTTCACTGAGGATGGAAGATTTACTAATGCATTGTATATTAAGTATTTGTATGTGTTTGTAAAACAGACATACGATGCATCTGGATTTCTTTAATGTTCTGTGTTCAATGTGCCCTCGGTCTGTTGGGGTAATTTAACATAAAAAATGGGGTGGGTGCGTGGGGGAGGGTGGAGCAAGGGTGGCTTCTTTTTTTTTTCCATGCAAAAGCAGTACGAATTACGGAAAAAGCCGAAACTAGTGTGTGGTTGTCACAAATTTCTAAGTCACATGTTTGCTACTGATGTAAAATGGGGACAGATGATCATGTACCTTTTTATCCAGCTCTTTTGAACTCTCTTTAGCAGGTAGTCTATTCACAAACGTAGTTTTGCTCCTTCTTGTCTGATTCTTAAATATGAAAATAAGTATTTTGATTCATTTTGTAAATACGGCTGTAAAGAAAAATAAGAAATTTAATGTTGTCTTTTAAATACTTTTCATTCTAATATGAATGTTGTTATATTGTACTTAGAAACTGTACCTTTAATATTACCTTTATTAAAAGTGCATTGGACACATCGATTTTAGATGTGCTTTATGTGCTGTTATCCCATAATAAAATTTACCGCTTGTAATGGGCTTTGTTTTTTCCCTGGCTGTTTATCTGTCTCCTGTTGTCTGCTCTCTGTATTCAGCTCACACTAGAAAAGTTAAACCGCACGTTCTGCCGTTACTTAATCAGAGTGACGAGCCTCACTCCGCTAGAAACTTTTCTTAATGACTGAATTATGTGGACAATACCCAGATCTAAATAAATCTGTGGTGACTAAAAGAATGCAAAATCTGAAGCTTCTCCAGAAATCTGGATAATCATTTCACTTGTATTAATTATTTTAATGAATGACTCTTTATACATTTTTCATTAAATGTTTTCCATGTAATACATTTTAGATTTTGATTAAGCATTATTAACTGCAAAACTGTGGAATAATATCCAACATTTCAGATTGTTTTTCTATATGTGCTTACAGTCATGTGAACTCTATGCAGGCCTGTGCAAAGTTAAATGCACCCTTGTTGCTTCCATAGGAGTTTAGAGGCTCATCAAATGCACTTAATTAACTGAGCATCAGCAAATGTGATCACCTCTATAAAAGCAATGATGGCAGTTTTCTGACCTGCAGCATTTCGTTGTGTGTTAATACAACAGCATAATCTTCACAGGTGTGGACATCCTAACAAATGCAAACCTCAGAGAAAAGAAAACAAGAATTACTCAGACTCTACAGGACTCAGTATGTTAAATATTAAAGTTTTTGACAGTACAATTAGAAAAAGGCTGAATATTTATGGCTTGTTTGGACGGGTGGCCAGAAGAAAGACTTTTCTCCCTAAAAACAACACGACAGAATGCCTTGAGTTTGCAAAGCTGCATCTGAACAAACCACAAGACTTCTGGAACAAAGTCTTCTGGATAGACAAGATCAAAGCGGAGATGTTTGGCCATGCACAGCATCACTTTTGGTGAAACACAGCATATCAGCACCAACACCTCATACTAGCAGTCATGCACGGTGGTGGAGTCCTGATAATTAGGGCTTGTTGTGCAGCCACAGGACCTGGGAACCACGAACTCCTCTGTACAGTGTACTGAGTGGTATTCTAAAATATGAGGTAATCTGTCTGATTGCTGAAGTTGGGGATGGCAAGAAGACAATGACCCCAAGAACAGCAGCAGGTCTACACCAGAAAGGCTGTAAAAATAAATTAATCAAGGCATTGCAAATGGGACTTTAACAGAGCTTTGCCTGCAAATCAATGAACTGAAGCAATTTTGTAAAGAAGAGTGAGCAGAAATCCTTCAACAATGATTTCTTCAAGTTATTGCTGCTAAAGGTGGTTCCTCGGGCAACAAAATATCTATATGGACGCCAGAGTTCAATGGAAAAAGCAAGTCTCTTGATTTTAGAAAAGACCAATAGAAGGGTTTAAGTTTGTCAAATGTTAAATAGTGCTATTACTTTTGGTGTTTTTGATCTTAGTTTTCATACACCTCAGCAGAGTAGTGGAGCATGTAAGCTGCATTCAGGTTAATGCCTGAGACCGCTGTGGATATGAGCAAGAGATCCAGATAGGTCTCCCTATAATTATCTGTACTAGAGCTGGGACTCGTATCTCCAGATATAATAAGATTTTACAGACCCCAAGATAGCAACTAACAGCGGTCTCAGAAACCACACAGAGACGGGGCTCAGAACTGGACAGCAAAGGTTCTTTGGACATTATTATTACATGAAGGGAATTACCTGCTCGTAGCAAAATTAGAATACAGCATGCTCTTTTCCCCTCACTTTGCTGAAAAAAGGTCTTCCTTAATTCAAAGTAAGGAGAGTTATTTGTAAACAGACACCATGGAGATGTTTTAGGCTGTTGGCGTGAACACACATTCAAGTGTATTTTTCTCTTTCATAGATGGGCAGGGAAACTGTTACCGAGCACTAAAGCAAAGCTGCAAAGAAATGTCATCTTATTTGTAACCAAATACACACACACACAAAAATAATAAAATCGATTGATTAATAGTTACCATCCGTTAGGGGGCAGCAATGCACACAGAGCGGTTAATGTCAGCAGAATTTTACCAAGACGAATACTGTCGCTCAACAAACGTGTGTTAGCCAGATAACACTAAAGTTAACAGACAGTAGTGCAGTTTTTCCTGTGGACCGCTGTCACAGACCACCATGGAGCTCACATGGTACGTAGCATTCTCACTGCCACTGGTTTCTGTCCTTTGAATCCTTGTGGATATTATTTGTCAGCTTGAGCTAAGTACGCTCGCTACATCAAGTAAGGATTAGCACATGCTGGCTAACAGGAGTTGAGAGAGCTCACTTACGCTTTGTGCGGCGTTGACTTAACGTTATTTATATGGATTCAAATCCCATTTAGTGGCTACCTTAGGAGTAAAACCTTTAATGTTTAACTCCGAACAGGAGCCGAAACATGTGCTTACAAAACGAGGCTGCACCATGTTATTTATCCTTGGCTAGCTGTCTGTCAAGCTGCTTAAATAAGACAGGAAGTTAGAGAACTGTTAGACACTTCCACCATTTAAAAAAAAAAAAAAAAATCTAAATAAATGTTGTTTTACCAGTTAAAAAAATAATGTTGTTTCTATATTATTTCGTTTTTCTCGCTCATTTTTCCAGTATGCTGATACCGTTAGCTAAACACTAGATTTTGTATTGTTTGTACCTGACGTTACAACTTTAATATTTTTTTAATTTTTTTTTAATTTATAATCAGTTCTGTTCAAGAATTCATTATAACAACAACAAAACAACTTTTATATTTTGAAAGGGAAAACAGGAAGTTGCACCTGAGAACAGCTGCGCAACATTTCTCTCAGAGAAACACGTGTTTCACTTTGTTTACTCTCTGTTTGGCGGAAACGTTGATTTGATAATAATAAGACTTATACCAGAATTAGAATTATATTTGTGCAAAAAAATAGTGCATTAAAATATATTTTAATATTTCGTTTATTAAAGTAACTGAAAAATGAAATCAAATTGTGTATATATTACATTTTTTGGATATATTGTGATATTGCTATTATTATCACTGGGATTAAAAAAAAACATCCATAAGTTAAATATGAAGTTGGGGTATTTTTTTCGAAACTTTGAGTCAGATACCTTGAAATTGCGACACTAAGTCAAACCTTTAAGAAAATAACTTCAGAAGGTGTTTTCCCCCCCATAGTCAGTAAATTTTATTTATAAAATACTTTTTTTAAAGTGAATATTGAATATTTATACTTTAGTTAATTATCTGTCAGGTGGCTTTTTTATTTCTTTTTGTCTTACATAAACAAGTTTATCTACCGTAGTAATCAATATTTTTTAATATACAACAGCAATATAAAAACACCAGTTAAATTCTAGAAACGTTTGGCACTTTGGACGGGTTTAATAACAACATAGGGTCTCTAATATCTTTTATTTTTTCATTTTAAATTGAAGGGAAGACCACCCAGTTCCTGAAGGACCTTTCTTTTCCAGAGATGTTTATGACAAATATTCCCTTGCACCTAATATCAGAGAACTGTGGGCCTTTCTCCGAGGGTATGCCATTAAATTAACAGTTAAAGTAAACTATAATTTCAAGTGCATTTACACTATCTGTTTATTCTACTCGTGTTTTCATTCTCCTTCTTCAAGTCCTGTAGAGAATGCCAAAGCCAAACAGGAGTGTGGTGATGGGGCTGCAAAAGTCTCCCGCTCTCCTTCCACAAATGAAGCTGCAGAGTTTAAAGACAACAGTTGCATCAGCAGCCAAGCATCCTGCTGGGACAGCTGTGATAGTGAGGATCTAAGTGCAGACAAAGCCGTTGAAAGAACAGGAGACTTTGAGGATACCAAAAAATCAGGAGCAGAGCAGAAGCAGATTAAGAAAGATGCTCCCTTTCCCGAGCCCAGGCTCCCTTATCCCTGCCTGTCCAACATTTCTAGCAAACAACAGGAGACATTTCTTGGTTTTTTAATGAATAAGAAAACCAAGGATCCTCCAGAGGTATCAGCATTTGCATCTTAATGCTCTTAATGGGAGCTTAGTCCTGGTAGTTGTAATTCCATTACTTGGGGAAAAAAGACCCTGATTTTTTGTTTGCTTGTTTTTTCCAGGTCTTAAAGGCACGAGTGAACAATGAAGTGATGCACTTCAATAGCTACCTCCAAGATGTGGCTAGAATGTGTGCTGATGACTACAATTTCATATCACAAGGAGCTATGCAATATTCAGAGGTACTGATACTCCATCAGTTGCACCTCTCGTTAGCTTTATGTGGTTTAGTTCATAAGCAATGAAACACAAACCCTAATTGTTTTTTCTTTGTTGTTTTTAAGGAATTTTTAAGGAGCTGTTTGGAATGCATTAGGACGCTTCCCCAGTTCTACCAGATCCACGAGCTGACCAGTTTAACAGGAGGGACATTCGATCCAGGGCTGGCGCTGACCTTTGAAAAACAGCTGCTGAATATGGTAATGTACATCTGCAGCCGCTTTTCAGTCTCAGCAGTATCAGACTACAGCCGTATATAATTTAGTTGTTCAGAAATTAAAATGTCTTTTTTTTTCCTTGTTTAAAATTTTTTTATCATCACTTTGATACCTTCTCAGCTTCAAGTGTTGAATTGCAGAATCAGTTTTTTTGCTGTTGATTAAGTTTCTCTATTACCATATTTCTTCCCTTTATTTCTCCAGGGCAGTGTGAATATTACAGACCACAAGATAGTGCCTGCTGATGCACAACTTGCATGGGATTATCAGAGTGTTTCATCAGAGAATCCTCCAGCTAAAAAGGCTAAGGACATGCATGCTGTAAGCAATTGTCTCACTTTTTGTAATTGCTCCATCAAAGTAAGCCACAGACACGTTTTACTGCTAGAATGAGATTCATGACCTCAGGTCTATTGAAATTCTCTTTCGCCTCTTGCAGTTTTCACCAAAGACACCAGAGGGTGTTCATGTCTTGCTCAGCAAAATTAGACCTTATTGCATTTTTCTGAAAGATGCCAGGTCACACATGTTAATGTCAAACCCCGTTTAACTGTAGAAAGTTGTGTATCCACCTGTGTTTGTTTGACTGATACAGAAGATTTTCTCATGTTCTGGTAGTGTGATTTATTTATTTTTTTGTGTGTGTGTGTGTGTTTTGTTTTTTCCCCTCCCTCTCCAGACTGTCAGTGGTGATGGGAATGCTGAGAAGCTCTGTGCTTGTTATGAGCCTCATGTTTGTTTGACTCGAGATGCCTTGGTCAGGCTGCTGGACAACCATGGCCCTGAATTTGTGGAGCAATGGGAACTGCCTGTTTGGGTCAAATTAAACCAAGGAAAAGGTACAGCACACATCACATGCTGTCGTACTGGAAGTTAATTAGAGCCAGTTTAAGTTTTACTTCCAGCAATTAAAAATGTGCTATCATGGTGAAGCGAGAAAAAAATATAGATTACCCTTTTTAAACTTAACAGGTTTTAAATTAAATTCTGTTTTGAAGAATATAGGGCATATTATGACCTAACAAAAACATGCTGCAGAATTGAGCTTCATAGGATTACCAAAAAAGAAAAGAGCAGAAGACATGTTCACATTTTTTAAAAGTGAGAAATAAATTATATGTTTATGAGACACATAGAGTATCTAATACCTCATTGATGCTCACTGTTGTCACCTTCATGAAGTGTGGTGTGCTGCAAAAGTGACGTCACAACTGCTGGCACGCATTACTTTAGCGTCATTTTAGCTTGCTGTGCACCTTTTGTAGTTTTGTAGCCTTGTGCGCGTGCCAGTCATTACTTCCATTTCACTGAAATGTCAGTACAGGAGCTCACAAATTTGAAGAATCTGTAACAACATTGCTGTAACAGCTTGAAAAGATGACACTTCCTGGCAAAAACTGGCAAAAATGTCTTTGCTTCCTGCAACAAGACTGTGAGGACATCACAGTTGGTGCACAGCACAGCCAATGTGGTGACCATAAACTAGGCATTAGGTAGCTATTGTGTGTATTGATGTTATATATGGCCTGACGGTGGTACTGTTTCACATGGCCCTTTTTATTCTTATTCACAGTCGGTAATCAGAAGAAGACTGTGTATATAGACTCGCCACTCCTGAAGACTGAAATGACAGTAAGAGAAAGGAGTCATATCTATCATGAAGAGAGTTTGAAGCGGTCCATCAAGAAGAATGGAAGTAAAAATGTGTTCCATTTGATGACAGAGCTTCCTGTAAATAAGCAGAACCCCTCACAGGTATGTTTATGTGTAAATTAACTGTGGTAGTGGTGGTGTTATCTGGTCTTATTTCATTAGAGCAATTCTTCTGTTTCTGACATAGGAAATTTCCCAGAGGAGTGAAGTTTCTCTGGAAAACAGTGGTCTGGATTTTGAGGTGGATCTCACCGACCTGGAGACATTTGGAGAGACGTCAAAGTGTAAGAAGATCCCAGATGAACAGGGTGGTTATATTAAAAGTAAAAAAGATAGAGGGTCCCCACTTTCAAAAAAGATTAAAACGTTCAGTGAAGAGATGAGCAGCTCCTCAATAAAAACTAACGACTCTGTGTCAGAGCCAGCTCAGCAGGTTTTGAGTGAGCACATTCAACCAGGGACTGAACAAGCAAGACAAGACCCTGCCCTGCAAAGTGATGAAGACCAAGCTTTTACTGGAGACTCGGATGATGAGAAACTGGTCATTGATGACTCGATGTCTCCAGTGAACACTGTCCCAAAACAAAGTAAACCTCAAACTGTAACGTGCTCTGCAGACCCTCCAGTTGTTCCTGCTTCTGAGTCCACCCCTGAAAGTTCAGAGATGTCTTCCCCTCAAAGAGTTACAAGGGCCAGACGGCAAACCAAAAGAGCAAAGGATTCTGGGGACCAGCTAGGTGAGATCCTGCGCATGCAGACAGCCATGTTCAAGTCTGCCAACGAGATGGCCAAATGCTCTGCTAAGTCGCCCACCCGATGTGCAGGGCCATCAGTTCACTCTCATCCAACATTGCTGGTTAAACCGTGTGTGTCTTCATTTTTGGAGAGAAACCAGAGCAAGGATGGCGAAACCTGTGTGGTTCCCCCCAACTCTTCATCCCTCAGTGCTGACACTAAAGAACATAAAAGTTAGTGTTGATTGATTTTCAATATGGTGGTTTAATTTCTGTGTGACGTGATTACCATGCAATGCTTCATTGACTCTCTGCTCCTTTATTGACCCCCTCAGAGCTTCTTTCACAAGACCTGCAGGCTACAACAGAAGATGAGCAAGATTACGAGGTTCCTGTTGAGGGCAGCCTGTTTTATAAACTCTACAGTCTGCAAGACTTGTTACTCATGGTGCGCAGCTCTGTCTCTCTGACCCACACGAGAAAAGTAGGCAGCAGGAAAAACCAGGTATAAACATTCATTCTGTATATGCACAATCCTCAGAATGAGATTTGTTTTTAATATTGACATTTGATCTGTCCCAATAGCATACACCAGTGCATGTCTTGCCTAAGCTGGAGTACCAGTTGTGTTATGGTGTTGAGTGCCTAACCAGGAGCGAGGTATGCAACTTGTGGACAGAGACTTTGCTTCACTCCAGCACAGTATCTTACATAGGTAACGTTTTTATCCTTGTTACTTTCAAACTTGTTGCTTTGAGATACTATTAAAATGATGATGGTTATGTTCCACACATGGTTCTAAATTGAGCTAAAGGAGGGACCCTTTGGCTTTCCTTTTTTTAACCTCGTTGCCAAGGAAATAGCCAATGTATCATTTAGACAGCTTAAAACAGGCCACAATACAATCAGTGGGGCAGATCCTTCCACAAACCAGAGAAATAGTCTTCAGATGACTCATCGTCCTCCTCTGACTGTAATGGTTAGGTTTACTTAGTTGCCATAGCTACAGCCACATGTGATCATGTGTTATTACAGTGAATGCAGTGTGCAAAGCTAAGCTAAGTGTTGTTTTGGGCTTGAGTTGCATTGTCAGTGTCTCCGTGCTGCTTATCTATGACTCAAGATTCGGGGAAAGACTGCACCTTTTGTCTGTGCTAGGTTCACTGAACTGACTCATGTAATCTTGACATGCATGTTCTGTGTTCCTTTTGCCTATTGGATTAATTAAACACCTTTATAGTTCACAAAAGGTACACACATTGGCACAAGTTTCATATGTTCAGCTTCACTGCTGTAAATGTAGCCATTCAAGAGAATGGCTAACAGGCCTGTGTGGCAAAATAATGTCTGGTTTTGCCACTAGTGGTAAGAACATTGAGCTATATGAAATAAATAATATCCCCCAGCTATTGAAATTATATGGTGCTAATAGACTTCCTTATTTACTTGGCTCTTTGTGGTTTATCATGTGGTTTGTCATGGGGCATTCTGCTATTGTGTATTTATGGCTGCTGTTGTCAGCTCTAAAACACTCTGCAAATGAAGGAAGACACTGCTGAAATATGCAGGCCTTTCCAGCTGGAGTGGGAGGCAGGGAAGGATCAAGATGAGAGGGGGCCAACGAGCATTTCTTAACACCCACTCAAGCTGGTTAACAATGCTGGCAAATCACCACAGACTAATTACTTTGTGAGCACCAGACATAGCACGGATGATGAAGTGAAGCTCTTGATGTGCACACTAGCTCTTGTTGTTCTCTCAGTTTGTCTTTCACCCTGTCTCCATGACTCTGTAGCGCACATCAATGCACACACATCAAAAGTAGCTCTGCTGCGAAAGCTGCCTGATGACTGGAAGCAGAACGTCTCCTGTGGGTTCAAGTGAGTGTTGTTTCAACAAATGTGTGTCGATAAAAAGGATTAAGCTAATCATCTCAGAATGATTGTGTTACTTAAGATTTCGAGTTTGTCTTCTTGAGTTTCAGTCAGTGTTGATAATCCAGGCCTTTTCATCACCTCTGAATCTGTTAGATGCCAAGTAAAGCAGATAGACTGAAACTTGCTGATGTCTCTTTTCCAGGCTTTCCAAGTCATTAAATATACTCCACCACCTACTGAAAAAACTTACTGGGTAAGTTGTTGCTGACACAAATTATATTATTACTATTTTTGTTTGTATATTGTTGTCATTGAGATCCTCCACCCAAATTTTATTTGATAATTGTAAGTGTGTGCACAGATTTATTAAAATGTACAAACATACATGCAGATACATTATATAAAGCAAAAACAGAGTTTATATAATTCTATCACACTTGAAAGTCAATATTTGGTGTGACCGCCTTTATAATTCAATACAACCTGGATGAACTCTTGGGCAAACTTTCTTTTCATTTCTTTAAGCAGTCTCCAGGAATCGTCCTCCAGGCCTCTTGAAGGACATTCAAAGCTCTTCTTTGAATGTCGGCTGTCTTTTGTTTTATTCTCTGTTAACATGATCCCACATCTTCAGTAATGTTGAGGCCCGGCTTCTGGGGAGGCCAAACCATGAGTGATAGAGTTCCATGGTGTGTTTTTCCTCTCCAGTTAAGCTTTTACTGCAATGACGATGTGCTTATGGTCATTTTCATGCTGGAAAAGGAAGCCAGTTGCCAATCAGACTCTTTCCAGATGGTATGGATATAATATCTGACAGCTCTTTTCTATCTTTTGTTAATCTTAAACCATGACTGAGCCTCCACCATGCTTTAGAGCAATAAGACCCCCCCTCCCTCCCTGAGTACTTTTTTTTTTTTTTTTTGCTTGCCCCATTTGGTTCCTTAGCCATCAGAATTGTTGTCTGAAGACCAACAAGGATACCCAATGGATTTACTTTGCCAAATGGATCATCGTGGCATTGCCGTATTGGTCCATTTGATCGACCTTTGTTTTTATTATTTATTATATTTTATTTTCAGATGTTACAGACGGGACAGACATGAGTGAGGGATCCCTCCCTGAGTACTGACACTAATGAACACAAAAGTTGATGTCGATTGATTTTCAATATGTTGGTTTAATTTCTGTATGACTTGGTTAACATAACAGTGCATCATTGACTTCCTGCTCCTTTATTGACCCCCTCAGAGCTTCTTTCACAAGACCTGCAGGCTACAACAGAAGATGAGCAAGATTACGAGGCTCCTGTTGAGGGCAACCTGTTTTATAAACTCTATAGTGTTTGGTTAAATGTTGATGAATTGAATGTAAAGTCTATACCCCAAGGAGTTTTTTTTTTTTTTTTCTTCAAACTTGCTCATCACCTTCAGGTTATCAGAAAGTTGGCTATTGATTTGTAAAGCTTTGTTTAAGCCGATGAAGTGTTCACACTGTTCGCTCTGGCTGCCTCGGGCTAAAACTGTGACGCAAGTCTGCCTTCATGTTTGCGCTGGAGAATTACTCAATCAGAGAATTACTCAATGACACTCGGTACATGTGTCAACTTCTTTGTCAGCGCTTCATTCTTCATCATTTCTTCCAAGAATGGAGAAATCATTGCAGTGCTACAACATGTTTCTGTGAGTGACACAGTCTCAAGGACTTTGTTTGCTTTTGTAGGTTAGAGGAAGGACGATACCTGATTGCACATAAATCGGGGGAACCGTTTGTGACCATCCTCAAAGCAGCACATGGAAAAGGGAATCTGGGGGGATACGACCTGCATCAGGCCCACAGCTCTGTTCCACAACCCCCGGCCTTTGGCTTTGTGCCTTGGATACCTGTTGATCCAGCTGTAGTCCTGCCCTTCCACCAGCAACATGGAAGGGTCCCCTGCACCTTTCCACCAACACCCATTGTGAAGGTTTGTATTCATGTTTTCGCTACAGTTACCCTGTTAATTCAAAACATTATAGGGAAAAAATCTCCACAACAACAGACATGTGGCCCAGGTTAATAAAGAGCAACAAGAGGAAAGGTTGCTATGTTTATATTAATATCTAGGAAGTCCCCACCCCCACTCCAGAGAATTTGTAAAAGCAAAAATAACTCTTCTAACAAGTTGAACCAGAAGCTGCCTCATATTTGTTAATGGCAAAGCCTAAAACTAACAGCAGGGACAAATACTGAGAAGAGTTATTGGCTTTTCTGGTTTAGATTCTGAGACATTCATTGGAGGTCTGTCTGAAATTTAACATAGCAAATAGCTGAACGGCATTCTTTATTCACTTACCGTAACAGCTTTTGGTAAAACAAGTTTTCAGCCAAGCAACTTTGAGCACTCAGTCCTTCTGAAAATGACAAATAAACATATTCTCTTATTGTCCATCCTACCAGAAAACCAATGGAAGCAACAAGAAGACGTGCAAGCAGAAGAAACGTACAGCCAAGCGTAACACGTATGTGAAAAAGCTAATTCAAAAGTCGTTTTAAGATCCCTTTGTTAATGTATTGTCATATAACTTCATGATTTGCATTAGGAGAGCTGGAGGAGGAGCTGCACATGCATGCCTAAAGAAATAAAAGCAAAGTCCTTAAATTATAAATGTGGATCCTGATGCACTTTTATTCTATATAACCTGTAATTTTGTTCAAAGGTATGTTTGTATGTATTTTGTTTACTTTTTGTGTGAAAAAGAGTTAATAAACTGAAAGTGATTTATAACGTTCGGATGTTTTGACTGTGGGAAGTTGGGATCAGACACACCTAGGATTTCTCCTAACGGCACAAGGCTTCAGTCACTTTGAATAGTGTGTGGGAAAACTTAGCTCTAAAACTCTGAGCTGCTGACTCGTAGCAGATTAGGGTGGAGTCATGAGTCCACAGAAAGGGGGAGGGAATCCGTCAGGGGAAGTGAAGTGGGAAGCCTTTTCATATCTCTGAAAAGTTGAGCCTCCACACCCAATCCATTTAAACATCACCAGGACAAATCTGTGCATCATCTCAGCTTTTACAGCTCAGGTAAGTGTGCTGGAATTTTTTCAACTGTTTGTTAATAGAATAAAAGGAAGTACGGTTCAGTTTACACTGCATAAAGCTTCAAGGAGTTTTAAGGAGGCATTTTGCATTCACGAATCATGACATATGACTTGCATTTTCACAGTTTGTATAAAAGAGTCTCACTTCTGTTTTAAGTTTCAGTTAAGTTTTAATTCTTCAGGTTCTTAAAGCAGTTTTTTCCCCTTGTCCACGTGTGAAAGAACTCAGTTGCCTTACAACATCGAAGTGCAGCAGCACATTTTCCAGGGCGTGTCACTTCGGTGTTTCTAATGCGTCTGAAATCTTTTACTAGAAACTCCTCTGAATGTGGCAGAGCAGTCAAAAAGAAATACCCATTTGTCAAAGGAATAAATTCCCCTGCAGTCACTCGGCTTTGTAAAAAGCAACAACTTGATTTAACTTCTCTGCCTTTGTTAGAAAGACCTTGCTTTACCTTCTCAAACGATTACATCTCCAGTCAAAATAAACATGGTCTTGTGCAAGTCAGTGATAGGATTATAGCGAGATTTGATTATGAGATTTTTTTTTCCCCACAACAGTGAAAATGGCTATGGTATCAGAGTTTCTGGGACAGCTGTCTCTCAACATTGGGGTAAAGTTCTGCTTTCTTTTTTTTCTTCTTTATCATGGCAACTCTTATTTTATCATTTATTTGTTGCATGTATATGTAATGTTTAACTTCTCCACCGGTAGCCTGCCACATTTAGCTTTAAGGGTGAGCTTTGTTTCAGTCACATACTAAAATACGTTCTCTGGGAAACTGACATTAGCTGAACTCGTGCACTCAACCTGACCTTTTGTGTGCCACCAGTTTCCTAATGGAGGTTAAGAGGTTAACAACAAAACAGTTAGTTTACTTCTTGCTTTGACTTCTCAGGGTCAGGATCCTTTGTTCCCCACTGTGGTACCTGCTCCTGACTTTGACCCTGATAAAGATGCTGCCAGGATAGAGACCGCCATCAAAACCAAAGGCAAGATCTCTCTCTCCAAAAAAAGAAAAAAAAAAAAAAGGAAAAAGAAATGGTGCTTGGTTCTGCAAATTCTTGCAACAGATGAGTGACTGGTATTTGTGAGTCAGCCTCGTGGCTTAAAATGTTTGGACCACATTGGGAACATCTCCATGTCCACGCCCCAGTGCTGGCAGAGCTGTGTTCTGGCTGCTGACTGAGAGCTACTGGCACTCCTAACAGCCCACCATCGTGCTGTGGTGAAGAATGTGTTCAGAGTGGAAAAATGTTTTTCTGCAAATAAGAATAGGAGGAAATTACACCTTATGCCCATGTTGCGTTTAAACCTTTACTCAGACACGATATTTGTGTATATCCATCCCCTCTTCTTCTTTTAAAAGGTTGTTGTAGGGATTTACTGATTGTGTCTTTCTTTTGTCATCATAACCTAATCAGATTTCTTAGTATTGTTAAAAAAAATTCATTCATTTGTGTAATTAATGTGTTCAAATCATGTATAATCAGGTGTGGATGAGCAGACCATCATTGATGTCCTAACAAAGCGGACATACGCCCAAAGGAGAGAGATTGCTTTTGCGTATGAAAGGAGGGCAAAGAAGGTACAGCAGGCCTAAACTCCTTCATGGCTTTAAAGCGCCATTCTTTGTCTTTTCAGCAATATGCCAGACATTAAGCATGATCAGGTAATGCTGTTATAATTTATATAGGACATGATCTCAGCCCTGAAGGGTGCTTTGTCTGGCTCACTGGAAACTGTAATCCTTGGACTGATGAAGAGCACGGCGCAGTTTGATGCCTCAGAGATCAAGGCATCCATCAAGGTAAAGTGTGGTTTGTTTGTTTTTTCTCTCTCAGGGAGATTTTGTGGAAGGGCAACACCGCCCTCTGCTGGAAACAAAAAGCCATTAGTCTTATGTCTTCAGATGGCTTTCAGGTGTGATCGTTTAAAATTCTCCTTTTTTCAGGGATTAGGAACTGATGAAGAAACACTGATTGAGATTTTGTGCTCACGTAGTAATGATGAGCTGGTAGAAATCAAGAAGGTCTACAAGGAATGTAAGTACACTTTGAAATCCTGTGTAAAGTTTAGATTACAGTTGAGGTTGCGTGCTTTTCATTTACTATGCATTGTTCTTGTTGTATTACATATCATATCATGTCTTAATCAGTCATAAATCAAGTTATGTGACTACTCTGGTTTCAAGAGATGGCTAAATCCCTGACGTGAAAATCTAATTTTTATAGTGTTCAAAAAGGAACTGGACAAAGATGTGGCTGGAGATACTTCTGGAAACTTCGCTAAGTTACTATTGGCTCTTGTGCAGGTGAGACGTAGCTGCATTGTTCCTTAAGATTTACATACATATAGGTGACAAATTAAAAGAAACTTTCATAATTACATCCATGCAGGCATTTGGTGCCAAATATAACCTGTAAAAGTGACTTTTCAGCAGTTGCTTGTGAAAATGACCTGAATGTTGTTTATTTTGCTGCAGACCAAGAGAGCTGAACCGTCCTCTATTACAGACTATGAAAAGATTGATGAAGATGCCAGAGTAAGTTGTTTGCCTTTGAATTAAACAGATTTTTGTTTGGGTCTTATATTCCCGTCATGTATAGAATAATAGAATAATTAATATAGAATAATTAGACACGAATGAAATTTTTTTGTTGTCCATGAACGGCTCTTTTCTGTGCCACAAGCTAAATTCTGGCACTGTTTAAGGATATTTCCTCATGCCTAGGCTCTCTATGATGCTGGAATAAAAATTAAAGGGACTGATGTGGCGACCTGGATCTCCATTATGTCTGAGAGAAGTGTACCCCACCTCCAAAAAGGTGCCCCATCCTTTTTACTAAGAGCACTATTAATACATGTGGATTTGTGATCCTCTGTTGCAAGTTGTGAAATGGACCCAGTACACCACTCAAAGATTTTTTTCTTCTGTGTCTTAGTATTTCAGAAGTACAAGAGTTACAGCCCCTACGACATGCAGGAGAGCATTGTGAAGGAAGTTAAAGGAGACTTGCAAACATCCTTCCTGGTGCTAGGTACACTTTAGCAGTGCATTTAGATTATGAATGAACGACAACTCCCCAGTTTTGGTTTAAGAATTCCTTTCAAAGTGATAAGAAACATATCTGCAGAATGTAAGATGTACTCCTGTTAATATTTGTTCTTTTTATTTGTTCCAGTTCAGTGCTTTGAAAACAAACAGCTGTACTTTGCCAAAAGACTCAATGAAGCCATGAAGGTACTCGCACTACTGTTCTTTTCCTTTTTCTTGAGATGTGGCTATTTTGAGGGCTAAACTGTTTTTTGTTTTTTTGTTTTTTTTTTTAATCTAGCAGATGTAAGAAATACATCTGCTTGTGAAAGTGTAATTTAGCTGCAGGAACACAGAGAATCCAAAGTTGACAAAAGTTATCTTACAACAGTGTTGCATCAGCTGCTGCAGTTAAGTTTGGAGCGTGTGCAACTTAAGTGCTGACTTGTGCTCGTTTCCTCAGAGTAAAGGGGCCAAAGAGAAGATGGTGACCAGAATTATTGTGTCACGCTGTGAGGTGGACCTGAGAAAAATCTGCTCTGAATACAAGTCCTGCTTTGGGCAATCTCTGCAACAGACTATTATGGCAAGTGAATTTTCTAACCTGCCTCTGGTCTATGAGTGATTTACAGTAAAGCTTGTTCTGTCATGCAGCATGTCTGACTTGCTGTTTCTGTTCCTTCTCCAGGAACATACCAAGGGAGACTACCAGAAGGTACTGCTTGGCCTCTGTGGACCAGGGCAATAAAAAGAGTCATCAGATGCAAAAGAGCCTCTTTATCCATAGCTGGAAAGCTGCGCTTTGAATATCAGCTGGAGCCCTCCTAAACTCATCTCATGTTTTCTGGATTTGCATTTGAATGCAACATTTAAGGAGAGATTTTTTTTGTCTTTTTTTTTGTATTTCATACATGAAGAGTCTGTGTCAAGGTTTGTTTGTTATACCAAAACGGAAATAAAGTTGCTTTGTTTGAACATTGCTCATTTTTTTTGCCTCAATGTTGCTTTATGTTTACATGAATCGCCACCAGAGGGCGATATATGTAAACGGTAAAAGCAGCTGCAGAAAGCTCTGCCCCTCTGTCTCTGGGCCTTACATTGCCTATATCTGCAGAAGGAATGCAGATATGTAAAAAAAAACAAAAGATATATGACAAAATATTTTTTTAACAGCAACCTTTTTACCCACCATTATTATCCTTATTCTTAATTATTGGGCATTTTATAAATATGTGAAAGGAAATGAAAATGACAAAAAACATTTTGTCTGCACAAGAAATGAAAATACATTTCTGAGCTTTGAATATAAAAAAAAAATACTGTATACATTTTCTTCCAATTCAGACATTCGATGGCAAGCCTCATTTGCAAACATAAAGATTCACGACCATAAAAACATTAATGTACAGTGTGAGCAGTGCTGCGTGTTTTCAGATAAAGAATTACAAGAAAAAAGCTTCGGTTTCCACTATGAGATTCCATCAAGATGATTTAATCATTAGTGTGTTTTTCTGTGTTTGTTTGGTGCTAATATTTTAATTGAAAATGTTAATTTTACCTCCGGCCAAGATGATTTGCATACCACTAAACAAGTGTCTATACAACGTGTTTCTGCTGTTTAGTTTGTGGTCTCTCAGGATGAAATAACCACCACAGTGTTGTCAAGGCATTTCTACTGAAGTATAAGGAAAAAAAATAGCCCCAAAAGGCAAGTTCAGTGCTGCTGAACACAGCGATGAGGAAAGGATCGGAAGGAAAGTGCAATAATCTTGCGAAAATAAAGCGGCGTGCTGTGGCTCAAATATGATAGAAGCCCATCTGTTACTGTGGGAGAAACCGCCTGATAAAATAATGCTTCTGTCAAATATTTTCAGTGGTTGAATGGCTGAGAAGAGAAACGGCTTCAAATTTTAACAAGGCGTCAGATTTATGGTCATTTTGTAATAATATTGATGAGAACATTAGCCCTTTGTGATGGTTTGTGTTTATGAGCAATAAAAAAATAAAATATAGCATAAAGTAAGATAAAACAGTATTTTGCAAAGGAGTGAGTGAGATTTATGCACGCATACAGTGACAGATTAATCTCTGCATCATAAAGGGAAAAGTACCACCATATTTTTCACTTTTTTTATATGGATGTACAACATGCTGTTCTGTTCAAGGCCAGCCCGTTGGGACCTCCAGCAAACCCAAGGGGAACTCTCTTCTCAATTGAAACGATGCAATTTACTGTCCCAAACACTGGCACTTCATCATTCAGGGGACTTTAACCCCATGAATGTCAAACAGAGCATGCTGGGAAGGAGATGGAATACCTCACATTACCATAACAACTAGAGCCAAATGACAAGCACTCTGAAGTCTAAAAGGTGAAGAATAATACCATATAATCACCTAATAACATCTGAATAGCAGAAGAGAGTTTGGAATACTTTATATTTAGGAAAAAGCTCTGTGAGGAGGGTTTTTTTTGTCAGTTGGATCCTGATATGGATCCTGTCAGGCACCTGTACCTCAGTGTCTTTAAAGGTCACACAAAAATCCTTTTCTTCTTCTACTTTCAAACATTTTTGTTAGTTTGATCGAATATGTGGAAAAAGCCCTGCACCCGCCCATCCGCCCCACACCCCCACCTGAGAGAAAGGGCCCGGGCAATCGCTTTAGGCATCCAGCGGCATTAAAGTTTCACAGTACAGCTGTATAGCTGCTGCTGCCCCGCCAGACATACCAACTGCACACCGGGAAGGTATTAGTTTGTGCTTTTTATTAATTAATTGCATTAAACAGAACTTCCAGTGTAAGGGACCGACAGCTTCTTCACGCTTGCCTTCACTCCTCTCTCCTTGACGCATCTGAACCTGGCTTAGTATATTTGTGCAGAGCACCAAAGGGTGTTTAATTATAGAGTAGGGGGCCACCAGGGTTTGATTTTAATTGTGTGCATCTGTGTGTGTTTGCGTGTGTCTGCACGTTTGCCTGCAGCTCTATAGGTCGCGGGCATACTTTAAATCAGAACTCCTACAGGCTAAGCTGGAAGACCGGGCTCCCTCAACACATCCACAGAGCCGTGAGAGCCCGAGTTTGATTAATATTTTCGTAATTATCATTATTTAATTCAGCAAAACCACAGCTTCTTCAGTGAAAGCGCGGCCTTTGTCTCTGTGATGCTGAATATCCTGGCTCATTAAGGGCGCGCAGAGATCCTGTATATGGTAAATAAGAGGCTGTGTCTCATGCTGCTGCCCCAGGGAGAGTTGGCACCACTCTGAAGGACATCTCCTTCTAAAGAATGGCGCTCTGCTGATGTTTCTCGGCTCAGACCGTAGAGCTGGATCCCCTGCCTCTGGCATCGTCAGGCCCGCTTCCTTTTATGAGGCTCAAACTGAGACAACAGCACAGGCAGATGAGCGCTGTGCACTCGTCATGCCATCAGGCTGCTTCCTTTGTACAGTCGACTGGTGATTGAAACAACATAAGAGAGCAGAATAAGGCCTGTCTCCTCTCGGGTTTTGGCTCCAGTCAGACCATCTACAGACACGAAAGACATATGGAGAAGTTTATAAAAGAGCTTTGTGTACATGCACTGCATTTTATGTCTTTGAAGAGTTCAGCTTCTGTCATTTTGAGAAGCCAAAAAATAATCTTAATAAGGTTAAACTTGAAGCAAACTGGGATGCTGCTGCTTCAGTTCAGCATGTTTGATACAGTAACTACTTGTAAAGTAGAAAAAAACCCATTTCTTTCTTAATAATTACGTCTTGTATCAATTATGTGTGGTACAAGTCACAATCTAGTTTGTTAAAAAGCTCGCCCCGAGGGGATAACTGGTATTTCACATACTGCAGTTTATTAGATCAGCAGTGTTTGATGCTCAGAGCTGGACTGTATGCTGAGTTTTCTCTTTGCTTGAAGCTTTCTCTCTGTTGCTATGTGCTGAAAGGATCAAAATACCCGGTGGCTGGTTAACCTGCATGCTATATATTCATACCGTCGCGTCCCAGGTTGGCCCAAGGAGACGTCCGTCATTCCTCTGCCTGTCCTGCCACTCCCTGGTCTGCCAAGAACGCAGCAAGAAATTTTCTGACAAAGAGCGCTCCTTGCCTACAGTGTTGTTAACCGCCTGATTTGATCACCTCTTTGACAAAAATAACGCACGCGCAAGCTCCCGTTTTATATCATGCAATTGCGCAAGATCCGTGTAAAAATACTCCTTGTACGGTTTAATCATTTGATGAGGCTGGGTGGCCTCAAGCCAGATGCACTAATGATAATTTTCTGTGAAGTGGTTGTAATAGTCTGGCCCCAGCTTCAGTATCTCTTCCGTTGTTTGCACATGCCACTGGATCAGTTTGTGTGTACTTTGCAGCAATGATAATAATATACAAAGAACTGCAAGGAGGAGGACAGTCTTTATCAGGGTGGCATATTAATGTTTATTTACACCGTGGCTAATAAGATGTGTGCTTCCGCAGTTAGGTGAGACAGAATGATGGTGGGTAATTAAACTGCTTTGCTTTAGATTCATCCATTATCCATACTCAAGCTTGCATACATAATGTAATAATGTTAAATAAGGCCTGTTGCGGCGGTGGGCGAGGTGACCATTCTGAGGTGTTTTCATCCCGCGAGCGTGGCGTAAATCAATACGGCGTGTCACCGCAGTCAAAATGTATAAAGATCCGTGTGATAAATTTTCGGAATTGTCAAATATCTATTCAGCGGCGAGTGAGATACGACCCTTTACATAATGCGGTTTTGCAAGAGCACAAACACACTGACGAGACTCGTTTGTGTTTCAGCGTTTGGCTTTCAACTTTCTAACCTGCTGGAGGTTTGAGACTGACCGAGGGGGTCTCTAATCCATATTGTCATGATGCTTAATCCCATCTGCTGAAGGCAAGTCCTGTCTTTAATGTCCTTGTCAGACTGGCCGCTGGACCCCAAGCACACTTACACACACACACACACACACATGCGCGCATACACAAACACAGGCTCACCTTCATGCAAGAGATTGAAATCAGCTAGGCAGACACTCAAGCATGAACCAAATGTCAGCGACAAGCCACAGGGAGAGAAGAGGGGCCCATGTTAATTATTACAGAGAGAAATCATACAGTTTCACCTGCAAGACATGCTATCCAGGATATCTGTGGATCATGAAGTCATTTTCTCTTTTTCCCCCCTGTGGTGATACTAAGAGGAGACTCAATCTCAATGAGTAGGTCTTTAAAAAGGAGTGATTAACTCTGTGATGGATGTGCCCCCCCCACAAAAAAAATCTTTTGCTTATCACATTATGAAACTGTGTTGTGTGTACTTCTCTAAAGCGAACGATAATGATATACAGAAAGGTGAACAAGTTGGTGAAACCTGCAGAGTTCTTTTGTTCATCAAAATGTCACGGATTTACAGATATTGTTTGAAGCCAGACTGTGAAGCTCTGCCCTTCTGACAGAGAAATGCAAAGTTTTGGAAAGGTGTCTACAAATTTCTTCCCTCTGCAGCAGCTCTGCTCTCTCATTTGATTTTGAACGTGGAGCAGAAAAAAAGAAGAAGAAGAAAAAAGAACCTGCCTACCTCCTTGTCTTCTGACAACACGCTTCCCATGTGACACTTAACCTTTGGAGATTTCCCATTCTCTCTGATCATTCACTGTTTGGATCATGTTAATTAACCCTAAGGCACAGCAGAGACTTACAGGCTTTGAAGCAGAAGAAAAACACCAAGAAAGAAGTAAAAGGAGAAGGGATTTTTGTTGTTTTCTGTTTCTTCATGGCGATTAATTTCTATATCCATGTGAAAGTCCTGATGGTGCCAGTGAGAATAATGAGTGGCGTGGGTGTTGGAACGGATGGAACATGGTTTGTGTCCCTGTCACCGTTAGTCCTTGTCCCTGTGAGGAAGTTGGCTGGACCAGCCTGACCTCCCTCAGGTGGCCATGGAAATGGAAATCAGTTCAAAAATAGAACACAGGATGGTTTTCATAGCCTTCAGCTTCCCCCCGAAAAAAAGAAAAGGGGATTTTTGTCTATTTCTTTTTCTTCTTTTTTGGCTCCTGGCATAAATGGTCTTTTCTGTAGTTGCACGAAACACACAAAGCAGGTTTCTTGGTGAAAAGTGCCACTGGTGGCAGGCAGAGCGATATCGCCCGAGCCCAAAGAATATGCTGTGCATGTGAAATTATTTTGTTAACTATTTCGCTCCTTGGTCTCATCTCACATTTGGCAAGGCTCTGTGAAAATCGTGTCTGCGCTCTACAGCAAGCAGGATATAAGCCCCTGGCCTTGATGTCTTCTGTCAACCAACTGTAGGTACAGCTAAAAATACGCTAAAGTCAGGTGACATACAGTACATATACTCTCGCGTCTTTAACTCTGAAAGACTTCCCTTGTCTCTCAAAAGCAGCCCTTTTTTCAAAGCAGCAATGGGTTGAAATCCACCACTCCAAAAACTGTGGAAATATTTATGAGGAAATCTGCTGGAAAAGATGAGCTGCAGCACAACCAGAGGCTTTATTCTCCAGGTTTTCGGGGCAAATCTGTTCCTGTGCTTCTATCTGACGCTTGTCTAAAGCACATAAAGACAAAGACAGGAAGTATGATTAGCCATGGAGAATAGAAGTGCACGGTTCCCTCCAGGATAAGTCTTGAGGTGGGACTGATCAAAGCTATGCCCAGAGACAGAAGGAGACTGAACCAGCACTTTTTCAGTGGCTATCTCTGCCTCAAGACTGGGGAAGAGGGGTGGGGGCTGTTCTATACATATTTTGCTTTTAACGTTTTTGCTGGAAAAGTTGCAGAACAATATGCTGTTAAACGTTTTATTGTAACTCTGCGAACTACAACTGTAAATATAATTGTTTCTGGAATGAGCATAAACAAGATGCTGGCAATATGACTAAAGAAAAAGATGATGATCTTTTAAAAAAATCAGTTTTAAGCATATCTATGAGCAGTATTTAGTAACAGAAAATCTAAAGATGATACAAACCTCTCTGGATTGTATTTATTTTAGTTTATTGTATTATTTTTTGTAAAATAATATGAAGCCTGGCTTTTTTACCCCTCGCTCTTTCTCTACAGTTGACGCCTTCAGTATACTCAGGTTATTATAATGTGCCCTTTTTAAATCCGTGGTCTTTTGTATTTCAAAGGTGCAGTCTCGCACATTTTATGATTTCCACATCACGGGCCCTAGTTACCTCCACTGCCTAATACAGACTAAGAAATGTCGTATTCCAGCTTTTACCCCTTTTTAGTTGAGGAGAAAAAGAGATGCAGGTATATTCAGCTGGCCTGAGGGTTCGAGACTGGAAGTACAAGGCCGCTCTGGCTTGTCATGGACAGAGTGTGATGAGATGCCTTCATTATAGCTGGTTTTTAAGGAGAGCTGATCTTTGTGAGTCTGCTTATATCAAAGGAATGGCTTTGATATCCCGGCCTCAAACACTTAGAGCTGTTGTAATGACAGCCGTCTGCTGCTTTGGTTTTTCATTGTTTTTCTCCACTATCATCATCAATATTTGATTTTTCTTCATGCAAAGCCTACACGTTCCTTTATGCAACCTTATGCATGTGCACACTGAGTCCCGTCTGTTTATTTTCACATGCTATAAGTGGGATCTCTTTGTAACACGCAGATGACTGGAAAAGTCCTTAAAAACCTTTTTTTTTTTTTTTTTGCCAATGTGATTATTTTTGTTAATTTACAAACTGAAGGTTCACATTCCTCCAGCAGAGCTTAAGCACAGAACTTACACTGTTTATTAAAATATTGTTAACATTTTGGCAATGGCGTAGTCCTGAAAGCACAAATTTGAATATCTGCCTCGGCCTGTAAGCCTCTAAACTAGGAGACTAAATATATACTTACATTTTATTTCAAAGAGAAAAAAAATCCTTTCTGGCAAAAAAGACTGGCTATGAAGAACTTTACTCAAGGACAGGAAGCACATCATTAAAATGGGGAGAAATATTAAAAAGGGGGAGATATGAAAGCGTGAAGATCTGCTCGCCTTTGGCTACTCTGACTTGCTTCAAAAACATCTTGAGATCTTTCCCTCCCTCAGACCTGCACTCTCCCTCGTTATTTGACTTTATTTGCTGGCTCCACACTGATTTGAGTTGTGGAGCTTTCCTCTAAATAATCAATCACATAGCACGCACCACAAAAGCAGAGGATCCCTATGAGGAGGCTCTTTTGCAGTATTCAGCATAAATGCAAGACCGAAAAAGTGAAGGGCACAAGTGATGTGGTCCCTTCATGTCTACTTGACACCTCAGATTTCATCAAAGTCCTCGGGTGTATGTGTCCTCGTCCTCAGACTGTGGCCCGGTTAGTCTAATTAGAATACACAGAAATGTGAATGCTGAAGGAGCCACCTCTCTAAAACTGTAGGTATGGAGGTAATTACCTGTTTTTGTGCTCGGCCCTCTGCCTGTCTTTTCTCTCTCATCATCTATGACATGGCACAGTGCTGTCACTTCGGACCAAAAGATGAGGGGACATTATCACATTACTCCTGCTCCCTCATGGATAATGGAACAAGGTTTGCATTTGAATGATAAACAAAATGACTTGGAGACACTGGGAAGATCACTCACACCTGCCCCTCCCTGCTTCTGCTGAGTATTATGCAAAACAAGGGGTGAGGATTTTTTTTTTTTTTTGAGTCCCATGAACTCATCCCTGTATCTCCCAGGCATGTTGGACAATTATGAGTCAGTAGAAGTAACGGCACCTTACTAATGTTATGCAGTGTTTGTGTTCACCGTCCTTTTATCAGAGCACAGCTGCTTTCATTTGCAAAGTTCTTCACCAGATACTGACATTAGCATAGACTTGCAACCGAGGCCCTTAATCAGAAAAAATACAAAATAAAACAAAGCATAATGGCTTCAAAGTGTCCGTAGGGCGATAAATAATTCTGGACCTTGTCGAAACGATCAGATCAAATAAGATAAAATGACATTCCGAAGCGCCACAGCGTACAAAGCAAATATATTTTCATTTGCGAGGGAAAGAATATTCAGCAGCACATAGCTGCATCGCTGTTTATTTTCATTTAGGAAGACTTTCAATTCAAAACAAACTAAAGTTATTTTAAGTTTATTTTGTTGCCAATAAACACCTGGAGGGAATGTTCCTCTGCAGTGACGCTCTGACGAAAAAAGGTATTTCAAGTCTCCTGAAATCTGCAGCAGCGATGCTGCTCACATAACACTGCCATGCTTGAAGAGTGCCTCCTTAGAACTGAGTCTAAAAAGAGAGCATTGAATATATATTGGTTAACATCCTTTAAAGGCAGCTACAATTAATGTGTGAAGCTGCGCTTGGATCCTTTGTGCCTTACACCTGCCAATCACCATGTTTGTAGAGCTAGATCACAGTCTTGTTTTTCCTACTGTATGCAGCTATGTATTTATTTCCACTGGTGTGAAAAGATTATATTTACCGGCGTTTTGAAGATGAGGCGTTTCTGCACACGCTGTGCAAAGACTTGCAAATTGCAAAAAGAAGAAAAGCAGGAGAAAACGGCACATGCAGGGCTGGAAAAGCAAACTGTGTGGCGTGCGTGTACTGAAAGTCAGAGCTGGCAAAGTATTCGCTTTCATAAATCTGGTGATTGTGTTCCCACTGCAGCTTTATCGTGTCTCCCTATCTGACAAGAGTGGAAACTGACTTAGCACTGCTCCTTTGAACAGATTCTCGCTGTCACCTGAAACCAAAAGGTGAAGCTTTTAGCAAGCAAATAAATCGGAGGAAGAGACTAAATCTTACCAGTTGGGATTTGCTATAATCACACCTAAAGTGCCTGGTCTAATCGACTTTCAGCATCTGTTTACTCTGCATGTCTTTAAAAAAAAAAGCCTGTGGTGTCTGGCTTGTTCTACAGGGAGTCATTGCGGTTCAGGCTTCGCAGTTCTCCAGCGGTTATTGCATCGAGAGAGGTGCCAATCCAGTCATTTCACCACCTATCCGAGACAGAGCCCAGAAGGCGCGGGAAGACAGAAGTCCCTGGTTAGGACAAACTGCTTCTTGTATCAATGTTGACCAGCCACACTCCTCGTGGCTCCCGCACATCTGCATCTGGGAGCTTGTCTAATCCCTCTTCTTTGTCATCTCAGGTCAGTAGATGTACTAAATTTCCACCCTGAGAATTATGACAAGGGAAATAAGCTATGTGAAGAGGAAATACACTGAGCTTGTGGATTTTAAAAAAAAATCACCTGCATGAATCCACAGACAAATTAAAGTCCAAGCCCAATTTGTCAAGATCATCCCAGCTTGATATTATCTAAGGTGACACGATTTTATTTATTTCCAGCTGGCATCAGGGCGATGAGGATTAAAAAGATAAAACATAGGCTTTTATGTATGGGCCACTTTGCTAATGAGATGGATTAAAATGTGCTCTGTGAAGGGAATTAATTTGCAACTGAATGGCAGTTAGTAGGCAAATGTGTATAGCACATGACACAAACCCCTGAGGGTATTCCATGGTTAGTTTGGTACAATTTAGAAATTACACAACTCGTTTACTAAATAACGGGCTCGATTTTCCCTGAACTGCATTCTTTAGCGCCTCACTGTCACACTTGACTTTCAGATGTGTTGAAAATAGGTTAGTCTATTCCAGTGAATGAAGCCTCCTGGTACTACCACTCACTGCAGTAATAGATAGCCATTTATAATTCATGAGATGGCTAGTCCCCCAAGTTAATTTTGCCCAAGGCACTGTTTACTTCTGCTTTGTACTTTGTTTAAAGTCAGTTGTTGACAACTCTTGTACATGTCAAACTATCACCGCTAATAATTGCTTAAGGAGATAGAACTTTTGCAAATGTTGGTTCCACCAGAGGTATATTCGCCTCACCCTATGCAGAACTTCTTTAGATGAATTTTTGATTCATCTCCTTCTCGCTCTTGACAAAAAGAAAAAAAAAGATGGAAAAAAAATCCTCTGTAATTCAAAGCAATAGCTGTAAGAGAAATTATAAAAAAGAATAATGTAGTATGCTCTTCATAACATCCTAGTTTTCATGTGAAATAGGAAATGTCTCTCTTACGCTCCCTCTCCTCTCCCACCACCCCCGCCTCTTTCTTACTGCTTCCACTTTCTTGTTTTTTTGCATATTGGCCAAAGACGGACTTGCGCTGCTAGATGATGATTGTCACACGCTGAGGATTGACAGAATCTATTGTAGGCGAGTAACGGCCTTGGGCGCTACCTCTGTGGGTCATCCCTGTTCGTCTCTCTCTGCGCTGATAGCGACATTCTCTCAATCCAGGCAGTCGCTTGATTAGTGCCAATTATCCGGGCTGTCACTTTCCCTGGTGAGAGTGGCCCAGGATGCTCCCCGTCCCCCACACTTCCCGTCTAGAGCGGACGTGCACTAAAAGTCTGCGCTCGTAGCTGTAGGCTGTGGGAATGATTTTGAATGCAGAGATGGGTGGGGCGGGGGATAAAAGAAATGAGGGAAGCAAGTTCTGAGTTTGACAGTGTGATAGCATTGACTTCCGAGACAGTTACAAGGGGAGTGTCATTTTCTCCCGCAAAGATGTCTCCCCAGGGCTCCACCATCTTCCATCAGTCAGTCAGTCATCAGCTTAATATTCAACTGTACACTGTCTACAGGACCCAACTGGGTTACATTCACTAAGGTATACAAAATTCACTTGTAAGTCTGTTAGTTTTAGTCGAAACCAGAGGTACCAACTTTAATAAAAGTGCAGTAAAATAGTATTAACAATAACAGCAGTTTGTCTAGAGCGTAATTCGTGTGACCGAAGAATCACTGCAATCTGAAGAATGAATGCCATAAATGTGCGACGCTAGAATCAACCAGTCCAAATACATGTGAACAACTGGAGCAAACACACCAAACAAAGACAGGGCGGAGATCGTAAAAAAATTCACAACATGCTAATAATTTTGATCAAAAAATGTTGCAGACAACAAAAAGCAACCTACATTTTTGCATATATAAAAAAAGCTATACGTCATCTGTTCCTGAATGTCTCTATTTAATTAGAAAAAGTCAGATTAGGCTCATTGTCACGCCACCTGGTTTAGCCCAAGTCTTTCTGCAGTCACTTCTTGGCTGTGCTGCACTGTTTTTTCCTGATTCCACACAACGCAATCACAGTATTTTCAAGCCACTCTTTAAACAGTGCTGCTGTGTATTTACTGATCTATTTCTTGCCTCTTTCATGTTGTTACTGTGTCTCTTGTAACTTCTCAGCATTCAGCAGCAGAGAAGTGAGACGCAGAGCTGCTTTAAACAGCAGAGGTTATCCTCAGTATGGATGTCTGCAGGGGGAGTAAACACCACTGGAGTGCGAGTGAATATTTTGTATGAGAGAGGGTATTAATTATTCATGCCAGCTTCATTGTGTATGATGATGTGTCAGGATGTTTGCCAATAAACAACAATATTCCTTGTAGGATTGATCCAATATGAAAAGTTGTTGAGCTAGTTCCTCTCGGTGTGAAAAAGTCTGACGAATGCAGTATGTGTGAGAGGTGGCACTGGCACTTATTTATGGAAATATCAATATTGTATCATAATGCGTATCCTCTCCGCTTAGTATAAACAATACAATCTAAAGGGGGTACTTTAAATCTGGACTGTGAGAATAACATTAATATGAGGATTAAGGGAAATGTGAAACCACTGAATACAAAGCTGTGTAATCAAATCGATCTGAAGCAGGAAAGTAAACTGGGTCAGTTCGGTGCTGGGATTTTTGGGATTGGCAGAAAAGTACACATAGAAGACAACAGCAAAAAATAAAACCCCCGCACCTTCTTTTAAAGTGTTTATTCTGCTCACAAGAATGCTCTAACAAAGTGCGGCACGCCCCGCTGATCCGGCTCGTCATTGGCTCTTAGCGTGGGGCGATGAGCCCGGCGTGTCTGTGGGGGGATTTTTGCTCCCTTTCATGGTTCGAGTGCCCCGCCACCATCTCCCTGTGACGCCCCGGGGAATACATCACCACACGGGCAGGACAGCAGGCCAGCACGGGCGTTATAATTGCCATCTCCTCCTAGTGCACATTGTGCACTGTGGAGCACGGTGATTAAATCAAAAAAACTCCTCTGCACCCCAGCTCCTTACCTCGCAGGCAAAACAGCAGGCTCCTCTGGGATGGGGTCATCATGGCCCCCTCTGTGTTCTCTGATCTTTGCAAAAAGGGGGGTCTAGTGCACACTGTTCACTATTATGTACTAAAGGAAACACAAGGAACCTAATGACTGTTCAAATTAAGAGTCATTTACAGTTTTTCTCATCCAAAACAATCTCACTCACAACTCAAATGTTGGATAAATATTTGAACTGGTGAATACTAAGCAGCTGAGAAAGGACAATGAATGCACTAACTCCATCCTCCTGAGTGACTAAACTCTTTTAATTACCACTATCACTTGTGTTGGATGATTCCTTTTTCATTCGTGATTTAACTCAGACAGGAAGAGCACACCTTCGATCATCGGCATCCTGATTTACATATGCCTGTGATCATTAAAATACAGATAATTCACCTGAAGCCATAAAGAAAATTAGACCAGGGTTTTATACAGAGTTATCGTCCTTGGACAACCTGCGCGCACACACACAAAACAGACCATTATCACTTGGGTTAATGGCTTTGTTAATTTGAAGACATTAACAACTGCTCGGCTGTCCCCAATGAATGTGTCATACAAGGCAGGCCTTGTATTGTTAAATGGGTTGCTAAGTAGATTGATTCCTTAGCTACAAAACACAGCAGTGATGTAGGCAAACAGGTTAATTAAACATTTACACACAAACGCTCAACAATCTATTGTACTCCTCTAATTTATGGCATCAATATGCACTTTCATCAGGATTTCTTTCTTCTTTTTTTTCTTTTTTTTTGAGAGAGGCATATGTTTGCTCGCTCCGTTCAAATTGGCACCACGCCAGTCTTACTGCACTGCTGTTTTTGAGGAGCAACTGGGACTATCGAGCTCTCCGCAGTCACCCATAACAGGGACGCAGCAGTCCCTCCGCTGCGCAGGGAGACAGTCAGACACAGATTCAAACACCTGCACCCACACCTCCACCTACGCTCCTTTTCATCTCCTGCACCAGCCAGAGGAAGCAGAGCCACTGATTCCTAATCAGCTTCGTCTCCACTTCCTCCACCTCTCAGCTCTCTTTGGCACACACACAAATCGGAGTGTACACATTTGCACACAGGAATATACACACACCCAGTCCACCACAGAGACTTCTGCAGAAGAAGAAGTGAAGCGCCACACCTCTTCCGAGAGAAATTTCCTTTTTTTTCCTCTTCTCATTCGGAAAACTCTTGGGGGTCACGAGGACAGAAAAAGTTCTTGCTTTTTGTTATTTTCGAAGAATTTCTACAATTGTGAGAGCAAAGTGGGATTTGGGCCAGAGGCGTAAGATAGTTTCCATCTTTCATGTATCCTCTACTGACAGAAAGTGAGCTGACAGGAAGACAACAAGGGAACAATCAATCACCTTTCTTTTCAACTTTCCTTTTTGCCCACGTACGTGTTGGTTAATTTCTTAACACGGGGATATATATATAAAAAACAGAGGCTTTTCTGCTTTTCTTTAGTGGTTGTCTAAGTGATGGAGCACAACTCTCCTGCAGTGTAACAACTGTGAGCTATGATGAATTCCAACGATCACTTCATATGCCAGGCCTCATTAGCTACGGATGTGTTTGCTTACAGCTTCGCCTAAATACCTCAAGTACTAGATGCGTGTTGTTTTTCTTTCCCCTTTTAAGTTCTCACCCTCTCTTATTCACACATGCAAACACACAAACACACACACATGCACAGCCTGGAAAAGCCTTTAATACACTTGCCAACCACGGGCCCTGGGTAAGATTCCTTGAGGGCGATGTGTATCCACAACAATGTTTCTCCCTCAGACATGTGGCATGGGTAAACAACACGGTTAAGCCTAAAACAATGTGTGTCCCTGATGACTGCAATTATTTATGAAATCAAACACAATTCAGCTCTCCGCCATGTGGGACAGCTCTCTACATCACTCAACAAATCTCCACTCTTTACTGCTCGTGATCTTATAATGCAATCCCGGCGATTACTACAAGTGTCAAACTCTTGTTATCATCAAAACAGCATTAATCAATACACTGATCTCCCACCTGCACTGAAAAAAAACTCACATTTTATCCATGTCACATGTACCTTCACTGCCTCCCCACCCCGCCCAAACCAAGCGAAACATGTGTAAACCATGCAACCTTCAGGCTATATTTCCTCAGGCTGTCTTTGTGGATTATAACAAGGCGATGGCTAAATTATTCAACTTTTGGTTTCTCATGATTGGATGAACAGTGCAGTGGGAGAAATGCCAGTGTCAAGACAGTATGCAAGCTCTCGGGACATTAGCCTCCAGTCAGCAGATGGTATGCTCACTTTGTCGTCCACTTTCTCAGCATTGCTTGTGAAGAGCAATTAACTAACAGCGCAGACACAGACAGACAAGTTCATTTTGTTTTCAAAAGGATTAGAGAGGTGGACCGAGGGAAGAGGCCATTCATCACATAGGCGCCTCTTTATCTCTCACATGCTTTGGACTTTAAAGGGTTTCAGGATTTTAATCAAACAGCCGTCTCTTTGCACTTTTAACATAGCCAGTGCTGACAAGCAGTGATCACCCAGGAAATTTCCTCAGTCTTAAGGTCACTGACCTTTGTCTTATCAGTGTTACCAAAAGTAAAAATGTGTGTACACATGCACTTCACTTGTCCAATAGAAGATGTCTAGATGTTTGTTTTTGTTTTGTTTTTTTAACATTTTGGTCAAATGCAAGTAAGAGCTTGAACTTGAAATGCAATCTACTGAGCTCCACAGATTAAGATTAAGGCTAAAGAATTAAGAAATATAGGTTTTTTTAAAAAAGTGCATCATGTAAAGTGCATGGCAGGATTTGCAGATGATGACGCTGCAGGCAAAGCCAAGGGTCTGCTGTGCAGGTCAGAGGTGTTAGCCTGGTGGCCTTGCAAAACTAGCTTTGACATTTCTAACACTGCACATTGTTTATGGTGTGTGATCATTTTTAAGACCCCATAAAATATACAAAAAGAACAATTTGCATATTAATATTATTATATGCATTGCTATTTTACCTCAAAATTATTCTGCAAAAGTATCAACTGTTAGTGCAACATTGTGAAAAATTCTGCAGATCGGCACAGTAAAGACATACCCTACATTTTCAGCGCGTAGGTTCTAACCTCGTAAATCACAGGCAGAAGATAAATATGTGAGGGCAACTAAATTAAATGGTACTTAGCCTTGTGAAATGCTCTGTAATAGATCTGAAGAGGAGGTTTAGAGAAACAAAAAGGTATGCATCCCCCTTTCTCCAGCCAGCGGTTGTAACCCTCACTGAGCTCCCTTAACACAGAAGAAACCAAAGATCATGACAAGACCTACTAGAAACATATCTCATTAGCTGCCTGCATACCTCTCCCATCATCTCCTAGCACCCTCCTTGGGAATATAGAAAGAGGGCTTTGCCTGCTCTGTCCCCAAGCTCTTGTCAAAATCTTCTTAATTGTGATTAATTGCATGGCCATAATGATTTCCTTTACTAAGTACAAATAATACAACAATGATAACAATATAAGCGGCAGAAAGCTTTCACTAAATGCTGCCGTGTTTGTCAATTGCAGGTGTGTTTTCTGCAAAAAATAAAGTTGTTGTTGAGAATATATTGCGTGACAAAAAAGAACAATGTTTTTCATATTTCCACAACAACTTGAAAAAAGCACCGCTTTGCAAAGAATGCCCTAGCTCCGGGCTCCTCTGCATATTGGAGGTTTTCCCTCTGTGGACTCAGTTGTTATGGATGCTGTTTATGGTGCTGCTATGACAAGTGTGAAGGGCAGGCATAGTGAAAGATGTATCGCTCGCTTATCTGCTCAGTGTCTGAATATGTTATAGGATTGTAAATGACCCCGCTATCATGACACGAGTGTCACAACAAGCGCCCCCTCCTCCCCCCTTTTTTAATTTTCATTCATTTAATTTTTTTTTAGATTTGACTCTTCTGTGATAAGTTTTTGACACGACGTGACAAACGCTGTTTGGGAGCCTAAACATCTGTAAACTCATTGAATTTGCATGCTGTGCTTGTGTTGGTAGGTTGTTATAAAACACTTCACATGAGATCAAATTATTATTTCTTTTTTTTTTTTTTTTTCCTTCTTCTTGTTTTGCCAAAAATTCCCATTCGTGACAGAAATTTTTCTTGAGTTTGCGGAAAGTCGTTGAACGAAAACAGGCAACTGTGAGCAAAGTAGCGGGAATGAGTGACAAGAGGCAGACTAATGATAAGGTTTATAAGTTTTGATAGTTTTTACGGCCTGCGAGTGGAGCTGAGGCACATCACTGAGATGTGCTCTTGAGCTGCACAGAGAACAATGTGCCTTTGAGACACTCTCACTGCACAGAAGCAGCCTCGTCCTTCCGCCTCTTGCTGCATATGCTTTATAGCCGACAATAAACCATTTTAGTGCAAAATAAATTGGGATCGTATTGAAATGCTGGCGCTATATATGTCATCGAAGACATACAGTTATTTTTTAGCAAAGCTGGAGAATAGTTTATCATCATGTGAGTGCTGCGATGGGTCTGTTCCACATCATTGGCTTCTCTTGCTTAGTTAGATTGTGAAGGTCAGAGTTCTCAAGCCTTTTATCGCTGTTTAACTTCGGAGAATTATCACATGGGCAGGATTTGGCTGATATATGCTGCACAGTCCTACCTCAGCATAGTGTCATATACATCCTGCATTTTAAGTTAAAAGATCTAGTGACATTATTTGGACCATGTCGTGGGGGAGAAATGGATAGAGGCCTGACCTCGCACTGAAACATTTGCATAGATGCCTTTATTTGACAAAAGAGATTTAAATATCATACATAAAAATTTGGTATCCCACAAATGGTCACGTCTTAGCATGTGTGTGCTCTCATTTCACAGTGCAAAACAAGAATCAGTCATCTAATTTAGCTGTAAGTGTAACCAATTGCTTGAATTGCTTCGAAGGGCAATTAACTGTTTACCACTGCAAATATGTTTTATAGTTGTTTAAGTCTGTGCATCACATTCACCCTTATTTTAAAGCAGCATTAACATTCAAATCATCTGCCTGGCCCGTCCGCGGCTGGTGTTAAAAGAACATCTTTGTCGGCATTTCCTAATTCAAAACTTAGATTAACAAGAGCTCTGGAAAAACATATTTGAATACTGACATTTTGTGGTTACATCTGTTTGGCTTTAATTGCTGTGTTGAGTTTTAAAACTTTGCAAACATAATTAGCGCCCCGGCAAATGAGAAGAGCATTAGCACACAGCACAATCACAAAATTACCATAAAGGAAAAAAAAGATTTTTAAGGTTTGCTTAATGAAAGCTTGAAAGGAGAAGCTTTCTCCCCCTGAAACACCAAGGTGACATTTTATTTCCAACTGTTAATTGATGTTCTGCTGATTAAAGCACATTTTATGCAGAAGACCAGAGGGCTCTATTTCTGGAAGCTATCAGTTCGCAGGCATGGATTGCAACAGAGTTACAAGGCTGAGCTGAACCTCATATCATTTTTTATTTTCCAATTGCATCATGGATCCAGTTTCTTCTGGGAAAGCTGCAGATAAAAGTGCAGATTAAAAGGACAAGAAAGTATATAATTAGTGTTTGGGATTAATCCTGCATTGTGTGAACTAATACTGTCATTCTTACAAAAGAGTGACAGTATTAGTATCTCTACAAAGACTGTATTTGTATTATATTGTACTCTGTTGTACAGCACTGTGTATCCGTGGTATTTTTTATAGTCCGGATGCTATTGTATTGTAAAACCGATGATATTATTTCACTTACAAACAGCCCGTGTCATTAATCAGCTCACAATATTTGTTAGAGCAAAGCAGACTAATAATTCAAAACTGCAGCTTATTTATGGAAGTGAACAATTGATAAAATGCCAGGAAGACTGTAATCTTTTAAAGCACTTCTTACAAAAACCTCTTTGTCAGAATAATCAACACAATCTGCATAATTTACATTACTTACTTAGATACATGAGCGAGCCCGAGCTTAGAGTAAAGAAGTTTGTTTTCTCGTGTTTGTGCCTATTAGCCACAAATTAATTAATCTACCATCCAAAACCCAATTAAGCCACAAGCTATATTAATACATCGCCCATTACACAGCGTGCAGAGGAAGTACCGGAGAAGCGCTATTATTTTCACAAACATAATCACATTTTGCTGCAGCAGTGGCGCCCACTGTTTTGTAATGTATTCAGAAGCCAGCGAGAGCTGTTCGGGTAGAGGAGACAGACCTGAGCAAGGAGATGGATTTTAGGTCCAAGAGACTGATTTATTTTCTGCCACTAGGGGGAGAGGTGCTCCTTGCAGGCCTCACCAGGGAGAGCAATAATATCCAGCTATAAAGTACTGATGAGGCAGCTCAGTGAATACTTATGAAGAGTCCTGAATTAGATTCACTCTCACAACCTTGGTCGTCTTATTCAAAATGCCCTCGGTCTGGTTTATAGCCCATGTATAACGACACATCCCAAAAGCACCAATCATATAATTACCAGTGTCTCAAACTTGAGCATTCATTCAGCGTGGGTTCCTTCAGCCTTTTTTAGACCCCCTCTATCCATCAATGATGTGAAAAACTCCAGCTCCTCCATTTAATATTGTTTGTTTTGTTGTTTGTCAACACAACAGAGGAGATGTGGTTTTCTAAAGCTCGGTGTTAAAGAGGCACCCCGAAGAAGAATACACACAGGGTTGCCATGGAGCCCATTGATGTGCAAATGTTTTCATTTAAATATTTTTAAGAGGATCAGCTCAGATTACGCCAAAGTTTGACAGAGATAATTCGATGGCTTGTGTAGCAGCTTTGTTTGTGGAGACCATCATTCAAGGCACGTCAGACCACCTTCACAAACCACATAGCCTTTTTAATGAAGTTTACTTTGAGGAAAAGGCCAAAGCTAGTAGCTTTTCTTCATGCGGGGCTATATTAGGGAAATCTCCTCAGTCCTTATTAATGATTAGATTAGTGTTTTTAAAAAGCTTATATTTGCGCTTATGCAGCCGTGAGAGGCTTAGTGAACGTTAACAGGATGACTGCATGGTTGCGATTTCTGGATAAACAAAAAGTTGCACTTAACATACTGTGTTTTGTAAAACAAAACAAAAATACCAACAAGCTGGTATAGAAGCATCAAGCAGATATATTTGCTCTTTTTTCCTTGTATAACAGATAAATACACCATGGAGACCCCCCAGTATTTGGGACAAGAGAGAAGAGCTTAAATATTTATGCCTAAGCCTCTGGAGGCCCACTATTAGTAGTAAAATGTTTTACTTTCTGGGGCTGTCACTCTGCATTGGCTCCCATTAACAACGGGGCTGACAGGGACCTCTGGGTCAAACACTTTGAGGCAACAAAGGGTCCTGATGAAATCACTCAGTGACACCCAAATTACTTCTGTGTCATTGCTGAACAATATTTTCTCCCCAAAGCATTCCTCCTTCTGTTAACGCCATGACCCCTTCCACTGCATATGGAAAGGATTGTTTGTCTATAACACTGGGGGATGGAGATGAGGAGAAGTTCATGGACAATGTTCCCGGCTGTGTTAGCCCCCCCTACAAGCAGCGAGACTCTCCTCCCTCTGTTTTGTTGCGCTTTGTGAAAAAAGTTGATAAAAACAGGTTGTAAATGGAGATGGGCAGTTGGAAATGAACACGTTGAGGTGGAGCAGTGAAGCGGGAAATCCAAATATACAAGACCTCAAAGAAAATCTGGCAAAAGCAGAGAGGGAAGCTCCCGGGACGCTTCGTTTGGCACAGCGGAATTCAAACGAGACAAGCGTTTGGGAAAACTGCTTCACAACAAAAATTTCAGAAAGCGCTTTTTTTTGAAAGGAAATTTCTGTTTAGCTGTTTCTGTCAAAGATTTCTGCCGCTAATATCTGAACAGACACATGTTGTATTGTTACATTCGACATATTTGACTAGTCTGACCTAATAAAGTACACTTAAAGTTGTCAAGTACTTCAAGACACACGCAGATATAAGCCTAAGATTAATGATTGACACTTGCCTGCAGAAAGACATACAATAATGGTAAGAGTGGCACAATTGGATGAGCTCAAACAGTATCCGAAAGGCCTGGAAAGGAATGAGCAGGCAGGGAAGCTTCAAATCCCCTCTCAATCCTAAGTGGGTGGTCCTTTCACTGTTGGTAACTGTGCAGTCGCCAGGCATCCACACTGAGGTTTTGAGGAGGGGGGACTGGCTCTCCAGACGCAACATTCACCGTCCCAGGCCCATACATCCACAGAATTAGATTCATGCTACACTGACTTTATTTAAGCTAAGAGTCCTGGCAGTGGCAGCATTAAATGACAGCCAGTTCTCCAGGTCTTTTCTCTGGATTAAAGGATGATTCAGGAGTGGAAGGCAGAATGGCTTAAGAAAAAAATCATTCAAGGATAAAGGAGTCCATAGTTTATCGGAAGAAAGTAACTGAGACTTGCAGACGTTGCCAGATTCCATTGAACACCGCGGACATGTGTGAAGATTGACAGAGAGATATGCTGCAGCCCCTCCGCACCCCACCCAGTCTGTGCAAAAATACACGCACACAAACACACACACTTACACATCAGCGCCATCTTTACACTTTCATTTATTTAACTTAAAAGATTTCAACACGAAAAGTGAAATTCTCAATTTCTGCATGCATTGCACTTGCATCTAGTTATATGATACCAAACTTATACCTAAATACCTTCCTCTAGAGGTTGTAGTGTTGCTATTTGCTCTTAAAAATCAACAAAAAAATGTCAAGTTAGAAAGAAATCTTTGTTAGTCTTTCAAAAGAGAAAAATAAAGGTTACCAAAACCTGTGCCAGACGTTTTAATAACTTGTAAAAGTCCAAAAGATTTCTTTTTATTTAAACCCGTGTTTACGTTGGTATCAGGACCACTTTTACTCTAACAGCCAATATTTGGGTGCCACCCAGGCATGGGAATGAAAAGCAGCCACGCAGCCTCCAAAGCCAAGCACATAAGAACTGTTTAAGTTGGCCCCACAAGTCATACATTTCAATGATTTCAAAGAGACCTCCAATTAAAAGCTACAAACATGTCTTTGGAATGCGAACTAACACAATTAAAAGTGTTCATGAGTGTATTAGAGGAATAAGTTGTGAATTAGCACTTCGAATACACAAGGCTGTTTTCACTCCCAAACTCTTTCACTCATTCAAAAAGCACAGGGAAAGAGGTCTTTTTGAAGTCAGTCACTTCTCTTTCTTTTCTCTCTCCTGCTCTCCCTCCCTCTCTCTCGCCCTCTCTCTCTCTCTCCCCGGGCAAAAGAAGATTGAGTCAGCCTAATCTGCTCCTTGTACATTTGAATGTCTTCTGCAAAGAGCTCATCCTGGCCGCTTGATAAAGGCCCAGGTGCAGAGACAGTGGCCGTGCCTAACTTTGTCTCTGTGGGGGCTGTAAATCACAGTGAGAAGCCCACCCTTTGAAGATGCGAGCTCGCTTTCTCCACTGATTTGTGGCCAGAAGGACAAGCCCTTTACCCGGGCCCTGCACAATGCTCACGCCAAAACCAGGGAGGACGTCAGAAGGAGGCAAACTGATAACTTGCTGATATGCTCGAGGGCTCTCAATCGAGCAGCACAACACACACTTCACGTAGTAAGAAGCAGGGCTCCTGACTGCCAAAGGTCAAGTGGAAGGAGACTTGGGTGACACCATGAGGACTTAGAAAATCATATGCAAACAAAAATGTTAACAAGTATTGACAAGTGCTGAGGGCAGCAGTCTTTTGGTAAGGAAAGAAGAACTTCAATAAAGAGTGAAACATAAGGCAAAGCTAGGAATCCGCTGTGACCGTAGCTCTTTATAATTACTTGACATGCCCGGAAAGTGATTCATAAATAAGGCATATAATTCATTCACTGCTGCAGGGTCCATATACAGCACCAATCATTCTGCATTGAGTTATTTCCCACAATTTGCTCATCAAACTAGCTAAGAACAAGCTAGAGTTGCAAAAGAAAGCTGTTCCAAAGGCTGACATGTTGCAAAATGTAATTTTCATAGTAGCCCAGTCTACAGTGTAAATCACCTTTAAATACCATATGACATGTATCATATTTTTATTTGTGTCTTGCCAATTCTTTTACAGTCAGTTGATAATCCCTGACTAACACACACACATACACACACATACATACTGGCTTCTTATTTCGTTAGTCCACTACACTTCCATCTCTTGATGCCAAAGAAAAGAAATTAGCAGACCATTGCACGCTCCCTTTGACAGAGTCATTAAGGTAGCCAGTGCAGGGCTAAAGCAGAGCTGCGAGAAGCTCACTGTGACACACACAGACTTGCATGCCTTCTGTTTGTTATTTAGAGCCTTATTTACACTTGTTGTCAGAGACAGGCTGGAAGCACAGCAGTGGCTTCCTCCATGGGCTGGATAACAATGAGCTGTAGGGGAGCAGCCCAGAAAGGCATTTATCCTGGCCCTGCCCCATCTTGAGAAAAAGGAAAGCGAGAAGTTTACTGCCTGTGAATCAGAGACTTTTACTCCCCACACACCTAACCGTCTTCCTCCTCCTACTGACTTCTGATTTGACAGCTTGGAGATCATGCACGCAAGTGGAAGAGACTAAACTTTGATTTCACGTGTGAGGCGGTGCGGACAGTCCAGCACCTTCAGTTTCTGCTCACGAGAGCGATCCAGTAACGTGAAGCACAGCCGGTCAACTTCAGGCGTAAATAACTTGAAGTAACTCATTGTTCTCGTCTGCTCTACTTTGCAGCTCGCAGAAAAGAAAGATGGAGGCGGCAAGCAAGCAAGCGATGTTCATTTTTGGTTCTTAAAGTGCTTCCCTGGCTCTTTCATCGCATTTCATCATTCTGCACTTTTCTTAATGAATTTAATGAGCCAAAAAAAAGCAGAAAATGGGAAGAACAACCACTTTTTGAACGCATCATCACAAAAGCTGCCACACAGAAACTTCTTTGGAAACTCAACTCTAGATGAAAACAATTCGGACTATTTGGGGAGTCACATTCAATCCAGTATTTTAAATGATGGCAAGCCAGTTATAGGGCAGTTTATTTTTTCTTTTATTGTCAGGAACAAAGTGATCAGCAGCAGATAAATAATTATAGCTAGAGGATCAAATGAACCTTGAAAGCTCACTTATTGACAGGATATTACATCATTCATAAAGAATCCCAGTTCCCAAGTGTACTAGTGACTCTTATCGTCATGACAATTAGACTGATGAAGTGCACCATGTGATAAGAGTACACAAAAATTGTGTTTTTTTAAGAAAAAGTGGCGTTATGTGAGCCTTGTATGGGTGTGTGAGCCCATTGTGACCTTTTTGTCCGGCGACTTCCTGAGAGGACAAGCGGTGTGTTCGGAGGTATCAGCAGCTGCGTGCTACATGCCTCTGATCCAGGCAGCTATTGACTTCCTGAGATTTGAATTAATTACTTGCTTCACAAGAGAAACTGGATTGCTGTGGAACCCCCTAAGAAGTCCACTCATTCTTAGGAAACTGCCCCATGGACTTGCAGATGGTTTCACTGAGATGTGCTTTCCCATAGAGAACAATTACACAGGGGATTGTGGCGCTGGCATAAACCTGGAGCACACAGTCTCCATTCTGAACATTTCAAAACAGCCATAGGGGAGATTTGTGACTTAACATAAATTAGACCACCAGGGAATGGGGAGATCTGAAGTGGCGGAAGGGCAATATTGCAGATAAATGCACTGTGCTTAGAGCTTCTGCACCGCGGAAGAATGAAAATTGCACTATGACACCTTGGAATCGGATAATAACCGAATTAACATCTTTTAATGTTTGACAAATGCGACCACTGCAACCTCGCCTGTAAATATATTGTGATGCGGCGCCGGTTTAGTCGGTTTTTCCTTTGTGTGTTTTCACTTCTAGAAAGGAAAACAATGATGAGAGCAATTAATGATGTGAAGAAGAGACAATTACAGTTTATACTTTTGGGGCCCCGTGCGTTAGTCTGAAAGGGATTAACTTACTGCCGCGTTTGTATTCTGCTTACTTTCAATTGGCTCAAGCCCTCATGTTTGGTCTTGTTAGTGCCAGCGGGCCCCCGTTTCCCAGTGAAGAGTACACTTCAGCTGTGATGAAGTATCCAGGAACGCAGAGGTTACCAGTGGCTGCTAATTAACCTCGCATTGTATTCGCTAACAAAGAAACAAAGGAACAAAGTGGAATTTCAATGCAGAAGATTATCACAATCACAAAGAGCATAGTGCTGGATCATGCACTTAATGGGGATTTTCACACCGGCCATGACACCATGAGATTAGATCAAAGACAGATGAAGTTACATTAACAAAACAATGCAGTCTTGTTATGCAACAACAAACAGCCCATCTGGGCCTTCTCTGGGGTAGGAAAGGCTACAAGTGCACAGCATCAACTGGTCACGCCAGAGCTCCCGTCTTCCTCAACAACTTCTGGAAGACTGGATTTGATTGTGAGAACTTTATTGCAGCTTTGTTCTGGTTGAGAGGAGGTAGCATCCTCTCCTCAAATACATTAAGACAAAGAGGAAATGGGCTGTATGTTCTTCACTGGTTATTGTTGTCTCGGTTTCTGTCCCCCTGGCTGAATGGCAATTACTGACGATTTCCTACCAGGCACTGAGCCCAGGCCCGCTGAGGGTGCCCTGACCCCGCACTATCCAGAGGGGAGAGACAGAAGCTGTCAAAACTTACACCTCTCCCTGCTCCCACTGGGAGTTCTCCTCCAGCTGCTGCCCCACGGGGCTTGTTGCGCACTCCTGCTAATCAGCTCCATCTTCTTCTTTTTTTCTTTTTTTTTGTGTGGAAGAAATCAGCCCCGAGTGGATGTATGTGCGTTTCTCACCTCTGCTACCTATTGCACCTTTGAAGTCCTCTGTAAGTGTTAGTTTATGGCTGGAGAGAGTACGATAAGATCCCAAGGAAAGGTGATAAATTAGCTTTTCGTCCCACATTTAAAAGGGGAAATAGCAGCCTGCTAAAATCCACAGAATCAGTTACAGTTCTGACACCTAACAGCTAAAGCACTCGAGAAGCAAAACATTGCAGTGCCAAATCTGTTAAGCAACTTCATTAAAGCAGATTATTTGCAGGAAGTTTACTTGCTTCCCACAATGAAGCTCTGTATGACAAGCATTTGGTGAAATCTCTCATAGTGCCATTTTTTGGAAAACAGAATTTGATAAATATTGCCGATCCAACAGATTCACTAGGATACACAAGGCAAGCTGGGACAGAGCAGATATTTTGAATCCCCAAAACACGCCCTTCACAGGCATGCCAATTACCAAAAACTGGGGAGTAAAAACACTTTTAAAAATCTGTAATTCATTTAATAGGATTAGATATGCGTTCAGCTACTTGCTGAACCCCTTTATGCGCCAAAATGCAACATAACTTAATCGTGAGTCACACGCAGTTGCTTAAAGTTCAGGATGACAGCTCGAAATTTGATGAATAGTTCTGTGTTGGTTGTGTTTCTCACCTTGTCTCAACCCGCCCAACAGTTGCACACACTCAGGCAAAAACAAGTGATCCATCTACATATAGAAGTGTCATGGCGTTACATTACATATTGTAAAATGAAGATGGGAAATGTGTCAGTGACTGTCGCCAATTCACGATATCCTGTAACAGCTAATCCATATGTATATTATTCAATTTATTATTCAAGTTAGCTTGAATCAGAAGAAATACATGGAATTATACAGAATCAGAAAAATATATTGTACAGAAAAGGGGTTCTACTTATAAACACACACACACATATATATGAACATACATATATAATTCAGAAAAAACTGTGCTGACAGTGTAACAACAGGGACTCATTTTCACCTCACAGCCTGTCACAATAAGCATTCTTATCTTGAATATCAATTATCACCTCATTTCCTAGAACCACTGAATCTCCTTTACAACACCTGCCTCTGTGCTGGAAACACCATCTCTGTGATGTGAGTGAGAATATGATCTGAACCACATAAACTTTATGGCGTAAAAAAAGTTTCACCGCAGTTTATAAAACAGACTCGATGGCCTATAACTTCCGCACAGCCACCGTCTGCTGCAGCTCAGTGGAATTTCGCCGCTGCCACCCGCTGACATAATTTGTTTCACAGTCACCACCCAGCAGCATGAATCAGATGTTGACACTCTAATTTCATGCACACATGGGTGTTTGGCTGAGCCAGCCTTGAATGTTGCTGCATTCCCCCCGTCTCTCTCGCTCCAGCTGCCCGCTATACCTGCCCTTTGCCCTGCGACACAGCCATGTAATGTATTTAGCCTATGACTCAGGATTTGACCAAATACTGTTGGACTGATAATGTGTAAGTCAGGAGTATGTCTTGAAAGTTGTAAAATATAATTCCAGTACTTATTATAAGCTAAACATATGAGCTTATCTTCTTTATTTCCCAGGGATTAAACCTTGGGATAAATCCCTAACTGGCCTCAAGCTCTCAAGTTTAAAAGAGACTCAGTCGTAAATGTCTGAAAGTAGAGATTTGTTTTTAATCCACAACTACTCTTTTACCCATCAGGAGAGCTTCAAGTTGCCCTGCTTACCACTAAAATAAACCTGTTTACCATGGTCCACAGCTCCATCTGAAAATATTTGTTTTACTGGGTTTTTTTTAAATACAAATTGCACATACTTGCAAGGAATAATAAAATAAAGCCACTAGCCATGCTACAAAATGCCAAACGCAAGTCAAGCACTGACATTTTGCTGAGTATAATTAATGCAAATTTTGTCTATCAGTGATTATTTGCTTCTTCTAAAAGCCACTTCTGGCAGTCTGCAGTGGGAGCGAGGAAGAATTACCTTGTGTTGTACATATATGTCCTCATTCTGTCAGCTCAAACAGGCAGCATAAACTATTTTCAACAGTAGTGACCAGCTGAATAAATGCAATTATATATCCCCCCCCCCCAAAAAAACGGATAAAGGTGAGAGCAAATCCCAATATATTTTCCCCTCAGCAAATATGACATCCTCTCTTATGGCTGAGCATAAATCTACAAGATAAGCACCGAAGAAACAAGTTGTTTGTGTGCATTGGAAGCAGCCAGGATTTTCTACTTGCTTCCTCGTGACAAATATCTAAACAGTAAACACATAGTAAATAACAGCACCCTGTCCATATCAGTTCCCTGCTTGAGGTTAAGTTGAGTTCATTGCAGAGGCCACTGCCTGCATGCATTAAGCAAATCATAAATTATACATGCTAATTACCTTGGGCCTCCACTTTAATGAATTATTTTAATTAAACTACAACATTGGGGTTTTGCATGTGGTCTATATTTCATCCCCTGCCTAAGATGACCTTCTTCTTTGTATAAGTGGAACATAGTTGAGAGAATAAGGACAATGCAGACTTGGTTTATACCGCTGAGTTCATACTGGTGCTGCTGAAGAAGGGAGTGAAACAGCAAGGCTGGCATTTATTTGCTGAAGGGAACGCTGGGTTTGTGTTTGCTAGTAAAGGAAAAAATAATCTATTCATATGGGTTTATGAAAAAATGTGATTTTTTTTACAGTGTCATAAGTGTCAGACGTGTCTCTTTACCTCCCACCTGTTACTTTAAAGCAAGGAGATTTAGACGCTCCCATTGGCTCTGGGAAAGGTTAAATCAATTTGCACATTTCATCAAGCTTGTAGTGTTCATATATTTGTAACTGAGTTGATTGTCTGCCCACCAAATACCTTTATATACCCCCCCCCCCCCCCCCCCCCCAATACAATTAAATTGAACCATCCAGTGAATCTGAAACAGAGCTGTAGGATGGCAGAGTTTCATGATTTAAATGCACATTAAAATATTGCATTTCTGTTTGTACACTGGTTGTGTTTGCGTTTCACATTTGGGTTGTATTAACAATAAATGACTTCTTATTCACAAAAGTTCCTTACAGCCGTTTATCTGCATTATTATATTACATAAACCTTTTAGCAATGCAGTACAAATAAGACAAATGACACTGAAATTCAAATAATAAAAAAATCCACATTTTTATATATATATATATATATATACATATTGCACTACTTAAAACAGTACTGTTTTTACCCCCCACTCTGTAAAACAGGTGTTTTAGGAGTTTTTTTCTTTTTATTTAACTTAATTAAAATAAAATAAAAAGTTCCATTTCTTAATGTGGTTTTAATGCAAGCCTAATTATTATTTTCTGATTAATCTGCTTCTAAATTGTAATCTGGTCTTCCAGTTTAAATACATCTAATCACCCAGAGTCAGAATTAATGTTACACACACAAAGATGCACAAAGTTGGGGTGGAGGGGTGGGGGGGCTAACACTGTTGTACAAACAGTCCGTGGGGGAGGGGTGGATTTAAATTCCAAAAGGGTCTCGCAGCTCGTTTCCTAGTTCCCCAGTCAGCAATGTGTTTGTGAAAAATCAGTCTTTTTGTCTTGCTGAAAAAAGGCTAAATCTACATTGGTGGCCCAGTCTAAGTTTACTATTCTTTGCACTTTCAATACAAGTGAATGAGGGAGAATGAAGTGGCCCGAGCCCCCTTATTTGATCTACTGGATTGTATAAAGTGACGGAATTCTAATGTATTTGCTCAATGCCCCGAAATAGGCTGTTGCTTTTCTATAGAGGATGCAGAAACGTCACGTTATTTTTTCAACACTAAAAAAAAAACAAAAAAAACACACACACACAAAAGTTAAAAAAGCGTATTTGGCAGCCTACGTAGGTATCTCCCTCCGTCTGTATTTACACAACCTGTTGGATAATGTCCCCTGAAATAGAAAAAAAGCACAAGGTTGAAACGTTCAGATGCTCTTTTTATAGGAACGAGGGGGAAAAAATGAACATGGCGCTTATTTAATTACCCTCTGTGACGTCTGAAGTCGAAATTATGTAACACTTAATTTAGACACTGTTTGCAGCTTTTCTAAATGTTTATTGTCGGGCCTAATCGTGTTTAGCTCAGCTTGATGAATGAGCCTGGTTGTCTGCGCTGTGGCCAGGGCATCGCAGCTCCATGCATCCTAATCGGCTGCACGATTCATTTCTCTGCCCACAGCCTCCACTGCCTTTCTCACATTCATAAAATTCGTAAAATCATCCAGTTCTGGATAAAGATTATTATTATTATTATTATTATTATTATTATTATTATTATTAGACGGAAATGTAAAACAAATCCTCAAAGTTACATTTACACGATCAAAAAAGCTGCCATTTGTAATAATAATAATAATAATAATAATAATAATAATAATAATAATAATAATAATAATAATAATAATAACAATAATTCGTATCGTCTTAGATAAAATCTTCAGAATCATTTTGATTGTTTACTTCACTTTTAATGAGAAAATATTTCGATGACCATTTTTTTCCAATTCATTGCAGACTGTTGGCACACTTTTCGAAAGCACGCATGCTTGCAAAAAAATTAAAAAAATTTAAAAAATAATAATAATAAAAAACAATTAAAACAACAACAATACCCACGTCATCATCATCAACAACAACAACAACAACAGCAACAACACAAATTTTAAAATGCATGCTTTACCTAAAAAAAAAAAGTACAAATTTACAGCATCTGATACACATGGTCACCACAGCCTTTTAAATTAAATGCTTCACAGAACATTTTCTGGAAAATAGATATCTAAAACATAAAACTAAAAAGTGCATTTTACAACATTTTTAGTATCAGTTATTTTCAATATTCACATCTTGCATTTTGAGGACTTCTCAAAATTCTACTTTTCAATATTGAAAAGAATTTCGTAACTCGGTTTGCTTTCTTTTTTTCTTTTTTTCTTACAGGGATGGTAAGAAGAAATCTAAACCCTATTCCTATTTGGTATACCCTTAACCATCATTCCAGTATTTTTTTTTTCTTTTTATAAAAAAAGCAAACAAAAAGTCATTGCCTCGCAATTTCATTGACATTACAGTGGTCACACAGAAACGGTGCAAAAGTTTTGCCAGTTGATGGAATTGAGAAACTGCAACGGGGGGATTTGGAAGCCACCTTCAAATAAGAGTTGATACTGCCAAAACAAACTCCCCCCCACCTCCCCACAGCCCTCCAATTGGATCCCCTCAGTGGCTCCACTTTCAACACTCGCATTTTAAAATAAACTGAAAAATAGAACTATCAAATAATTTATGATTTCAAGAGCAATACTGTACGATTCTGTGCTGGACTTGACACAATTTAAAGCGACACATTCAACACGAACACAAATAAATCGATATGCAAACTGCAACTCGCCTTGATTCCAACAGCAGAAAATATAAACTTTGGGTTTGGTAAAGGGGCCTTGGAGCCAGCCAGCAGTTCGTTTAATAGAAAAAGTTCAGGTGGTCAGTGCACAGCCACAGACTGTAGAGTGGAGGGGCTCGTCAGAGTCTCACTCGGGGTTGCAGGGCTGCTTTGGCTCGTCGCTGTCTGTGGGGACGTCGGGCTCAGAGACTGTGGAGAGTTTGATAGAAACGCGGGGATGTGGGGAGGTAGCGCCGAGAAACCGGGCATGGACGTCGGGGTGGGCTTGATTGGCACCGGGATAGCCGGTAAGGACTGTCCCCCGTGACACAGGGATTTTATGGGCACGCCATAGGCACTGTAGTCGCTGCTTGCCATGGATATTGGGGCCGCCGTGTCAATCACGCTAGTGTTGTACATGTGGGGCCAGGCTGTCGTCAGCTGGTTGTGAAGCGGGTACCCGGCAGACATGGACTGCATGGTGGAGAACGCCAGACTTCCCGGGACCTTGTATTCTCTGGCGATGATGTTCTCAATTGCAAAGGGGTGTTTGAAAGTTGATGACTGAGACACTCCGAGGTTGTAAGCTGACATCTGAGGGAGGTGTGTGCCGGTGGCTGCCAGGGCGCTCAGTCTCAGCTTGGCTTGCTGTTGGAGGTAATGGGCAGCATCCGACTGCTTGCTGGGAGCCAAATGATCAGACACGGGCAACACTTTGAACCTTTTGCGGCGCCTCAAAAAACTTCCATTCTCAAACATGTCCCCACAGTTGGGGTGCAGAGCCCAGAAACTGCCCTTACCTGGTTGATCTGGGCGCCGGGGGATTTTGATGAAACAGTCGTTAAATGACAGGTTGTGACGCAGAGAGTTCTGCCATCGCTGGGTGTTTTCTCTGTAATAAGGGAATCTATCCATGATGAACTTGTAAATTTCACTGAGTGGCAGCATCTTCTCCGGGCAGCTCTGGATCGCCATGGCAGTGAGCGAGATGTAGGAGTAAGGTGGCTTCTGATCGCTGTACGTGTTTCTCCCCGGACGAGGCATCCTCGGTGTATTTTTTCAGCAAACGCAATAATAATAATAATAATAAAGTAGCTTCCTTTAATTCCTTGGCGAAAGCTTGCTGCTCTTCATGAAAACAACCGCCGCAGAAAGTTTCAGTGCAGGCAGAGCCGGAGTTGGGTCGTGCGCAAAGCAGCCACTCTGAGCGCCTCTGCAGTGTGCAGGCGAACACGGTCGAGGACGGTGCACATTTATGGAGTGACGGCTGCTGCGAGTCTTTCTTCCAAAGTAAGTCAGCTTGTCCCTCTAGCAGAGCTGAATGGACTTCATTTGGCGTCCTTGATAAGACTAGCTAAGCGTATGCCTCCATGGCCTTCCTCTAACCATCTGATAGTTTTATGTAGTGACATGAACAGAAAAGACCCCTGTAGAGGCGCTCCATTAATGTGCCACCTCTTTGCTATCACATGACAATTGCCATGGGAGGAGGGGGCTGGGAGGAAGGCATAATCTGGTTTCATTTACACCTATTTACATGGACACCTTGGGCCAATGGAAATCATTTCCATTTGAAGACAGAAAAAGGGGCGAGAAGGCTCGGTAACCGGAATTGAACTGCGATGGCACTCAGTGTGTGAAGGTATGCGCTAATACTTCTTCAGCGGACTTTACAGCTGCACCTCACAAGTACGCTATGTGAGGGAACTACGTGGCAAATTTATGTCATTATAAAATGCTTTTAAATATTTATGTTTTTCTTAAAATAGATGCGTGTTTTAAAAACGTGACAATATTCCTGTTTGCGCAGTGATGTACGTAAGGAGCTATTTTATAAAGTGTTTTAGCATGCTGATCAGTCTTTTTATTATTATTATTATTATTATTATTATTATTATTATTATTATTATTATTATTATCATCATCATCATCATCATCATCATCACGTGGATTTGAATGAAAAGCTGATTTCCCAGATAGGCAAAAATGCTGAGAAAATGCATTTTGCTTTCCTCCCCTAATTACACTCTAACATTGTTTGCGAAATGCACACACCATAGAAAATAATTTGCCATGAGCAAGTTTGTTGATGAGCCCACTATTAGTTTTTCTCAGCTAATTTCGCCCAGAGCTGAACAACGGAAGTAGACGATATGAAAACATCAACACAATGCAAACAGCGCTGTTCAAACTAAAACTTCATGAGGCAATCAGGTCTATTGTGTTTATGTAAAGAAGATTCGAAAGTACTTCAGAAATGCAAATAAACCCTTGAGGACGGTGTGGTCAAAACTGTATAAAATATCCATAAGTCAATTATATGAATGTGAAAACCAAATGGGAAGCCTATTTTGAGCTATTGCTATTCAAGCTTTTGGCCAGGGCCACCTTTCCGCTTGGAGGGTTTGCAATGCCAGGGACCACACACACGCACACGCAGATTTACTCATAATTTATGCTAATTTCCCCCCCATAAACCCACAGTGCACCCCATCACCAGTCTGATGGATTACGAAAAGAATCGCATTGCGGGGGACACCGAGCAACTTTCACCCAGAAAGCAGAAGCAGGCTGAAGAAGAGCATCCTCCCTGCTGTATGAGGATTGTTTGACAATCGATTAGTTAGTACAAGTAAATCAGTTAATTAGCTGATTGAGATTAAAGAACAGAAAAAAGAAACAAAGTGAGAAAAAAAGTAAAATTATTGTTAATGTGTTGCATGCAATAAGTTAAAAATAAGCACGAAAAAATAAGCGTTTTTTTCTTTCTTTCTTTTTTTGCTGGAAAAATTCCCACCTTTCTCTTTCATTATTATTATTTTCCTGCAAAGTGGCTTTTAACACCTGTCATTTCACATTAATGTTCAGCTGAAAAGGTTTTGTCCAAAAGGAAGTGGCCCTGTCAACCTATCTCCAGCGGCTCGGATAATGACAACACACTGCCAAATGCCAAACATCTTCTGACATCCAGCCTGTTCAGTCAGCCATTCATTCCAAAAAAGAAAAAGAAGAAAAAGAAAAGTTAGGCCATGTTATTAGTTCTCACCCAGATTAATATGTCTGTCCACAAATCAGATAAATCGGTTTAAATTCGCAGTTGATTCAAAAAATTAGCTGCAGAAATCGCACTACAAATGCTTGAGCGTGCAGCAAATGGATTGCATTTCACGCACTATTCGGGCTTATTTTACATTATCAACTTGAATAAACTTTGACAGTTTTTATTTTTTGGCACCGCAAACCAGCTGCGGGTTTGCGGATTGAAAGTTAACCCGCAACGCTCGCGTTAACCAGCCGTGCCACACAGGCATTTTCCCACCTTCTTTTTGACTCCTCTCACTCATAGTCGGAGTGGCTTTTTGAGCTTCAGGGTTATGGGGTATTGGTAGGCCTTTTGTCCCCGTCCAATGCACACACTGAAAATACCACCATGACTCTGAATCTGAATGGGGTTTTTAGCTGCACCCAAAACTCCCGAGTTCAAGCAGCAGTAGATCAAGTCTGCACTATGTTTGGTCATTTGTAGAAACCCGAACAAAGGTTGGGATAAGCCAAATTGCATTGCACTTGTGAACCAGACCTCAGTCTGAAGTATCCTTTATAGCGGGAGGGGGAGACCAAGAACAATTTTGTGTGAGCTTAAAAAAAAAGGGGGGGGGGGGGCAAAACAAAGGGCACTTTCTGAAACATCTTAAAGTAGAGTAGTGAGGCGTGACATTCCCAGGGTGACGAGACACAAAAGCTGAGGTCATGGGGATGAAAAAGAGAATCAAACAGCCACTTTCACACGTCTGCCCTCCTCTGCTGCACCCCCCGAACACAATAGGAAACAAATGTTGTTAAAAGAGGATCGATGCCATTCATCCTAAAGCAGCGAATGATAGCCAAACAATATTGTCACAGTGAATCGAGTTGAGATATGCTGCCACCCAGACCTACGGAGAAGGAAAGAAACTGCTATTCAGGGAATAATTAGGGGGGGGGGGGGGCTCATGGCGCTCGACCAAAAAAAAAAAAGTCAAAATGTTTTGAAGTATGTCAATAAACAAATGTCACTCTTGCTTATTATTTTTTATGTGTCTCAAATAGTTTTTTGTTTTTTTTTTACTTCCAGGTGGTGCTCTCCAGTTGTCGGCTCAGAAGCTCCATGTCAGACTTCAGGCAATGATTTAGGCCATTACCGATCAATAAGTAAACACAGTGCAGCTGCAGAATCATTTTAAGACAATCGTTTATAATCCCAAGTTTTCTCTTTGAGTTGGCTCAGTGTTCTTCACGCAGATTATCATCATCGTAGCCCGTAGATTTAAACGGATTTGTCATCCGCTGGCCTCTGAACACACGCTCTGCGTAAAGGAAAGCGTGCATAGTTTTGTTGTCTGCTGCAAACTACGGCTCTCCAAGCCGTCCAATAGGCCTGTGCTTTTAATTAAGTCCGTGGTGATTTCATCCCCCCCAGAGATGTTTTACGGTGCAATTAAGGACGCGCTGATGATAAGGTATGAATATTCAGCAGAATGACAATTAATTAGCAGACAGAGTGCTCTCACAAGAGTCTCCTCAACGGAAAATTTAGCCTATATAACGCAATATTCACACCACTTCGAGGCCAACTTCACATGCTGCCCCCCCTTGAGATGGCTGTGGATTTTGACCAGAGAAAAATCAGCGTAAAGGTAAAACCCCAACGTTAACAAATACAGTAAATATATTTGTTAATATTTCTTTTTGGAACACTAAAATTACGGTCCTAGTCTAGTTGTTTCTTTGTGACATCAGAGGGAGTACCTGGAAGAAGACCTCAGGGCATTCGCAACATATGCTCGGATTAAGCTTAATGGTCTAATTACATAAATTAGGCATTAATTATACAGCACATCATGTGTAACAGATATCTCAATTGTACAGAGGCGGGAACAATCTAATTCAATTTGTGTGTGAATAGTTTCATCCAATTAAACACACAAGGACATAAAAAAGTAGAAATATCGATAGCGAGGCCCGGCTTATTTAATCAGGACACCAAGGGATTTTTCTGGTTGTAACATTTGAGCGTGCACATTTTTTTTAATCTAATTTCGTTGTAGAACGTTTTCCCCCCTTTAGCAGCATGAACACCGAGAGGCAGCAGTTTCACTCAATGGCCATAAGATGGGGACAGTGTAATTGATAGTTAAAGGAAGAGTTTTACAAGCGTAAATAGTAATCACTCTCTCTATGTGCATGTACACAGGGAGTTTTGTTTTTTTTTAAATTACAGTCATATTGAAGAATCACTATGACAACATGGGACTGTTTTTAAATCTATCTGTCCATCTATCTACTGTATTACTATGAGATTGTCTTCAGGCACACGAGTGTGCATGGTAAGTGTGAGTGTGTGTAGGAGGGTGTCCCAGTTCATTGACTCCATATGGTGAGAAACAGCAGGACTGATGAGTGTACTACCTGAGGTCCCTGTTTGTGCCGTGGAGTGTAACCAAAACAGCGGCCCCCCACCTGACCCCTCCACCCCCCCCACCCACCCCCTGCATAATTCATTACAGACAAGACGGTGCCACTCTCACTCCCATTTCATTTAGCTTCTTTAGTGACAGATGACTCTGTAACAACAAATCATACCATTAAACTACACGTGATACTTAGCCAGCTGACAGATATAAAAGGGGAAGGAGCAAAGAGCAAGAAGATGAGAGAGAAATGGAAATGGGTGAAAGATGAGAGGAGAAAACAGAATAACAATATGGCAGAATCCATATCAATATTGAGAAGAAAATGCAAAAGCCCTCACTGATACACTATGTATTACCTCATAATGAACTGGTTTCATTTGAACAATAATCATGGAAATTCTCAGTCACTGTATATACTGTTGAAAATGAGAGAATACTGAACTATTTATCAGTGTGAGATCATGATATATTAACAACAAACTCAACAGAAGAACGAACTTTCGTTGTGACGAAGCAAGATAAAAGGGCTTTTATGCACAAAAAGGTGTGAATTAACATAGGTCAATCCTGTACGCAGGGGATAAAAATGAGGTGGAAGACTTTGACGTGAAACACAGTGCAAGAGCGCAATGAGGACGAGATCAGAGGGTGAAGTAATATTAATGAAGGTATACCACGATTAAAATCGTACGTTCATACTCCCCTTAAGTGTCATTACACACTGATGTACAATAGCACAACCTACCCAGATGGCAGGTGACATATAAACTAAATGGCAGAAAACGGATCAATATACTGGGTCACGGCAGGGGAAATTACAACCTCTTGAGGTCAACGTTATAAGTTTAACCTAAAACCTCTAACCTTCATGTTTGCCTTTTGCTCTGCCATTATCTTTTCATTGCAGGAAAATTAGTACAAAACAATTACTGCCCTTTAAGCGTTGCCTGTTTGTCACAAATTAATTGCAGGATTTAAAAAAAAAAAGCTTTGAACTCAGGGATCAGTTGTAAGGAAAGTTGACATGTCCTCCGCAACACCACCAACACGTCTCTCCTTTGGGGGTTAATGTGAAAGACGTCTAATGGAGGCAAATCCCTTTTTTATTGTGAGCTTATGTGGTTGGAAGGCACGGTCCTTTGTGTGGCTCATGTTCATCCAGACCTTGGCAGTGATCAGAACACACTTAACCAACTGGGACCAAATGAGGGGCATTTTGTTCTGTCTTTCATCTTATACATCAGGGAAAAATGCTTGGTCTCCACGGACGGTTAACGGAGCCAAAGACCAGAACAACACAATACGCAATAACAATACAGGAGTGTTTACAGCACACGTAAACAAAAACACATGGCTGATCCTCGGGACACCCACGGGGAAGGTAAAAGACTAAAAACATATCACAGAAATTTTTATTTAAAAAAAGTTTGCAAACATATTCTGTTTGTGAACACCTAAGAAAACGAGATAACACACTCTTTCTGACCTACATCTGTAATCTGCTCTTATTTTAGAGTTGCCTGTCTGTCTTTCTGCAGCTATCACAGAAGATTCAGTCATTTACTCATGAGCGGCTAACAAAATAACCAATCATTAAGTGCCACTTCCACTGATATGTTTTAATTGGTATGTGATATATGCCGCTGTAAGACTCAAATTTGCATTGCTAAGCATAAACAAGCATCGCTGTAAATCACAAGAAGCCCTAAAGAGAAACAAGAAATGTTGCATGGTGTGCTTTGAAATGCTCTTTATTGTTGACCAGCTCAATGTGCCTCCTGCTGAAAGATAATATGCATGACACAGTTCCAGGCACTGATTCATTTGTTTAGTAACAGGGCAGCTAACCTACGCTGAAGGCATGAGTGCAATGAGGAAAACATAAAGGTCCTGTTAATCCACAGCTAATCACAGGGCCACAGGAAACAATCCTGCAAAAGGATTTTGTCAAGTTATTTAAGGCGGGACTTGATGTGTTTCTGTAAAAGCATGCTGACAAGACATGACACAGTGCAGATTCTGCATCATTATTCCATCAGGCTGCTGAAGACGCAGCCCCTAACTGGCAGCCAAGGACTTTTAGGAAAGCATGGCAAATGTCTAGAGAGAAATATGTATTTATGTTTCCGAAACACTGTTGATTAAGAGTTCTTGAAGCGGCGCCGTAGCTGATATACGAGAACGTTTATTTTTGAAGGATAGTAATGGACCTGATGAACTGCCGTGTTGATTACTAGAATCTTAAGGGTGTACACTTGAAAATAATGTTGTTGACTCTGACCCATTCAGGAGCAAGTGCTTCGGATGTGACAAGGCATCTGAATTATACATGGGAAATGCACAGAGGCTGCACTGCACACAGAAGAATGCAATTACATTTCTATCAAACAAATTTAATCTAGAGTCGAGGTTTATGCTATTATAATGCACTAATGGAAAAGCACAAGAAGAATCCTATAAAATGTCAAGTACCGCTGCATATCAGGAAAAGTCTTTATTGGTCACTGTAGGCACAGACTGAGTGTTAACAGGCTTATCCGCAAGGGAAATGTTCAGTTCCCCTGCCAAAACCAAAGCTATTACAATCCCAAATAATTAACTTTCAGCAGAATAGCCAGTTGTCACGAAAACTAGGATAGGAAGATGTCCAAGGGGGGAAACTGGATGAAAACACCAAGCTCTGTTTGCAACTACATCTTCAGACACAAGCTGGCAAGGTACACACTAATCCAAACCTTTGGTGGTCAATTAAAAATAAATGCAAACATGGTTAATACCTAACAGTATGGAGTCTTTTCTCCGAGCTGTCACCGTTTGCTTTCTCATAGGCAAATGTTTAACTGTTGGGTTCCTATTTATAATGGTCACTGAGATGATTGTCATTAGCTGGTGCTTAATTCCCCAAAATTAATTTAAATAAATAATCCAAATCTGGGCAAAAAAAGCACATCGCACATTGGCACTGTTGCACTTTTTCTTGTTTTCTATAATTCTTACACTCTTCTACAAATAAACACAGTTCTGAATTCCTTACACCGAAACCTCCTCGACTGAGAGAGAGACATTTATTATCAGTGAGGTCGATCTGCCTCCACATCACCGAAGCACTGTCATTCAATCATTACCTTGTTTATGCCCACATTTCACTGACAGTCTTGAATGGCCCTTAAACCAACTCAGGTAATATGGCCTAATAAACTGGGACCAATAAAAAGCATTTAATCGCGAGTGTCAACATGATTAATTGTGTACTAAAATCCATGTGAGACCTAGTCATGGGGGCAGTGAAAAAGGCATTTTGCATTTCAGCATAACTGGCACCAGGACAAGCAGTTATGTGAGTCTATCCATGGAATGGTATGAATATCAAATTAATAATTAGTCATGTAATTTCTCCTCAGGAATTACTATGCCTCAAACTGGTCGGTGAATTTAATTATTAGCAGCCTTTTTGTTTCCATGTCCCTCTCATTACTGTCAGGATTGATGTAACGTAAACTTCATTAAAAATTAAAGCAAGAGTCTTAATTATGAGGCTACACTGACTGAAGTTAGAATTAGCCAACTCAGTGATGTGCAAATGAGAGCATTATTTAAGAAACATGCTGGAAGTAGTTATGCTAATTTCAAGAGTTCACAGTAGCAGACCTTTTCACTTGCAGTTGCATATTCATTAAACACACTATGCAAATTTAATGTAGCAGTCTTAGTAATGCCTTGTTAATTTATTCAGATTTATTGAGAACGACTTGTAAAAAGTACCAATTTAATTACCCTATCTCCTTGGAAGGTAAGGGATATGGCCAAGGTTTTAAACTGTGTAAATCAGCATTAGTGTGGTTTGATGGAGAAAAAGGGAATGAAAGGACACTGCTGTTAATAGCCATGCTTGAAAGACATATTGATTCACTTAAGACATGATCCAGGTAAAGCGCATTCAACCAGCCAAATTTGGACAGTGCTGTAAAAAATTACAAAGTGTCAGTTTTAGCAACAGGAAATACTTTATCACCGATCGTGTGTTTTACACCTACAATCCGATCTGCAAAGTAACTCCTAGTTTAAAAAAATAAATATATAAAGTAATAAAGACATTACATTTTAATTTACAACAGCTTCTATTATCATATTACTCATTAACATAACATAACACTTCTGGTTGCTTACACCTGTTCAGGTGCTCGTTAATGCAAATATCTAACCGGCCAATCGCATGGCAGCACGTCTCGCGCTTAGGGGTGCAGGAGATGACCTGCTGAAACCAAGCATTACAATGGGAAGGATGTGAATTAATGATAAAATGTCCCATTGGTTCTAGACAGATTGGTCTGAGTAGTTCAGAAACAGCTGGTCTATTGAGGAGAGAGGGCTCTCTCAAGTCTGAATAAGAGACAATGTCCAGTGAGTGGCAGTCCTCCAGCCAGAAATGCCTTGTTGATCCCACAGGTCAAAGGAGAGTGGCCAGAAATGCTGCAACAGTAACTCAACCAAGCACTCATTACAACCAAGGTATGCAGGTGAATATCTCTGAATGCACAACATGTTGAACCATGAAGCAGATAAGCTACAGCAGCAGAAGACTGCACTGAGTGCAACTCCTGTCTTTACCTTACAATATAAAGCACCTTGGGGTTATTGTGATTTGACACTTTATGACACTTTATTTAAAACTGAATTGAATTAAAACACATAGATTACAATGACATTGAACTTAATATTGGTGTGTTGTATATTCAGCAACAATTTGTCTAAATTGCTTTTCATTTTGTTTGATTGCACTAATACTGTTAAGTGCTATTCCATTTAACTGTACTGACAAAATATTGATGTATAATCAGGTCCAACTTGGAAACATCTCCATAATGCAAATCATTCTCAGAATTTATCAGTATAGAACCCTTGAAGCTACGGTAGCAGAAGTTAATGTCCTTCCAGTTACACATTCAAATTCCTGCCTTGAACAGCTGAGGTAAGACTGAATTTGTTTACAAGCCATCTTTGACTCACATTTTTTGGCCTAAATGGACTGTTAGTCGTGATGCTGTTTCCCCAGTATGTGCAGGTTGATTATGGTGTACACTGAAGATAATAATAAATAAGACAAGGGACTATAGCCAACTTTTACGAGATTAGCATAACAGAACTGTAACTAAATCTCTCCCTCTCAAGTAAAAATCATCGTCAAATTAGAAGACTGTTAAAGATGGACATCACCAGCATGACACTTGTTTTGAAGCCTCAATTGCTGCATTACAGAGATCACCATCTTGTTTTTTGTAACCATATATTATAAGTAATATATGGCTCCAGAGTAATCAGCTAACACTAGCAAGTTGGGCTAGCAAGGCTGAATGGGTTTTTTGGCTAATGTGCTACATCATATACAAATAAAAACTGCACTTTCGCTCATGGACCTGGAGGACCTGTGTTTAACTGCAAAGTAAGCCTAATTATTTGTCAGACAATTGAAAACTATATTAAAAAGGTTCCACAAACAGTCAAAAGGTCTAGTTCAGTCAGTGACTTGAATTAGCTGAGGTAAAAAAAAACACCTAGGCCCTAAAAGAGCTAACTTTAACCCTTAATAGAATTTAAAATGATGGATTACAAAAAAAAAATAAAAATAAAAATCATCACTGGTACAGTTGTCACCATTGGGGGAAAACAGCAATCGCATGTTGTCTGAGTAGATGTCAGGTAAGTAAAACAATTGAAACAATGGACAAGGTAAAACCCAGCTCTTTTATCCTTTTAGTGTTTAATACTTGCATTTCATTTTAAAAACACTCTTGATTTGCAATCTGTGATTGTTAAGTCAGAGCATATAAAATGCTGGTTCAGGGAAAGGTGACCATTACAAACAATACCGCAATAAACATTTGCAACTGAGAGCATGTTTACTGCATTGGACCATGTCCAAATATAAAGAATTACTACGCAAAAGAGGGGTGTTAATTAATATGTGATTTTAATTCAATAAATAAACCCCCGAAGACAAAAAATAAACATGTCTGCACACATCCGGACTCACCCTGTTTATTATAATAAACCGAAATTTTACTGAGAGCTGTTGATTTACAAACAACAACAACAACGGTGTCATCTCAGGTACATATCACTTCACAAAGGAAAGAAAGAGGGAGCTAATACGATGTGCAACCAAATAATCTTGTTAGTTTCAAGTGGCCAGTTGTCAGTGACTACATGTTAGTCCTCGGGGACAGAGTTGAAAGACTGAGCTGCAGAAAAACATCCTTAGGGCTTGCGAAGGAAGAAGCCCAATCACTGTGTTGGAAAAAAAAAATAACCTGCAGATGAGCGCTGAGGGTCGCAGAGCTCTGACCGTGGCAGGGCAGAGCTCAGTGACTGCATACACCACTCGAGGAGATAATTACACTGGCTGGGTGTCTATTGCTTGTGTCTGTTCATCACTCTCTGTTGTCCCTCAGGAGTCCCTTTGGGTGTGTATGTGAAACTGTGTGTGTGCGTGTGTGTGTGTCAGGTGGTCCCTACAAGCCTCTTACTGTTTTGCTGCATTTGACGCAGTCATCCAAATACAAATTTAAAAAAAAGACACTAAACCTACGAACATGTACTCTCAACAGTTAAGCTGGATAAAATCATGGATAAAGCTTCTTATTCTCCGGCTCAATAAATAAACTAGATAGGGCACTTGGTGAGTGCATGTGTGGTTTTAAAGGAAGTGATCTGGATAAAGCAAAATTTGATGGGCTTTTCTTTGCCCGTGCATCATCATTTTATCTTTAGGCAAGTTTACAGAGTTTACATATTTAAGAGAATTCTGCTTCATATATTTTTTTGTAATCTTGCTGACAGACAGAAAGACAACCAAAGAAATGACACAGATCACAAACATCTGCTCTGGCTTTTACCTTCATCAAATAAACACTTAGTAGACTGGGAAAAACTGCACACACATTTACTTGAAAAGGAACAGCATAACATGTTTTTTAATAATTATCTATGCTCATAAATAAAGTTTGACATCCCATTAACCTAAGAGTTAGATTTTCTTTGTTAAAATGTAATTAAAAAATAACATATATACTAGCTGTATGCAATTCCAATATTGCGCAAAATAATAATTTAATTTAACCTTTAAAGTTGTAACTTTATGACCAGATGAGGCTGCTGTGGCTGAGCTCATGCGAGTTCTGGACACAAGGACAAGCAAGGTTAAGTAAATCCTAAAATCTCCTCGTTACCATATTAATTCAACCAAATATGCAAATATATAAATATAGATGGCATTATCAATTGACATTTACTGACCTATAAACTTATGACAACACACTGCATTGACAGATGCATACATATCATGCAGATATGCTTAGATAGGTGATAAATACTGGAGTCAGTTGTCATTATCTCTGTATACTTTGGTTTTAGGACATTGATGTGTCTCCTGCTCCTGTTTTTCCAGGTTATTCTGGCACACAATGCTGATGTCAGAATTAAAATGCTGATTGTATTCATCCCTATTGAACCTCCAACTAGAAGATGACTTAATATACATCCTTTATCATCTTGAGGGCAATAATTTCCATTTTTTCTACTAAGAGTGACAGATGCGAACCATCCCATTGACCATAATTAATCTGTGTTTAAAATGAACAGGCTGCATAGAAGTGAAGCCATAGCCCAGGGTCTGAGGGCCCGCGCCACAGTACTATCTGTCTGGCCCCATGCATCTCAGTGTAATTATCCCATTGCCATGAATAATGGGACAAGGGGGGATCCGAGTGATGCTTTGATAGAGATGAGATTAGTTTAATCAAGTTCATTGCTTGGGCTGGGCCACCGAATCTCATCATCGTTCCTCTCAAATCACCAGACCCTCACCCCACCCGCCAAAGCTCCTTTTACGCCTGCCACATTAGCCAGAAAAAATTTATGACATCGTTAGTTTTTAAGTGCTACCTCTGTTAGGACAATACATACTTAAAACAGAAGGCTTTGTGACAAAAGGATTCATATTAAACGGGGCAAAAGCAGGAGTCCTGAATATCAAATGGTCTGTAGGAACATTTACAACAGAAAAAAAATAGATACATAACACAATAATTATATATTTATTTAGTAAACTTATATATTTATTGTCTCAACAGATTTATGAATTACACTATCTCATGCTTTCAAATATAACCTTGGCCAAATAATTGAACAATTTAGCATCACATTCAGATTCATCATAAAGAAAAACTGTTGGTTTAGAATAGTTTAGGCACCTCCCATTAGAAATTCAAACATGGGATTTGTCAATGTAATGTGTTATCCCCCTGAGGCAAGCATTCAAATAAAAAAAGAAAGAAAAGTACAGGGCACTCTGCGTATTTACAGACAACAAATCATGTTTGGCAAAAAGTGACAAACCCAGCGTGCGGCAAAGCCGGTGGACTCCTATAGTGATCTTAGCTTGGAGAGATCCATAAACACATGTTCCCTACAGCACACCATCACTCTCTCCTGCTGGCCTGACGTCAGAGGACAGGGCTTTATCTGTCTACAGAGGACGGCAACTTTGCAAACAAAGCCTCAAGTGAAGCCTCTCGGAAGTCCCGACTTTGACTTTCTCCTAGCTTCGTGTCAACACACCTCTCCGCAGCCCCCTCCACACGCACACACAAAAAAAAATACCACTATTACAGCACAATTTGGGAGCCATTCATCAAATAAGACATAGGATTAATTAAGCCTGAGGACTGAATTAGCCTCCCTCTTTGCTCATCAAGGTGTACCCTTGGCCTGGGGTTGGAGAATGGGGAGTGGGGGCTCCTCGGTGGTGGTGGTGGGAAGGGATTGGTGGGTTGGGGTGCTATTTCATACAACTCGTATGTGTTTATTAGCCTAGACCACAGATTCATGCTGAGACAGAAAATGAAAATTTCTTTAGCACCAATTTGCTTATGATGTACGACAGTTCAAAAACTCCAGAGGGGAATGCTACACCAGTGCTCTTCATTACATATTAGCTTTATGACAATATATTTACCAGAGATCGAGGCCTTGTAGGAAAATCTTGACAAAAGATTGACTGACAAAACCTATTTCCCCGCAAGTGCTTTTCCTCCTAAATCAAACATATACATCCATTTCCCAAGTATAATGCCTGTTGAAGCCAATATCACACATGATATATCACAATGACACTCAGCCTTTCAGGGTTGTTTTTAGTTGAATAATTTCACTCCCATAACAAGATCAATGACATTAGGGCACAGCAGGCAGACCGGGCTCTTCTGTTTGGTATGTTTGATGTGTTATGAAGTCTGAAATAAGTAAAGATTCCCTCCTCTATGGAGCAAAAAACATGACATGCATACATTCATACCTTGCACTGAGTTCATTAGTCCATAGCATCCTGTCCCTGACTGAAGAGGGTCATGGTTTTGATGAATGGACTGTGTAGCATGTAGCTTCAGGCTAAGATTCAGCACCTCAAGAGGCAGCGAGGACTCAACACTGGATGGAAAGAAGAAAAGAAAGAAAGGAGGAAATGAGGGAGAGAGAGAAATGAATTTGGATTACCCAGGAGTTCTGTCTCTCCTGAGTCCTGCATCCAAGATACATTAGGAATCTAATGTGCTATTATTCTCTATCACCCCCCTAAGCCTAAAACATCTGTCCTTGGGGTGTCTCTGGTAATAGACAAGGGCTTTCAGACCCCTCGCTACTACAAGATAGCAGCTTCTTCAAGGGCCCTTGACGTCCGGCTGACTTAATCTGCAAGTACTTCCACAAAATTGACATTGCCTAGAGTGTATAGCAATGAGCAGACAATGGCGTTACAGAGCATTTATATTTCAGGAGTGCTTCCAGGGACAGTGAAACCTGACCTTTAGAAGAGAAAGAATTGGATTTCTTTTTACTGGTTTTTCTAACTTCAGAAGACTTTGATTTGACATTTGAGTTTCTTGAAGGTTAGTCGAAGGTGTGCGGATCACTTCAGAGCACGTGTGGGTGGGTTGTATGGAGATATGTTGTATTTAGTGTGTGTGCCAACAGGATTCACAGCTATGGATCCAGGTTTTTTGGGAGAGCTGGAGAGTAACATACAATATCACAGTACTGTAATAACGCTTGTTATCTCCTGTTTTGAAATTGTGTGCTTTTGCAAAGTAATAAAAGGGTTAAGCTAGCAATGAATGACAAATGACGTCTGTGTAACACATATGTGAAGTGGTGAAATGACAACAATTTCAACAATGATTGTGATAAACACAGGAAATGCAATTTACTTAAAGTCAATTCTTCTTATGTTAAATAACTTCTTCTCGGTTAAATAAATCACTCCTACATATGCTGATCTACAACCAAGCAACTATTTAATGCTATCTATTCGTCTTAAAAATACAGTGGCCAGATTTTTCTCTACATGAAAACAGTTTAAAAAACGGAAGTGAATATTTCAATTAACAGTTACATTTTTAGTGGAGATAGGAGATCAGGAACAACAAAGTACTGATGAGCAGAAAAATGCATTGTTGGTTTTGATGACAAATAATATGGTGCATCTTTACCTTAACGAATACAAATGGCAGAAAATTCAAAAGTATTTCATTGCCACCCTTTTGTGCCATTTCATTTTGAAACAATGGCCTGCTGGTGTGGCGTTTCTTTCTGAAACCTAAACGCATCAGAGAATAACTGTTTTCATATGATCACGGATGCAATATTCATGATACTTATTTTTAACATGAAAGATCTGTTAATGGAGGCATAGTATTTGATGTTGTATTTCTACTAATTGAATTAAATCTAGTCAAAGAGCAGAAATATTTGTCTTTAAGGCTTTTGGACCTTCAAGCTCTGATTATAAATGCATCCCATTAAATGAAAAGAATATATCTTGATTCATTCATTATTAAAGAGATAGAGCAAAAATACTATGAGTACTCATTAATTTAGGAGAAATAATGTTTCATTCTTACGCAGGACAACGCCGCAGTAACTCTCCTTTTAGCCCATGGAGTACCTTATATTCATCATATATGGTAATGGAAACCAAGCAACCTGTTTAAATAGAAAGTTTCTTTGCTAAAGAGATGTGGGCTGAACAGATGGCCAACCCTGTGCCTTTCACTACTGTTTCTATTGAGCAATTAAAAGTTTCTGGCTGTTTTTCTCTCATCCCCCCTCCACCGTCCCCCAAAGTACAGATTGCAAACATGACAAAAGGTCAAATATCTGCAAGGGAAAAAGGAGTGGAACAACTGTTCCACCAAGCTGCTGCGGCCACAGCTGTTGTACACGCGGACGAGTATTCACCTGAACGAGGACTGGTAATCACCCCACACCGAAGTGAATAATTAGTGTAATAATTACCAGGCTTAAAATGAATCTATGAACTGCCCTCTCTCACAATGCCATCAAGAATAACAGGTGTTGAAAGTGCCTTGAAGGGACAGAGATTAAAGATTATTTCGTTATCCCGAGTCTCCTTCAGGCACAACTGTCTTGTGTTTTATCCTGTCATCCACAGCGAGGGTCATGTGGGGGCTCATTTTCCTCTGGCTTGGCAGTTCTGGGAGCTAGGCATTTGACAGAGAGTGAATGTTGTTTAATCTGGGAGTCTGGGCCGTCCTTGAGCTTCCTGGACACTCTATGTCCACATAACCTCCAGCTACATGGAGTTAGGTTCTACTAATGCTTATTATTAGCTGCCATAATGATTGTTACTTGTAAAAAGAAGAACATAAATAAAAATTGCATTTCTGATATTCATGAGACTAAATTAAGTTTTCTTCATTAACTAAAAACAGGGAGCACTTCCCCTTCGCTTCAGATTTCTTTGTAAAATAGTGGACATCTTTTTCTGATTTGTGTGGCAGCTTTGTGGCTGTATCTGTTGTGACTTAAGCACCGAAGCAAGTGAGCCTAGGGGTGTTTGTTCTTGTAAGACTTACTTAAAGACTTGTCAAGATGCCACAACTCGCGTGCTGGTTCCAAAGCTCTTTCTGTGTTGATTATTCAGACTTCCTGTGTGTTTTTGAAATTGCTACAGCAGGTGTAACACATCTTAGATACAGCGAATTAAATATTTGTTTCTAATGCTTAACAGAGTGGGTTTTGTGTTTCCATTACACTGAAACTGGAATAGTCCCAGTAGTATTACAGGGAAAAAATATATAAACGATAATTATTAAAACTGGCGAGGCTATAATATTGTAGTGAGAAACCATAATGTCACAGTAGTTTTGTGTGGTGCGAAAGGATCTGCCTGCATAAACAGCTATTTGTATGTATTCCTCAGTGTTTCCATTCAGCAATGACTAGAATATGTGAATGTCTATGCAAAATCAAGATAAATGTGCAGTTGAAACAGACATTGGTTGATTATAGTACCAATATGACATCTCACACTTCATCTTTTACCGTGGTCTGTTGTGTTATAATGTTATATCATTAGTTTTCCTGACAGTGATTCAGCATGCAGACATCTACCTCATTGACCTGAGCTGTGTTTAAATGTAACCTTCTTTTGGCCCTAGCCATCGTTTGTCAATTCTCAGCTGTCAAATACACACAAATTGGACACAACCTGTCATTTACCAGCGACAGTGAGATACAGAGGGGTTGCAAAACACAAGCAGGGCAATTATCTGCATCCCGTGGTTACATGGTCTGGGAGGTTAGCAAGTTGTTCCTGAAAGATTACCACCTCTAATTTCTTTGGGGAGGATGGGACCTTGGTTCTGCTGCCAAGCCTGCTTTTCAGGTCAGGGCTCCCTGAATGTTAACTAAGACCCAAGAGCAGGTCAGCACGCAGGCCAAGGGACCAGAGGAAAGCATGCGCCCTACTCTTACAGTGGCGGCCAGCAAGTCGTGCAGAAAATAGCCATCCATCTTTGGCACGATCCTAATGATCCACTGTGGGTGATATCTGTGGTTAGGAAGGCTATCCAGGTAGTCCTCCACTGGTGCCTCCCTGCAGCTAAGTGCAACACTGATTCTGAAATCTCTGCCAACAAAAACACAGACTCACTTACCAAAGAAATTCTCTAGTATTTCTTCAGGAGGAGGCAGAATTGTTTGATGTCCTCACAGCTGCTCATCAAGCCTTTGGTTGTCTTCTTTAAGCTATGCTGCAAGACATTTTCATGCAGTACCACAAAGGCGTGTTGTGCTTTCGTTTTTTTCTTTCTTTCTTTTTTTTACTTTGATCTAAATTATGAAACACTCGGCTCAATCTCAAACTGTTATGAGCACTGCAGCTATGTTTCTGAAACTGTCATAGCCCTACATTATATTTTAGAATGCCATTCAATGTCTTCTTTACTTTTTTGCAGGCAGCCAGCGAGACTGCATAAAATACATAAGTGGAATACGCATGTTCACACAAAAAGTGGTGACTTCTTCTGCATGTGGGACACATGAAAAATCTCAAATTAAACAAGAAAAAAATAAACAATGATATAAATAATTAGTAACTATATCTAAAATGATTTTAAATTTGGATTAATTAGAATTAGTTGTAATGCACTCCACTGAACATCTGTAGTAAACTAAAAATCCACAGTAAAAGTCTCTTGTTTCCATTGCCTTTAATAAAGCTATACTTACATAGTAAACCATACAAATCTCGGTCAGTATCTGTAAAGACAAAAACATAATTGTTATAGCAAAAATCCATGCTAACAAATTATTGACACCACTTACAAATATGATTAAAGAAGCCTTAGAAAATAAGAAATTACCGGAATCACTGGAAAATGCAACAATTACATTATTGCCAAAGCCGGGCAAGGACAAACAGAGATGTGACTCTTATAGACCACTTAGCCTTTTAAACGCAGATTATAAAATATTATCTAAAATAATTGCACATAGATTGGAAGACATTATGCCTAAGATAATAAATGCCGATCAAACAGGCTTCATTAAAAACAGACAGGGAGCAGATAATGTGCGGCGCCTGCTCCACATATTGAATGCCGCTCAAAAAAATCAAGAACCATTGCTAATAATTTCCATGGACGCTAATAAAGCATTTGACAGGATTGAACCAAACTTTCTATTTCAGACAATGGAAGCCATGGGCTTCGGAGAAAAGTTCACCCGCTATGTTAGGATACTTTTTAACGCCCCCAAAGCCAATATTATAACAAATAATGTGCTTTCTGACACCCTCTCCTTAACCAGAGGCTGTAGACAAGGCTGTCCAAGTTCTCCCTTGCTCTTTGCGATTGCGATCGAGCCACTAGCAGTGGCCATTCGTACTAATGTTGCTATATCTGGAATCAAATTCGGTACAAGTGAACATAAACTTTCTCTATATGCAGATGACCTCCTACTGTATATAACGGACCCTCTCAAGTCAATTCCCTCATTAATGAATTGTCTTAAAGAATATAGTGCAGCTTCAGGATACAAGTTAAATTATACTAAAAGTGAGATTATGTCATTAAATATACAAGATAATCGTGTTAGAGCTCTTACAGATCCACTACAGTGGTGTAACAATGGATTTAAATATTTGGGCATACAAATTGGTAAATCTGAGGATAAAATATTCAAACTAAATTATATTAAACTGTTGGAGCAAACTAAACTTAATATACAGAGATGGATGGATTTTCCATTATCCCTTATAGGGAGAATTAATGTTGTTAAAATGAACATTTTGCCTAAGTTTACCTATTTATTTCAATGTCTCCCTATAAATGTTCCAAAAAGTTTCTTCAAAGAATTAAATAAACTTATAACCTCCTTCATATGGCAAAAGAAAAACCCAAGAGTTAAACTCTCCTCATTACAGGCCCCTTATTCAAGGGGAGGACTCAACCTACCAAACTTTAGGAATTATTATCTGGCCTCCCAATATCGATCAATATTGATCTGGTTATATGCAGAGAGGAGTGAGGTTCGATGGGTTCCAATAGAACAATATGAGGTGAATCCCATATCATTAAAAGACGTCCCATTTCTAGGTACGAAAAAATGTTTATCTAAGCTCACAAATAATTCGATAATATTAAACACCTTCCGTGCCTGGCAGGAATCCCACTCACTTCTAAAAATAAATATTTCTTTTCTTAGAAGGACACCCCTATGGGGCAATCCTGATCTCTCCCATCATATTTCCGACTCCATATTGCGGGGATGGAAGGATAGAAATATTCGAACTGTTGCCGATCTATATAATAATGATACATTTATTGACTTCCAACAACTAAAGGAAAAATTTAAACTTCCAGACCAAAATTTTTTTAAATTTCTACAAATAAGAGACTGGATCAAAGAAAAAACTAAAGGAACATTCCCTGAGATTCCTAAAGAAAGTCCTTTTGAAACGCATCTTTGCACCAAACCATGGAAGTCAATAAAAGGAATAGTATCTTCAATATACACTATTATTAATGAAAAATTACCTGACTACAACAAAACGGCTCTGAAAAGAAAATGGGAGGCAGATCTGGGCTATGTTTATGAAGAGGTAGAATGGTACCATCTAATGGAACAGGCACAGACCATGTTAATTTCTACAAATCATAGACAAATGCAATTTAATATATTCCACAGGACATATTATACACCTTACAGATTACATAAAACTGATATTAATTACTCTCCCAAATGTTTGAGATGTAAGGTGATAGATGGTGATCTTCTTCATATGCTGTGGAATTGCCCAGTAATAGAGGAGTTCTGGAGACGGACTACTGAAATATTTTCAAGGGTAATTGGGATCCAAGTCGAAATGGACCCAAAACTATGGATTTTAGGTGATATAGATTCTATAAATGTGGATTACCACAAGAAATATTTTATTTTACTTGCGAGTACTGCAGTTAAAAAATGTATTCTGACACATTGGAAATCTGAAAATTCTCCAACACTGAGATATTGGATTAATGAGTTAGCATCCTACTGTACACCTGAGAAGATATCGCATAGTGTAAAAGGGAAATACGGAACCTTTAAAAAAATTTGGGGACCATTTCTTTCAGTATTACCGTCTTTGGACTTGACAGAATATAGAGATGATGTAAATTCCTCTGGGTTTACCCTGAATTGATCCTTGGTTAGGCCCTTCTGATCAGAATTCTTGAATGTTGTGCTGATTCTTGTGTATAGACGGGTGTAAATATGGGCTGTTTGTATACACGAATGTGATGAAGTTGAGAGCCATACAGGGGTAAAGGGGTGGGGGGATGGTGGGAGGGGTTCACACGATATGTTTTTCTTTTTTCTTTTTTTCTTTTTTTTCTTTTTTTGTTTCCTTTGTTTTGTTTTGTTTGTTTTTTTTTTGATTTTTTGATTTTTTTTTGTTTTTTTTTTGTTTTAAATTTCTGTAATTACCAATACTGTTACTATTATAATTCTTATTTTTTATTATTATTATTAATACGCCCGTATTTTCTGTGTTCGGTCCTCAGAGGGTGGAGGCTATGTTTGAAAGATAAAGATACTAGAGTGTGTTCCTGAGAATTTTTTTTTTTTTTTTGGTCATAATGGCCAGTCAAGCTTTGGCTAGTTGATGATACCTACTCTGTCCCATAACTGTAAATGTCTTTTATTGTTTGTTTCTGTTTGTTTGTTGTTCGTTTTCAATTTAAAAAATGAAAATAAAAAGTAAAAAAAAAATTTAAAAAAAATCCATGCTTACATACACATAATAACATAACATTTGTCTTTACACAATCGGGCAATCGTGGCTCAAGAGTTGGCAGTTCGTCTTGTAATAGGAAGGTTGCCGGTTCGAGCCCCGGCTCGGACAGTCTCGGTCGTTGTGTCCTTGGGCAACACACTTCACCCTGGTGGTGGTCAGATGGCCCGGTGGCGCCAGTGTCCGGCAGCCTCACCTCTGCCAGTGCGCCCCAGGGCAGATGTGGTTACAATGTAGCTTGCCATCACCAGTATGGGTGAATGACTGAATGTAATGTAAAGTGCTTCGGGGTCCTTAGGGACTAAGTAAAGCACTATACAAATACAGGCCATTTACAATATCTCATCTAACACATATAAAAACTGGTATTTTGTTTTCATACATTCACTAAAAGCACAACCTTGTAGTAAATAGTATATAATATGCACAGAATTTATCAATAATCCCACATCAGTGCATGTTAGATGCTTTCCATATACAAAAACATAAATACAAAACTAAAGAAGACCAGACATCATAAGCTTCAGCAACACATCCCTTGTCATTTTATTTAATTTGGTTTACAAAGAAATGGCCAATTAAAAAATAGCTTCATTACTTTGTTAATAAAGCAGAGGATTGACTCGAGGGAACTTTTCAATTGGAAGTTAATTATGCAGTCTGGTATTCTCAAATGTTCTCTGCAAATGTACAGTGAGACTATAATGCTGCTCTGTGCTCTGGTTCAATTTCATATTTGCATAGCGGAAAGAGTGCCATGTGTTTTGCAGCTCAGGCACTCAGCTTGTTTTGGTGGTATTTGTATGTGTGGAGATGCATTATTGGTACATCATACCTCACTCGACTCAGTTCCTGGGACATAAGGTGGTAATCCCCAATGTTTGATTTTCAAAACATGAGTATAATCAGATATTTATGTTGCTGATGCTCCGTAATCCACAGAGCATCTAAGTACAAGAGCTAAATAAAATGTTCAAATGGTGCGTATAGATAAAAATAAGATACAGTTCATCTAAATCTCTACAATCTGTGAGCTGAACAGAACTCCTAATGCTTTCACCTGTCTTCATTGAATCATGCAGGAAAGCTCAGGGTAAATGATGCTTGAACAGCAGGAAGATCACTCATTGTTAACCATATGGTTTTGTGTGATAGGTCACCAGTGATTCTGAGGGTTAATATCAAATGCCCAAACACAGACAAGGGGGACCCACGCATATTAATGATAGTGCATATTCCCTTGTGCAAAGGAGATCGGATGAATGGCAAATGTGTTTTCTGGCGAGGTGGGGGTATTGTTTTCAGTAATTTGATAATCAGTGAATAAGTGCTTTGTATATCTTCTTACCTGAATAATGTGATAATATTTTAATTCACCAATCATTTCACGTTACACTGAGATGCTCCGAATTCACTCGTGAAATTCAAATATATATGCATCACTAATGGTTAGAATGAAAAGTGTCTCATTTCTCCTCTTTTCTTTTGGCGACATTTCTCTTTACATTAACAGTGAGTGGGATCTGCCCCCACCCCGAGCTACAATAAAAAATATATTGGCTTTTAACAGTTAAACTAAAACATATGGATGCTCAAGGCCATTCCAACATTGTGCGAAAGCCTCGAGGCTTTTACACAAAGTGCAGCTTCCCTACAAATCTGCAATAAGCAACCAAAACAACCACCGCTTCATGTGAGAATTAGCAAACAGTTATCATTTCTATGACATAAAAGAGTCCGTGCCAACATGCACTGAAATAATAAAATATTGAAATGTCTATGAAACATAAATGTGAATTCTTGCTACATCTGTCTCTTGCTAATTGAGTTGCTACCAAGAATGTTAGTACTCTGGAGAATAATTTGTCAGTGCAAAACATCGAATGGACCAATTTATTGGTTGCTGCAGGCTGTGGAGTTCCAACAGTCTTTGATCAACCTTTTTAGGTCAGTATCTCTCGAAATACAGAGAGGAGAATTACACAGCAGAGAAAATATTTCATCTTTTTAAAAGACAAGGAAAAGTATTCTTGTAGTTACGTTGTTTGGCTGTAATAGTGAATAAATTCTTTGCTTGAAGCCAGAAAGGGAAAAGGGAAGCTTTTGTGCACAGTATTTATTGTTTTGCATGGCTGGAAACTTAAACATTTATTGTGAAAAAGTGACAGTAAGAGTAATTATAAGTTTTGTTTTTTCTCATCACGCGCTGGATGTAAGATGCACGCACTGACAGTTACCGGTAGGTATTTCTGACACACTAAATTAAAAATGTTCTTCAAAGAGTTTTGTGTTGGCTGAGGGGTTGATCAGCCTCTGATTTTGAAATAGTCTTGGCATTTTGACAGTGAATGTACTAAAGGTTGTTTGACATATTCTGCAAGCATCAGAACTCTGTTTTTCCCAAATAATATTATAACTCTTACAGTTAGAAATAGAAGTTGTGTGTCGATCTTTAAGACGAGTGTCCTCACTGAACCTAACTAAATTAAAAATTCACTGTTATTATATAAATAGTGTTGTAGCCTGATGTGCAGTGTACCAGATCTACCCAATATTCCTATAAGAGTAAATATTATCACCTAATCTAACCTATTTAACTTAACCTTAAATGGTACACTGCAAATGATATAATATTAATCTATAAATAAATAATATTCTTTGTAGCTTGTTAGGGAAAAACAACCTAAAAAAATGTGCCTTCTAGCTTTTTCTGTACAATTTTCCATCCATTTTTTTCTCTTTTCTTCCACTAATGCTGGAGCCTATCCTGGGTGTCATAGGGTGAGAGCTGGGGTACATGCTGGATAACAAACAGAGACACATAACACATTCCTAACTACAACCAATTGAGAATCACCAATTAACCTAACAAGCATGTGTTTGGACTATGAGAGGAAGACAGAGAACCCGGAGAGAGTACACAGGGAACGTGCAAGCTGCACACAGAGGAGAGGAGCTGGGAAAGAGCTGGCTGGAGGATTCTCCCAGACCTTCTTCCTTTAAGGCTACAGTGTGACCCACTACACCACCATGCTGTCAGTTTAGTTCCCACTGAAATAAAACAATAATAAAATCTTTTGTTAAGATCCTGTTGTTGGCGAGTGCACAAGAAGCTTAGCAGCTTCTTCCTGACAACATTTGTCCTAGATGTGTAAAGACTATACTTACTACTTGTAAAGGTGCTGTTTTAGCACCAAGCTTCCTGGAACAGATACTAGTCGGAGCCAGTAACTCTAACTCGTATAGTGACATTTTAAACCACATCCCCTGTTTGGCCCCATTGTAACGTTTTACATGAACAGGTTATATCTGGTTAAAACACCATATTTGAGTTTCTAACATACTTAAATTGCAAATGACAGTATGCCATTTTTCTCTAAAAAATATAACATATTAAAGATGAAAAGAGACACACACTGTATTTTAATTAGGAGTGCAGCTGTTCTTTTTCTTGCTTAGCAGATTTCGTTATGAAATGGCCAAGAGTCTACACGCTGATCACCTTATCCCATTCATTATATCTATGAATGTTCCCTTGACCGCATGACTGGAAAGTCTATTAATGCTGGCAGGAAAAGGTAAAATTGAGTGGTACATTTAAAAATGCTGAATTGCTTTAATTAATTTTGTAAAAGTAGACTTAGCTAGTAGAGGTCTATTCTCCTGCGTCCTTTTCAAAAATGCTGTCTCAACACCATGCCAATGCTTTGCGCCCACACGAATTTCAAAGTAGCCATGTATACTGACATTCAAATTAATGTAAAGTTGCATTAATAATTAATAACATATGAGAAATCCCAGTTTAAAAATAATAGGTACAAATCATTTGTGAACTGAAGGATACTGAGGATAAAGTCACAAAGCAAATATGTGCATAAAATTATACTAGTTTTATTATATTGAAACTATATTACTATTAAAAGATTTAAACTGAAAACAAAAAAGTCATCGCTTAATTCAGACACAACAAACTTAAACATGTTTGCTTGGAATATATCTACACTCCAACAGTGAGGTCACGCAATTCATTTTTACTCAAAACATTTCAATGAGGCCCTTAAGATAAAACATCAGGTTGTACAGCGCGCCACATCATTAGCTCACACATGTACAGCATCTCAGAGGACCTTTAATTTGAGGAGGAAGAGTCTGTTCCTTCGCTACGAGGTTAAAGAGTGGGTGACAAGTGTAGAAAATCACAGCGGAATGGATTAATTAGGTAGACCTAAAAGCATATTTATCAAAGGCTAAGCCATACAGGCATTATCTTAGAAAGGATCTAATAAAGATGTGCAGGTTAATAGAATAAAGGGCCTTGAATAGAATGTGTGCTTATACATAAAATATCAACCACCTCCCACATGTAAAAGAATCATTAGAATATACAGATTAACTGTTACGGCAAGCAGATTCTTAACAACTCAAACGACCTTCATGTGGTTTGACAGCGGCAATTTGCTTCCTGTGGTCACTCTGATTAAAATGTCAAAGCCTCTGACTTAATTCGTTTTGGTCAAATTCCACATGAAAAGGGCCAATATTTGCTCAGAGAGAAAAGACTGATTACATAAACCTGAATACGCTGATATCAAAAAAATAAATATTTAATGAACTCCCTTAATCAGAAAACACCACGCTGCTCCACTGAGGAAATAAACAGCCTGGTGATTCTAGCTGAATCATCTAAACGGTGTCAATCACAAGTGAATAAGGAGGGCTCCGTTCCCGGGTAGTGATGACTGATGGCCCTTCAGCGGCGACTGAGACAGACAGAGCTGATTGAGAGAGCTTATCTTTATGGTGGAGCCATGGAATTGTTAACAGGATGTGATGGCTTGCGTCCGCCGAGTTGAGCTGGGAAATAAAGCTGTTGGGCTCGGGCTGCCTTGCCATCATTCACAGAGGTAATGATCTCTGTCTGGCTCAGAAGTAAGTAATAGTCTGCCCACAGGTTAGTAAGGGCATGACACAGCTACCCTGACAAAGTTAAACTTGGACAGATGAGCGCAGGGAATATAATAAATTTAATAGGCAGTTTAATAAAAAATTAGAATATGTGGTGAAACTTAAAATTCATAAGAGGTGTGCATGCTTCTTTTTTTCTATCCGCAGACATTTTTAGCTTTTTTCCTTATGACCCATAGAGGAATAATGTCATGCAGCTGTAGAGCAAGAGATCTGCAAAATACTAAACATAGTTCTTAAACCGCCATTACTATGCCATTACACCTTGGCATTTACTGGGGCATTTCTCGACCACATTTTGCATGGCGCACACGATATTCCTCACGTAATCAAAAGGAAGGCATATTGAGGGAAAGCAGTCAAAGATCTAGCTCCACTCAATTAGCTTCAGCAAGATAATTAATCAGTTCAGTATGCACATCCAAGTCTCAGAGGCGTCTTTGAGATAATTGTTCTCATTGACTTGAATAATTATTTGTTTGCTGATTTAATTATTTTCACATTTGGAAAACAAATGAATGCGTGCTGGTACATACTTTGGATCTTTTGTTTTCTTTTGATGTATGCAGGTGAGTGTCAGACTAAAAGAATGACTGATGACTTCTTTTCGGAAAATATCTCTTGAGAAATTATCTGGAACCAAATTCAGACAATTGTGTTTTTTTAAACCATAACCTCGACGTGAAGACAGTCAATAAAACATAAAATGTTTCTTCCTCGTGGCATCAATACAAACTGCGATGAATCAAAGGCTAATATTTCTCAGACAGAAGGTCATCTCAGGGTTACAGATACAGAGTCTCCGTACACTGTCTGGCACGGTGAAAACAATTGTCAGAGTCCTCGGTTCACACCATTACAAGTGTGACTGAGACCTTGCGGCTACTGTAGCAAATAGCACAAATTATGGGGGCCATTTTAATAGCAGTCTCTACTATTTATCATGCTGTTTTAAATGTTTTGCTCATTTGTTTCCATTAAATATTTCATCTTCCCTTAAATATTCATTTAACTTCCTCTTTAAATTTTTTACCAGTCTCTTTTCGGTTGCTATCTTCTTGCCTCCCTTTTAGGCTTTGCAATCATAAATAATTATTCATCTACACCCAAAAAGAGATTGCATAAAACATGCACATGAATCCTTTTTGTCTTTTCTCATTAGTGATATACTTCGAGTAGCCTAAATACTTCCCGCTACCCCACTTATGGAAATTGGTCAGAGAACCTTCCTAATGATTCTGCTTCACAAATAGCATACAGCCTGCGTTTCTGATCCTAACGTTCACCCTATCCTTTCAGGATGAAAGGCGGGGTCTGCTGCAGATCCCAAGTTTGTGTATTACTTTTAAAAGGAGGACTAATCCTGACATATTATCCATCAGACAATGCTGTTTTAGATTTTACTGTTTAAACCCAATGCTGGGCCGCAGTGGACCAGCTGTACTCTGAATGCCTGCTTCTTGGTGCTTAACTGTATATTGAAGAAAGAGATTTACCAAAAAAAAAGGTGCAACACAAAACCACAACATTTCTCTTTCACTGGGTTTACTGTCTCATGTCCTTCTCATTTGATAGTATTTTATTTTCAAATTATTTAAATATTTCTCACTTTTGTTTGGATTTCCTAAAATATTTCCAGGATTCACTTAACTAAAAATAAAAAGTCATCACATCATTTATAAATATTTAAGATAAATTGGTATTATTGGTATTAAGGCAACATTTGTCTTAATTTGTTGGACAATTTCAACTTGCCTTATTAGCATGTAGTGCCATGTTGGAAGGTGAAAGGGAAGCATAAACTCTCAATTTGACTGGATTATCCTTTTGTGATGAGGCCTAATGATCCAGCAGAGTAAATAGCAATGTGTTAATTAGAAATTACAGTGAATGATCCGCTGCACACAGAGGAGGTATTAATCAGGCTGCATCGTTATATTATACTCAGAGTTGTCTTTTCTTTTCTTATAAGAATAAAATATCTAAAAAAAAATTATATTATTTCCAATGTAGCTGATATGCTCCTAAAGAGCCAACTGACCAGCAATGCGTGTAAATAAAACCACCCCTAGCTGTGACTGAAATTATATTATACTGAAATTAACTATTTAAAAAAAATATGTACATGCTGTTCAGTAACGTATTTATTCCTCAATTCGTATGTCTTTCCTAATTTGTTTTTAATTTGGAAAATATTATGGAAAGGGCCTTGTAATTGTGGCTGCAGCTGCCAGTTACTTCTGAATAAATCTCAGACTTTGTCCAATTTGGACGTTGCACAGTTCACAGCAGATTTTAATCAATAAAGGTGTCTACAGCATTTAAGTAAGCATTTGCCTCCACCTAGTGGTAAATGTTGGTTACTGAGGCTAGAGCTATATAGAGCTGTATATTTTTCAGTTCTTATAATTTTACATTTTTTAATGATGTTAACAAAAAAAAACTATACTATCTTTTAATGATTTCTTTGAACTGATCTTTTCCCCAGGTGAACTGATTGTACAGCATGCATCTTTAATGACTTTAACAAACAAATACTGGGTGCACAAGTTTGAATTTAGTTTGGATTTTCTCTAATCCGCACAGCCAAAAGTATAAACTCTTAGCATGTACATAAACTTCCTTTTTTTTAATTGTAGTTTTAATTTATTTTTTAAATAAATGGTGCTGAAGGTTCCCATTAGTGATCACATTTGACTACAACTGCTAATTTCTCATCACCTCTCATCATCAAAAGGATTTCTTTGACAGCACTAATTGGATTGAGCAAAACTTTTTAAAAGGGAACGTCTAAGCAGCTCAGTGAAGAAGGAAAATTGTAGACTTGCATAAGCTGCAAAGGTCTTGGGGCAATTTCTAAACAACTGCAGATTCCAAGATCATCAGTTTAAACAAGTGCATTGTAGGTTATTTTCATGTGTCACTTTGCCAAAATCTGGAAGAAGTGTCCCAACTGTCACCCTCAGATAAGAAGAAATTGGTTAGGATGTTCAAGAACAATCCAAGAACCACCAAAACTCAAGCCTGTGAGGGTGCTGACAAAGAAGGGAGCCTCTGCTCCAAAATCAACACCTTACAAGCCAAATGCCTCTGGAGGAAAATCTGGAGAAACACTATCTGACCAAAAATACTGAGCTATGTGATCACAGTAAAGAGCTATGTTTGCGTTTCACAATAAAAGTGAAACTTTCAAACCTAATAACACTGAACCAGCTGTCAAACTTGGTGGTGGTATCATCATGTTCTAGGATTGTTTTGCTATCAGTAGTACTGGCACATTGCACAAACTGGAAGAAATAATGCAGGACTACCTCAAAATTCTTCAGCTTCATCTCAAATCAACAACTGTTGCAAAGCATGCATCAAAGCCGGTTTTGGAATGGATAAAGCAACTGGAATGACCTTTCCAAGGCTCTGACCAAAACTCTATTGAAAATTTGTGGACTATGTTTGAAAGCTGGGTCAGTGCCAGGAAACCAACCAATTTAAATGAACTCTTCTGCCAAGAAAGAGTAAAATAAATTCAAATTCAAACTTGTGCACCCAATTTTTGTTTTTTAAAGTCATTAAATATATGCACTGTATCATTCCACCCTGAAAGAAAGAAGAGTTCAAAGAAATCATTAAAGCCCCCAATTACCATGATATTCATGGCCATGATGAGTGTATGTAAACTTCTGACAACTCTGCATTCTTACATACAAAACTGAGTATTATTTTGTGCACACAAAATCTCTTGGCTGGAGGCTGCAGGTAGAAAGCTGATAAAATAGACAGGGCTTCTAAAATACCAATTCCATTGCATTATACACAGGACTGGTTCAGTTTACTTTGCAATAGTCAGCTACTGACCATAACTGACATTATTTCATGTAGTTAATAACTAAATCCATTAATTTAGAATTTCTTTGAAAGTAATTACTGCAAAGTTAGAGATGGATAAAGCATTACACAATAATGCTTTTCTTTTCGGTATTTCTATGCAAACAGGAGAACTTTGCATATTCAACATTTACATTAACATGTACAGCACTTTGTGAAACTCTGGTTTTATGTTAAAGTGCTTTAGAAATAAAGTTGGTATGGTATGGTATGGTAACATTTACAGTTAGTCAAACCAAATTAGCCTTGCAAAAACAGAGGCCTACTATACAAGACAGGCTACAAGTATGCACTTCAACAGCTTCATTATTTCATTGGTAATGATGAATAAAGTCATATTTTAAATAATTACTGAAAGGATAATGAAGTAATCACTGACAAAGTAACTATAATCCGATTACATATCTTTTTAAAAATGAATTGCGCTCAGAGTTACTTATTTGTGTAACCTTATTAGCTAAGAGATTATTTGCTGGATTAGGTATAAATGTTACTGCCCTAATGTAATGAAATATATCATAACACAAGCTCTTTTTACAGTGTTGCCTTTTCAGACACAGCGTCACTAATGCTTATTAAATAAAGTGAATAAAAAGAAAAAGTGAAAAAAAAATTACTTTGGCTTGACCAAATAACTAGCAGTTACTTCCCACTATAAGAGAGAACAGTGCGATTCCTAGTATAAACCATCAGACGAAATCAGCACGTTGCGGTTTTTAACCTTTAACCCACTGCTGCACGAATCACTAATGGATAGCAAGATGAAAGCAAAAAATACAATTTGGACAACAGAGCTGGATTAGAGACGTGTGTGAACCAGACTGCGTAGTCTCTACCTTGTCATTATATGTTTCCAGTATCAGCAGAGGGCAGTGAAGCTTGCTAGGGTAAAGACACTTCTGCGGCTAATGGAAGGGCCGTTGCCATTAGGGGTTGCCAGATTTGCTCGTTTTCCACGGACCAGAGCAGTCTGAGCGATTAACTCTTTAGGTATATTGCGTTGTTTTGTTTTTTATCATTATTATTACATACTTTATAATCTACATTGTGCTAACTTTATTTTATGTGGGACACTCAAAAAGAAGTTTCAGTTTTGAAAATATAATATCATTATGTTACTCGTGGTCACAGCAGGGCAGTAAAAAGAAAAGCTTACAGTGCACCAAAATGACATTTTAATGAAATTTGGCGTGCTTTTGTGTGCTTGCACACAAAAAAATAAATTCATAAATCACACGTGACCACAAACTGTGTCGTTTATGCCGAAGAATCTGCAGGAAACACAACTGGCAACTCCGCTGACCATAAACTGTATGCATATCCATGATAGAGCAAGGCGTTGTTAGCAAACGGTTAACTTCTGCCGTTTAGTTGCCGAGGTTCGTGTGTCGGCAAATTAAAAGGAAGTAGTCTTTGTATTTAACATGGGTCCAAGAAAAGACTGTCTTTACGTTGAGCTGTAGTTGATGACTGCCGAATTATTTCTTTTTTGGCTCATAGACAGCGTTAATTGGAATACAAAGCTTGTTTTGTCGTGGCTAAACTTTGCTAACCCCAAAGCTAGCCTGACTGAATGTGTTACGTCCACCGGAGAGCCCTCTGGACTTGGAGGAAGGAAGGAAGGAAACTGATAAGTAGGATAACTGCGCACCTATGCTTCTGCAAAGCTAGAACTCTTTAGGACTCTTGAGTTAACACCGTGACGCATTTAGAAAAGGTGACTATCTGTAGACTTCGCGTGATATTTGACACTGTTTGGTTAATGAGATATGCTGTTAGTTGGCATAGCTAGCTGCTAGCGCCACGTCTCTGGGCTAGCTGTGCAGCAGACGAGAGCTATCCTGTTAGCCACAAACTTCCAAAGAAGTTGTGTAAGTCAGATTTTTCTTTCTGGTTGAGTTGGTCAAGGAGCTGAACGGTGATTAAAGCGTTTCACGGTCAGACTCTTTAACTCTGATCTGCTGTACCACCGGGACAACCGAGAAACTTATGGCATCGGATGTGATTGAGAGTGAAGCGGTGCTGAAGGGTGTAAGTAATATGAATTTGAACAATAGCAGCCCAGATACTGTCACACCCAGGAGGACTCTTGAGGATTTGGGAAACAGACAGACTTCCAGCCCGTCATCATCCGGTGTATCGGGAGAAGGCGATGACGAGGAAACAGACGAATTGCAAAATAGCACAGCTTCTGCTGCAGAAAAGGGCGAAGAGGAGTTTCAAGACAGTCTAACCAAAAAAAGCGGTACGCCACAAGAAAGGAAGACTCCAGACAATGTGCAGAAGCAACGAGGAAAAAGCTCTACCCCGGTGAGCGTTCCCCAGCCACGCTCACCAGCTGGAGCCACTGGAAGGTGTGTATTTAGACATTTTTGTGTTTTCCTTACATAGAAGCAAACTATGAGAAAATTAGCACAGATATGGTTTAGTCTCTCCCAGAGTCAAACGATAGTTTTGTCGGTGGTTCTAAAGTGGACCTAGGTGTACATGTGACTGTTTGTTTATCTGCCTCTGTATTGGTTATAGCGTAGTCTGACGGCCCTGTGTCAGTTGGGATAGGCTCCGGTGGCGTGCCAAAGAGCGTCGTATCATTGGCCTACAGTCTGTGAAATATATCTCAGACATGTCTCTCATGAATGAAGTCATTTTCAGCCAGAAAAGCATCCCTGTCATAGGGTAGAAACTGAAATCAGTTTTTGGAAGAGTGACTTTTATGTCCTTTTATTTATTCAGGTTGAAAGTCTCATTGACATTAAAAATTCATATTACATATTAAAAAAGAAACATGGAAAAATCAGGAGTCACTTTTTAGCACAACATCGATCCTCTGCAGAAAGATGTGTCAAAGCTATGGATTTCAGAATTGACAAGCCACCTATCCTTAACTATTATTGTCAATAAATATTGCTTACTGGGAGCCAATCACTCTTGTGTCTTCATTCCATTTCTCTTATTAGATATTTGTCAGTAATGTTTTTTTCATGCAGGAAAAAATAAGCAACTTGACATGGCGTGGATACTCTAAAACATTGTACTTATAGGTGTGTTTTTTTTATTTATTATTTTACATTTTTTGCAGTAATCTTGAAAATTGCTTGTCCAGGAGTTAACTTCCAAAAATGTCATCATTTAACCTCAGAGTTCATCTACGTCTTTGTAGCACTGGTACTTTGCTCTAAAAATAGTTGTTTTCAACATCTTGCCAGAAACTGTTGGAAACCAGCCATCCCAAAACTAATTCAGGACCATCAGATTACTTTGCAGATCTTAAGTTCAGAAAAAGCTGTTTCAGTTTAGCCAAACTGGTCATTTACAAAGGTTTGCCTACGGTAACTTCTGAACTTGTTAAGATGTGAAATTGAAGGTTTTCTCTACAGACATTAGTGCACTTTGCTCTGCACCCCTGAGGGATTTTTAAACTAAGTATTGTGAATATTAACTTGGAGGGAGCTATAAAGAATGGTAACAGACTTCAACCCTTCACATAACTAAAACAGAAAAACGCAGCAAAAATAAATGTAGATAGAATGATAAACTTACAATAATCTTGTATTTGTTTCATTTATGTTGAAATTATGAATATGAAAAATGACTTCTTAACTGGTAACACATTTACTTTTGCCTTGAGCTTTATTTAAACAAATTAGCATTGCATCTTTAAAGTTTTTCCATAGTTGAACCATCCCCCACTGATATCCATATTAATTCAGTTCTCTATTGTGCTCAGTATAATAATTACACCTTTAAAATTTCTGTCATCTTTTCCTTTTGACTTTTTAATGTAGCTAATTTCTTTCTATATGCTTCCATTTGCATTGATTGCAATGGTTCCCTCTCAGGAAACTACATTCCTGTAGCAGTTGGATTTCAGATGTAATGTGAGGATTAGCACCATGTACAAGTAGACAGCTAAACTGACATATTATGAAATGTTGAGTACTGAATGCCCAGAATGTTTGTGTGTCTGGAAGTACAAATTCCGCAGTCTATATGATTAATGCATCAAAGGGAGCTTGGTACAACATGGATACAGATACCATTGGTCTGCACTGGTGAGCAGTCGGTTTATAAACTAAGCCCTTAGCACAAGCTTGTAAGCTTTTTAAGAAGCTACTGAAACTGAGATTTTCAAACATCTATTTCATATGATTACTTTTGTCTCATGTTAAGACATTTTATTAATTGAAAACAGGCAATGAGGATAAACTTCCTTTTAGGTTGCTTTAATCATTAAAAGCCACAATATTGAATATACAGTCCAAAAACATGCTTTTATCTCCATAATCTTTTTACCCCACACTTTACAGTTGCTCTACTTTGTTGGCAATGAAAACGTAGCCTGACAGATATAGGATTTTTAGGATCAATACCAATAGTTAGTTATTTTATGAGTTCAATATTTTAGATATTATTTCCTTTAATAAACATGAATGTGACACATGCATAGTAGTGATATGTAAAGAAGATTTTAGTTTTGCAATTATAAGTAATATTGGTGGGTGAATCAATACTTGCAGGCTCTGGTGCCTTCATTGTAAGGGTCAAAGATATTTTTCACCTCCTTACAGTTCTTGGGGGTCAAAAATTACTCAAAAATGCCAACCCTTATTTTGGACCTACAGACCTGTAAACGTATATTGGTTCTTTAAGTTGGCAGCATTTTGAGTATTAGAGGACTGTTTTGTTTTTTGGGTTTGTTGGGTACCTTTTGCATTAGTATAGCTTAAGTAAAATTACTTGTCAGCTTATTAATTTAAAATCGAATTGATTTGTTTCGAATAAATCCAGTTATTATGGCAGATGTTCTTCCTTCTTTATTCGTACAGTGTATGCTCATGTGCTTTTGTGTAGCCAAGTGTACCTATTATACACTGACTTTTTGAAGATTTTAATTGATGATGTATTAGCCCAAGGACAAAAATTGCCTTACTTTCAGCACATCAGGAGTGCGTCTGCATTTTCCCCTTAATCATTTTAAGACTAAACAAGTCATTGTTTTAAGATGCCCAATTACACGCTTGGATTTCACAGATAATTTCCGCTTGCCCTCCTCCTGATCTTGATACATTTTCAAGTGCAAGACAACAATCAAGCAGTTAGAGATTGTTAACCATAACAGATTGTTCAACCTTTTTCCCCTTTTCATTCCCAGCCTTGAACGTCAAGAGTCAGTTGCCACAACAGAAGCCCGCCTCAGAATGGAAGGAGTTGAACTTAAGGAAGAGTGGCAGGATGAGGACTTTCCACGGTACTGTCTCAATCGCACTTATATCATGCTTCATAGCTTTGCATCACATGTTTGGGTTTTTCAAAGTCCCATTAACCGTGAATCTGTTGAATGTATCATTATCTTTTGTATGAATCTTAGGCCTCTCCCAGAGGAAGAGGAGCTTGAAGATGAGCTTTTTGCAGAAGCTTCTGAGGCAGGAAACTCTGGTAATGAAAACACAATACTGTTCTTTGCATTGCTACAGTCAAAAACAGAACACTGAAGAACAAAGTTCTTGCATTTTAAAATGCACATGGCCATATGGAAGTTAAAAGAGATACTGGTTGATCTTCAATTCATGTGCATTCAGCTGAAACTGAGGCCTGAGCAGTCTGAGTTTTACAAATCAAAAGAGTAATTTCTGACGTGGTCTTTTTAGTACAAAATCCTCTCAGGTAGGGGTGGGCGGTATAAAAGGTATACGGTAGAAACAATATAAAATTGGCCAACGGTAGAGATTTTGACTTTACTGCGATAGCGAATGTTGATGGTGTCATCAAGCTGCGCCTGTTTTGGTCGAAAGCATCGCAGCGGCTGCAAACAATATCATCTGCAAATTATGTCGAGCGACGGTAATAGCAAAGAGACTAAGCACTTTTGGAATACGGGGAAAGCCAAAAACTGCACTTCCTAGACTTCCGTACCATTGATTAATTTTTGCTGAATTCTCTCGCAGCTGCTCTATTCCATGTTGTTGCAGTATATTAATGACTAACCTCGTATTGTGAATGGATTATCTCAGATGTTCTCCTGACTGAAGTTTGGTCCGTTTACAGCATCCCGACATGTGATTGTATATGTCCCTAACCACCAGAAACCCTCACGTTAACATTTATCGAGTGGAAAAAAGTTAACAGCCATCCTTCAGCTTCACTGTGCTAATGTTATGCTAACGTAGCTGTTTTGCTAGCGATCACGTAGCACATCACTATATACCAGCTAGCTCAACTTCAGTAACCCTGCAAAGTCACTGCTGTTTAGTTTTCTGTCTTCATTTATGTTGGAAATGACAGCAGAGCTGTACGTTTGAATTTTTCAGAGATCTCTCAGTCAGAACATGCAATATCATGTTTAGGTGGAAACTAGCGAGCTAACTTCCTTGTCACTACCCGATCCGTACCGGAAACCCGATCGGCACCCCGCATGCGCAAATCTTCCGTCACTTCCTCACACCTTACACCTGGTAAAGCAGCAACGCTGATCATTTTATTAAAGGTGAAAGAATTTAGACAGTTTTTAACTCTCAGTGATGCTGCAGTGTTTGTTTGACTTTGGGACCTGAAGCAGACAGAGTTTTGGACCCAGATTACTCCGCAAGGCTCCTCACTACGGCAGCCGTAATGCTCCGGCAATCCATCAAGCGGTGCGCCTTCATAGCTTACCAAAGTCGTACTGAAACATTTTTGACAGATTTCTGCGCGCCATGTACTACATAAAATCTGTTTGAGGTCGGTAACCACAACCAGAATTCATACATAAGGCACACTGTTGATCTTTTGAGAAAATTAAATGATTTTAAGTGTGCCCAATGGTGTGTAAAAATACGTTATACAGAAGAAAAGAATATATCGCGATATATATATCGTTACCGCACATGCTTCAAATTATACCGTGATATTTCTTTGCCAAGCTGCAGTGGAATGATGTTCGCTGAAACCAAAATTTCCATTTTAAAAGACTGTAATGTTGAAAGTGTCACTTAATTTCTATACCAGCCAAGCTTCACATTAGTGTTGGCTGAACTTCAAAGTATTTGAAAAGTATTTTTTCATAAACAAGCTCTGTGAAGTACCAAAGCATAGTATTAAACTGGCTCTGGAGCTAATTAAATACTTTAGTAATCATTATCCCTGGCATTGTCAGTTCTGCTTTCATTGCTATAGAAATTTGGAAAAGAGATTTCCTTTTTGTTATGAGTATATAAACAATATCATTAATGTCGATTTCAATTTTATTCATATAGCACATTTCATGACATGTAAACTCAATGTCATAAAAGATAAAAATAAAAAAAATTAAAAAAAACTTGACAAAGAAATACAAGGTAACACACACACTTTGTGCTGAGCTACAGCCAGGTGGTAGAGCAGGCTAATCTACTAATCAGGTAGTTGGTGGTTCGATCCCCATCTGCATCTGCTGCTCTGTGTGCCAAATATCCAAGATGTTTGGAACCATTAAAATGTCTGTACCTGATGGCCTGAGAGGTCTAATTGGGTTATAGATACTGAGGAAGTCAGAGATCTACTGTTCAGCCAAACCATTGAGGGCTTTATGAACTAATAGAAGCATTTTAAAGTAAATTCCGTACTGAACTGGGGGCACTTCAAAATTTGGGTAATATGTTCAAATTTACAAGTATGTGTGAAGGTTCTGGTTGCATTCTGAACAAGCTACTGATGATTTGGATAATCTGCCAAATAGAGCATTACAGTAGTTTCATTTCCCCAGTATGAATACATGGACTAATTTCTCTGAGCCAGTTTCAAAAAATAATTTTTATAGCATATTTTAGTGCATATTTCTAACTATTATTGGATATTTTCCCTCCATAAATTCTTAAATTTGCTCTTCCGTTTCTGTCTTTAAATACCAATTTAAAATAGATCTTTTTTGGTATTAGCAGTAGAAAGTTTTTATAATTTCTTTTATAAGGAAAACTGGTAAGACTGCACATTAAAAATACTGTCAAAATGAAAAGCCCTGCATTCACTTTTAGTTGAAATGCACACACACATTAAAATAAGTACCAACAAGAATACTGCCTATGCAATAGGTTAAAATGCCTCTTCCTACCAACCCATGATTCCAATCCCTACTTAAATAAGAGACGCACCAGAAAAGAACTGCTCACCACATGTAATCACTGTGTTATCTCTGACCTGAAAAAGCTTGAACCTTTCAAAAAGCTGTTCTCACAGTAGACCGTATAATCATTATTGATTTGACATCCTACCCTAGGCTACGCAGTGAATCATGGCAAGAAGACTAAGAAAAAACTTGCAGCTCCAGACATCAGTCTCACTCTTGACCGCAGTGAAGGTTCTCTTCTCTCTGACGAGCTGGATGAAAGCACAGAGCTAGACCTCAGTGACATGGACACGCCCTCGGACAACAGCAATGAATTTGAATGGGAAGGTAGGAATTATATATAATTAAAAATAATTAAAAATATTGGTCTGGTACTTCTGGTATTATCCTTTAACCCTCATTGTTTCACTTTGCTTATTTAAAGGCAGATGTTACACATCATCTTTTAGATGAGGTCTAGTTGGGATGTTATTTTCACAACAAACAGAAGTTCTCCGGTCTTTTTTTTAATATCTGGGTTCTTGCGTCCATGTGTTTTGTTTTTTTTTTTCTTCCTGTATTTTTTACAGGTTTGCTTAGGCAGCTGACTGCCTGCAGTGTGGTTAAAATATGCTTTGTTGTTTTTTGTTTCCACACTGCTGCCTTCCTCTTTTTCACTTGGAAGAATTGTTTCCATTCTCTGCCTGGAAACAGGCTGCAGGCCAGCAACAGGTTTCTCTGTTCCTTGTGGTAAGATCTTTTGGACAGCTGTCTTTTTATTTTTCAAACAAATCAAGATGTTTTTTTGTTTGTTTTTCATTTTTGTTCGTTTGGTTTGTTCCTCCCCACCATATTTCATACCCTTTCATTTTTACTTAATATATTTGATTCATCTCCCCCTTTCTTTCAATTGTTCCTGCTTGAGTAAACAATAGCAGGTTATCACTTAATGGTGAAATTGTTGGCCATTTTGTCCTGTTTGATTATCAGTTATTCAGTGAGTCACAATTTAAAAGCATTCAAATTTCAGAGAATAACTACTGGAACAAGAAAACTTCATTGATCTCTGCACGAAAATTGATTTGCCGCAGTTGCTTAACACAGTAATAAAAGAGTAAATGCCTTAAGCATAAAACTTAAATTAAACTTGTATTAAGTTATATTGTTCCAAAATCAAACAAGACATGAGACCAGACAATTAGAATTAAATTAAATTAAGAACATTTTGGTCCTCTTCACAGAAAACACACTCAAGTTTGTCCGTTTGATTTAATCTCACGGTTTCATAAGTTTTGATTTGCTTGTTGCATGCTTGATATCATGTGATCATGTGAGTACTTTCCTTGATGTCTGCATGATGAACTTGACATTCTGCACATCATGCAGCTATGCTGTAAATCTTACAAACGATCCTCAGATATCCTTGGGCATTTGAGCAAATGCAGCACTCTACAGTAGAAGTGTGTTTTGCTTTTGCTTTCCTACAGGAAATTATGAATTTTCTCCCCAGAAAAAGTGAAGTGAGCGTATGGAATTGAGGATGTGAATGTTGGTGTTGATTCAGAGAAAGAACATCCCTCAAGATACACAAGATTAAAGCAAGAAAATAAATGTGCATATGATTTGAAATTTAAAATACGAATTATCGAGTGATCTCAAAATTGTATCACATTTGACCAAAAGGAATCTGATTTGAATCATGTGTTAAGTTTGCAGCATTCAAGTTGTTAGTTTAACTTGCCTCTTCTCCTTCAGATGATCTTCCTAAGCCAAAACCCACAGAACTACTACAGAAAGGCGTGGAGTCAGTTCACGAGTATTCGGCCTCAGAGGAGAGGGAAGACAGTCGACGCTGGAAGATGCTTCGTATTGGAGACCAGGAACACAGAGTGGACATGAAGGCCATTGAACCTTACAAGAGAGTCATCAGCCATGGAGGCCAGTACCATTGAAGTACCTCTAGTAGCAAGTCTTGAAACTTTACATACAATTTGGCAGCATCTCACTGTACTTATTAGAAGTATTATTTTTAAGGGCCTCTCTAAATAAATTATGAGTGATTCCTAATCTTAATTCCAGCTGCAGCCAGGACATGAAAACTACATTTATAGAGTCATCGGTGAAATCTGACAACAAAGACACTTAGGTATATCTGCCCCAGCTTGAGGCTTAAAAAGCTTTCATCACAGAGGTTACACTTTTACAAAACGTTGATTCACAAGATTATGGCTTCATTAACGGTTAAATCCAGTGATGACACAATCAAAGCCATAGTCTGGCTCCTCCCACCAGAGCAAAGAACAAATGGCATGCTAATTAATCTTATAGACACAGTAAGCCCAAAACAATGTTATGATTGGCTCATATTTTATCCGATCGGTTCTTTGGTAGCAGCAGTGGATGAATAAACTGTATTGCCGGTACACGTTTGACATGATTCAATCAGCTTGTGTGTATTCACAGTATGAATTCCTTTTTTTTTTTTTTTAAATATTAAAAATGACTTTGTGGCGTTTGAATCTTTCATTGCAGGTTACTATGGAGACGGTTTGAATGCCGTAATTGTGTTTGCTGTGTGCTTTATGCCGGAGAGCAATCAGCCAAATTACAGATACATCATGGAGAATTTATTCAAGTGAGTTTTTATTTGAAATTTAGTTCCTTCGCACATTTTAGAGAGCTGTGTCAAATGCGATATTCTTGTTTCAGGTACGTCATTGGCACACTGGAGCTTTTGGTTGCTGAGAACTATATGATTGTGTATTTAAACGGGGCGACCTCTCGTAAGAAGATGCCAACTGTTGGCTGGCTTAGAAAGTGCTATCAGCAGATTGATAGGAGGTGAGTGAGTTGCACAACTTGGAAAACTGGTTTTTAAAAGACAGACAATATGAGAACATAGATATTTGGGTCACTTCAGACAAATAAGCATCAGATCGTAACACCTGTCCTCACTCTTCTGTACAGGCTACGGAAGAATCTGAAATCCTTGATAATCGTACACCCCTCTTGGTTCATTCGCACCCTGCTGGCACTCACCAAACCTTTCATAAGGTAACTGTAATGTAAAAAGGTAATCACAAGTCAAAGACATTCGTGGTGTAATCTCTTTATTCTGAATGTTTCTGATTTCTTTTTCACAGCTCCAAATTTAGTCAGAAAATCAAGTACGTGTACAGCTTGTCAGACCTTGCTGACCTGGTTCCAATGGAGTATGTGTCCATACCAGATTGTATCAAACAGTAAGTATGGTGTTTGTAGCACTGATGTCTGTGTTGCATTATAGTGGTTTTCCTCGTGGCAAGGGTAGGCCGTAAGTTAGCTGTGTCCCACTGACCTAAATGTGCACACTGCGTCATTATACAGGAGATACAGTCTGCCCAAAGCCCATAAGCATTACTATTATTATTATTATGATTATTATTATTATTATTATTATTATTATTATTATTATTATTATTATTATCATCATCATATATGCATGATCCCATGTTACAATGGCAATGTTTTATTGCCACGTCACTACATATTGCTTCCAGTGTATACACAGCTTAGGTTGTTGTTTTGTAAGTATTCTATAAGCTGCTGTTAAATATCGTAGTCTTCATTTCTTTGCTAATATGCATAATTATTGAGCTGCACTACAAATTACTCATGCTGTCTTCTTCTTTGAGGCTCTGCACGTGACAAATCTTGTATCGTCACGGCATTTAAAAAGGCAGCACAAATAACTCATCTTGACTCAGTGAAACTCAGTAAAATGTTTTTCTCTTTTGGATGTGTGGTTGCTGTCGGCTGTGTGTTTCTTCTTCTGCCTAACCCGATTTCCCTGCCCCCTTCTTAAGGTTTGACGAGGAAAAAAATAGGAAAAGCCGTAAAAGGTATATGCACTTTCACCCAGGGTCAGCTTCCGCATCTTCTGCATTTCATAAAACTAACAGAGAAATGATGAGTTGGCTTTCAGAAATGCACCAAGACACCTAACTTTCTTTCATTTTCATAGTTGGATGATTTTTAGTTACTGCTTGTCCCGAATCAACAGCTTTCCTCTTCAACTCCCCACATGTTCATCTGATTTGATTCAGGATTTACCTTCCTAATTAACAGATTGAGAGTACATTTTTTGGTCTCCAAAAAATAGGTGACTTGGTGATTATTTAACCAGCTAAATAGATTTTCTGAGCCACTTTTGTGAAGATCATCCCCAAAAGACTATTGCATTTACATTTATTACCTCAAAGCTACCTTAAAATTGTATTCAGCACTTAGTTTTGTTTGTTTTTTTTAAGCCGCAGAGCGTGCTTGCTCACAGCTCATACTTGCTGTCACAAGTCATAACTTCACAAGCTACATGAAGATAAGGTTTCAAGGAAGCTGAATGTGTTGCTGCTTGTTAAGGTAAAAAAAGCCAGGGCATTAAGTTGCACTTACTTGCATTTATCTTGTGAAAAACAGGCTCTTATTTTGAGGAGGTTGGTGTTTGGTAAGTTTGTTCGTGTGTACAAATGAATGGGGTCAAGTAAGGAAGTAGCTCGCCTTAGTCACTGTGGTTTTTGGTGGCACTGCAGCCGTGGCCTCACATGGTTTAGTAACTGGCTCTCACTGAACACACGGTTTGTTCATTCTCACAGCTCTTTGCATGACTCACTGCTTACCCGCTGCCCACTGATTTTTGGTAATTGCCACTTCTTTCAGTTTTAATATTCTGCTTATTGTTGATTCAGTAATGACCACTCAGGAAGAGATGGTATTCAGCAAGACAAAGGCTTTTCTGGCAATATTTAATGTATTTTTACTGCTAAAGTAGAAGCCAAAGTAGAAATTTTTCACTTTTCAATGGAAACAGGAAACTTTTAACGATACAGCTGGTACTGATCTTTGTACTGATCAGACATTTTAAGAAGTTGCATGTATACAAAATATATACATGTGTATATACAATATACAAATTGGGATTTGTATATATTTTAGCGTTTTAAATTTTTTTTTTTTTTTTTTTTTTTTTTTTTGGGCAAACTGGTCTAGTGAGTCTGATCATTTTTATACATTCCTGTGTATAGAAATAATCCTGACACCAAAAAATCCCATTTTGATAGTGTTACAGATTTTGTACAGTTTTAATGACCACTAAACTTGTGTGCAGAATCGATCAGGACATGCACGGCAAAACGGAGAGCGCAGCTGCTACTGTCCCGGAGTGACCTGGCTCACGCTTCGAGACGTGGAAAGGAACGGTGAAGAATGTTGAGGACTGCAGCCATTCATGTTTGTTTTCTGGGTGATGGGACTGGAGGCTTCTTTGCATCAAGAAAGTGCCTTTTTGACATGATGCTGCCTGTTACATGTTGGAACTGTTTTTTGTTTTTGTGCTGCATTTCTGTGTCAACCAGTTTGATCTGCAGCACTTTGTCCACATGCTGTCATAAACTTTTTAATCCTTTTTTATTTACTCCTGTATCTCATGTCAAACTAAGCGCATTGGTTTCCCTGTAGCTACTGGTGTATGTACACTATTTGAGGCACTCTTGTTACAAGTGGTTGATGCATGTTCTACTTTATTACATTTAAAATTATATATTTATATTCAAAAGGTGTCAAAGGAAATAAATTAATATATTTTTATGATGGATCTGATTTTAAACTGCGTATTAGGTCACTGACTCACTGAGTGGCATTGGATAGAACACGTTTAATGGCATCTTGTTCACTGTTCACTGCTGATGTTCTCTGTTAAAATCCTGCCTGGGGAAAGGAAATCTTTGTTTTTATTTTATCTTTTTTTTTCTTTTTCTCGATCTTTTTTTTTTTTTCTTTTTTTTTTTTCTTTTGGCCCCTCACTTGAATGTACTGTTTTTGCTTGTTGGGGGTGAACACTTGCGAAAGAAACTATCTGAACCAAGGATGTAGGTCTTTATTTTCTCATTTCCTTCAAAGTAAAGCCATGGATCCAATCTGATTGCTTTGTATCTTTTATTATTGTTGTTATTATTAGTTTTAGATCTTTTTTTTTTTTTTTTTTTTTTTTGTAATGCAAAATTTTTGGGAATAACAAGATAGTTTTTGCGCTACAATAGTTCTGTAGTGGTCAAAAGTATGTTTAACAGGAAATGAGAATTTACAAGAACAAAAACAAAAGGCAACGTGCACTCAGCTATTAATTGTCTATATGGAAATAAAAATGTAGCCTAATGCAGTAGTTCTGCAGTAAATGTGCTTTCAGTTAGGTTAAAACTTTTGCTTGAGACAATGTGAGCTGAGTTAACTACCTAGTAATTGCAAGGACAAAATTTGAGAAACCTCTGTTTAAATACAATATAAAAAAAATACAATACAAAAACAATACACTTAAAAAGAAAAGATTTGAATTTCAAATGATCTGTTGTGAAAGTTTAATAGACATACTTTAAGCAATGTTTTTCACCTTTGCGTGTCTCTTCTGCCATACTTGAGCTCCACTAGATGGCACTGCAATTACAGGTTTCACTGACAAGAAACTATTAACAGCTCTACAAGAAGGCTTGAAAGAAGTACCAAAAATGACAAGGAACAGTGACAGCCACGGGATTTTACATTTACATGACTGACATTTTAGTATAAATTATTGCTGATCTGAAAAAATCAAATTCTCCATAGTTGTTGAAAAACCAAGGCATTAGACCCCTTTGCTTTGTTACAACACCTCCCAACATTCTTATCTTTTTAACCACTAAAGGCAAAAATAAAACTCAGGATCTTCTACGGGTGTAACTTAGAAAGGACTTTCTACTTACAACAAACAACGCAAACTTCACTTATAATGAATTACACTTTTAATTCATTGTAAGTATTACTCAATGGTCACATTTTCCTAGTGGACAGTGGATCATGACCTAAAGCTTTGAAACGCAGCACTGATTCCAGACACCTTATGGCAACATCATCATCCTCTGGATCAAACTTATTTGCAAACAGGTGGTGTTGTTTCAGGAGCCATGGGAGGTCACCCGCTCCATACACACAAACAGATCTTCTGTAAACACCAGTGCATGGGTAATATGGGGCTCCCTTATTCATATCTCCTGCTAAATACGACCACTTCACTGCCCGAGCCAAAGCTAGCATGTCTGACATGTCATACTTCCCATTTTGGGGCATTGACCCAGGAACAGAGGGCATCCTCTGCAGGGTGGCCCACAAGTGCTCATCAGGGCTGTATGTGTCCTTCTCCCACTCCAGAAACTTCTGAACCTCTCTGTCCTCCATCACATGTTCCACAAAAGCTCTTGTGACCACAAAGTAGGCATTTCCTGAGAACATGGGGATGCTGATTGGTGGGTCACTTTTCCTCACATTTGTGTTGATAACACTCTTTGTGATATTGTGGTGATACTGCCAACGACCTTTCTTGTAGCCAGAATTCACCTCGGACTCCATGCTGTTCCTCCCATTGAGAAGCTTCAGTGCCCTCACCATCTCTCTGTTTGTTTTGATGGGGAAGTCTGTCCCACAGGTGTTAAGCAGGTACCTCCAGTTGATGTGAGTATTTAGCAGATCTTTCATGCAATTCAGATCTGCCTGTACTCTGAACCACGAGGCATATACCACTCTTTCTAATTTACTGGCTACAAACACATTAGGAAAGCATGAAGCAATCGCAGCCACAGCCTTCATGAATGATGCAGAGGAGTTCTGGTCCACGTGTACACAGTAAATGTTCTGAGGAGCATAAACAGCTCGTAGAAGCCGCTCAAACATCTCAATGTTGTCATGGATCACCATGGAGTATGCAATGGGGAAATCTTTCTCTTCCTCACTGAGAGGAGCTGTGATGAAACCTCTTTTTTCAATGTAAGCCTGACAGTTCACTGTTGCATTAATGTAGAAGTCCTCAGAAAAAACATTCTTCTTTTTCCTGGATGACAGAAGCCTTTCTAATTCACCTTCCTTACCTTTCACATCACCAGTGATAATAGTCGAACAACCAGGCAGATCAGCTGAGAACTGAGGAGGTATTTGCAGATCAGACGGTGACTGTTCAGAGCCAAATCTCCAAAGAGCAAAAGAAAAGAACAAAACCATCAAGGTAAGAAAAAGATTTCTTAACATACGACCCTTTGTAAAATACATATCCTTGTTTGAAAGGGACTGCCACACAGGTGACTTTGTCTTCAGTGCAGGTTACAATTCGACTAAATGGTGAGAGGCTGCACCGTGGGGAGGTGTGTCAAGCTAAGGCGGAGACAATAAAAACATTACCTGGGAGGTTATGCGTATTACATCTATTTCTTTTGTCCCCATGATAGATCAGAGAAAACCGACTCATAGTGTATTAAAACATCTATATTTCTTTTTATTCAATCATCTTCCGGAAGAGAGAGACCCCTGCACAGCCCAAACGCCAGTTGCAGGATCTCTAACATTAGAATCATAAACTATGTCTCATATATTATTTTGGTACTTTACACGTCACACAGTTTCGATACCAACATTCCTCATATGGCAAAGTTCCACTTTTCTGTGTCTTATCTATTAATATGCCTGTGCACTAAAACTTCCTGTGCAGCTTGCAATAACTTCCCCTTTCTAAGGTCTGTCTGAACTTAGTTTCACTCTGTCTGTTGCTCATACTCTACAAAAAACATGCAGTTTCTTGTCAGCCTGTGACCTAGTCTCAAAGCTGGCCTTCTTTTCTACATAAAACAATCTAATGAGCAGATACGCATTAAAAAATATCTCTCTATTTCTTACAGCATCAGTAGTGCTGATGTCACTGATACACCAGTGCAAATTCAAACAGATGATATTTTCAGGATGATAGTTTATAACACGCTGGTGTGTTTCAAGGTGTACTGATAGCATCAATTAGAAAAGATTTTATTTCTATTTACAATAAATCATGCAAGTTTCACTTACAAATTTAATATCAGGTTGAAAAAAATATATACATTCACACAAACTTGTAACTTTTCAGACATTACTCACGTGGTCTAAGAAATGGTAATATACTGTACAGATACGGGCACCTCATATAGGAAATATTCACCTTAAGTCGAAAGAAACCTACCAAAACAAATTAACTCTTCATTCTCTTTTGATCATTAACCATTTTAACTTTGAATACTTGTCCGTCTTGATACTGTGCATCCATGATACATACCTCAGTTAGGGTGAGCTCTAGATGCATCTGAGGCATTAACATTTTGATCATAAAATTAAAAAAAAAAACTCAAGAAAACAATGGCACAGTAACAACCACAGGCTTTTACATATTACATGACTGATATTTTAGTCGATGTTTCTCAATAGCTCAGTTATTTATGCTGCATGGCTTTTGGACCCTTGCTTCATGTAACTCCATTTCTCTGCCTTCCTGTTTCCTCGTCACCTCACTAAAGGCAATGAAAAAATTCTTAATATAAATCTTTATAATAATTTATTTAAATCTCAAAAACTACATATCAATGCCATGATATTTACTTAAATAACTCGAATATCACAAATTACACTTTTAAATCATTGTAAGTATTACTCTGTGCCTGGGTCCTCGTCACAAAACATGACATCACTGTGATAATGTTATGTTGGTTTTGCAGATTCTGCATAGCAGGTTTAATATAGGGGGAAAACAACTTCCAGATTGTGTGAGTAAAATCAGGTTTTTTCTCTTTGTCAGTTTAACAGTTTCTGTTGTGCCTGTCACTGTTCCCTGTCTGTCTTCTTACCCCGTTCTTCCTGACCTTGTACTTTCTCCTCATGTTCCCCTCTTTCCTCTCTCCCTCTTTGGACTGACAATCTTACACAAATAGATTATAAACAATTAGATGAAAAATTAAATTAATATGAAACAAATACTGTAGATCATTGGTTAAATGATCACCAAGCAATATTTGTTTGTGCAGACCTGCCATAACTGTGGGGGACTAGCCCAACCGGAATAGTATGGTGGGGGGAGTTTTGTTCTTCCGGTGCGGTCTGTGTGTTTTGTCATGTGCTGGAGTACGCATTAAAAGTTTTACAGCGGACTACTAACAAAAAGTCCTAACCAAACCACATGCATATCTAATAAAAGATATAAATATTGAAACACTGATCGAACATTATTGCTGATTCACGGATCATTTGATTTTACAAGTTTACCTGAATGTGGCTCCTTTTTTTGAAAAAAACTTTCTTATATCCATTGTGAACCTGGCTGTCTCTCTGTACACACAAACACTGATTCAGTAAGGACATCTCCTGGTTTCATCTTCATGTTTCCCTCTCCCCACATACACAAACCGATATCATGACCAGCAGCTTTTACAGCTGTGGCTCCACCGAACATCAGCTGATACTAGAAATTAATATTAAATAAATGCTAACAACAGCCGTTGTTCAGCGTGACCTCCGCTGGTCTCAGCAGGTTTCCCCAATCTTATAAACAGTACATTGCATAATGACTGCAATTAGCACCACTGAAGGAACAATGGGCTGGGAGGGCAGTTCCTTGATTATTAATATGCGATGAGTTTATACGATTCGGGAAAACCTGCAGTCAGAGGGTCAGAGATTTCTGGTCCACGTGTACACAGTAAATGTTCTGAGGAGCATAAACAGCTCGTAGAAGCCGCTCAAACATCTCAATGTTGTCATGGATCACCATGGAGTATGCAATGGGGAAATCTTTCTCTTCCTCACTGAGAGGAGCTGTGATGAAACCTCTTTTTTCAATGTAAGCCTGACAGTTCACTGTTGCATTAATGTAGAAGTCCTCAGAAAAAACATTCTTCTTTTTCTTGGATGACAGAAGCCTTCCTAATTCACCTTCCTTACCTTTCACATCACCAGTGATAATAGTCGAACAACCAGGCAGATCAGCTGAGAACTGAGGAAGTATTTGCAGATCAGACGATGACTGTTCAGAGCCAAATGTCCAAAGAGCAAAAGAAAAGAACAAAACCATCAAGATAAGAAAAAGATTTCTTAACATACGACCCTTTGTAAAATACATATCCTTGTTTGAAAGGGACTGCCACACAGGTGACTTTGTCTTCAGTGCAGGTTACAGTTTGACGAAATGGTGAGAGGCTGCACTGTTTCATTACATAAAGAAGTATCTAAAACTAAGGTGTGGAAAACCTAAAAAAAAATCCGAGACCGTTTTTGCCTGTTGCATAGTTGAGCATCAACACTACTAATGCCACTGACAGAGTAGTGTTAAATGCAATCAGATAACATTACCAAGAAGAGCGAGTATAATGAAGTTGTTTGTTTCAGGATCTTCTACGGGTGTAACTTAGAAAGGACTTTCTACTTACAACAAACAACGCAAACTTCACTTATAATGAATTACACTTTTAATTCATTGTAAGTTTTACTCAATGGTCACATTTTCCTAGTGGACAGTGGGTCATGGCCTAAAGCTTTGAAACGCAGCACTGATTCCAGACACCTTATGGCAACATCATCATCCTCTGGATCAAACTTATTTGCAAACAGGTGGTGTTGTTTCAGGAGCCATGGGAGGTCACCCGCTCCATACACACAAACAGATCTTCTATAAACACCAGTGCATGGGTAATATGGGGCTCCCTTATTCATATCTCCTGCTAAATACGACCACTTCACTGCCCGAGCCAAAGCTAGCATGTCTGACATGTCATACTTCCCATTTTGGGGCATTGACCCAGGAACAGAGGGCATCCTCTGCAGGGTGGCCCACAAGTGCTCATCAGGGCTGTATGTGTCCTTCTCCCACTCCAGAAACTTCTGAACCTCTCTGTCCTCCATCACATGTTCCACAAAAGCTCTTGTGACCACAAAGTAGGCATTTCCTGAGAACATGGGGATGCTGATTGGTGGGTCACTTTTCCTCACATTTGTGTTGATAACACTCTTTGTGATATTGTGGTGATACTGCCAACGACCTTTCTTGTAGCCAGAAGTCACCTCGGACTCCATGCTGTTCCTCCCATTGAGAAGCTTCAGTGCCCTCACCATCTCTCTGTTTGTTTTGATGGGGAAGTCTGTCCCACAGGTGTTAAGCAGGTACCTCCAGTTGATGTGAGTATTTAGCAGATCTTTCATGCAATTCAGATCTGCCTGTACTCTGAACCACGAGGCATATACCACTCTTTCTAATTTACTGGCTACAAACACATTAGGAAAGCATGAAGCAATCGCAGCCACAGCCTTCTTGAATGTTGCAGAGGATTTCTGGTCCACGTGTACACAGTAAATGTTCTGAGGAGCATAAATAGCTCGTAGAAGCCGCTCAAACATCTCAATCTTGTCATGGATCACCATGGAGTATGCAATGGGGAAATCTTTCTCTTCCTCACTGAGAGGAGCTGTGATGAAACCTCTTTCTTCAATGTAAACTTGACAGTTCACTGTTGCGTTAATGTAGAAGTCCTCAGAAAAAACATTCTTCTTTTTCTTGGATGACAGAAGCCCTTCTAATTCACATTGCTTGCCTCCAGGGATAAGAGCCAACTTACCAGGCAAATCAGCTGAGAACTGAGGAAGTATTTGCAGATCAGACGATGACTGTTCAGAGCCAAATCTCCAAAGAGCAAAAGAAAAGAACAAAACCATCAAGGTAAGAAAAAGATTTCTTAACATACGACCCTTTGTAAAATACATATCCTTGTTTGAAAGGGACTGCCACACAGGTGACTTTGTCTTCAGTGCAGGTTACAGCTCGACTAAATGGTGAGAGGCTGCACTGTTTCATTACATAAGGAAATATGTAAAACTAAGGTGTGGAAAACCGAAAAACATTCCTGGAATATTTTACAGTTTGCAGAATTGTATTCAACTCTACTGATGCCACTGATAGACCAGATGACACTGATAACATTACCAGGATGACAGGGTTTAAGGCAGTTGTTTCAAGGCATTCAAACGATGTAAATTAGAAAAGATTTTCTCTTTCCAACAAACAAGTTTAACTTACAGTATATGACCAATTCACTGTTTCACAAGCACGACTTTAATATCAAGTTGAAAAAAAAACCCCATATACATTTACACAAACGTGTATGATCTGTACTGTTTCACGTGTCTAAGAATTTCCATTATACAGATACAGGCACTTCATAGAATAAATATTCACCTGAAGTCAAAAGAAACATACCAAAGAAAATTACTGCTGCGTTCTCTTTTACACATTAACTATTTTAATTTTGACTACGTGTCCGTCTTGATACTGAGCATCCCGAAACATTCCTCAATTACTCTGAGCTCTAAATGCATCTAAGAATGACTAAAACGGATGTTTCATTACATAAGGAAGTCTGTAAATCTAAGGTGTGGAAAACCTAAAAAATATCCGAGACCATTTTTGCCTGTTGCATAGTTGAGCATCAACACTACTAATGCCGCTTTTAGAGTAGTGTTAAATGCAATCAGATAACATTACCAAGAAGAGCGAGTATAATGAAGTTGTTTGTTTCAGGATCTTCTACGGGTGTAACTTAGAAAGGACTTTCTACTTACAACAAACAACGCAAACTTCACTTATAATGAATTACACTTTTAATTCATTGTAAGTTTTACTCAATGGTCACATTTTCCTAGTGGACAGTGGGTCATGGCCTAAAGCTTTGAAACGCAGCACTGATTCCAGACACCTTATGGCAACATCATCATCCTCTGGATCAAACTTATTTGCAAACAGGTGGTGTTGTTTCAGGAGCCATGGGAGGTCACCCGCTCCATACACACAAACAGATCTTCTGTAAACACCAGTGCATGGGTAATATGGGGCTCCCTTATTCATATCTCCTGCTAAATACGACCACTTCACTGCCCGAGCCAAAGCTAGCATGTCTGACATGTCATACTTCCCATTTTGGGGCATTGACCCAGGAACAGAGGGCATCCTCTGCAGGGTGGCCCACAAGTGCTCATCAGGGCTGTATGTGTCCTTCTCCCACTCCAGAAACTTCTGAACCTCTCTGTCCTCCATCACATGTTCCACAAAAGCTCTTGTGACCACAAAGTAGGCATTTCCTGAGAACATGGGGATGCTGATTGGTGGGTCACTTTTCCTCACATTTGTGTTGATAACACTCTTTGTGATATTGTGGTGATACTGCCAACGACCTTTCTTGTAGCCAGAAGTCACCTCGGACTCCATGCTGTTCCTCCCATTGAGAAGCTTCAGTGCCCTCACCATCTCTCTGTTTGTTTTGATGGGGAAGTCTGTCCCACAGGTGTTAAGCAGGTACCTCCAGTTGATGTGAGTATTTAGCAGATCTTTCATGCAATTCAGATCTGCCTGTACTCTGAACCACGAGGCATATACCACTCTTTCTAATTTACTGGCTACAAACACATTAGGAAAGCATGAAGCAATCGCAGCCACAGCCTTCTTGAATGATGCAGAGGAGTTCTGGTCCACGTGTACACAGTAAATGTTCTGAGGAGCATAAACAGCTCGTAGAAGCCGCTCAAACATCTCAATCTTGTCATGAATCACCATGGAGTATGCAATGGGGAAATCTTTCTCTTCCTCACTGAGAGGAGCTGTGATGAAACCTCTTTCTTCAACGTAAACTTGACAGTTGACTGTTGCATTAATGTAGAAGTCCTCAGAAAAAACATTCTTCTTTTTCTTGGATGACAGAAGCCTTTCTAATTCACCTTCCTTACCTTTCACATCACCAGTGATAATAGTCGAACAACCAGGCAGATCAGCTGAGAACTGAGGAGGTATTTGCAGATCAGACGATGACTGTTCAGAGCCAAATCTCCAAAGAGCAAAAGAAAGGAACAAAACCATCAAGGTAAGAAAAAGATTTCTTAACATACGACCCTTTGTAAAATACATATCCTTGTTTGAAAGGGACTGCCACACAGGTGACTTTGTCTTCAGTGCAGGTTACAGCTCGACTAAATGGTGAGAGGCTGCACTGTTTCATTACATAAGGAAATATGTAAAACTAAGGTGTGGAAAACCGAAAAACATTCCTGGAATATTTTACAGTTTGCAGAATTGTATTCAACTCTACTGATGCCACTGATAGACCAGATGACACTGATAACATTACCAGGATGACAGGGTTTAAGGCAGTTGTTTCAAGGCATTCAAACGATGTAAATTAGAAAAGATTTTCTCTTTCCAACAAACAAGTTTAACTTACAGTATATGACCAATTCACTGTTTCACAAGCACGACTTTAATATCAAGTTGAAAAAAAACCCCATATACATTTACACAAACGTGTATGATCTGTACTGTTTCACGTGTCTAAGAATTTCCATTATACAGATACAGGCACTTCATAGAATAAATATTCACCTGAAGTCAAAAGAAACATACCAAAGAAAATTACTGCTGCATTCTCTTTAACACATTAACTATTTTAACTTTGACTACGTGTCCGTCTTGATAATGAGCATCCCGAAACATTCCTCAATTACTCTGAGCTCTAAATGCATCTAAGAATGACTAAAACGGATGTTCTCATCCACATCCTGGTCTGCATCTGTGTCCTGCTCGTGGATGAAGCTGTAACGCCGATAAACGGATCCACCTTTGCTGGTGTACACCACATCTACCTCATCTCCGCTATCTGGCTCGGGCACGCCGTGGGGCATGTTAATGTTCGCACTACCACTCAATCTCTCATAGCTTCGTTTCCAACAAAGCCTCTTCCTAGCATGGGCTTTAACCAAGACAAATACAGCCAGAGTCAAACCAATTGCCAGCAGCAGAGCAATAGGCAAGGCAGCCGAGGTGTGCTTCAGAGTTCTGGAGGACAAACTCATATCGGTTTCCTGGATGTCTCCTGATTTAGGCTGGGGGGCCTCCACACACAGTGCTAGAAAAAACACAAAATTCCTTTAGTAAACTGTCACATCTATACACTTTTCTTTCGCTTATGAAAGACAGCATCACTACCTGAGCGGCTGTCACAAACACAGCAATTGGTGTAATTGCCTCCAGTCTGACAGCATGGAGCACAACGGTTCTCCACAGCATGAAGAGCAGAGTCAGTGTGACAAGTCAGACAGTGGTCAGGTCCGGGGCCGTAGCAATGCCTGCATGACTTGTTGCAAGGCTTGCATGTTTCCTACAATCGAACAGTTAGATACAGACATTAGATAAAAGGTTATGCCAGAGGTTATATTATGCTCTGAAGAGAATGGAAGGCAAATAGCCCAGCCTGTTTCACCACTATCAGTTCTAACCTGACAATTCAGTATGTCAGTATTACTCACTGTTAATCCTGTTTTACTACATCCTGGTTTTGAGAGGATGTCTATGTACTTTCTTTTGTGTACTGTCACAAGCTAGTAGGCATACAGCAAACATCCGTGGTAGCTCGCTTACGAATATATGTGGCAGCCAAACTAAAATATTAATTTGGATCAGTGTTTTTTATTATTTCACTCATTTACGGTGGTGTGATCAATTAGTGTCTGTAGGCAGATTCTATGCTATCAATTTAAGCGAGAACACCTGCCATTTGCCTTTAAATACAATGGTTATGATACATAGAGTAGTACAATGACAAGACGATCATTAAATCATAACTAGGGCTGTGCGATATGACCAAAATCTCATATCCCGATATAAGAATTCTATCGTCTGATAATGATATAAATCACAAAACTGTAACATTTTCTGTAAATTCTGTGAATCTCGGGCAGCTCGACTTGCGGGAAGTGTTTCCAGCTGGGCGTCATGTAGCTGGAGTCGAGTGTTTTAACCGATGCATGAAACGATACATTTTTAGACATAAATTGTAATGCCCGCCGTTTTCTTTGTGAGTATTTATTACACGGCATGCTGCGGGGAAAGCCTGTTCTAACGTTTGAGTCTTTTAGCACCTGGCGGCTCTTTTTTTACTTCTCATCCGTAAATAATCTGCTCTTTCACGTGATTCAATTTATTTTGAAAAGTCTCAACAGGATCTTGAGCTTTATTGTGAAAGGTTTATGTGGAACATAAACAAGCGGACACGCGATGGTGTTACCGTTGTTGTTGCTAACCACAAAGCATAAAACAGGCGCTTGTCCATCTGTAGTGTGGTTATATTGAATATAAGAGAAATAGAGAACTTTAAGAAATTAATATAGCCACTACAGTGACCATCAAAACGATGAAAAATATTGCCGTAAACAGTTTATTTTGTGACACCACGAAACAAACAATAGCATAAAATGAAACGATAGACGTTTTTATATCGTCATCCAATATATATCGTCATATCGAACAGCCCTAATCATAACCCACCTTTTCAGAAAAGTACAGTCCCTCCTTACAGCGTGGATAGCACACTTTGTCCTGTAGCATGCTGCCCCAGTCACAAGTCAAGCAGCCCTGAGGAGAGGCATCTGCAAACACACATACAGGCACTGAGCAGATACCTAATGAGAAAGTGAATCCACGATATTGACAGTTTGGAAATATAAAGTACAGTCAGAAATTATTCAAGCCCCAGTTCAGGGTCAAAGGTGGTGGTGGTGGCAACCCAGTTCATCACACTGTGAGAACAAGCCAGAGTAACTGGAGAGACCCATGCAGACATCCACATATAGAAGGACTCTAGACTGGATTCAAATCCAGGACCCTGTGAGGTAACAGTCTTACCCAGCATACCACCATTTAGTATCCGAAAACCATTTACAGTCAACAGTCAGTCTACAAAATAAAAAATAAAGTAACAATTGAGGGTTTTTTCCCCCCCATTTAATACTACTGAATGAAGCTGTGCTGCTAGATACTGTACCCAGATCACTGGAGTGCTGCTATAATGCATATTCTATTTGTCCCATGTCACCACAGGTTCTCTGGAGGTCACCAGGTTCCTAACCACCTTTAGTACCACGATCTTGCTCTCATGATTCCTCAGTTTGGGAATCGTTTGTCTACAGGAAGAGTGCTTGTTGCTCCAAATGTGCTCCCTGTAAGAATATGGATCTGTGCCTCCACACAGTCATGTCTACAAGCACTTTAGGGAGGGCTTTTGAGTTCCTTTTGCTTCCCCTTTGATTTTGTTTTCATGTGCCAATCAAGGTACAGAAACATCTCAAAGATGATTAAGAGAAAGAGAGACTCCTGAGTTAAAATGAAAGCAAATGGTCTAAATAGTTACATCAGTGTTACATTTCAGAAGGAATTTTATTTTTCTGTTTGCTGAACTGAAATTAAATGATTAGAACAAAAAGCTGTATGTAACACAGTAAAATAAATAACATGTAAAAAACATGCCTGAATGCTTAAAAATGGGTTTCTGTTGACTCACTGGTTTGACATTTCACCTCTACCTACCTATGCATGTCTGACAACTGATATGACATTTTTTGCAGATGTCGTTAGACTGATAGAAGCGGTGTGGGCAGCGTTCGACACACAGCTTGGTGCCTTTCAGCTCCAGCAGAGGAGGGGAACATGCCCTGCAAGACTCGGGCCCCGGTCCTGTACACAGCTCACAGGACTGGTGACATTTATGACACTGGGAGCCCTCCCTGTAATACCTGAAGAAATGCATAAAAAAATGGGTTAAAACATTTCCTTCATGTTTGTCAAATATGTAACTGATAAAAAAAAAAAAAAAGCTTTAAGAAAAAGTTACTTTGCTGCTGAAGAAGGAGAAACCACGTTACACCCTTTCTTCCTAAGAAACTTTGGTTCACTTCCAAAACAAATACTGTATTATCTCTAGTTTGGGGTCACTGAAGCATAAAGGTCTGTTTGCAGAAATTGTTTGTCTACTTGAGGTAAACATTTCACAAATAGTAACAGAGCTTTCTACCCAGTGGGACAATGGGTGACACAGAGCTGAAGGAGCCGCAGATATCCTGGAGAACACGTAAGGCAATCTCTTGGTGATGCACTAGTGCAAGAGGAACACACGTGGTCACAAGGCAAACAGAGTCCCAACATCTTTCCATCAGCTTCCTGCCTTGTGGTATACGTGCCATCAGGACACATATTAACACATGTGCTGTCTGGAAAAAAAGCATACAGCAACAGAGTTAGCACCTTAACTTGGTGGCGTACTCACTTCAGAGAAGCAACCAGTACAACTGCATAAATCTGTTTAACCTGAAATTGTCAAATAGTCTTACAAAAGCCATTATTATGAAGCCAGCTGTGAGAGCACTAAATGCAAAAGCAAAGTCTATAACTTGGGCCAAAAATTTCATTAGTGATTAAAATGAGAAAAGGCTTTTTCAAACACCTGTAGAGCTAACAGTTAAAAGATAAATGATTCAGATTTGTTTTGTCTTTGCATGATAAATCAACTTTAAAACAATCAGTTTTGTGCTGATTTTCATTTATACCACAAATCACCTCTGTGTCTGCACATAAACCTGTTGAAAATGCTCACTGTAAAGATATCTGGGGACAGCACAGGTCTGGCATTCATCGTTGCCTGGCCCCTCACACGAAAGACAGTGTCGGTGGCAACCCTTGCAGGTGAACTGGTCGTTGTGTAGGTAGGTCCCCGGTGGGCAGGCCGTATCACCCGTCACACCACACAGTAACGTGTTTGGATCCAACACGAGTCCTCTCTCGCACTGGGTGCACTCGTTGGCGTCCGGCCCGGTGCAGCTAAGGCAAGTCTGGTGGCACTCTAAATACAACCAAGCAAAGCAGATTGCAACACCTTCATGTCACATTACCACATTTACACAAGAGGGTACAATAATCATGTTTTAGAGGTGAATGGATTTCATTTTAAGCAAATAGCTTATTTCATTATCACTCAGTTGTGAGTTTAGTAATTGCTTTTGGCCATTGCATTAACCTCCCTTTGTTACACATTTTCTGTTTTATTTTATTTTTAACGCTTATTCAAGCTTTAACATTATTCAAGGTAATTAGTATGGAAAAGAAAGTCTAATAGAAGGTGTGAGGAAAAAATTGGATGATCTCGCTTTCAAGGTTTTTTCTTTGTGTACTTGGTGTGGACTTCTAGTGCACGCTTTATAGACTGTTCTGTGTGAGTGCCATTCTAACCACTCCATGGACCTCAAGCACAGCGCAAACATTTAACTTTCTGAGTCTAGCTAACCTAACTTTCATGTCTGTGGACATTAGTGTGTGTGGAGTCCACAGTGTTCAAACCTCAAGGCGGCACATGTGCATTTTGGGTTTTTTTATTATACTTTTACAGAGCTTGCACCTTAAATTTGTCTGATTCTCTGTGGTGAGCTTTACTATATTACGCTGAGCTGTCTAAGGGAGAGAAACTTTAGCATCTCCACTGTGCTACGTGGTGTTGTCACCACTGGCCCAACTCTGGCATATTTGGCTCCTGGTGAGTTTATCCTCTTCCCCAAAATGAAAGACAAGTTGAAGGGTCACACTTCTAACGTTGTGGAGGAGATCCAGAACCGATTGCTGATATACAAATTCAAGTGGTGAGAATAGGAGCTGTATAGTGAAAAAATCAGCAGTTCCGCTGAAACGAATGTGGTGCTGCAAGCTGATCTATTTTACATTATGATCTAATTTATACAGTAGTATAGGTACGACTGTATAAACACTACAGTATAGTATAGATACTATAATACTGCAGGACTGGGAGTAAACTGCTTTTAAAAAGTCTGTGCCAGATTTTTTCCGAAACATTGCCTCCAGCACATGAAATAAACACTAAAACTAATACAAACTAAACTAAAAGGCAACATTTTCAAACAGTAAAACCAAAACTGAAAATAGCAAACCCACTCTGGAAACTAAATGAAACTCTGAAATCAAAGAATCAAATAAAAATGAATCAGAAAATACAATAATAATAACTCTGGGCTTCTTTTACATCAATTCCCTAAAAACTATGACATGGAAAGGGTCAGTTTGATCAATTACCCAGAGTATTATGCATGATTATTGCAACACATCTACATGTTAATTTATCCAACTACCGTACTTATTCAAAGGGATATCCCAACTCTATATTACACAGATGCAAGTCCTGTGAGTCAAAGTACTTTCAGCAACACATTGTGAAAAAACATTAGAGAATATTACTTGTGGGGTTATCTTAACATTATCTTAAAAGTTCTGGTGGTGCCAGTAGTACCCCTCAGGCTCCTAGTAGATGCACCTATGGTATAAATGTGAAAATCCTATGTTGCTTTGTTCTGAAGTTATCACATTCACAAGATCTTCTGACCTTGAGGTCGAGGTCGCCGAGATTTGAAGTTTTCTGAAATTTTTAGTTAATAATTAATTAATTAAATAATAATAATAATTAAATAATTAATAATTTTATCAATTTAAAAGTCTTAGGTGGTTTCCTTCTCGAGTTATCACATTCATAAACTTGAGTGTTCGTGCCAGCCACCCGCTCCGCAAGGTGACAACCACACCCCATCAGCCTTTTACGGCTGAGGGATAAAAACAAATAACTTTGCAACACTGCAGAATTCCTGCTACTAGGAAGGTCAAATCCAAAACTCGAACAGAGGTAATATCATTGGATTTAAATGAAATGAAATTTGACAGTTGCATTTCATAGTTGCTACAGTTTCAATTTCTAAAATTTCAATTTCATCAAAATTGAATAAATATTAAAATGATTAAATGATTAAAGTGTATTTTAATCATTTTGACATCTGAATTTATGGTCTTTGAACTGACGTAGTAGCATCATGAAAACTAGAAAGAATTCTCGCTGTAGAACGGTGAAGCCGTAACAAGAAAACTCCACATATTTGGTGTTTAAAACCAAATCAAATCTGTGAATCCAGGTGCTCACCTTGACACTCCATAGCTGCAGTCTCATAGTAAGTACCAGCGGGGCAGTCCTTTGAGCATACACCTTTATAGAGCTTGGGGCTGTAGGTTGAGCAGGTCTCACAATCATCTGCTGAAGGCCCTGAACAGCTGCCACACGTAGGGTGGCACTGACCGCAGCGGCCCTCCTCCATGTCCTCATAATAGCCCACAGGACAACTAGCCTTACACTCACCGTTCAGCATCAAGTAGAGGAAACTGCACCCTGGAGGGGTGAAAAATTTATAACACAAATCTCTCACCTGTATCGAACATTATATCTTTTAAATCTGCTGACTGTGCTAATAACTCACGGAAGCAGGTCCTGTCATCTGAGCAAACTTCACAGTGGGGAGGACATCGTCTGCAGGTACCATCATCTGCAGGATACATTCCCAGCGAACAGTTGAGTCTACACATGCCACTCTCCAGGTAGTAGCCGTCAGCACAGGACAGACACTGGGATTTGATGTCATCACAGGTGAGACAGGAGCTATCACAGGCTTCACACGACCCCTCTGCTGTCTCAAAGAAACCTCTAAAGAAAAACAAAACAAAAATAACCCCAATACGGTTGGGAGAAAACAAAAGAGAAGCGAAGCACGAAGAAGATCGTGTCATCATTGCATAGCTCCGTGTTTGTTTCACCGCTTATCAAACTGCTTACTCTGGGCAATTGGACCAGCACCGGCCTTGGTGGAGAAAAAGTTTATCGGTGCCTTTGGAACAGCTGATGCAGTTATCACTGGTGTCCACACAGGCCTCACAGCTGGGAGAGCAGTCCTCACACAGCTGAGTGGCAGAGTTCGCATATGAGCCAGGTGGACACTGCTCTACGCAGGAACTGTCCTGGTCCAGGAAATATCCTGTGAAGCACAAATACACACACATCCACACTCGCACGATTGGCATCAAGAATTAACATCGCGATTAAGATAGTTTACTCTGAAAAGCTAAAAGCAGTAAATATTACCTTTAAAACAAGAAGAACAATCCAGTGCCTGTGGGCCAAAACAGGTCTTACAGGAAACATTGCACGTGTGACATTCACCATATTTCCCTGGATGGAAAAGAATATACATACAGCACACAGCTTGTTTTAACCATCCCCACCACAAGAGGGAACCATAACAAGATTTAGTGTCTCAGGCACAAATAGACTGTATAAGAAAGGGCTCTGGGCAGAAATAAACAGAAATGATTGATAATCAGGAGCTTTTGGACTATTGCATTCTGTATTCAAAAGCAAACATTAAGAAAAGGTATTGCTCTAAAACCATTCATGTTCAGTGTTGCCTAAGGATAAAACAGGCACTAGTGTTTTTAAAAAAAAACAAAAAAAACACTAAATTGCAAATGCGCAATAACAGCTCTTGGCTCAAAGTGACAGCACTGGTCAGTTTTACAGATATGTGAATGACACCTGTGTTAAAATTGAAACCTAAGAAGTAGAATGTTTTAAATGAAGCTGTTTCCTTACAATAGCAGTATATAGCTTGGAAAAATACTTGATGGCTGAATGCGAACTGCTCCTGACGAAGCTGGCTTATCCACACGCGTAAGCAAATAATGAAACCAATGATGTGGAAATTAAAACAATCGACTTATTAACCGTATATGGCTGATAACAAGAACAATGGAGTATTGTATCCAAGTGCTGGTGACACAGACACAAAAGAGAAGGGGCTAGAGAGGTAGATGCTTGAGGCAGATGACCCCAGAGGTCCTTCAGCAGGGTTCAAGCTTGTGGGCTCAGCAGCAAGTATCAACTTCCTAAAGTGTCCTTGAGCAAGACGATGAATCCCTCCACATTTCTGGGACAGTGTACTGACCTCCAGTGTCACCCAAAGGAGAAAAGCAATCATTTCCACCCGAGATTCAGAGAAGTATCGTGTTACGAGTGTTATCTGCGATTCAGCTATGACCTGATATGTCATTCTGTCCTTTTGTTCGTAAATTTGTAAATCTGTAATTTACCTGGATTACAGTGGATCACATAAAACTTCTTTTTTAACCAGCCTAAGTCAGCTTTCACCGTGCTTCCTCTACTTACCATCAAAATACTGTCCCTGTGGGCAGTTAATGTGAGGACACTGTCCATGTACAGGAAAATTCCCACCAGGACAAAGGTCGCAGTCTGTTGCACGAGGTCCGTGGCATGTCTGGCACGAGCTGTGGCAAGACTGACAGCGCCACCCGCTGGAGTCGCTGAAGGTTTGCTGAGGACACTTTTTAATGCATTGTCCCTCTGACACAGACACAGAAGCACAGAGAGGGACTAATGTTATTACGACATTATTCCATTACAGCATTTCTTCTATACTGACAATCTTAAAAACATGGATGCTATAGCAGACAAAAGCACTTCTCTACATGTTCTCTTCTACTTTTTTCTGTAGAAATAAGTCAAGAGAAACCATAAGAAGTTACTTTGATTTGTAAAAACACTATTTATTCTTTAAATGGTGCTGATAAACTTATTCTCATAAGTGAGCTGTTCACTGCTGCGTAAATCCTTCTCCTTTGCCCTTATAGGATCACTCTCTCTCCAAATTCCATCTGACTGCCCAGGCACAAAACAATGACCTAGATTTTTTTTTTTTTTTTAAACTGGACCTTGTAGCTGGAGAAGGTGGAGGCCGATTAGTGCAGCAGTGGGCTCGCCAACCTTTCTTTACTATAGTTTTGTTTCCAGGCTTTATTTACAGTCTCCAACCTTTTTCTCCCACGCCTACAGAACACAAAAACACAATCCCTTCTTCTTTGTTTGCATAAATCATACATTTGCATATCTTATGTTACAGATTTGCTTAAATGAACATGTTTTGCAAGCCAAATTAAGACTCAGAGTGCTTTCATTTGTCTTTGGTTAGTCTCAAAAACAACGTGATTAAAGAATATATTGAATATACTCTTTTAGTATGGTATGGAACATCTGCATCATTTAGTATACTGATAGTAAGGAAAGCATAGATATATGATTGTTATTTGCTTCTACCGTTGAGGAAGTAACCAGGCTGGCAGGCAAAGCAGTGCGTGTTATTCCTGCAGTCTTCACATGGTGCTGGGCAGGAGAGACAGACACGCCTGCCTCTGTCCTCATAGGTGCTCTGAGGACAATGTCTGCGACACTGGTGCCTGAAACTGTAGAGAAAGGTTCATTGAAAATCTTCCATTAGTTTCTTTAACTTGTTTGCACGTGGTGAGCAATAAGAATCCCTGGCAATTAGCAAAGTATTTTTCCTCAGTAGAACTTTTAATAGGTCAGTGACTGCATTACTTGAACTCCCTGCCACAGCTATTAAATGAAAGTAGACTCTGTTTTGCAAAGCAAACATGCTGAACAGAACTATTGTGATATCAAAAAAGCCGATGAAAAGCACCATGATCTGATGGCAGCAGAAACACAAGGTATACCGCACACAAGTGGTAATCCCAACATGCATTGTGTCAGTAAGCCGCACACCTGTAGATGAATTGTTGACTTCAGAGCACTCCTCTCCCAACTCATGCAGTTTAGACGAACAACAGTAAGGACAGGAAGCACAATGTAGGCTGGCTTTCTTCAAGCATATTGTGGTTCTACTTTCTTCTTAAGGCGAAAAGATAATTGGTGTTTTATTTGTAGCCCGCAGGTATGGGGTGATTTCTGTCATTAACCTATCCTATCAGTCCTTCGGGGCTTAACTGTCTTATTAAACATGAGACAGCTGCCCCAGAAACGAGCTTTAAAAAAAGTGAAGATTTGATTTGCAAAGATGTCACGCTAAAACATTAAAGAAAGAGGGACTTAGCCAAGCAGCAAATAAGCCACTAACATATGTGATGCAGCATCTTGTGTAGCCTATTCCACCACCTTCCTACATAAGGGAACCTGACCAGTGACAGCCCAACCTGCCCTTCCTACTGCGTTGCCGTGGATCTGGTGCTAAGATGTGGGGGTTGTTTGAAGAGGAACAGCTGGAGGCGCCACGATGCATCCATCAAGTGGTTCACAATAGCAGCTGGTACAAACCAGGCCCCATTTCTTGCCAGGAAAAACTACTCTGCTTTAAAATCTGCAGGATGTTTAAGAATCCCCCTGTGCAAACACCAGGCTATCCATTCCAGAAGAGCACATTTGCATTTCCAACGCAACTTCTGTTTAGGTCTTTTACTCCTGGACTTTGTTAGTAAGGAAGAAAATATACTGCAGGTAGTCTCAGAAAAGAGAAAGCCCCGGGAAATGAAGGATTTAAATTATAGTGAGAATGAATCACAGCAATTTTTGGTTTTGCTGCACTTCTTTGGTTCCTTGGGGAGGAAAGTAAATGCCAATAAATACCAAACATCCATCATGCTGTGATTTCTTTTAAAAGGCGGCGTTTAATGCAAGAGTAACACTGGACTCACTGATTCATGGTTATGCCAAAGCTGTCGAACTTTAACATTTTTCACTACCAGCAAAATCTCAAAAGGAGGAATTTCTTTTAGTGCTCGAAACTGTCACAATCTGTCGCAGTGTGGCTGTTTTTCCAATTTATAATAGCTCCCTGCTGGATTATATTTATTTTATTTTTGTCTGCTACACATGTAGATATATAATAGCTATAACAACATAAAATGCTAAGATGAACAGTCATATTGAATCTCTAAAACCATACTTTTAAAGAAAACTACACAAGCAGATGCAGAAAAATAGACTATCCCAATAAACCTGTGTAGCATCCACAAAAGCAGGTGCTGTATTTTCTTGCAGCTCTTCCATCTCTACTTGTTTTTCTCTACTCCTTACACATAAGAACACTTTGTTAAGTCTCTTCTGAGCTCAAAACCAAGGCTCAGGTAACAGCGTATGATTCTGAATGGAAGGTAACCTGATTCACACGATTCCAGGAGGCCTAAACTCGAGGGAGGAGTGCACAATTGGGGGGTCTGTTCTGGCTCTATAACTTGTGTTACACACTGCGTCCAATTGATAAGCTGGTGTAAACAGGAATATAGATGCAATTTTCTGTAGAGGCAAGAAAGCTAAGCATATTCTGATAAGCAATTTGTGAAATGGTTGGCCATATAATGCCTCACAGTGCATGTAGATTTACAAGACCCGTTTTTTGTTGTTGTTGTTTTTTTTCCTGCAAAGCAATACCATTGAATGTAAAAAACAATTACAGGGTCATTGTGAGGTTAATTGCTTCTTGGCAGCATATTTAATCTCCATAAAAAAAGAAAAACTGTTTGAAAAATCATAAAGCATAGCATGCAAAAGCATAACTGTTCCATGCCGGATAAACAAATAACTAAGTCGAGTTTTCTCATTTTACTATTTGCAACATTTCAGACCTTTTGAACTCAAATTTATAAGCGTAAACTGATTAACTAATTTTAAAACTGTTAAAAATCAGAAAAGAAATTACAAAAAATAATGATTTCAATTTTTTGTGTTTTTTACTAATAATTACTAATATTCAAACTAATAGAAAATACCTGTCAAATCCATAAACAATGAAAAGATAATTGCCAATTGACGCTGTTGTCTGTGGATGATTTCAGAGCAGAACAGGAGGAAAACACAGTTATCAAAATATAATAATAAGGTAAGAAAAAAAACACTCACAGAAAGTAACCTTCAACACAGCTGCTACAGATCTCTGGGTCTTCTGGGAACAGAGGAGAAAAGGTGATTAATTAGCATTCATAGGGAGAAACAAACTGCATTGTGCTCCTTTATCAGCGTTTTAATATACATCGCTAAACAGTAATGGTGTGTGGGCCTCATACAGAAAGCATGTTTACCTGTGTAACATGTTTTGCAGCCAATTTCACAGTCAATGCACTCTCCTGTATCAGGGTCCTGCACCTGCCCTGAAACACAGAGGTCCAGAATACTGAATGCCTCTCTGTTAGGCAAAGATATCGCCTCCACAAAAACTCTGTTTTGCACTTACCTATGCCACAGAGTGCTGTTTGGCAGACCCCATTGTGAAGTTTGTAATGTCCTCGACACTTGGCACATATGTTGCCATCTGTGCACAGTTCACAATTGGCTATGCAGGGCAGACAGGCATAGTGACCCCTGTCAGGATAGAATCCCCGTGGGCAGTGTGTCCGACAGCGACCTTGGTGGAGGAAACGTTCCTGTCCGTCTTCATCTGAGGAGGAAGAGGAGGTCACGGAGGAGCTGTTAGCATACTCTATTTTCCCTTATCATAAAAATGCTGTTTGCCGTATTCTGAGAGTGAAAAACATTCAGATTCTCCTAATAAATACAGAGGTAAGCTTTAATCTTTTCTTCATCTGACAGCCAGTCGGATGAAGGAAAGTTAAAAAGACACTGCAACTGTGTAAAAGTAAGTGCCTAATGAAAGATGAGGATTGCTGAGGGAATCTGTGGCAACTGCTGGGAGGTGCTGGATTCAGAGATTTCACATGCATATTTAATAAAAACAGAGAATAGCGGCAGGTGAATGGAAGGCATAAAGATCATTATAAACTGACTGCAGACTGACTGCAGACAGCAACAGTGCCAGATCACTTGTGGACTGATGCTCCAACTAATATAAACACTGGCAATTAGCGGGAGACCAGAGATCAGAGCTGTAAGCAGAGACAGCCTTGTGTTGGCCCTCATGATTAATGCTCTGCCACCTGCCACTAGCCTAGCAAGGCACCTGTGGCACCTGAGGCATCTCTGAGATCAGCCGAGTTACAGCATTGTCTCATCTGCTCAGCGCCACACAGAAGACGTGTGAGACAGGGAGGAGAGCGGCTGCAAGCTGCTGCCTCTCTTATCCTTCCACTTCCCTCAATCACAGCATGATCAGAAAAATATGGCACATGACAACCAAGCATAGGTCCACCCAGCAACAATGTATAGTAAGAGAATCAGTAGTGTGTGTTCAAGGGAGGGAGAGTGTGAGGGAAGGAGGGACAGAGTTGCAGCTTTTGCAGGTTGAGCCTAGTCAACAGCAACAGCACTACTTCCAGCTCTTCCAGATATTTTTTCCCTGTTCTGATTAACAAAGGCCTCTTTCTGACACGATCACATTACACCGTGAAAACTCGGGTGAAAAACGATCATACATTCATACATTCAACCCTTCCCTATTTCAGAGGTAGCCAGCAAGTCCTACAGCCAGCCTCTCTGATTGTTTAACAAGAGTAAATGGTAAACCAGAGCTGAATGCTCCTCATCGAACAAAAGCCTTTTTTAAAGAGCTGGGTAATCATTAAATAGACTAGTAAAAAAAAAAAAAAAAAAAAAAAAAAAAAAACTGGATTACTGAGTCGTCAACAGGTCTTTGTCATAATCTGGTATAGGTGTGGTAAAATAATAACAAATTATAATAAAATCCTTTAAAAAAAAACAATTATATGAACAATGGCATGCAAATTTAGTGCTCTCATGTCCTCATTTCATAGGTACTGTGTTGGATCTTTTTGCCAATGATGATGAAAACTTAAGTTATTGTCACATAAGATACACGACTTTAAAAAAATCCGTGGGTATATCAAATGCACTGCAAGCTAGTGTGTGTGGAAAATGTAATGGATATTTAATAAAAATCGCCTTTTTTTCATTTGAGAAAGCCATCAACAACAGCCCTATATTCACCGCGTTATACGTGCTAAGAAAATCCTACTCACAAACTCCACAGGTAGTGCATTCAAACAGCTCGTGTCCGTAGCACTCGGAGCAGGTGGGATGACACAGGACACACTGGTTCTTCAGCATAAACTGGCCACTCGGACAGGGCGACGAGGGTTTACATCCAGTAAATCCAACGCAGAAGACCAGGAGAATGACAAACGCGACGGAAGACCTCATGGCTGTGCCCGAGGACTTTCGGTTGAAAGTGAGAAAGACGGCAAACAGTGAGGACTGTCTCCAAAGACGCAGTGTCCGTGCGGCAGGTAAAGCTGGCGGATCGATATGGGGACTCGGTGTGAGGCACCAGCCCAGAGATAACTTGCTGGACCAGTTCAAGTGAAACACTGGACAATGAGAATGGACCGCGGTGAGCATTTAGTCAACGAGCCAAAGAAAATGAGAAAACACCCAGTCTCTGTGAGTCACGATAGATAGATAGATAGATAAATGATTTCCCCAGCACTGGAATGTAGATCCCAAACCAAACGTCTACCTGTTAGGTACGTCTATTAAAATAACACCATGAAATACTGTTGGAGAATTTGTTTCTTGTAGAAACTCGAGATTTTGCCTGTGTATGACAGAACTTTAAAGAAAAATGAAAAAAAAAAAGATAAAAAAAAAAAAAAGATTTCCTAACCTATTGTCTAACCCATTAGCCCAGAGGTCTACTTCACCACCACCATCGTCACCTAATTTGACATCAGTAATAAACATTATGTAGACTGATCCCCCTTTTTCTATCTTATTTTTTGTTTTAAAGTAATTAAAACATAACATTTAGAAGCCTTGTGAAATGTATGGCAGATTTATATATCCACGGGTGTTCCTAATAAAGGGGTAAATGAGTGCAGCAGTCTTCAGTGTGCTTTTAATCTCAGGAGAATAGCTTTGCAGTCACTGGAGTTTCGTACAGGCTGTGATTACGCTGGCTTTTCATTTCTTTCCTTCTTTTTTTTTTCTTTATTGGTTCATGCACAGCGGCCTCTGGCGGCCAAATGATTGACGCGCATGCGAGGGCGTGTGCAAAAAAGGGCTCGTCAGAGGCAGACGTCACGCGGCTACTGGAGGAGGCGTGGCTTGGTTCTGCTGCAGCGGAGAGAAACATGACATGGGGATGAGCGAGAGAGAGGGAGTGAGTGACACAGCCTGATAGGAATAAACGGCTCGTCAGAGGTCTGGACTCCAAACGCTATGATGGGGAGCCATGACTGAAGGCAGAACGGTAAGAGACACGGATGGTTTCATCTCCTTTTACATGTACGTCTATGCTGTATTTCGCACACACGGCGCGACACGTAGATTTGGTAGTGAGCACAAAAGGCTGCCACTGCAGACAGGTGCACCTGCCTTTATGGGAGTACGTGCCTCGATGCATTCAACTTCAGCTCCTGTGCGAATACCTTTAATTTTCTTTGGACGAAGACAAACGCACCGAGGCCACATATTTCCTCGACGGTCTGGGATGCTGTAAACATGGACCTCAATGCTTAGTCACAGACCTTTGTGATGTAGCAATATAATATAGGCTTCATCCGAGGCAGCTGGGTATATATGTTTGCAGCCTAGCCTTAAATCACTTTTTAAAATAAAATAAAATAAATATCCTATTAGGTTTATGAGGCTGTGAAACCGTGAAGGTTATAATATGTATATTTTCTGAGTATTCCAGACATGGGATATTAATCATTCCAATGTTTTTTTTTTTCTTTTTTCTTTTGGAGGGCCAGGTGGCTTTACATGGAGATGGTGGTAAAATGCATAACGGCTGGTTGTTTTATATTAAATCACAGCAATCTCACTTTCAGCTGAAGCCAAACAATAAGTGCAAACACCACTGCCTCTTTCATTCTGGTGCCTGTATGCTTCTCTTATTGTTGGCCTGGTTGACAAAACCTACCAGCTCTGCCTGCCTGTAAAGATAGTGAGGCCACTGATTCATTGCTGTGGTATTTTTAAAACACATTCACGTCCTCTGACAAAGACCTACATAATAACACCTCTTCTATCACTAATTATATTTGAGCTAGTTGCAACGCTGGTGTAATAAACACCACATAAATATGCAAGATTAGATTTCCGATCAAGTCAACTTTGCTGTCTTAACTTTGCCTCCTAGTCAGGTCTTTACTGCCGGGTTTTAAATTGTTTGCTTAGGTTTGTGAGTCGGGCTGCTGACAGCAGGCGGGTGTGATTTGGAGATAGCTTGAATAGTCGAGGGTAGAGCTACAAAGCTTGGGCCCGTGGCTGCAAGACCAGGCCAGGCCAGGCCAATGCCAGCTCCGTGGAGGGCTTCTGTGCAGCAGGGCACTGGGGAGAGGGCACTTGGCACCTGATCAGTTACCACAGTGAATTCTGTTCCTGTCAGTGGCATTTATCTACAGAAAAGCAGAGCAGAGATGACGGCTGTTGTTGAACTCAGTTGGGCTTTCATGTCACCGAGGCAGTGCCGCTTTATCAAACTGCTCTTCGGCTGATACAGAATGACACCTCCTTGCAAACATCGGTGCCAGTTCCACTACCTACTCGAAAACCTCAGCAGAGAAATTCCCTTCACAACGCATCACTATGGAAAAAAAACCAACAACATTAGATGCATAATAAATGCAACATTTCAGATATTCAGCATTTTACAGCATTTCATGCATATTTTGCATCAGAAACAAGTTCTAATTAAAGTGTTTCTACACTGGTATTAATGTACACAATCAAAAAATATAGATGGGAAGAAGAATCCATCTCCGTGCTTGATGCCCCAAAGTTTAGTGCTTTAGAGGAGATGAAATGAGTCAAGTGCCCATGGTAATCATGGCCAATCACTGACTGCGTAGCTCTGAAGTGGGGCCTGTTCTTCAGACATCTCTACAGGTGGGGAGGCAGTGTTAAGTGGTCTGTCTGCAGGCGGAGGGAGGTCAGCTAGAGGCCAAAGATGCAGGCAGAGGGGCTTCTTTCACACATCAGCATAGCAAGTAGTGGTTAGCTTTCCAGCCACTGCGCTCTGGTCCAGTGTGAGGCCTTTTTTCTTGAGGCCCTAATTCAGCACACTGTTGAATTTGCGTATGAATGAAAATATGACGTGTACCTCCAAATTACAGATCACCTGTCTCATAAAGCTCCAATAAATCCCTGCACAAGTATTTCCTTTCATACTGCGGTAAAGGCTTCATTCACAGAAGTGTTGTAATAAGATTATTGTGGAAATCCTTTATTGTAGTTTCTATATTTGTCCACGTATACTAGAAAGGGCTTGTGTTTTACAGTTTCGAGTTTTTGATGTCTGAATAACTTTAGAGCTACGTATAAGCTTGCAACCAAAATCCAAAGGGGAGCAACGCAACCTTAAGGTTCCTTAAAAATTCTGTCGTGACGAAGCGCTGACATTTTTGTGTCGTTTTTGTTTAAAGTGATAAGCTGAGACACATGCCAATCAAGCAAACACTCCCACAAAGATGGCCCTCTTTCACCTTTTATGTTGTCGAAATGAATCATTTGTCAGTCGATTAACAGGGACGGCATCCACAAGCCAAGTTTAAATGAAAAGCATTTAAATTCAGAGAATTTCAGAGCTTTCCTTTTAATGTCGAATAATGTTTAATACAGTCAGCTTTCCATGAGCGACTTAAGGTATTTTCCCCATTGTCTTCACTTTTTAATCTGATGTTTAATTTAGAAAACAACCTCTGAAACTCACTCTACTTCCTTTTATTAGCCACTTAAGAAACAACTTCTTGAATCTACCAGGTTTCAACAGATGGTTCGATATGATGTTTGCTCAAACGCAACCTGTAAGAAAGAGGGCTCAGCTGAGACAGGGGGCAACAGGAACTGGATTTTAGGCTGTAGCAAGGAGACGTATGCGTGTGAACACGTTTGTGTCTGCTCCTCCTGCACCTAATTGCATTTGTGTTGCTTGGCTTGTCTGGTGCTGAGTCTGGGAGCAGGGTGCTGCTGGAGACGTCTGCCATTGAAACATTCCCCCCTCAAGGCCTAGTGGGCACAGCCATCCCCTGTCTTGCCTCGAATCAGCAGGGGAGCAGTTTCTAAATCAAACAGAACACTGTTGCACAGGATACCCTTGGTGACTCAATTTAGATTCATGCAGGCCCACAGCGTAGGTCATTTCCATTCATTCCGAGAAATAGGTCAGGCTTCTTTTTCTCCTGCAAATTCCAGCTGTATTTGGTAGAAACTCTGTGTTTCTCCATTTTGTCACATATTAAAAGGCAAACGCACTCACGGGTACGGGTAGAGAGAAGCAGCCGTGCTGTATTTGACTGTAGTCTTCACGTCATTCATTTTCTTAAGTAGAGAAAGAAAACGCTACCCTGTCTATCACTGTCACTGCCCTGTCTTTCCTCTTTGCTTGTTAAGCCAACGAATATATCATTGAATGTTTGACGAAACCCATTCACGGACCAATCAGGAGCCAGTTCAAAAATGTCTGAGAGAAATCGACTGTGTCAGGAATAACTAGTTTTTGTTTACTTATGAACGTTTTCGCTGAACATGTTGATGTCCCCCTACATTTATAGTCACATAGCTGCAGATACTATACATTCATAATTTCACAAGAATCTGTGGTGGGAGGTGTGCTTTGATCATTTCCCTGCAGCTGGTTTCCTCCCACCAGCTTTTGGTGCATCTTTTTACATACTCTAGCTGCGTGGTCTGGACTCCATGTGAGGTCACAGTACGTGTAGGCTGGGGTCACGGAGCATTTTTTTAAAAGATGGTTTAATTGTTTCCCGTACAAAGAAGGAGTAGTGCTTCAATTTGTGCAGTTTATTTGAATTCAATGATACTTTTGAAAATACTGTGCTCGCTTTAGTCAGTTTGACAACACTAACTGCTGTGGCACGTAAGATTTTAGTGTCTTATGATTGTAATCCTCAAGGTTTCCTGGCAAATTGAACAGCTGGCTCTTGTAACCAGCCATTTGGATGTGGGGGAAGTGGCTAGCCTAGCTGTAGGGAGTTGGTAAAAGGCCAAACAACCAAAATAGCAAGATTTAAGGTGAACTTATGATCTGGTGATTCCCTAATAACTGTGTTCTGAGAAGAGACAAACTTTTAACTGGAAACAGAATTTAAAGGATCTTCTACATATGCCTTGGTGGCAGATACAACAGGGCATTCAGAGGTCCTGCTCGCTCTGTGATAATAGGTTGGTATGGGTTCAATAACATGCAAAGAGTTAGGAACACATTAGGAAAATGTGGTGTTGAAGTGAATAATGTACAGATTAATGGGAAATATAGGGAAAATTTGAGCCTTTGAAACCAAATAGTGAATCAATTAAAGGGATTTGGTGGCTCTCTTACATTGTGGGGGCATTTTGCTGGGTTCCCTTTTTCTTTAAAAGGAAGAGTCACCGCAGTTTTGTTCTATTCGCTTTCATCCTGTGACAAAACATTTCTATCCTGATCATAATTCTGATGGCCACCAAATAATAAGCAAATCTTTGGAAGAACGGTTAATTTCCACAAATGTTATGAATCAGAACAAACAAGGGGTATTTTGAAATTGTTTCCTTGGGCATCCCTCTTCACCTCGTTTGGCTAGCAACCTAATTGTCTCTCTCAAACTGCACTCGAGTTTACTAGAGTGATATATATTCATTTAATACCAAGATTATGTTCTGTTATGATTAGTTATTTGAATACTTTTTCAGCATCTTTGCATATTAAAACTTAACTGTCCTGTTAGGGTTCCTTATATTGAACAGAGGCTGTTTAGGAAGGGCTTAGCAAAGGAGAGTATAAAGGTACAAATGCTCCCTAGGGGTTTGTATACCTGACATGTTTTATTTTGAGTACTATATTAAGGATAAGGTTATGTGATACTGCCCTCTCCACCTACTTGAGTGTACATGCACAGCCATGCATGCACCCTCCCACACAATCAATCCAAAAGTGATGAAACTCTGTACAATGTTGGTATTGTGTGATGTAGATTTTGATATATAACAGGTGTCAGAATATCTTTTTATCTGTTTCCCTTCTTGTTCGAATGACCATGAAATTTCTTATTTGCCTGTGTAGTGTATTGTTTTAATAATAGATTATATTGTTACAAAGACATCTGTCAAACAGGGATTTTTGTAGGTGATTGGGTAGGAGCATCTTCAAAACAGCAGCTCTCGCAGTGGTTTGACAGTACCTATCCAAATGTGCACAAAAAAGGAGAGCCAGTGGTGACAGTGTCAAGGGTGTTAAAGGCTGACTGATCCTTTTGGGGGAGAGAGGGCTGGGTTTGCGCTCCAATTTCACAGAAGAGTTACTGTCTTGCAAATAGCTGAAGACTTAATACTAATGAAAGCTGTCAGAATATACAGAGAACTTCATAAGGGGCTTTGTAAGTGCAGGCTGGTATACGTGCCCATCTTGACCTGTCTGTTGCCAAAATCATCTACAATGGGCCTGAATATCCAAACTAGGTCACTGAGCGATGGCTCAGTCTGATGAGTTCTGTGTTGTTTTTTACAGTTACGTCCATAATTTGTCAGACGGAGACACAGTTTTTGCAGTTTTACCTCTGTACACCACCACAGTGGATTTTAAATCAAGTAATCAAGTGGTTTCTCAAAAGGGTTGCATTAACTGTTTAGGAATTAATTCAACATTAATTGTAAAACATACTTTAATGTAATTTTAATCATAAAGACTGCTTTTAATACTTGAAAGTATTTTGCAGTTAATGACTCCCTGAAGTTTAGAACCCATGAAGAACAATTGCATTCCTCCCTTGATGAGCTCTGCCAGACATTTCAATGCTGGGGAGCCCAGCTGTCTTGGGGCGAGAGGCAGGGTACACCCTGGACAGGTCGCAGTTTGAATCAATTTCAGATATTAAATCTCCTTTATTTATCATGCAAGAATGAAATGAACAGGCGTCATGTAGCCATGATGCTGCAGACTGTGTATAAAAATCACTCTAATTACTAAACATTTAACAAAATCCTCGTAAAACCTTTTAAATTGATACCATCATTGGTACCATCACTTCAATCACATATTGGCTTTGCTCCTGTGGTGATGTACAGAAAAAAAACTGCAAAAAACTGTCTTTGTCCAAGGAATTATGGACCAAACTATATCATGTGGATATCTGGGTGCAGTGTTACTGTTTACTCTGGGAGTAAATGGCAGAAGGATACACATTAGGGGAAAAAAGCAAACTGGGAGAAGCAGTATGAAGCTTTAGGTAATGTTCTCCTGGGAAATCTTTCATTCTTGCATTTGTCGCATATAGCCGCTCATGGCAACAGTATTCCCTGGTAGCAGTGGCCCGAAATAGTTTATGTTGTGGACTTGGTTTCCAGACTCCGCGGGTTTCAGTGTAATCATCTGTGGGATGTGTTGGATCTGGTCTGTGAATTCAACATAGACTGCAACATGCCTCTAACGTCTCAGTGCCCAGTACAACAGGACATCTTCAGAGGGCACGTTCAGTCCATTCATCAAAGCGTAAAAGCAGCACAAGGGCGCCCTACACTGTATTGTTCTCCCGATTTCTCATGGTACCAAGATGAAATCATGGAAATAATCAGGCTAGCAAGATATTTTGAAGTACTGTATATCCTCTTTCCATAACTGTGTGGTCGTTCTGAAATTCAAAGAGTGAATTGAAGGGACATCATTCGAACCTGCTTTATACATTTTTTGGTCATAGACAAGTAAAGTAACAGTGTAGTTGGATAATCTGCAGGAGATGAAAAGCTTATAAACCCATCGTACAAGAGATCCTCAAGAACTGAGAGTACTCAAAGACTTGCAGGCCTTTGAGCTTGTGAGAATAGTGAAAGCAAGCACTAACAGAGGACACTCTCCCTCAGCAGAAACTCAAACAGGAAACACCAGCTGGCTTCACTTATCTCACGTGGCATCAGAAGATTCATCATATTCAGACAACAAGCATTTCTATATATCTAATCTGTGCATATCTTACCCTACGTGCTTGAAACACTCTCTGCAAGACTTTAGTATACCTGACATAGGTTGCGAAGTACTATTTATATCCACAATATGCAAGTTTTTTGTTTGCCTTTGTTTGGCTTTTTTCTTCAAATCATCAAAAGTCAAGCTCCTGCTTTGGAAGTGCTTCAGTCTGTAGTCGCAGCTGTCTGCTTGTGGCATTCTTTCTAAAAGGAACCAGTCGGGAAAAGAGGTATTGGCCACTGCAGCAGGAAGGCTGAAGGGACTGACATTTTAAGGGGTGATGATCTTGTTCTGTGCCCCTCAGCAACCAGCTCTTTGTTTCGGTGCACGCTGTACACACAGCTGAGCTGTGTTCAGCTCTGCCAGAACCAGAAATTTAATTTCACTCCACAGTCATGTGAAAAGGAAAGTTTTATGGAAAGACTCTGTATGACTTTATCAGTCTCTTAATTCTTGTGAAGGGATTTTGGTCCACTCGTCTTTACAACATTGCTTCAGTTCATTGTGGTTTGTGGATGTTCATTTATGCAGAGCTTTGTTAAGGTCCTGCCACAGCCTGTCAGTCAGGTTGAGGTTTGGACTTTTGGACATTGCAACATCTTTATTTTTTTCTTTTTCAGCCATTGTGTTATAGATTTGCTGCTGCAATTGTGATCATTGTCTTGTTGCACAAACCAGTTTTGGCCAATTTTTAGTTTTAGCAATCAGATGACGTCATATTTGACTCTAGAATACTTATCGTAGTCAAATCAATGACTGCTAGATTCCCAGGTCATGTAGCAGCAAAATAAACCCAAACATCACCTCTTGACCACTGTGGTTGACAGTTTATATGAGGTGTTAGCTCTGATGTGCTGATTTTCTGTTTCATTTGGTCTCTTCTGTCAAGCGGATGCTGCTCTTTCTTGTCTAATCTAAGCTGTGCTGGCGTGTTCCTTTTTCTTTTTCTTTTCTAATTGTACTGCCTTGAACTTTAACATTTAAGATGCCGTCTGAGGCCTGTAGTCTTAAGATCTACCTCTCGGGGTTTGTTTGCAGTTTCTCTGAGCATTACACAGTCTGACCTTGGGGTGTATTTGCTGGGAACATTGTTGCATTGTGTCAACGCACATCTGAATGCTCCACACTAATAAACTGACAAAACTTATGCTTTTATAGAGGTGCTCACACTTGCTGATGATCATTTAATCAAGTGCATTTGATTAACAGCACCGGGCTGCTCCTTACCCCGTTTAAGTACACCCCGAGGGGCTACTTAAATTTTTAACAGGACTCCAAAATGATGTACGAGGTGCGAACTCTTGTTTTTGTCTCTGTAAATAATCCAAAACAAGCATAAAGCAGAAAAGTTGTTTGTAAACTTTAATAAAGCCTGATAGTAAGTTGTGTTTTTTTGGGGTTTTTTTACCTTTTAATTGGTGTTATACGATCAAGGTCCCTCAGGTACTGTAAACAGCACATTATCCATGTTGTGGAGTGCATCATTAATCACAATTTACCTCAAATAATAATAATGTGATAATACATTTTAGCGCTAATTGACAAAATCTCTTCACTACATAAATTTGCTGTGGTGGCGGTATGCAGCGCAGTAATGAAATGCAAAGTGACATTATTGCTTCTGGCAGCATCTTTCTCACAGCAGCTAACAGTAATCTGCGCAGAGGTGTGCTTTTTTTTAAAGTTTAAAGTATGAGAGAAGAACAAAAAGTAACGGTATGAGTGTACACTGTACGCCACTTCATTATAGACACTGTCAAGAGGTCAAGAAATTTTGCCTTGCATTAAACAAAAGTAATTAGGGTTTGACGTAAAACAGAGCGCATCGTTCCACATTGTCAGCTTACCCTCTTCCTCCATGTTCTTGTCCATGGAAGTGCTTCTCAGCAGTTGATTTCTCTGAGTGTGGGGATGCTCTCAAATCCCTGCAAAGACGTGTCATCTGTTGGTTTTTCTGATGGCAGGGTAAGTCCCGCTACTGAATAAAGTATTATGGAGGGCCAAGCAGGGACACAGCACACTCCCAGATGCTGATTGGAGAGGGAGAGACAGACATGGCGGGTGCTCGCAAAAATCTAAATGATTTACCATGATGAGCTGACACCTGGTCAAGACGTCTGCTGTCCAGTGCATTGATTGAAACAGCATGCATTCCACAGTCCACCTATTATACTGTCTAGATGATGGGATATACGCATTTAAACCAAACAGGGACCTTGAAAAATGAAACCAATGTACCGGTAGAAGTAAAAAAAAAACTGCAGTTCTTTAAAAAGCCACTTGAGGCAGTGTCCGTGTTCAGGGATTCAAATGGTTTTGGTCTCTATTGCTAATTTCTCCCTTCATAACATCTGCATCAAATATTAGTACTATTCTTTTTTAACCCACATGTTTGGATTTTGTTAAGGTTTTAAGTTAGAGATGTGGCCACTTGAATTGACATGCTTTGACATTTGCTTTGACATGGGCCTGTTGGTTTTTGCAGTGTTTTCTTCTTCTTTTTAAAAAAAATCGCATTAACTGTCTAAATAATACGGCCTGCTGCATGGAACAGCACATCGAAGAAGTCATCGGTCCAGTTTTGGTGAGTGGCTGCTTTAGCACGGATTAGCAGGCATCTGTGTTTGCGCATTGGAGTCATACAGTTTATTTATGCAGTTTTCTAACAAATTTGTCCTCATTCGTTGATAGATCGCATCAAAAATATGGTAACTTCTAGCTCCAGGAAATTACGATGATGATGGCCATAAAGCTAACCTGATGCCCATCTTTTATCTACAGTCTGTGACGTGAAGGCGCATGCACACACTCCTGAAGCACGTATGCAGTCACCACAATTGCAAGGTTGTTATTATAGCTGCAATTAAGGAGGGACAGAGATTGAGTCTGGCTAACTGATATAAAGTCTGAATAGCAAGTGGCACTTCCACCACTCTGCAATGAAATTCGCTAATTGAATTTTGTGCTCTCAAGCAAGGACAGTCAAAGTGCTTAGTGTTTAGCTTGGCGAGACATTATAATATCCCATTACATGCATTTCCCATGCTAGGAATGTGTGCATTGTAATTTTGAAGCATGCTAATGGACTGCGTTGATTATTCGGTACCGATGCAAGGTGGAAATGAACTGTTTTCCTGGAGCTGTGCTCATTTGTTTCTCCGACATATAATTACCCCAAGTTAAATGTTTTTCCATTACTGTATTTTGCCAGTCTGTGCATTTATGTATTGGCTTCATCAATAATAGCTGTTGCTGTTGTTGTTTGCTTTTGCTGTCTTCATCTTGTACTATATTAAAATGTCTGAGCTGTGTCCATTGTTGCAAAAATAACGGGCTTGTTTTTGTGTTTCTCTCAGACCATAACTGAGAGGGTGGCTTGACATTTTGCTGTGCACAGGCATGTGAATAAGTACTGGGTTAGAATGAATGCCATCCTTTATCAGCTGTCTTCTGTGTTTTGGCAGCCCTTTGTGGAAGCACTTGCTCCGTTAGCTTTGAGATTGGTAAACACGCCGAGGGAACACTGAGTGAACATGCCACAGTGTTCCACACAAACAGGAAAACGTGTGCATATTTTGCATTCACACACACTCATGAACTCCAGAGAGGGGGATCATAGGGTGTTTATCTACCAGTGTTGAGCGCAGCAGTTTGGGCCTGTCGGTTCCTGAAACTGCTAACTGCAGCTCAGCTCACACGCTGGTGATGAAGCCACAGTTGGCTTGAGGAAGCTGCTTCTGCGAGCCAGAATATAAGATTTTATTCCCTGCTTGCCTTGAAGAATCCAAAATATTCCATCCACTAGCGGAGGGATTGCACACTTTGAAGACTGATTTGATTCAATTTGTGTTTAAACAACGAGCCCACATCTTCCATCCAACCGTGATGCATGGGTCTCATGCCACTGTTTTATAAACCAGGCTCAGGTTTTAGGTTTCAGATGTTCTGCTGACACTGAACTAGTATACTGATGGGAAACTACACTCAACAAAAATATAAACGCAACACCTTTGTTACTGCTCCCATTCCCCATGGGATGGACATAGAGACCTAAAATTCATTCCAGATACACAATATAACCATCCCTTCCAAACAGTGGTCACAAATCAGTCCAAATGTGTGGTAGTGGGCACATCTGCCATATTGAGATAATCCATCCCACCTCACAGGTGTGCCACATCAGGATGCTGATCTGACATCATGAGTAGTGCACAGGTGTACCTCAGACTGCCCACAACAAAAGGCCACCCTGGAATGTGCAGTTTTTTGCGCTATTGGGGGTCTGGGGACCCAGAACCGGTCAGTATCTGGTGTGACCACCATTTGCCTCATGCAGTGCAACACATCGTCGCATGGAGTCTATCAGATTGTCAATTGTGGCCTGTGGAATGTTGGTCCACTCCACTTCAATGGCTGTGTGAGGTTGTTGGATATTCGTGGGAACTGGTACACGCTGTCGTATACGCCAGGTCAAGACCCCGATGAGGACGACGGGCATGCAGTTGAGTGTCCCTGAGACGGTTTCTGACAGTTTGTGCATAAATTGTTTGGTTGTGCAAACCAATTGTTCCAGCAGCTGTCTGGGTGGCTGGTCTCAGACGATCTTGGAGGTGAACCTGCTGGATGTGGAGGTCCTGGGCTGGTGTGGTTACACGAGGTCTGTGGTTGTGAGGCCGGTTGGATGTGCTGCCATATTCTCTGAAACGCCTGTGGAGACGGCTTATGGTTGAGAAATGAACATTCAATGCACGGGCGACAGATCTGGTTGACATTCCTGCTGTCAGCATGCCAATTGCACGCTCCCTCGTTGCTTGTGGCATCTGTGGCATTTTGCTGTGAGACAAAACTGCACATTCCAGGGTGGCCTTTTGTTGTGGGCAGTCTGAGGTACACCTGTGCACTACTCATGATGTCAGATCAGCATCCTGATGTGGCACACCTGTGAGGTGGGATGGATTATCGCAATATGGCAGATGTGCCCACTACCACACATTTGGACTGATTTGTGACCACTGTTTGGGAGGGATGGTTATATTGTGTATCTGGAATGAATTTTAGGTCTCTACGTCCATCCCATGGGGAATGGGAGCAAAAACAAAAGTGTTGCGTTTATATTTTTGTTCAGTGTATATAGTGAACAGGTTGTTTATGAGCAGTATGCGCTGAGTCAGCCTCTGTGATTGCATTGTTATTTATTTATGAATGTCATTTTCTTTGCAACAGTAACAAATGTTTATTGACCAAAAATCTTTGTTTGAGCCAATCAGTCAGTTTTCTTTAACAAGAAGACACATCGCACAATGAGCAATCAGCAGAAAAACAAAGATCAGATCAGAAGAAATTGTAAATCAAAGTTGATCATTTATATGTACATTTATAAAGAGAAAAGAAAAAGAAAAACAGTCTCCTCTCATGCTGGCGTTGGGTTGAAGACTGACACCAGATGTTCTGCCATTGGCAAGTTTAGCAGTAGATTGTCACCATGTCACACTAAGTCTTTATAAAAAGGTTTCATCCACCATCGTCAGACTAAAAATGTTGAATTCTTTTCGTATTAGGTGGAAACCAATGTTAAGGCGATGAACTTTGTCATAGCTAGCTGAAGGCTGGTGATGTGTGACCTGGTGCCATAAATCAACTTCTAAGAGGAGAATGTATCAGATGTACTGCTACTGCCTTGTCAGTACTGGCCAACAGGGCTGACTACAGGGACCCTGAAACTGGTAGCTGATGGATCGGTGATAGGCCCCTGTCACACATGGCTAAAGGAAGTGAGTATTCCCCAACTGATTCTGGAGTGGTTGCTGGGAATAGCTATGAAACTGTTTGCTAAAGCACCAGTCACGCAAGCTCAGAGAACAGTCAGGGATCCCCCTGGTAACCACTGCTCATTGGGGAGTTGCTCATTGCTCAATTGCTCATGGATTCCAATTGCTAAGTGATTCCTAGAGGTTGCTTGGTTGCCCCAGTGACAGCCAGCAACCACTGGCCAACTGGATGGAGAATACACATTTTTCCTACCAACCAGAGCATGTCAGTAGGTTACTGATTGTTCTTTTGGCCTATGAGACTGAGGCCTTAGATAGCTAGCTAATGATAGCTCAGTTGCAAACACCATTGCTTTGACAGTGAAGAATTACTTGTCTTTACCTCAATATTGACACGTCCACATGAAAATTACATGTAAATGTGCTTTTGTAGTTGATGCATGAATATAAGTGCAGGATTGTAGATAGTGCATAATTAAGATCTCATAAATCTAGCACCTTTACAGGTATCCCTATAGCAAAGCCAAGCCCCTCCTGCAGCCTCCTTTGAGTGCACCCTGGGTTGTTTTCTGTGTGTCTTTGCCCCCTCACTCTCTCCCTCACGTTCCTTTATGAGCTAGATTGTCTTACCAAAAAAAAAGACAAAAGGACCAAAAAATATTCTAGCACTTTTATTTTGGGAAGTTACCACAGCAATATTATAGTGTTTAGCCCAAATTTTGCACTAGTGAGGAGCAACTATGCAGAAGCGCTGCAGAGGTGGGCCGACAGTCGACTAGGACAACGCCTGGCGTGCTCTCGATTCCTCTCTCTGTGAGGTTACAAACTCTTTAGTTTGCACTTTCAGCATCTGCTGTTTCGGGAAAGTTAGCAGATGCCAAATGTGCAAACAAACGTACCAGTGACGTTAACTCTAATGACTTTAAACCTCAGGATCCTAAGATGGATAACGTTATTAGGGTAAACAACAGTGCACAGATAGTAGCTCAGTCGGTAAAATAGAAAGTGTTAGATGCTGACACAAACGTGACGGAGAAGAGGGAAAGAGCAGAGCTGGTGAGAAAGTAGATGAAAAACATTGCTCAGAAACTTTGCTCTCTTAACTTTGGCTGTTTATGCAAAACATGCCTTAATCCTACATTCTTTCTAATGGTTTGGCCTTCAGGAAATTATGCCTTAACTCCTTTGATCCGTGTCTTCAATAAATATTTTCCTGATGAGTTTAATGTCTAGTTTTAAGCTGTACCAACGTGATTGTCATTTTATTAATTAAGATCCCAAGAGTGAGAAGTGGATAAGGTACGGTGGGCTTCAGGACAAGTTTCTACTCTGAGAAAATCTGCACTCTTACAGTTTGATCTATCTCTCATTCATCATGTCAAGCTTAAAAACTACACATACGCACACACGAATATTTACATGCACACACATGAAGTCCAAATCATACAGAAGACAAGGCATAAGCTTGTGTGGTGCAGACTAGGGCTGCCACGATTAGTTGACTAGTCACGATTACGTCAACTATCAAAATCGTCGATGGCTAATTTAATAGTCGACATGTCGTTTGAAACTTTGTAAGATGCTGAAAGATGCAGGAAGAAGTAGTAGGATTTAAGAGTGTAATAACGGACTGAAAAAGAAGATGGCAGAAATGCATCTACAAGGATGCCAGCTGCCGTTAAACACTGAAGAAGAAGAAGAAGAAGAAGAAGCAGTCTCCGGTATCATAGTTGTGTCCAAATTCAGGGGCCGCATCCTTCAGAGGCCGTATTTGTAGGCCGATTACGTCACAGCAACGCAACGAAGGCTGTCCGAATTCGAAGACTCTGACAAATGCGGCCGATAAATGCGTCCTCCTTTTCCCCAGATTTGAAGGATGGGTCGGGTGTATCCTTCGTGGCCCAACCTATCCCAGAATTCATAGCGTGGCTCAGCCAGGGTGGCTGTGGCTACAATGTACAATGTAGCTGCCATCACCAGTTTCCAACAATGGCGGCAGCTACTTCGTTTTAATATAACTCTTTCTGGGTCACGAAATAAACTTTTAAGATATTTTAAGGCGAGAATGTAGCTGTGTAAACTTCAAATGTTGGCTCGATTTATCAAGACACCGCATATTTGCAAAAGTGCTCTGACGTTTTCGGAGACGTCTGTTACCCACCACCTCGGTAGCTAGTCGGGGGTTCACGGCTCACTAGAGCCGGTGAGAACACCGAACTTCTGGCACATTGTTTTCAGACCTCCCACGGTCTTTCGCTACTCAGGTTAAACATGATATATGAGTCACTTAGATAACTTAAAAATGTTATTGTTTGGCTTTTTTCAATGTTTTATTTGTTCCTGAGTAAATCAGGTTGGGCTGAGATTAAAGTTATAGTTTTTACACCGCTGAATAAACATCAAGCAGAAAACTGATTAAACAGAAATGTGAAATGATCGAGAATTTACTCCAATGTCCTGTTATATATTAGGGAGCAAGGAGCAGACGGCTGAGTGTATTAAACTCCACCGAGACAATCTGCAAATTTAATAACAAGTTTAATAAACTATCATCTTGTCTTTATTTTTGGTTAGCACATACCTTAAACACTTCAAGCTGCAAGCTAATGATAGTTATATAAGAGCAGATGCATGCTGGTGCGATAAGCTGTACGTTTTACGTCCAATGGATGCATGATCTGATTAGTCGACTAATCGCAAAAATAATCGGTGACTAGTCGACTATCAAAATAATTGTTTGTGGCAGCCTACCGCAGACCCATGCACACTCAGACACAGCTATGTGACAAGTGTTGATCTGTGTGGAGGTGTGGCGTGAAATTATGGCTTTGCAGTTTTAACTAACTTGTGAATATCAAAAGGATGATATTGATATAATGCATCAATGGGGAAATTTGATCATTTTAATTAAAAAGATTGGAATCTTTCCCCCCTTTTTTGGTTTTCTAATGGGTGGCGATGAACTGAGAAGGCAAAACTGGTTGTTTCTCATAGCTAGCTGAAGGCTGGTGATGTGTGACATGGCGCCGTGAATCACCTTCTCAGAGAAGAATGTTTCAGATCAGCCCAATCAGATCAAACCAAGCTAGATTTGGAGTATGGAGAGGTAATGAAAGACATGCCAGTCTTCCTGCGTAGCCAGAGTGCCATCAGATAATTTGGATACTGATGTTTATATGTTGTTTTAAAGAGCAAAATTTGTTAAAACATGCACCAAACCTGGACTTTGTTTGCGTGTGTGTTTTCTGTCTTCTTCTGAGAGATAAACATAAAATCGTAATATTTAATATTTGAAATTAATGGGAAATTGACAGCTTTGTGCTACAATTCTGCCGAGTGCACAGTATTTTCTGTTGTAATACAAACTGTGTAGTTCTCTTCAATGTAGTTTCACCTGATGCTAAATTATTTCTTTGGATGTAATAACAAGCAGCTTATAAAAATTACTGACATTCATCTAGTGTCATTGGTAGGTACTGGATTGTGAAATCAGCTTTACAAAGCTTTTCTTTCTTTTTACCACTTATATATACAATTTTTTCCAGTGACAATGCCATCAATGGACCAAAATAGAGTATTTCTTGTGTAATGTGTATTTTTTTTGTTCCCTCCTCTGAATAGTATACCGTATGTGTGTTTGCTCTCCTCTGATTAGAAGCAGTGCTTGGTGGTTGTTGAAAGCATGCTGTAAGGAGGAGGCAATCAAAATCCAAAGTGGAAGCAGACAGGGCATTTTTATGGCCATATAACCCATGAACAAACTGAAAATTAATGAAATCTAACAGTCTGCAAAGCATGTAACCAATTGGTTGTGTAATCTGACAGCTACATTAAATCACATTTAAAAAAGCTGGAAATCTAAATCAGAACAGGGGCAGGCTTTTGAAAATCCTGTTTGAGAGCATAACTGCACATGCATGCACTGCTGCTGACCTCATATAGGGTTTGCTGCCTGGCTATTTTCCAGTTATGGAGCAGATGCAGTGCAAAGAGTAGAGTGTGAGTGTTTGTACAGTATGTTCACCTCCCACCTGCTGTGTATCAGCCTTGCACGTGGGCGATCAGCGCTCACTATGGAGACAATTATCTCAGCTATAACTCATCATCTCGCTGTAAAATGGTTACATACACATGCACATCATGGAAAGAAAAGAGGCTGGTGGCACATTTTCACATAATGGCGTAATTTATGGAAAATGACATCTTTAATAGATGACAAATAATCTGTGTGGAACAAATTGCGTTGAATTGATTTTTCCTGTCCATTTAACTATTCGCAAAGAGAGAACTGCACTTTTTCCTTAGGTGTTTTTTTTTTTTTTAGATTCACTCACAGTTACCTAATTTCACACATTTTAATCACCCAATACGCAGTGTTGAACATATCAACGGAAGTAGTGAGTGGGACCCCGAGTGTGAGTATTAGCTTAGTGTTGAGGTAAAAAAATAAGTTCAAAAATAATGCCGCATTTCTTAAAAGGTTCATTAAAATTCAGTGGCTATAAGGGCCGTTAAGGAAAGGATTCACGCAGGTAGCTTTATTTACTGGTGGTGTATAGTTCGATAAATCATCTTAAATGCCACCCAATAAAAAGCATCTTTGGTATTTCAGTTATAAACATTAGGAACGAATTACTCTCTGTAGGGTGGATCCGTCAACTCCATGGGTTGGTCTGTTGATAATAATTAAGTTGTTGTCTATCAAAACTTGTAACTGAGCTAAACTCTATATCTAATTAATTTTGTTTTGTAAATGCAGTTAAAATACACACTTTGACTCTATTCTGTTATTTGCGTATCTGTCTGCTACTCGAAAGTTGAGGGAGAGTGAACACAAACACTTAGAGATAGTGGCTGTTGCAAGACCACAAGTTTTTTTGTTTTTTTTTTTCACTTCTAGCCTGCAAGTAGAAGTGTTCAGACCACAAGATCAAAGTTACAGAACATACAGCTTGCAGCAAACGAGTTTCTCTCTGAGACAGATATATAGAGTACTGGCATAAAAGGGTACTTATTAGCAGGCGTCGAAAGTTCAGCATGTACTCAACATATATTGGGACTGGTGAGCTTCTTTTGGAAACTATGAAAAGTCTTTTTTTTAAACCTCTCAGTAGTTTTAGAAACAAAAGAAGTATTCTGGACATGAATTAACAGCTATAATAATACTGTAAAATATTATTGCATATTATTAAAATAAAACTTTCTAAGGTTACCAAGCTAACCCTAGTTCTCTGAAATTCAAGTGAGATTTTTTTTTTTTATCTATGGGAAGCACCTTCTGTGATTGGTCATGCCATACGACGCTTCCCATAGTCAGATGTGAAAGAGAAGAACATCTACTTAGACAAAAATGATTTTTTTTCCTGTCAGTGTCACCAATCCACCAGTGAAAGAATTATAAACAAAGGAAAGCTGGAGCTGAGGCGGCAAAGCATTTCACCATTCATTCATCGTAAGACTGATGGTCTGTTTGTGGGCTCCTAATACCCAAGTGTTTTTTAGCAACTCCAAATTTTAACACTTACATTTTGAGCTATTAATCGTAAATGGCAGATGAACCCCTCTGGAGTGCATTAGATTGGAGAGGTGGTAATTCATTTGGTCAGAAGTATGCACTTTTATTGAAAGTTAGTCAGGATCCAGCATGAACCTTTGAGAGTGACTGTTAACAAGTCTAAAATACATTGTCTGTGAAGGTTCTCAGTCATCCAGGTTATTGTAGTCTAAGGAGCTTGGAAAGAAAACATCTGGACTTCTTTAAGTTGCTTGACGATGCTTCACCTTCTTCAGTTCTAAGGTTAAATGGTAGAGTCCCAGATATAAGCCCTATGGGAGTGTCCCCCCCAAGAGGGAAATAGACCCGCTAACAATCCTCTAACTAATCACACGAGCCAAGGTGTGAAAATGGGTGTAGGTCACAATCACCCAAGGTTTCAGGTGAACTCATTGTGAAACCTAGCCCCACCCTATCATGTGATTTCCTGATGTCAAAAGGCCCCGGATGTCAGTGGGCGTTAAGGCATCTGGGAAGGGATCTCAAAACTTGATTATAGATGGCAGACAGTTGGTGTCATAAGCCACCACCTCTGTTCAAAGAGGGTCGTTCACAGTGGACATAGATGGCTTCTTTGACTCCTCTTTTCAAACCATATACACTGAGCAAAATAAGTATTGAACACGCCACTAATTTTCTAAGCAAATGTATTTCTAAAGGTGCTACTGGCATGAAATTCTCAACAGATGTTGGTAACCCATCAAATTCACACATGCAAAGAAATCAAACCTGGAGGGCAGACATAAATGGCCAGTTAAGGTATGTGTAACAATGAGAAATGACAAAGGAAAAATGTATTTAACACATGAATAAAGGGTGATGCAAAAAGGCACAGGAAGTCATGATACCAGCTCAGATCTGTGGTTTGATAGTCTGATTTCTATGCTTGAGTGGAGTCGATGGGTTGTTATCAACATCTGGTGAGGATTTAATGTCAATAGCACATTCAGAAATATATTTACTTAGAAAATTGGTAACATATTCAATACCTGTCTTAAATGCTGTAATTCCATATAACCTGAGGTCAACGTGCCTTTTATTAAAAATTCAAGTTCAAACTAAAAGTGAGGATTGTCTCAGATTTCGAGGTAACGTAGAGTGCTCTCGCCAAATTTTGAGTTTGTACAAATAAACAAGATACATGGAGTTTATGAACCTTTCTTCTGTTGATGTGAATAATGCATGACACTGAAGGATATTTTAGTAGCACTTAGCTTTCACACTAACTCCTCAGCACTTCACAGTGCTGTGCTGAAAGGGTGGAGAGAGGCGTTGGTTGGTGTGACCCATTGGAGGATAGCGTAATAGTCACTGCTGTATTTGAACTGGGACTTATTGCTTACTGTCCTCTCATTTCTTGTGTACATATGCTATATTGCCTAATCACACATCTGCAACCCAACACTAAACTGCTAATGTTGGGAGGGTAACACCAGCATGCCTGTGTACCAAGCTGCTTAACTAAACTCCACAGATACAACACACAGGGAAACATCTGTGGCGATTAGAGGTAATTCAGAGGAAAATACTAGAAATTCACTCTTGAAAGCTGAAGCACAAACTTCTTGGACAGGCTTCACCGCTCAGTAAGCCATGTGTCAGATAATTCCATTAAAAATGCTCCCAAGGGCACCAAGACCATCGACAGAGGTCCAGTTTACTGACTTTAATTAGTGCAAGTAAAGCCAGGACGCCTGTCAATCAAAGCAACCACGCCTCTTACTCCAGTATCCAGAAGTATGCGTTACATTGGGCATTTTAATTTGGAGTGTTTGGCAGTTGACTCACTTTTAGACTCAGCCTCAAGTTTTTGGCACTCATGTTGGCTTTATTTTTCAGCCCTGGAAGTTGCCGCTAGGCGTTCACACACAGCTCTCCTGGGTGATGTCTATAAAAGTTCAGGGCACATGCAGTGCATATGAAAAAGAATCAGATGCCACTCAAGCATTGATTAAATCGCTAGAGATTTGTTTAAGTTAATTAATTTGTAGCCGTTGTTCACCTGTTATTCCAGTCAAACCTTGTTAACTAATTAGTGTTGTGATAGGTGTTAGTAAGTGAGAGTGTCAAGGTCTGCGGAGGCAGACCGTGCGGAAAGGTGTGTGGTGGACCCAGGTGCGAACACAAACGAGGATGCAGGAGTGGATTCCAACCAAAACGAGCCTTTTATTATGGCTGAAAAACTCATGGAAAAGAACAACAAAGTAACTGAGGGAAAACCTGAACATAGACTGGGAAACTATGACTCTAATGAGATTTAGACTGCAAAATACAAACTATGGCTGGGATACTATGACAAGGGGTAGGGGAGATAACACAGACGACGCGAGACAGACTGTATGAAACACAGAGACTAAATACACATGAGGGATGATCAGGGGAAGTGGCCACACATGGGAACACAGCTGACACACATGAACTTAACGACAGGACAGAAGGAGTGAAACTGAATACACTGACCGTGAATACAGACTTTCAAAGTAAAACAGGAAACATGGAGATTAGACAAGACACATGAACCGGGGAGACGTAGTACAGGGGAGATGACATAACCACACGAAGGGCAAGGGAGACTTAATACACGGGTAGTATGTACAAATGGCTGGACTGCCTTAGTGACCCTAAAACAAAGAATAAACATCAAAATAGGCTAAAACACAAAACACTGGGTCGCACGACCCAGGACCATGACAGAGAGTGACAGAAAGTGGATCATTATTCTTAGCAAATGGGTCCCATTTGTAGCTAGACTTAAGGTTCATAAGTGGGCAGCGCATGGCACTTTTAAGGATGCTGGGTCAGCTGTCCAAAGCACAAGCATCACAAGTAAAGTAAATACAAAATTAAATCACATTTTAGTCACAGAGAGGTGGAAAAGCAACTTTATCACAAACCACATTTGTAAAATGAAAATAGCAACACCCCAAATCAACAAAAATATAGTCTAGTTGTGGTCTTGGAAAATGAGTAGTGGTCTCTAAATCACTTCACCACTCTTGCAAAATGATTTATTTATTCATTTATTTGCCTTCTCTGGAGTTGGCCACCTGCTTCAAATCCACTCCACCTTGACAAGAGAGAAGTAGCACTCCAGTCATCAGAGACGTGTTCAGGTTTGCATCTTTGTGGAGATGCATTCATTTTGCAGCATGGTAATGAACCTAAAAACACCTTTGTGAGCAATACTTGAAAACCAAGAAGTGCTGATTGTCACAGAGTTTGCTCCACAGACTCGCCAACTGAAATTTTTTTTGGATGCTAATGTTCAGTGTTTTTGTGTGTTTCAGGATTCTCTTCTTTGCATCCCCAGTGTCTTCCTTTCCTCTGCTGCCTCTGAAGTCATGGACTAGCCCACCGTCTGGTCCTGGCAGTTCTGTGGGTCATCAGATGGCTTCTCAACAACCCTCAGCGAAAATACAGAATGTATGTATCACCACCTAAAGAGAGAAAGTTGCATCACATCATCAGTGTTGTCACATTCAGCTGGTAGATGACAATAATAACATTGGCTGGATGTGGCTGTCATAGACACCCACTTTGTCAAAAACACATCAGTGAGCAGCACTTCTGCAGTGGGCATCTTGTTTTCTTGAGTGATGGGCATGGGTACTATCCGGTCGTTAAGTCTGACGTCACTAGCCGTGCCTGGGCCTAAACTCCGCTGCAGGTCCATATATCAAACGATCACTATGGCATTACTGAGAGTTGAAAAACTGTCTAAAGTCTTTCATCTTTAATAAAATGATCAGCGTTCTGCTCTACCAGGTGTAACAATTGAGTTTAACATCCAGGCATCCACGAAAACAGAATTTATGGCATTTAACGAGTTAGAAGTTAGCAGGAAGTTAGCTCGCTAGCTTCTATCTAAATACAATATAGCATGTCCTGACTGCGGGGTTTTGGAAACAAATTAAAACGTACAGCTCTGTTATCACTTCCAACATAAATGAAGACAGAAAACTAAACAGCAGTGACGTTTGTAGGGTTACTGAAGTTGGGCTAGCTGGTATATAATGATGTGCTACGTGACCGCTAGCGACACAGCTATGTTAGCATAATATAAACAAGCTAACTTTTTTTCCACTCGATAAAAGTTAACGCGAGTGTTCTCGGTGGTCAGGAACAAATGTAATCGCATGGCAGGATGCTGTAAAAGGACCAAACTTCAGCCAGGAGAACAACTGAGATAATCCATCCACTATACGAGGTTAGTCATTCATATACTGCTGCATGGGCTGGGCTGTAGTTACATCCTAAGGTTTTAAAAACTGAGCTTAAATAAATGATTAGCGGTAATAAAAGCCGAGGGAGGTCAACAGTGATCACTGACTGTTTTAGGAGCTTTTTGAGATCAAATAGAAGAAAATACAAAACATTAAACATGTTAACAACACAAAAGCCATATTAAACGCAGACTACTTTAGGCCCGGAAGTAGGATTCCTCACGTCATCACTTAACGACCGGATAGTTGATTTCACTTCCAGCCTTCTCTGTGTGACGTCCATTCACATGTTTCACAGAGCAAAAACCTCACCATCAAAACAGTAAATAACAGAACAGTTATGCATGGTATATGACACTACCTTGAGCCAGCTTTCTTTTGCATACAGAAGGTTTAAACAAGCAGGTGGGTGGGGCTTCTGTGTTCTTAGCAAGAACTGTGCCTGAGATCATTGTATAAGGAATATTATCTCTCTGACACTGTGGGATTACCTATCCAGTGCTGACCACAGTATTTGAAACTTTGGCCATGGTTAACATGATTATCCACCACTGTAATGCTAAATCTATGGAAGAAAATAAGAAACGGCGTGTAAGATCCACTTTAAAGTGGAAGTAGTGTTTTACTGTTTCATGGCAGTTGATCAAGCTGGAGATAACTTGACCGCTTTGATGTGTACAATGTCACAATAGGGCACATTTTATACACTTATGGTAAGACGTGTGCACAGAACGCTTAACAGAAAAGTGTTGGAAGTGATGTGCTTTCTGCTTCTGCAAAAAGGCGAGGGTCTTCTCAGGTCAGAGTCAGACATATATGGTCATCACAAAGTGTACACAAAGCTCTGCAACAACTTTTGTGTAGCTTCAGTTTTTTGTTATGCGAGCACAGATCTCCACAGGTTTGGAGGTTTTCAGGGAAGTACCATCCAAGTACTACCTCTACTACAAGTCCCATTTTTTACAGTTTGTATAACGATATAAATCAAACTAAAGTAAAGAGAAAAAAAACCTGTTTAACAACAGCAGCCAAATGATTGTACTCATTTACATTCCAAAACTGCTTACTCCTGAATTTATACTGATCTATATCTGGATATTACAGTTTGAAGGAAACGTTACTGGTCAGTTTTCCAAAGTAGTTCATCCATATTCTACAAAAATGACCCTGAGAGGTACAGAAGTTGCATTTGAGTTTCAGTCCTTTTGCTGCATTTGTCAACTTGCCTTCACATTTTGCAGAAGTGTGAAAAAGCCAACAGAGTTGGTGACTAACAGGAAGCTAGATAGACCTATAGTTATTATGGCCCACATGTTTTTACATCAAGTAGAAAAGCATACATTTGGGTGTTTGAGTCATAATTACCTCCCACAGGGAAAATGACCTCAGTAGTGCTGCTCTTATGGGAAAAGATGAGACCCTGGCTTCTAAAGAATGTGCTCTCTCTCATTCCTTCTCCACCGTTCGTCAAAGATTTTTCCTTTGCAAAGCGTTATTGATACCCTGATAGGCAGCCTATTAATCCATATTGAGCCCTTATAGTGTAATTACGCACATAATTGGTGCCTCTTAAGTCCTCAAAGAAGATAAATATCTCACAGACTGCGTTCAAGGGTTTAGAATTTTCTCTAAGTGGTATTTATGGCTGAAATAAAAAGTTTGCCTGTTGGTTATAAAAAGAAAATGTCCAATTTCAAGTATGTAAAAAGCCAAAATTATAAACGTTGGCTCATAGCTTTATTATTCACAGTCGAACACTGTAAATGTTGCATTTCCTGTTTCTCTCGGTACAATAATCTACATTCAACACAATGCACACTAAGTAGGTCAGCTAAACTAAAGCTTAAGTGCAGCTTTAACTCATTAATAATGCATATGACAAAGACTGAAGTTGCTGGGTCTTGAAGAATGATGCTTCTAAATCTAATGCCAACAATCAAAAAGCACTCAAGTTATATTCTTTTATGTCTCGTGCCTTTAATTTCCATGTGCTGATAATACTGACTGAGGGGACACTTTGAAATAAAAAAAATTTCTGTAGTGCTCAGCAAAAGATGCCACGATATTCTGCTGTCCCTCATTATGCTTTTTGATTATTTCACTGGTTTTCTGTAACCTCGGAAGCGGGAGTGTCTGCCGGCCCACAAAGCTTATCCGAACCCTGATGGAAAGTCCAGTCCCTGTGGCGCACTTGGAGCTAGCGCTTCTGTCCTGCTTGCCTCTCTCATGTGTGGGCAGAGTATCTGGATGGCTCCAACATGCTCTCACTCCTCTTAAGGTCAAAGTTTCACATCTGAACTGTTCTCCAACCTCTGTTCAGTACACAGAGGCCTGGTGTCAGAGCTCCAGCCTGTAGGTGTTTGTTTCTTCACTGACAATGCTCTGAGCTCAGCTTCCCCGTCACCCACACAGAAGGAAGGGGAATGAAAGCTATGCGTGGACTCATTCATTCCATAGACCGAGGGAGTGAGTGCGCGTGCGCAGTTGTGTTATTTATGACCTAACAAGGCAATGTTTGTTGATGATTAGAGCTCGGGTGTTATAGCCATGATGTAAAAATCCCATCACACTAAATAACATCACACTGAATCACACAACTACACTAATAGTCAGAGGCATCCTTCCTCTGTCTACATCAATAATATCCGTATATTGATGTGTTCAGATACTGGATCATACCCAAAGACCACAGGTTGACACTCAGTGGCTGGAAGAAGCTCAGTGTTGTTATGTTCATGGGCAGTTGGCCAGATTCTTTGGGCATAAGCAGGTGAGTCCTGGTTGTGGTTTTCATATTGCATCTGTGATGCTGGTTATTATGTTGTGAATGTTAGAAGAGGCTGGGAGGAGTGCTGGGAGTTGAGTGCTCTTCACATTACTATGAACTATGCTCTATAAAGCATTGCACACCAGTACAAGCTGGCTTGAGCTGCTGGCTAGGATTAAAACGAGGCAGCGGGGCAGTCTCTTCTCAAAGGGGTTAGTGAGGAATCCGTTTTTAAAGGTGTGGCCGATGCTGTTGAACAGTGTGTTTAAAACCTGCTTGTGTTTTTCTTTGCCTTTTTTTTTCCATATTCCACCTCAGATGAGAACGTGAAGCCTGGCGTCCACCAAGGCCACCGCTGCACCTTGGGCAGCGCACACACATGATCACATGACTCTGGACATGGACGCGGTCCTGTCAGACTTTGTTCGGTCCACCGGGGCAGAACCAGGTCTGGCAAGAGACCTGCTGGAAGGTAAGAGATGACTACGCGCTCTTTTCTTGCGAAATCTAAATATTTATATGTATTGTTTTGATCGGCTGCTCCCAGTTATGCCATGAGCAGAGAAGAGGAAATAAGCGGAACGGAAAATAAAGAAAACAGAAGACGGGCGGAGAGGAGAGGGGCCTGCGTCGGAGAGCAAGCTTGCTGATTTAGAGGCCAGTGTGACAGTTTTACGAGGGCGCTCCCCAGAGAAAGCTTTGTGCCCATTCATTGGAACTCATTGAGGAGCACAGTGTTACTGGCACTTGTATAGCTTGGGTGCAGCTCCAAAAAAAAAAAAAAAGAAAAGGCAGCAAAATGCACACGGCCTCAGAAAGCTGATTGATAGCTGGTTGAATCAGCTTCAGTAGATATATATGTTGTGCGTTTCTACTCTTCGTTCGTCCACAGGAAATTCTGTGATTTCATCTAATTTAGCATAAAGTGAAGCACGCTGAACCATAAGTGCAAACGCATTCTTGTCTGCTTTACAGGAATAAAAGCGTGCACCACAGTAATCAGGCATCCATTAGGGTGATGAAATCCTCGTGGAGTGCTGGCAGCACGCATGTGTCCTGGAATTTTTTTTTTTGTCTGGGTGTATATAGTACATCCAGTTTCGTCTCTTCGGATGAAGAGTGAAAGTTTTGAGCGTCCGATTCTCTGCTACTGTCAGTTTTTTTCCTGATTCTGTTTTGGCACTTAACCTCGGTGAACTACACGTGACACTCACAGACACCAAACAAGACCGTGCACTCAGACAAGGCAGACAAGAGCCTGGATGAGCTGTTTCAGTATTGTGCTTTGGTCTGATGTTGTCTTAGTTTTAGAGGCTTGAATCAAACAGCTGCTCTGTGACCCTGCGGTCTGAATCAAGTTGGTGTGAAGAGACAGAGAAACATGACAGAGCACATGTGGTGCTTCCCCCTAGAGGCCTGTTTAAGTATTGAATCTACACTGTTGAATTGGTTTTGGGCCTTTATTGTATTCAGATTGTGATGTACGTTCATACTGCATGAATTTATGTGGGTTTTTGTTTTGTTTTTTTTTGCAGACGACAGGCATTATAAATGAAAGCGTTGAAATAGTGCTTTCCAAACCAAAGTTAATAGCAGGCTAATGTGGAAGCTTTTAAAGACAGTGCATTAGGTGCTGAGTGGCTGTGCAGCTGGACCATAAGTTGTATTCCTGTATTTGTGTAGCTCAAGATACCGAGATCCATAGAGCGAAATAAGCTTTGCATTGATTGATGTGAGAGACAGCGATTAGTGGTGTCGGTTCTCATATCCAGACGCTTCGCAATCATCGTGTCTGGAAGTCAGCAAGAGAGGACAACTTCCTGCAGGTCTCTTTTTACAAAGGCTTTCCATTAATGGACTCTGACTCACGAACATGCTCCGATTACACGAAGACACACCCGTGGGTTTTGAAATGACTGGTTTGCAGAGAGTTCCTATGGCATTGTTAAAAAATATCACACTGTGGTATAATAAGACTGAGACTTGACTCGTGTCTTTAAAGCCTTGAGGGGATTTCTGTTAGAGAGACAGCACCCAGAGGAGACAACTGTGTCTCTGCATGTGTTGCCAGTATGTGTGTGGGTCTCTTTGTGGGTCCCTCCTTGCACATCAGGATATTGCTGTCATAATGTTAATGGATCTGCTTCCCTTCACTGTCTTTATAACCTCGATATCCAAGTCTGTATTTTACGTGAAGCAGCGTGTTTTCCTCGGGCAAAAGCACTGTGTGACTTTGCTCCATATGGATGTTGTATCGTTATAACTGAAGCTCATTCTTTAAAAATTTTAAGATATAGGAATTTGTCGGAATTTATCTGTGCTAAATGATTTATGTGGCTTATCTGCAGCATACTCAGAAGCTTTTTGCATTCTGTCCCCGGGTTCCCCTTTACTTCCCACAATAGGTAGCATAGGTAGTGTTTTTACCATGAGATAACCCTGTTTACTGTAAGCTGTAGTTAAGAGTGTCTTGTTGTGAATGTTGGCTTTTTTTTTCTTTCAGAAAAGCCTTTTTTTTTTTTAAATAAAAAATTTGTGTGTTTCTTCTCCAGGTAAAAACTGGGACCTCAGTGCTGCTCTAAATGACTACGAGGAGCTCAGACAGGTCCACACTGCCAACCTGCCGCAGGTCTTTAACGAGGGCCGCTATTACAAACAGCCAGAGACGCGTGACACGCCCACCCATGTCAGCAAGATCGACAGACCGTGTGCACAGAAGCAGGAGGACAATGCACAAGGTAGCCACCTCAGCGCGACCATCGCCAAGATCCAAAGAAATCTTTTTCTTTCATCTTTCAGTTTGCTTTCCACTCGTCCCTTCACTTTTCATTTGTCTCTCATTTTCAGAGAAGCGTCTCTCGCGTGGAATCTCCCATGCCAGCTCTGCTATCGTCTCCCTGGCACGGTTGCAGGTGGCTAGTGAGTGTACCAGCGAGCAGTTCCCTCTTGAGATGCCCATTTACACATTCCAGCTACCGGACCTCAGCGTCTACAGCGAAGACTTTAGGAGCTTCATAGAAAGAGATCTGATAGAGCAGTCAACCATGATGGCTTTGGAGCAGGCTGGTGAGTACTGTAGGATGTTATACATTCACTTAAAGTCCTTCTGCTCCTACTGATATGGGATACGTGCTTTTCCCCATATTCTCAGTTTAGTGAGAATAAAATGTTCGTCTAACAAAGCAGTAGCAGTGAGAAAATGCTCTGAAAGTCAGTGAAGCAGACAGATGTAGAGGGCTAGACTGAAATTAAGACAGAGAGACTGAGCAAATCAGAGTAGCAGCATCATCTGGAAGGGAGATGACAACAGCTAATTCAAAGCATCCGGGACCCCAAAGGATTCATATCCCAGCCGACGCTTTGAACTACGGAGAGAAACTAGTTAGAGAAGTTTCCAATCTTCCTGCAGACTTTTCCACACCAGGACTGCAGAGACTGTAAAACCTCCTAAATTTGATTCTGTTCAAGGTCTGCGAACACTCAGCCAGAGAAATATTGGGTCAATTAACCGTTAACACATAAATAGGACAGAATCAGTGTCTTTATAGTTAAATATTTAGATAAACACAAGATTTATCTGATCTCTTGTGAAAAAGTGATGGATTTACTGCTGCAAATTTACTCTAAACTTTATAAATCGCAGACTGTGGGTACCAAAGCTTAGCCACTACTATAAAGTGCATATCTCTGCAATTAGGAAAAGGTACAGTAAAGTACAACCAGTTGTGAATTTGCCTTTCTTCATGGGTGGTTGATTCTCAGCCGTAATATTCCATGTGCAGGGCACATGTATTACTCTTTGATGTAACGTCATAAAAAGCGCTGATAAGTCAAGCTAGTCCAACTTTCTAGACAATTAACGAATATTTATTGTGAGAAATAAAATCAGGAGCTGCAAATCGAGAAAACATCTGCATTCTGAGCCCATCCACACTGAGGGGTAAATCATTCAGACGCTCTTCTGTGTTTAATGTTGTTAAATAAATGATGCAGTCAGATCACCCCCGGCTCAGAGCAGTGCGGCTAGCTGCAGTAAAGCACTGTGTGGTGCCCAGGGCTGTGAAACAGTCGTCTCTCCCTCAGGGATGCAAGCACGGCTATGATGAAGTGGAAAGCTGTACATACTGTAAAAGTTGGGCTGAGGAGGAACTTGTTTTAGGGAGACGTGCTGGTTTTGAAACAAATTGTGCTTGTTGGAAAAACTGTGTGTTTTCTTGCCTCTGTGATGTAATTAATAAGTGTATTTTCTGACATCCTCGTGTTGCTCTCGCTGTTGTGCGCAGGTCGTCTGAACTGGTGGTCTACAATGTGCACCAGCTGCAAGAAGCTGCTCCCTCTGGCCACCACAGGGGATGGGAACTGCCTCCTGCATGCTGCCTCGTTGGGTGAGTTATTCACTATTCATAATTTACGCTTGAATCAAAAACCCGGTAATAATGGAGCGCTTCTCTAAGCATCAGCTGTGCGAGCTGGTGTCATGTCTATCTAAAAACCATGTCAGTGCTGCAGAGCAGCTGCTGAATATAAGGAATAGTCTGCGAATGATGGAGCTGGAGAAAGCCAAGGAAGCAAGGAAGGGAAGGAGGAAAGTGACCTATACACTGCAGGAGACTTTCAGCCGTAGGGTTTAAGAGACAACGCCATATTCAGGTATCTGCTGAAAGAGGTGGTTGACTCCTCAGTGTGAGGACTGCTAGCAGCACAGGGTTAGGCACACCGGAGTTAATGCAATCTACTGTGTCTGTCAGACAACTGAGGCTGTTTGAGGAGTGATGAAGGACATTTTTAATAAAAAGCCATGGACACCTCTGAATGATTTATCAACATAATCTTGTTTTGTGTGTAATGGCCACATTGTTTCATCTCCTCTGTCCTACCATTCAGCAACATGTCATGTGTGTGCATTTATCAGGGATGTGGGGCTTCCATGACAGAGACCTGATGCTGAGGAAGTCCCTGTACACCATGATGAAGAGCGGAGCGGAGAGAGACGCTCTGAAGAGGAGATGGAGGTGGCAGCAGACGCAACAGAACAAGGAGGTAGGGAGAGCGTCAGTCTTCACACACTGAAACTCCTAAATGCACCGCATCCTCTTTCATTAATGACATATTAATAAATCCATATGAGCAAGCAAGCATTAAACGAGCCGCAGTTAATAGTCTCCGATTTTGCACTTTTAGTTTTTTTTGCTTTGATAAAAAATGATCTTTCCATGATTGCAAGCGTGCATTAGTAGCAGTGCCGCTAATACTGTCAAATCCTCTACATTTCCTCCATTTTCTTGATATTCATGTATTAAAGAGTTTTAAAATCTATTAGAAAAACGGTGTCACCAAAGATAGCTCAGCCCTAAGAAGTAGTCCAGATGCTCATGTTTTAAAAACGCCCAAGGCGTCCTGGTGGCCCAGTGATCTAAGATGCATCTCATGTAACGCAGCGTCCTGGTTTGCGTCTGGGCACGGAGCATTGTTTCATGTCAGCCACCTGTCTCTAATTACCCGTATCTCCTGACTTTCTCTTTTACCAAACACTCATTAACGGTGGAAAAATGACAAAATGTCCACAAATGCAAGCTGCAATGGCAAAAAATGGGCTGTCTGGGTGAACACTGTGCATATTAATCAGAATTTCCTTTTCTTTTCTTTTTTTTTCTGCAGTCGGGGCTGGTGTACACCGAAGAGGAGTGGGAGAAAGAGTGGAACGAACTGCTAAAGTTGGCCTCCAGCGAGCCTCGAAGTCACCTCAGCAAAAACGGGAACACCAGTGGAGGGTACGGGCTTACAGTCGAGCCCACAAGCACATTCAATTTCCCAGACACATTACCACTGACCAAAATTCAGCAAAAGTTGCTCCTGAATCACTGCATAAAATGAACGGAACGAAACGGAAATGCAGCAGCGAGCAGTGCCGTTTTAATCCTACATTACAACCCTCCTTTGTTTCCTAACCCTGTGTGGTGAAGCGCTGCACAAAGCCCACAGCTAAAACAAAAGTGACCTTCTCAGTAAAATCAATTTGTCAGGGAAACTCATTGTTTCCACTTGGACAGTTTCTCTTCAGAACCGCTGCCTCCCTTTAATAACATTGCTGAAGCTAACGCGTGAAACTGTGCCATCTACTGGCTGTCGTCAGTATTAATCATCTGAGCTGTGAACCTCCCCTGAGCTGTGGGTTACTTTTAGCTGCAGAAAGCTGCATAAATAAGGGTAACGCAGGGTTTATCTCAGGCTACAGAGGCAGATTTGAAACGTACTCTGGTTTCCTCCTCCTACGCAGAGAAACTTGTGGTTTGTCTCTGTTTCCATATTCACTGAAATAAACATACATACTTTCTCATGTAGGTGCTCGCTATAGTGAAGTGAAAACCGCTCTGACGGACAGACAGGCTCATCACGGTGTCTGCTGAAATACATACAGTGCCATTTAAGGAGGCTGTGGTTATCTGTGCTCGTCATCACTAACTTTTGTTTCAGTTGAAAGTGAAATGTAAAAAAAACCAACAACAACAACAAAAAAAACCTCCTTGCAAACTGTTTCTTTGTGAGTGCGACATCTGAAAACAGCACAGTTTTTCTGTGTTATTCCTCATGTTGGTGCAATGCCGTCCAGTGCTGAAAAATTTCTGTTAAAGGAAATCATTTCCTCATTTAATCTGGTGTTTTTAACCTCTCATTGAGGTTGACTGTGATACGGTAATCAGGTTAGGGATGTTTGATGGTCCTAGTGTGAGATGAGGCCCTAAATAGGATGAGTGGGATCGCATATTAAGAGGCTCTTTATTAGAGTGAATTTGGCAGCGTGGCTGTTTGTGTGGCTGACAACTTAATTGTTGTACATCCTCTGGTTCCCTGGTGGCTGCATGCCTGAGAGCTATGGCTCTCCCTTCCCTTTTCTCGTTTTCCTCTCCTGCTCTCTTTTACTGAAACACATGTATGACAGGATGGGCATCGTTGTCCTGTCTGTTAAAGCGAACCAAATGGGAAATGGATTCAAGAGGATCAGATTAGGCATATGATTGGCATGGACATTTGCTATTTTGGCTGGCCTCAATACAGAAGCAGGAAATTGCTACAGTGTTGCAGTGTGTAATGTAATGTTTTTGGGGTTTTTTCCCTTCAGGGTGGATAACTCAGAGGATCCGGTCTATGAGAGTCTGGAGGAGTTCCATGTGTTTGTGCTGGCCCACGTGCTACGCAGGCCAATTGTAGTGGTGGCTGATACAATGCTCAGAGACTCGGGAGGAGAAGGTAGACTTGAACGCATGTCGACTCGCTCCTCTCTGGTACAGCAGTTCAAGCGATAGAGTGAAACTAAATATGGTTCTCTATCTGAATTCCAGCGTTTGCTCCCATCCCGTTTGGAGGGCTCTATCTGCCCCTCGAGGTGCCCCCGAGCCGCTGTCACTGCTCCCCACTGGTCCTGGCCTACGATCAGGCGCACTTCTCCGCACTGGTGTCCATGGAGCAGAGAGACCAGCAGCGCGAGCAAGGTAAGAAGATGTCCAGCAAAAAACCGCTTCTATACCCTGACAGAAAGAGCCGACGGCATCCTCAGGTGGGAATCTTTAATGCAAAACCTTTTCTTGACCTCCTGTTCATGAAAATTCAAGGTTTTTTTTCTGACAACATCTGCAGTAGTTTGACAGCCATTGCTTTTAACTTGGTGGGTGGAGGACTGCGAGAGGGAAGGCGAGTGGTCTGCCTGTCCTGCTAGAGGTGAATAATGTATGAGACAGCAGTCTAATTACTCGTGATCCATTATTTAAACAGGCCAGTTGGCAGCAGGAACCAGAAAGTGGCCAACATGCAGGAAAGTGGACAGCACGCTTCTTCTTCTTATTAGGAGCTGACCGAATAATTCAAAGCTCACCTGCAGTCACTGTTGTGAGTTTAATTTGTCAGAGTAGGGGTGTGTGTTTATATGTGTGCCTCTTTCACAGGAATTTGTGACACGATGCTGTGCAGAGCATATTGATTGTGTTATGTTGTGGTAAGGAAGTGTGGATTGTCCCTTGTGTTGAGCAAGGCTTGTTTTGTTCACTCAGATGCCAGCGTTCCCACTCTGGGTGCGTTGCTCGCTCTTGAGGTCAGAGCATTTCTCACACGGACGTTTTTAATTGATAAACAGAGTGGATCTCCCTGACAACCAGTCTTAGTAGTCACGGCACTCTTCTGTATCTGACTCAGTGGGTGGAACTCACGTGTCATTTGCGGGGGCAGCTGGCTGACTCCGTCTCTGTCTCTTTTTCTCACTCGCAAGCGAACAAGCAGTTTCATTCTTCCTCTTTTCTCTCTCTCTCTCTCTCTCTCTCTCTCTCTCTCTCTCTCTCTCTCTCTCTCTCTCTCTTTCTCTCTCTCTCTCTCTCGCTTTTTTGAATATTCAAGGTCCTAATCTGGGTCATCAAACACCAACCTAGTTATTAAGTCCGTCTATGACCACTGCAGGCTAGCAGACAGACATGATTACTAACCTGCCATTCCTGCCCTGCAGTCATTCTCTTTAATGCCCCAGCAGCACATCAAAGCCAGTCTACCACACAGCTGAGAACTACTGAATACTTACACTAGTGTTTGGGGATTTAGCGGGCTGATGGATTCTCTTCTTGTCCACCAGATGGTGCATATACCCAAAAAACACACAGCAGCCTGATCACAACACCACTGCGTGGCTGTACTTTTTCCTTCTGGTACAGAGTGTACTGCGATAGGATCAGAAAGTGTTTCATCTGCAGTCTTTCTCCAGTATGCCATGTGATAACCCGTACTGCATGGCTCTTATACAATTCTGGACTGCTTTCAATATGAGTGTCAGCATCTGCAAATGTGTTATGCATATTTCTCTTTTATGCACACATTTTTATAACGTGCGTCTGCATTTTAATAGAATTTGTAAATTTCTCAATGCAGTACTGTGCGGCCGTGCTGGTTCATATCTCTGTACGGCTGCCAGACAGACAGGCGGTCAGTCTGACTGACAGACCTAATCTTCCACTGCCAACTAGGGCAGAGCCAGACCCAGCCAGCCCCGAAGACCTCACCACATCACCACATATGGGCAGGGTCCCGGGATGCTTGGGGCCCCAGCAAACCAACCCGCTCTTCTGACAGTAAGGCCACTGTGTGGACGTCTCAGGTGGATGCTTACTCTCAATTTCCCTCTTCCACAGTGAAGAGCATCCGAGGGTCTCTTGGCCTTGTGTGTGTTCAGGTGTCAGGGACTGGGTTAGAATAGTGGCTCTTTATTCCGCCCTCTGTGTGGAAGATTATAGTGGAGTCCTTCCTAGTAACCTGACTCTAAATCACCCTGACAGATCATGCTTCTGCTCCTTTTATAGCATGCCTGCATGACTTCTGGGGTTGCACTGAAGGCGGATGAAAAAACAACACGTGAGGAGTGACTGAAGCCAGAGGTTATTGCAGTTTTGTTAAGGGTTTTTTTCCCCTTTTTTTCCCCTCAGGAGTCAAGTGGTTTGCTTGGGTGAGGAAGTCAGGTGAACCTAGAGACCTGTGCACATTTCTATGGTCACCAGCTGTGTAATAATGACTAGCTCCTCAGTAGATGCCACTTGCTGTCTTTCATGATTTTGTTTGTGCTTCTGTGGCTAAAAAATCTATGAGAGGAACTGACCCTCTGGAAAACTCTGGAGCTATTTCAAGCTCTGCTCCTAAAACCAAAACACTTCCAGGTTTTCTTTGGCATCACATCATCACACTTCTAACACTCTCTTGAATGAAAAGTAAATGGACAACTTTTATGCAAAGACCACCTACAAAACAGTGTCATTTAACTACACAGCTTCTCTCCAGATCCACATCTATTGAAAAAAGGACAGTATACAGTACTGTGAAAAAGTCTTGAGGCACCCCTCATTTCTTTATATTTGCAAAGAAAATGGGGAATACGTAGGTGCAGTGACGTATTGAAATATGTGAAACCATACACGGAAAACAGTATAGCTATAAAGGTGTGACCACCTTTATTCTTCAGCACAGCCTGAACTCTCTTAGGCAAGCTTTCTTGTGATTTCTTCAAGTAGTCTTCAGGAATAGTTCATTCAAAGCTGGTCTTTGGATGTTTCCTGCTTTTTCTTCTGTCTAGATGATCCTACATTGCTTCAATAATGTTGAAGCCGGGGCTCTGGTGAAGTCAGTCCATGACACATTCATTTCCACTGTGTGCTTCTCTATGCATATATGCTTTTACTGCACTGGCAGTAACACCACCAACACCACTGGCTCCAAACCATGACAGAACCTCCACCTGACCTCCTCTGTGCAGATTTTTACATTCGTCACACTGTAAGACCTGTTGCCTGGATTTGTTTCCTGTCTCTTAAGGATTTGACTTTTCAGAAACCGTTCACTGGATTTTTTTTTTAATAATAATGGATTGGATTTATATAGCGCTTTTCAAGGCACCCAAAGCGCTTTACAATACCACTATTCATTCACTCTCGCATTCACACACTGGTGGAGGCAAGCTATGGTTGTAGCCACAGCTGCCCTGGGGCAGACTGACAGAAGCAAGGCTGCCATATTGCACCATCGGCCCCTCTGGCCAACACCAGTAGGCGGTAGGGTAAAGTGTCTTGCCCAAGGACACAACGACCAGGACAGAGAGCCCGGGGATCGAACCGGCGACCTTCTGGTTACAGATACGCTTCCCAACCCCCTGAACCACAGTCGTCCCCATGTTACTTCTTCTTTTTGTCCTCCACTCATCCAGTTTCTGAGAGTTTTTTAAGGACAGATTGCATACTATGCCAAAACACATCAAGTTTTCACCTAATAGCTCTTTTGTACTTTGTTGGTGCAAAATTGCTATTTATGGTGTTATCTTTGGTATTTGGTAAGAAATGGGAACAAATTACAGGCTGCTAGCAACAAAGTGCCTAAAAATACAATTTAAAACAGGTTCTTTGCTAAGTTGTCTGTTATGTGTAGACACAAAACTGGTTCATCCCTTGTTTGATGCCTTTTTTTATGCTTGAGTGATTCACAGGTCAGTGTTAAGTGGCATAACAAAGGAAAAAAACATTCCTCTGAAAATGGTCAGTTATAAGGATTTGATTTAAAAAAAGAGTAAACAAACAGCTAGTGTCTAACAAAAAATGGAAGGACCTTCAGAAAGCCTGGACAACTATTGCTCAAGACCACTTTTAAAAAACACAAGAAGCTCTGGCTCCCTGAAAGCAAAATGTGAACATGGGTTTTTGACATTGTGCCTGCAGTATCAAGTATAACAATATGGGAATGGCCATTAAAATTGTATTTATTCTAGTTTTCTGTGTTGCTTCAGATGTGATTCACTTCTATTATCCACCATGATTTTCTGGGGAAAAGGCTCAGACTTGTTTACATGCATGGCTGCTGTTTACCCTGGTGAATTGAGCCCTTTAAATCTGCAGCTGTGCAAACTCAGGAATTTCAAATTTGTGCATTTTCCAGACAGTACAAATTGTTCTTGAATCTCAATACAGAGGGAAACATTGACTCCGTGATTCTGCTGCCAATCAAACCTTGTAAAAGGTGACTTTGTCTAAGTGAGGGGAAAAAGAGAAGTTGGAGAAGCCACATTGACATCTTATTCTGCTGTTTTGTTTGACTAACAAAAAAGAAGGACAAATATGTTTATGACCAATCAAGTGATTTTCATTTAACTGCTGTTTCCTTACATGTCACACCCAAGTTTTGTATGTTCGTATTTCCCCGAATCAAACTGCAAAGTTAGCAAAGTGAGGCAGGCTATCAGCGATGCTGCTGAGTGCACAGCTTGCATACCATGCAGCGCTGTGATGTCATCCATCCATAAAGTATGGAAATTGGTCATTCAAGGACAACAAAACAAAGCTGCCAACAGGGAGAGTAAATACATTACAGCACACTTTAGTCCCCCAGAGCTCAACTGGCAATGTTGAATCTCTAAATTTGGACCAGGCCCAAATGGGAACAACAGCACACACAGCTCTTTGGAATGGCGAGAAAGACGGACAGCTGCATCGTGGGAGCCCGGACGGCACCTCGCAGACCTCTGCTGCCTGCTGTATGACCCGAGTGGGAACTGAGTGGGAGCTGGTTCACTGTCCTCTGGCTGGCTGTGTGTGTGTGTGTTTGCGATTATGACAGAATTTTTCTGGGCAAGACATTCTAGGAAAAAACATCTATAAAGAAAACCACCTTTCCTCTCAGCTTACAGCGCTGCCATGCCAGTGCTCATTACCGCCTGACGGTGTGGCTGCAGGCATAGGTCATGCATTTATTTCTTTATTTTAAGTTTGTGTTTAATATGTTGTGATTTGCAAGCAGTCAAAGGCAGCGGTGACCTCTAAGGACAAATGTCTGTCATCAGTGCTCTTATTAATATATTTACCCAGCAGGCATTTATTTGTGACTAATGGTGCCAGATATATATGAGTGATCAGGTTAACGCTGGCGTGGGTGTAGCTGGACTAATTGTGTCTCAAGAGCTTCAAGCGTCACGAGGATGCATGTCCCACCAGTATTTTGACACCTGGCACGATTAATCGCGTGCATTTCATTATGCATATGAACTTAAAAAAAGACACGCAAGAGGGCACAGAGTGAGGATTTGACGTGCAGGGACGCAGGAGGGGCAGTTGCTGCTGGTATCTGTGTCTCCGTGAAGCCTGGAGAGCAGAGCAGCCTATTGGCAGTGGAAGAATTGATGAAGCAGGGAGGAGACTGCGTCTTCCATCTGGGTCTGACAGTGAAGGCTGGAATGTCCCCAGCCCGAACAGCCTGCCTCTCTCTGCTGTCATGTGGACAACAACCCCCACACTAGGTAGCCTGAGGAGAGCTGTCATGTGGGCCAGCGAGGTCTAGTTAGTCCTCCTTATGTACGGTTGTTTTAAAAGGCACCCACACACTCAGACCAAAACAAGTACTGTACATGCCTGCACTGTGTACACACTGTAAGCACATTTCCCACAAGAGGAGGCCGGGTAGGTGTCTGTTTTATGTTCTGTGTCCAGTGATTACTGTTGAAAACCTCTTCCTGCTTCTAAGTAGTTGATCATATCAGATAAGCATGAATGGAATTATTTCAGCACTCCGGCTCTTATCCTCTGCTGCTGTGTCTGATTGCAGTCTATTACTGAACCAAATTTAGCTTATGCAGCTTCAGTCAAATGTAGAACGCTCAAGCTCTGAAATTGTTTGGATTGTGCGCAGATAAAACCAGAATGTAATGATTTGAAAATCTCAAAAACTAGAAATAGAACATAGAAAACAGGCCAAGTGTTTAAACTGTACTGTTTTAAGACTAAATTTAGCTCGTTTTGAATTTGATGGCAGCGACACGCTTCCAAAAATCAGCCATGTTTACCACTGTTTAACATCCGGTCTGGCAACTGAGGGGACCAGTTGCTGGACTTCTGGGAGAGGAATGCTGTATGATACAGGATTCTCAATACTCCTGGGTCATCTTTGTCATATTTTTGTTTCATGATGCGTCAGATGTGTTTTCAGTTGGTGAATGGTCTGGACTGCTGGCTGGCCAGTTCAGCGCTGGGATTCATGCTGCTGTAACAGATGCAGTAGGCATTTTTAAAGGCCTTCGCTGAAATTGATGTCATCTGGATTGGAGCGCGTATGTTCTAAAAGCTGTAAATACCTTTCAGCACTGATGGTGCCTTACATGTGCAAGCTGGCAGCTCCATAGACACTAATGCAACCTTATACAATCAAACCTGAGGGTTCGCTTTAGTCCAGAGGATCTTGTGTGTTTTCCAAAAAAACCAGAATTTCACATTTCGAAACCCGTCTGACCACAGAACAGTCTTCCACTTTGCCTCAGTCCATTTTAAATGAGTTTCAGCCCAGGCTTCTTGTTTGCGTGATAGAGCTTTAACCTCCATTTGTGGAGACAAGGATTTCTGGAAGTGTTCCTGAACCCATATAGTGATTTCCATGTCTGTTTTTAATGCAGTGGTAACTGAGAGTCCAAAGATCACAGGCACCCAGTGATGATTCTTTTTAATATATCGTGTAGTGTGGATAATGAGATATTTGTAGTCTTTACAATTTCACATTGAGGAACATTATTCTAAAATTATTCCACAATTTGTCGACACCTCTTTTTTCCCCCAGCTTGTGAAGCTCTGCTCATCTTTACTTCTGAGAAACTCTGGCTGTTTAAGATGCTCTTTTTATACTAAATCATTCTGCTGACCTGTTGCTAATTAACCTAATTATGTGCAAAAAGTTCCTCCAGCTGTTTCTTCTTAGTACCACTTGGCTTTCCACCCTTGCATTGTCCCTGTTCCTGCTATTTTGAGATGTGTTGCTGCCATCAAATTTAAAAAGTTTTTAAAATAGTGCATTTTGTCAGTTTAAACATTTGATATGTTTTCTTTGTTCTATTATGAATGCAATATGGGTTTCTGAGATTCTTTTCCAGAGTGGTTGGTCCTATTTTAGTCGTTTTGGGCTGTTATTCATTTTGGTAATGTTAACACTATGCCACGTAAATGTACAGTAAGTGAAAGAATGGGAGAGCATTGAACAAAACTAGTAAGAGCAGTCTGACCAGAGTTTGTTCAGTGTTGCAGACACGTAAGCACATCTGTATTTCAGCGTGTAAGCTGGGATTGCACGTTCAGTCGTGATGTTGGAAGCAGTAATTGATAAAACAGTCTCACCATAATGTCTATTTGGGCACTGTTTTTAGAACTTTCAGTTGTATTATATGATAAAAACACTTTGGGGCTCCAGACCAGTTTCAACCCAAGTTATAATAAAGAAATGCTTTCCTTTCATTTTCTTCGTGGAAAAGATAAAAGTCTGTTTAGACTAGACTAAACACGCCAGTCTGCATTACATCATAAACAATCAAGTTTGACTGAGGCCCTTCTGTGTTTGAATGAGTCATGTTGAATGACAGTCACAGGTCATGGTCACTTCTCTGCCTGAAAAATAAATGACGGCGTGAATACACCTCCAGTATACTTTACCCCACACTGACAGGCATCTGGGATCATTAACGTGGTATTATTCTAGTGTGTCATTACGGTGCCGCTTGCTTTCGCTGTGACAGTGCGATGGCCTTGAGAGAAGTGGTAGCATGCTATTTTGTCTCCAGTGGTAAAGCTGGACCAAGCTAATGTTCTGATAATCTCATGTCTTCCAGCTGTTATCCCTCTGACCGACTCGGAGCACAAGCTGCTGGCACTCCATTTTGCCGTGGACCCCGGCAGGGATTGGGAGTGGGGGAGGGACGACAATGATAATGCCAAGCTAGCCAAGTAAGTCCTGTACAGTATATCACTCGGCGATCCTTATCGACAAGGCGCACGGCGTCACAAGGCGTGAGAGGGTAAAACCTGCAGGTCAGGAGAGTCCTGCCTGTTCACCTACAAGGTGCTATGTGGAGGATTTAATTCAGATTATTTACTTCAGGATCAAGTCGCTTTAAAAGAATGAGAGCACTGGAAGAGCAAATTGTGAGGTTCCCATAGGTAGAGCCTCACTGAAACAGCGAAAGCCTGAGCTGAAGAAAGAGTTTATGCAAGAAGTTTCTGTTTCACATTCCTGTCAGTCAGGGTGTCATTTTATCCTCCCAACAAGCTGTAGTGTGAACAAAGCAGAAAAGACTTTATATTGCCCTCAATACGTTGTGGGCGTTATTTGCGCCGTGGTTCCACTTCTGCATTTGAACAATGAAACACGTTCGTGCAAGATGGCTCAAAGAGTTTGTCAGTATTTTCTACAAATGCTATAGCACACCCACATGTGCCACAAAATTTTGGTGAACATATGTCACAAATGTCACACACGTGTTGTAACCACTGCTTGTTGTTAATTCATGTGTTTTTTTCCCCCCTTCTCCAGTCTCATCTTGTCTCTGGAGGCCAAACTAAACCTGCTGCACAACTACATGAATGTAACATGGATCCGAATTCCATCTGAAACAAGGGTAACCTTTTTTTCTTCTTCACACAAGTGTGCCTTGTTTGTCATGGTTAATTTAGCGCTATGCAGGGACTCTTCCATTCCAGATGTTCTCGAAGCCCCAGAGTCCAATCAGTCGGCTTTATTTACTCTCAGAAAGCTATAATCTTAGACATTTATGTGTTTACTGGCTATAAAAAAATAGAAAACAGGCAATTATACTTGATTTCTTCTTCTTTTTTGTTTGGAATTCATTGGGAATACATGAAAAGGAAAGTTTACCTCAAAATTAAAAATGCATATTTGGTCTGTAGTGCTGTTTATCATTCCATGATTTGCTTAATTTTTGGAAAATCATCTGTAGATAAGTCTTTCTTCTGTTTAATAGAATGGAAGTAGAAGGCGCTTGCTTCATGGTGCAAATGGTCATGGTAAAATAGAAGTGAAAAAATTCAGCAGCAGTGTTTCTTATCAGAAAACATGACCCAGATAGAGCAGGTCTAGTCTGGTAGAAGAAAAGGTAGTTACTACATGAAGGTGCTCACTATGAGCTACAAGGTCGGTCAAGCGACGCTGATATTTTTTTGCATGTTTTGAGCACCACAAGGCGAGTGCAGTGTAGGTGTCGTTCTGTTAGGCAAAAACTGGTCAACCCCACAATAATTCAGATGGATTCACTGAAAATATGTAGGTAAAGTTTTGCGGCAAGCTTTCCCCTTAAATTTTCATGGTGCTAATCCACAAGCGAATTTTGAACAACTGTTCAGTCGTGTGTGTTTGCGTGTCTTTGTGCAGGCTCCCCTTGCTCAGCCAGAGTCTCCCACAGCCTCCGCAGGTGAGGATGTCCAGTCTCTGGCCGAGTCCATGGACTCTGACCGCGAGTCTGTCGGCAGCAACTCTAACGTCAACACTGGCAAGCCAAGCAAGGAGAAGGATAAAGACAAGCAGCGAAAAGACAAAGACAAGAGCCGGGCCGACTCTGTAGCCAACAAACTAGGTAGCTTCAGCAAAACCCTTGGAATCAAGCTGAAGAAGAACATGGGTGGTCTGGGTGGCCTTGTTCATGGCAAAATGAACAAATCTAACTCTGGCTCAGGTCGCAGTGGGGAGAACGGAGGGGAAAAGGCAAAGAAAAAGGAGGCTAAGTCAACCAAGGGAAGCAAGGAGGACTCGGGCCAGTCTGCAAGCTCCACTTCTTCTGAGAAGGCCACTAGTCCTTCCCCCACGGACAGAGACAGACCCTCCAGCTCCTCGCCCACTGAGAGACAGGACAGTGCAGGTAAAGGCTCAGGGGACAAGACCCTGGAAAACTGGAAATACAGCACCGATGTCAAGCTCAGCCTCAACATCCTACGGGCTGCCATGCAGGGGGAGCGTAAGTTCATTTTTGCAGGACTCCTGCTCACCAGCCATCGACACCAGTTCCACGAAGAGATGATCAGCTACTACTTGACAAACGCCCAGGAGCGCTTCAGCCAGGAGCAGGACCAGAAAAGGAAGGAGGTCGAAAAGAAGCCCGCTGTCACCAATGAGGTAGCTGTCAAGAAGCCTGAGCATGAGAGTGTCTTCCAGAGGGAGAGATCAGACAGCTCACCTCCGGAGAGCTGCTCTCCCATCCTGCCTCACCACACACACCCCTATAACAACTCCCAGCCCCCGCTGGGTCTCAAGATGCAGGGCAGGAACAGTCCCACTCCCGCGGCGCCTCTTGCCTCTGTCCCGGCCCCTCCTCTCACCCCACCTCCAGCCTTGCACCATGTCTCGCACCCGGCCCCAACCCCTGCGCCTTACTCCTCCCCCAGTATTGGTGCTAAGAGACCTGGGCCTGTTCCTGTGTCTGCCCACTACAGCCATACACCGCCCATCCAGAGGCACAGCGTGATCCACTTACAAGATGTCAACATGCAATCCTCCATCTTCCAAGATGACCCCTACAAGCCTGTGGTGGGCACTCTAAAGACATGCGCCACCTACCCCCAGCAGAACCGCACACTTTCATCCCAGAGTTACAGCCCTGCTCGCCTGTCAGGGGTCCGCACTGTTAACACCATAGATTCGCTGTCCTACAATATGCCTGGCGAACACAAGTCCCACACCTACACCAATGGATTCGATGCGGGAGACATTCAGGACTGCCTTGAGTTTGCCGATGAGGACAACTCATCTCACACCTGGCTCAACCAAGATAAAACCAAAGGGCGGAGCTCTGGAAGCCCTTTGTACTGCTTTCAGCAGCGCCGCTGCAAGAGGGAGAACTGCTCCTTCTACGGTAGGCCAGAGACAGACAACTACTGCTCCTACTGCTACAGAGAGGAGGTGAAACGCAGGGAGAGGGAGAGCAAAATGCAGAGGCCTGTATAGCCATCACCGCTACTCCAGCTTGTCAAAAAGTCTGCAGGAGACCTGAGGGAACAACACCATCTGCACTCTGCATTTAGAATAACATGATGGCAAACATTATCCTGTTTTGTTGAAGAATGCTTGTGTATTCCCGTCGCCCTTCCCTTGTTAGTAAAGGTTATTACTTTATGATGGGGGAAGCAGAACTTGAAACAGTGAGCAGCTTTGGCCAGATATCGTAGTTTTGTTTGACTTCTGTCTCATTCAATTTAGTCTTTTACTTGTTTTAGAGTAAAAGTCATCTTTGTGATGTAACTTTCTGTATGTGGAAAGGAAATTTCTTTATTTTTCAAAGTGCAGAACATTTGCATCTCGTCAGGAAGGAACATTTTATCTCTTTTAATCAGTTTGAATGCAATACCTCTGCTCGGTTCTTCAAAATCTCTGTGGAAAAAAAAATTTGTAGTTGTTTTGCAATCAATATAAATCTAATGAGGGAATAATATTAGAATTTCAAGCAATAAATTGGTGATTCTTTTGCTACACCCTCTCTCAATTTTGTCTATGCACCAATAATATAGTTACTGTAGGTTAACTGTGTCTTGTACATTGTAAAAGATCGTCAGTGTGCTTTTGTAAACCAATTTGAACTACAGGAATTGAAATGTGTAAGCATTAGAGATTGTAATGTCGGATTAGGATGAAATGTAAAACTCTCATATGTGAAGTGTACCTTTGTTCTAGCCAAGTTGCAAAGGTTTGCCGTTTCGGAATTGGACTCAAACTATTGTGTAAGACATTGTTTCACATTTTTGCCCGTAGTCAACCTCCTAAAAGTCCACAAGCACTGCCAAACTGGCTTCTTAAAAGAAAAAAAAAGTACAGTTCAGATTTTCAAAATGTTTATTTTTTGTGCCAAACACTGAACAATGTGCATAGGATGATTTGCTTCTCAAATATGCAGTGCTTATGGTGTGTTTCTCTGAGTTGCTGTTGACTGCGCTACTTGGTAAATGTGTTAGATGAGAAGAACTGCGGGTAGTGAGAGCAGGTCGATGTGTGTTTGTCTGAAGTGTTTTTACATGTCCGTTGCCCCCGACACACACACACAACACAACACAATGTGCAATCATGCTACTAGCACTATGTGGTGACATGCAGTATAGATGTGTCACCGGTCCAGTGTGAGATTGTTCTTCTTCCATATCTAGAGGCCGTTAAAAAGAAGCACCTGCTGCTATGAGCACCACAAGCCTTTGTGATCATCAGTGCTTTAACCAATCAGAGGGGCTTTTCCAAAAAAAAACCAACAAAAAAAGAAACCCCAGGCCTCCAAGTGCTTTCTGCTCATTTGACATGACTACTGTAAAGACGCAGTGTTTGTGTTGCTGTTTGTTCTGGTGATGCTTGGATAATGTACCATGCTGTCCTTAACTTAGTGTGTCCTGGCCAAGGATGTCCACTGCTCTCTCAGTTTGCTTCTGTCTCTCTCCTGTACACACTGCAGTGTTGCTCCTCTTTGTTTCTATGTGACGACTAGTTCATGGACTCTCCACCATGTTTAGGACTGTAAGATATGATTTTGTATTTCTTTAAGAGTTTTACACTACTTTAAATTATTGATTTGCACATTAGGTACGAATGTAAATATGAGAAAAAGAATAGTTTATTGTTACAAATGTGGTGTGTCTGTGTTATTTTTGTTTAGCTCCAAAAAGTGATCGGGAGAAATCTGGACGGATAAATTACATTTTGAGACTTAAGAATATTTTATTCACTGCTGCGTTCTCAGAGTTTGGAGTCATGTGTGATAATCTGCTCTACATGCAGTTTCTGCTTGCTTTTTTTTTTTTTTTTTTTTACCTTTTGGTCCTCTTTCTAGAGGCATAAAAGCAGGGGATGTTTGGTTTGGTTCCCTTTTTATCATTTAAACTGTTCCAGATTTATCCTGCCATAATCACTGCTTAGAATTACCGAACATCCCTAAACTGTAGATGAGCATATTAGGGCTACAGTCCTAAGAAAACCTATGATTCACTTTTAGCAGCAATAATTTCTGTGGGATTTTATCAGTCTGTCACATCACTGTAGAAGAATTCTTTTCCAAATCTTCATTTCAAGGTTGCTTCGAGGTTTGCATTTGTCAGGTTAAGTTTTTTTCTTCAGCCATCCTGTTGCAGATTTACTGCTGTGCTTTGGGATCTTGCAAGTATTATTCTGGGGCATGCAACATCCTGTTGCACAATCCAGTTGTAGCCACGCTTTGGCTGTCAGACAGAAGGCCTTACATTAAACTCTTGAATACTTTGGTACATAGAGGAGTTTGTGGTCAACTTAGCGACTGCCCGAGTCCTGTGACTGCAAAAACGAGTTCAAACCATCATCCATCCTCCACTGTGCTTGATAGATGATGTGAGGTTTTTGTGCCAATACGCTGTCTTTGCCAAACATCTCTGCTTTGGTCTCCTCTCTAAAGCGTAACTTTCCAGAAGGTATTTTTAAAGCTCTTTAGCAACTACTCCATACAAGTCATACATGTTCAGTCTTTTTCTGATTATACTGTTTAACGTACTAATGAAGGCCTGTAGAGTCAGAGGTGTTTTTTGTTGTTTCTCTGAGCATTGCGCTCTCTGAATTTCTCGGGACATCCACTCCCAGGACGCCATGCAACTGTCTCGAATGTTTTCTACTTGTGAATACTCTTTCTCAGTGAAAAATGATGGACTTCAGCTACTTTGCTCTCATAACCTTTCCCAGAGCGATGGGCAGAAACGAATGCTTCTTTGAGATCGTTGTTCTTTCCTCCTCTCCATTGCGTTAACTCGCACCTAAATGCTCCCGACCAACAAACTGCCAAACCTTTAGCGCTTATAGAGGTGCTCACACTTACTGATGTTTAGTTAATCAAATACATTTGTTTAGCAGCACATGACTTACCCTCTGAATTCCTATGGAAGGAGCAAGGATGCACTTAGTCTTTCAAAAGCTTTTTTTCACATAAGAATTGCACTTGACCGACTGAAGATACGATATATCAGTTTTCCAAATAAAGGTGAGTTAAACAGTTTCTCAATTACAGATTAACTGATGAGAGAGGGAGATATAGGACACAAAGTATCCTACACTGAACAGTTCAGTTCACTTTTGTCAGAGCTGACCAGTGATATTATATGTGGGTTTTATTTAAATAATACTTTAAAGTAACTGCGCAGAATTTGTATCTGAAGATTTCACCTTGGCAAGTGGGGAGACTTGATTTCTACAAGAACAAGAGTAAAATATTATTATTAAATATATTGTAGCTCAAGATGAGAACCAAAGGAATTTCATCAGGTTTATCTTTAATAAGCTACTCATAGTTTATAAATGTAGGGCACTGACCTATTAAATAAGTATGCTAGTTGCCTTATCTGCACTAAAATTCAAATTTGTCAACATCCACTTCACCAATAAAGTCTTTACCTGACATGAGAATGTGCCCTTTAACTTTATGAACTTTATGATGACAAATAAACACTGGCAAAAACATTTTAAAAGAATTCTCATAACATTTGCACTGAAATATCCTTACTGTTGGTTGATAATGTGGGTCAGACTCATCGGTCATAGCTGACATTTTCCACAACACAACTCAGCAGTCTCGCCTATTTTTAAACAAAGGCATCTTTTTTTTTCCATAAACTGGTCGTGAATCATGAGTCAGCGTTTTTTGAATGAGTCAATCCAAACACAACGAGGGGAAAATTCCCACCGAAATCAGGGTTATGGAGTTGGGATTCTTGAGTGAACTCTAAAATAGGTCAGCATTTGAGGCTCGGAGCTGTAATCCCCCCTCGGAGACACGCCTGCACTGGCAAGAGGATTGACACCCAGCAACTGAAGAGGATGGCACAAAACAGCAAACAAATCTCCAAGCGCATTCTTGAGAAGTGCCCCCCGCCTTCAGTGATTAAATCCAATGAGGGCTTTCTGCACGTGAGCCATAAGTCATATATCAAGATTAGCAACATCAAACACCACACACACAAAATGACTCAAAGGATATTCAAAGAGATTTACTTGTCATCACAGCAATGTAGGGATGAAGTTAATTACGGCTCAATTTAATCTTTAAATGCACGGAGCAGGAGGTGCTTGTGAGAATAGTGAAGTAAGAAAGGTTTCATTCCAGTGCATTAACAAGCTGTTACCAATTAACAAGAGCTCCTTTCACACAGAGAGCCAGTGTTTGAGTTCAGTTTCTTCCACTGCTGCCCACCGCTTGTGTCAGAAAAACCTCAAGCGACATGTATGACCTTAGAGCTTTACTCTTAGTCTTTAAAATAAAACCATAATGCAACCGCGAGACAGCAGAGAAACAAATGCCTTGTTTTCCTATAATGAGGCAAAAACCAGGCTTTTAAAATGTGCAGTCTGTACAGTAGCAGCAGGCTGGAGTTGGTGGTGAGGGTGGGCAGCAGTCCTCTAATGTGTGGGATGAACTGCATACTTCTGAGTGTATAGTCTCGTGACTGAGTCGATGATGAAGTGGGATGGATTTACCTCTCCAGCTTTTGCTCTGTGGTTTTGGACTGTGGCTGCTAATAATGTGAAATGAATATGAATATGAAATGACTTTTTCAGGTCTTTAAGATGAATTACATCTCCACGTGATGCCCAGTGTTAGTCACACAATGACACACAGGGGCCTCTGTCATCACAGCAGTTATACCCCAAGCTCTTGAATTATGAACAAGTACTGAATAAGACAGAGGGCATTGTCTTCTTTCTTGGATAATATCTTCTCAGAATGTCCTTGGAGAGACCCCCCCTGTTGGTTTTCAAAAGTGACAAAGAGCTCTATCAGGCATACAGCAGGATTTTGGCAGGCCTGCTTTTTCTCTCGAAACTGCACAGCCTCCATGTTGTCAAATTCACTCAGCTCATTTCTAACTGCGATTCATGCTAAAAAAACACCCCGACGCATCTGTTTCTTTCCTCAGCATAATTAGAGCCCATTACAGACTTTAAAGGAACACAATAGTCCATAAATATTGATTTTTGTTGGGTAAGCAGTTGTCTCATTATGATGGTGAAATGAAAATGTGGGACAAATATGCATATCCATGGGCGTGCAATTTGAATGTTTAAATCCTCTCTGCACACTTCTCTTCAAGTTTGGAAGCACCTCGCAGTATTTTCAGGTCTGTTTCAAAGAGGGGCTGCTGCCTTTGATGTCTCTGCTGCAGTGAGTTGTATGCCCCACACAGCACCACCCCCTCCCCAAAGCTAAGCCTTGTTCTCAGCCAGTGCCAGCCTCCAATATCTGAGCTCATCCCACCCGCTCTCCGCAAGAACTAGCGCCAGCCCTGCCATGCACTGCACTTGAGAGTGGGTGGCATCACATGGCCCTTCAGGCTGCCTTCTGGGGTTTGGCATGTAGGAAGACACACACACACACACATGGCTACTATGTGATTAGGCCCGCTGCTGCTGTTGCTGCTGACTGCATCTCTTCCTCTTTTTTTTCTGTGGAGTAATTTTATAGATTCTCAAAGTCAGTGATGCCCACACACCTCAGTGGAGCATAGACCCTTTTCCAGCCTGCAGTGCCTCCCACGCCGTAGACTTTGAGTGTTTCTAAGCGCCAATCAGCGCTGGGTAGCACCACCAAAACCGCCCCCTCATCCTTGTGTTCCTTCTCTCTCACACACTGTCCTGCACTTTCACTGAGCAACCGCGGTGAAAATAACTCGCGCACGAAAGCAAAGTTTGCTCAGCAAGCAGGATTTCATCTGGAAACCTGATGCTCTAGAGCAGATAATCCAAAGAAAAGGTGCGACTAAAATGATAAATCAGTCAAAGTGAAACCAACTCCTCCACCCCCACATCCTGTCTGCAGGGTAACAGCAGCAGATATGTGCTCCTGCTACTCATTTAGCTGTCTGTACTTTGCCCTGCGTCTTTAGCAAAATAACACACTAAGAAGTAGACAACGTTTCTTCTTGAGAGCAAACACGTTACCCAAGCCGTCACCTGAGATGTTCTTGTAACACAGAGATATGTGTGAATTAACTCAGTTACTAGTTTCCATTGCGTCTTCAACTCTTGCATTAGCAGGACTTTTGCAACAGTGTGGAAAGATGCAGCTCCATTTTCCTTGACAGTAGTTCCCTGCCTTTATTCAATGCTTAAAACAATCCAAAGAAGAAAAAAAGGGAGAGAGTTTAATATAAACACATGATGTTGAACTATGCAGAAGGCCTTCATGTTGCCAGACAAACAGGCTTTGAAAAAAAAAGCAACATGCCGGCTGTGATGGCCCATCACTGTGCGGTGGTGCCAGGGGTGCCAGCTTGTCTGCTTGCGTAGCGTGGTGTGCTGGTAGCTCCAACCTGCTCGGAGACGGGAGGTGTACAGCATGAGCAGGGAGAACACCATGCTCCTCATCAAGAATTTTAATGCCTGCGTTCTTCCTCTTCCTTCCTGTCTCACTCAGCACGATTCAGTATGAGCAGGAAAGGCCACGCCTGTGATCTCTGCTGATGTTGTTTGGCAAACTTAGCTTAAGAGTGGGATAAAGAGATATTGGCAGGGTTTTTGCAGAACAGTAAAATGCAGAAGGTTGGAGGCAGTCTGCTTTATCTGTGTCATGTGGTGTTTAAAGTACACCAGGAAGATTGTCCATTCTTGTAAGCGCACTGCGTGAATGCGTGTGTGCAGGAAACTTCACATGGTTCGCAATCTATTTGGTCTGAAACACAATAAGGAAGGAAGGAGTCCCCAGCTTTCGATGCCCCACCCACTGTTGATACCCCAGCAGTTACAGTAAATATTTGCATGGGTGAAATGAGGGAACAAGGTGTACTTCCTGTTATAAGAATAATACTGAAGCGCATGACAGGCTGGTGAGAAAAAAAAAGCTTTCTACAGTTCTGTGCCGTTAGCAGTACTTTACAATTTTAAATAAGGGATTTAGCCAATATGAAAATGAGGAATGTGTTTCTGAAAAAGAAAAAGACATTCTCCCTTCAGTAAATAAAACTGAATTCAACTTATAAGCAGTGAAGCGCTCACTTCAGCTTGTGGCTAATCTTGGATAATAGTTGCTTATCTAGTTCTCTGATATATCTATACCTAGACTAGGAATGACAAGCATATAATTTAATGCATTATTAGCTGGAGGGGTGCATTATATTACCTTTACACAATGCTAGACTTCCTAGTATAGCATTGTGTAGGCCTGCAGGTCTAGTCCTGTCAGCCTGCAGGTGTGAAAAACAAAGAAAATACAGAGGTGCCAAAAACTGCACTTTCTGAAATGGCCACTTGAGTCTGGCCCCAAAACCAAGTCAATCACCAAGTAAGAAGACCCATCTTTCCAGTAGAAAACTTTATTATTACAACCTGGTTAAAACAACTCTTGTAGTTTGTACAGTAGCTAATTTACCCTTTCATCACTATAGTGAGAGTTGAATGTTTATATAATTCACCTGTTTAAACTGGGCTAAGGTGTACATTTTTAGAGGCTGCTTTGACTAGCAGGTGACATGTTGTCTCTAGCTACATGTCACCTGAGCTCATTTGAAGCCACTAAACCAAACCTTTTGATTGTGTCTGTGGTGTTAATGTAATTACCTGACTGATAAAAAAAAAAAAGTTTTTTCTGTAGTTAATTGCCCTAACAGTGTTCCATCCATTTCTTCCCCCTATCCAATTCAGGGTTCTGAGGAGATTTTCCCTGCTGTCTAATGTTTGTTTTATGGGACTGCATTTGGGTAGGTATTTGCCTACGCAGAGTCTACGCAAAGTGGTATGCAACCAACACAAATGCACTTGTGTGGAGTCCTCCAAGGTACCAACAGCCTGTTAAACGAGGTGGATGACGCTATGCGTAGGTTGAACGCTGGTTGGTTTAAAGAAATGGAAAACGCACGAAGAAAAGCTCAAAGCTAACTGTTTGTGACGCTGCCCCCTGGAGTGCTGTGCAATACTGCAAATTTTGGTATCGATCCGATACCTAATAAATAACGGTCCAGCATTTTTTATATTTTTAAATTTTATATTACGATTTTTCTCACCCCCCCCAAAAAAAGATGGACTACATACTGAACCAAGAAAAACAAAGAATTGAACCGATCACGCTAGTAGCTACTAGCTACTAGCTGTCATTTCGTTTTACCAGCAACATGTTACTACTTAGCATTCCACCCTCGTGTCTAAATATGGTTATACTCCTTTCTCCAAAACATCCAAGACACTAGTTGCTAAAAAGCTACCACCATAAGGTGGCTATGCCCATCTTTTACATATGATCAGTGTTTCCTGCCTTTATGCTAAGCTAACTGTTTGCAGGGAGTAGCTTCATAGAGACCTGACAGTGCTGTCGTCTTTTGGGGCACTAACAGTAGACTATTTCATGAAATTTTAAGCTATCCGGTTGTTCAGTCTGACGTCACTAGCCGTGTCTGGACCTAAACTCCGCTGCAGGTCCATATATCAAACGATCACTATGGCATTACTGAGAGTTGAAAAACTGTCTAAAGTCTTTCATCTTTAATAAAATGATCAGCGTTCTGCTCTACCAGGTGTAACAACTGAGTTTAACACCCAGGCATCCACGAAAACGGAATTTATGACATTTAACGGAGTTAGCAGGGAATTAGCTCGCTAGCTTCTATCTAAATACAATATAGCATGTCCTGACTGCGGGGTTTTGGAAACAAATTAAAACGTACAGCTCTGTTATCACTTCCAGCATAAATGAAGACAGAAAACTAAAAAGCAGTGACGTTTGTAGGGTTACTGAAGTTGGGCTAGCTGGTATATAATGATGTGCTACGTGACCGCTAGCGACACACAGCTATGTTAGCATAATATAAACAAGCTAACTTTTTTTCCACTCGATAAAAGTTAACGTGAGTGTTCTCGGTGGTCAGGAACAAATGTAATCGCATGGCAGGATGCTGTAAAAGGACCAAACTTCAGCCAGGAGAACAACTGAGATAATGCAGCCACAATACGAGGTTAGTCATTCATATACTGCTGCATGGGCTGGGCTGTAGTTACATCCTAAGGTTTTAAAAACTGAGCTTAAATAAATGATTAGCGGTAATAAAAGCCGAGGGAGGTCAACAGTGATCACTGACTGTGTTGGGAGCTTTTTGAGATCAAATAGAAGAAAATACATAACATTAAACATGTTAACAACACAAAAGCCATATTAAACGCAGACTACTTTAGGCCCGGAAGTAGGATTCGTCGTGTCATCACTGAACAACCGGATTCCTTTAATTAATATCTCTACTAGTAAAAATGTTACACAATCGCTTGTTTTAATATCCTACTATTATGGTCACCATAACTGCAGTTCAATAAAAAGTCACACAGTGAAAGTATGCCGAAACAAATTATGGCTGCTTATTTTATGAATTTATTTCCAAATGTAAACTTCACTATTTCATGCATACAAGTTATGACAACATACATTATTCAACAATCTGTTAATTTTCATATTTGCATAGGACATGGTCACAATATATTGTCTAACATGTAAAAAATAATGCCATAAAAAGGTACAGCAGAGCAGCTAAGACCAGCACATTAGATGTGTGTAGAATCCCAGTAAATGTACAACTGTAATACTCGAATGTAGTGATTTTGGTTTGCTGTGAGAGAAAAAACAAGTGACACCTGAAGGTTAGAATGAGGTCATTGAAGAATGTACTGGCCATAGCTGAGTCGAGAGTTATTTACAGTATAGATTATACTGGTGCTTAGAGGGGAAGCAGCACCATGGAGTCACTACAACAGGCAACTGATGGTGAGGGGCAGAGAGGGACACACAGAGGTATCAAGAGAGCAATGTTACACTGAGGAGGTACACTGAGGACAAACAGGTACAGGAAACAGAACCAAAAGGCTGGTGAGAGGCTCCCTCTTTGTATTCAAGGTGAGGTCACTGACAGCACTGTGAGCTGTATAACCTAGAACAGATTAATCTTTTAAGGGCAGAAATATCAGCTTAGCTTAGACCACCAACAAATATGGCCTGCAATTTTTCATAACATACCACTCTTTTTTTGTCACTCACAAATTCTGAATTATCTTTTACTTTTATGAATAAATTGGATTTGATTCATCAAGTTATTTTTACGCTGTAAAAAAAACACAAAAACAAAATAAAGTCGCTTACTTGAGCGAAAGGAGGTCCATATCGAGCACAACATCCACTGATCGACAATTACAGCACGTAAAACTGAACCCAGAAGTACAAATGGTGTTGGATTCACAATTACTGCAACATTCATCTTTTCCTTCAAAGCCTTTGGTAACAACAATCAAGAACCACTTTATACTTTTATGGCTGCTTCTTGAAAAGAAAAGAAAAAAAAGCCTAAGACAGACTTTATTCATCCTTAACTTTTAAACATTTCCGAGCACAAAGAGCCCAAAAAGAAGAAAGAAGGGGTTAGATTTGGGACAACAGGAAACGTACCTTGTGCACAACTCACAATGTGTAAAACCTCACAGTCGAGACAGACTTCTAGTCATAACCGAAGAAAAAAAATGCATTGGGTTGATGCAAGCAGCGCATTTATAGTAAATGCAATGCGTCAATCCTTTGGAATGGTTGGGTGTCTGTCTTCATTAAGACTGATTTTGTCAAAGAAAATACCTGCATTAAGCCATTATACACTGCTTGAGTACTGAACAGCAAGAAAAGGGGAAAAAAATGTAAATAAGAACCAAACAAAAACAAAGCTAAACACTCAAAATGTTTACATAAAGCGGAAAAGAAATATTTAACTTAGAACACCTACATATCAAATACGCAGCGTTGCTTTATTAAATCCTGTACATTACATAACGACGTGTCACACTTTATAAAACTGTACATGTTTGTTTAATGTCTGATAGTAGCTATTTTATTTTTTTTGTTTGTTTTTCTTTTTTACCCTTAACATTTGTATCCTCTTTATGAAGTTATCGTTATAGTTTTGGCACACAATTGCATCGCGTCATGCTCGAGATCAGTGACGAAGAGTTCTGTGAGATATACTGATGTCTTTAACATGAACTCCTTAAATAAAATTGTTAGTTGTTCACACACTAGGCAACACTTAATTAACTTTTTTTATATATGTTACAATCAAGAGGAAAATGTTAACTGGTAAACAGTTAGTATCTTGTTGCGGCTGCAAGTCCTTCTGCTCTCACGGGTGTTGAAGTCTCGATTCTTACTGGGATAACAATCATAAAGTTGGATTAAGAAATGCTGAAATAAGGTTTCCTAGTAATTTACAGATGACATCACCCCCATTACATGAGCAAAAGCTGAAAATGAGATTGAGAAGGGATGTTTTAAGATTTTTGTAACAGAAAAATCAGCTTTTAAATTCCTTGAAATATTACCTTTTTTTGCATCCACAAGGATGTATGTGCAGGACTTGGCATTATCGAAGGATTATATAAAATGTAGCCCAGTGTTTTGGTTATTTATTTTTTTGTTTCTTTCTTTCTTTCTTTCTTTTTTTTTTTTTTTTACAAAAAAAGTCTCTCCGTCTTTACTTTTTCATTCAAGTAGGAACAAATGAAACCAACAAATATTTGTGCTACTCGTCAAGAAAATGCAAGCTACATGATGGATGTTTTGAAAAGATATTAAAGTACAACAAAAGTATTTCAAGAGGTATGAGTTTTGATAAATATACAGCCTTAAATATTTCATGAGACAAAAAAAAAAGCAAAACAAAAGTAAGACTACATTGCTAACTCACAATGCGGTGGTCTCTATTCTTATGGAAAGCTCTGAAAATAATAAAGAAAAATAGCCACTCGAAATCTGAAACCAACTTACACAGAGGTCACTAAGTTTCTTTACTTATAATCACCCCAAACAAACCTAAAACTTTCATTTTCTTTCTTTCTTCCTTCTTCTTTTTTTTTGGACGACAGGCTAACTGCAATAACCTGCATCCTGACATCAACAAAGTATTAGTTGTTCCTGATTAAAGGGATGAACCCCATGAATGGAGCTAAAATTGAGATTTCCGCATCAACGGTGCTTTGAACTGCTCTGCGAAAACCGCCAAATTCAAAAGCTGAAATGACCTGAAGACGATGCAAAATCTCGGAAAACGAAAAGGAAAAAAACGAAAAGCACGGACTATACATCTTTCTACAGAGAGGTTAATAATTATTTGACAACAAACACAAGTACAGTAAAAAATGGACATGTACAAAACTGTGTTCAATGGCCTTTTCTTTTGAATTATTCAAGTACATTTGGTACAGTGAGGAGAAAAAGTTTTGAGAAACTGCCTGTGGACGCCTTTATGTCACCGGTGCTGTCTGGATGGATTGATATACTGGGATGATTAGACTGTCACAGTCGCTTTAATTCAGATGGTAGGAGCTCTGTTTGCCTTACACAGTCCACTGACACTAAGGGGTCAAAGGTGTTTAAAGGGACATTTCACTCCAGAGTGCTCGATAGCGGGACTGTAGGTTTATGACGACATAATAGGCAGGAGCCGAGCCTGTGCCGAGGCATTCCTGTGTTTCCAGTGTGGTCGGACACTGACCAGCAGTGAACACTAAGCACCCAGGACCACCAGAGGAGGCTGGCAGACTTTATCTGTGCAGTAACTGATTTAACAACAAAATCCACAAACTGTGTCATATCTGCTTGGCAGATGTCAACCCTGAGGAAAATGTGCAGATTATGGATTAAGAGCTGATTACTGAAACCTACTTGAGGGTGAGCAACTGAGAAAATATTTGCTTTTTGCAAGAGAAATTTACTCTGCAAACCAGGTCAAACCTAAAACTTAAAAGAAAATGGACACAAAAAAGCCGTTCAACAGCAATTTCGAGAATTAGTTTGTGAAAATCAGCATTTTTTTTTTCTTCTTTTCTGTGTGAAATCCTCTCGCTTCTTCTGTCACTCAGAGCTGCTGATCAGTGGCATTCAAAGTGTCATCTTGCAGTCTGGAAACCCATTGAAACATCTGGCAGAGAAATTATGCTGCACGTGGCGTCGCGAGAGAAAACTACTGCATTCGATCGAAATAATGGCTGTTTTCTTTCTCGAGAATGTGACAGAGCTGATTCATCACAACTTTAAAGAGCGATGGCTGCTGTGAGGAACGAGGGGGACAAGGTCTGCCATTCATGGACTTCCACCTGCCAGACTGCCTCAAAGGAAAAAAAAGAAAGAAAGAAAGATCCACGCTTTCAAGGCAAAGTTAACATGCATATAGTGTCAAGCACGAGACTGCGGGGCAAGACGATGAAGCTAGCGCATGCGATTCGTGATGACAGCGGCCTGGAAGGGTCTGACGGGACAGAGCTAAAAGGCTGACCATATTTCCAACTGTAGTGCTGAAGCATTAAAGGAAAATGTAGGCATAACACAGACTGGCGGCGCAGCAGCAGCAGTTTTGATAGCCGTGCCTGTTTCCGTGGAAGGTTTACTGTGCCTTTCGCCTGACCTATTGAGGCATGTCTGTCTAGAAACACAAGTCAGCTTTCTCACGGGACATCTGAGCTTCACAGGCAGGACGACGTGAGGCTGGTGAGCACTGGACTTTTGCTGATATGTTCGTTTTGGTTCAGATGTTTTGACAACAAGTTTTTAAAAAGCCCCCCTCGTTGTGAGAAAGAAGTTTGAAAGCAGCTGTTTGAGACCTCCGATTTATGAATTTTGGAGCTGTTACGTCCTCCTTGGAATTGTGAAATCTGACTCCTCAGCAGCAGGGGTTTCTGTCTGTGCTCGGGATGGAGCTGGATACATCCCACCCACACTGCTTGAACTGTTGTTCATAGACTTTTTAGTCTTATCCTATAGTTTGGATCAGCCCACTAATTACAGCCATTTTTCTGCTGGCTGTTTCTACAGTTGGTGGGAGGAGGGGAGTTGGGGAAGGAGAAGGAAATGGGGGTTGTCTGCGACTGGGTGTCTCCTCTTTTGTGCTGTTCAGCTCATGATAAACCTCTCCTCTTTTTTTTATTTTATTTTATCAGGGCCTGCCCTCTCTTGCCTGTTTACAGCAGATAGCTGCTTTCTTCCTTCTGTACTCAATGTTGCAGTGTCACAGCAGAGCCCAGCTCAGGCCTGCCTAACACGGTGGCCTACATTTGACCCACAAGTCGGGCAACCTTACGCAATTTAGCAGGCTCGGAGCTTTACCGGTTTTTGACAGGACAGGTAGAGCCAGATGAGTAAGGATTCCCTGGGGAATGGCATGCGAGCACCCCTCCTGCAGGCTGTGAATTGCTTCTTTTGGGTGCAGCTGTTTCCTCCAGGGAAGCCACAAAAGGCAGAGCCAGGAGGAGGGAAGTGAGCCGGCATCTGGCTCTACCTGCAATACTGCCAACCAGCAGCTCGAGGCCTCAGTGAAAGGTGGCTTACAGGACTGAATAAAAAGCTTTCATTCATTCTTGTCTTTGGTACTTTTTCCGATGTGCTTGAGAGATGGCTAAACCTTGTTTCAACTTAAGTCCCTTTGTGTCCGTTTTGAGTGAAATGTAGGCTGATGAGGCGGCTTTTTCTTTTTTCTTTCTCTCTCTCTTCCTTTTCAAGCATGAACAGCTGCTTTGAAACTTGACTGTCTCTGTGGTTGGAACGTTTCTCTAACTTCATAAATACAAAGAAAACTCTTAACCCAATCCTTCTACAGTGCAGATTCACACAGTTTACACTGCACACAACCATTTCATGCAGTACACATTTAACCCAGTGTAATGTCAATAGATATTAACATTGCAAAAAAGAAACAGATTTGGGTTTTGTTTTCTGTGGCGGGGCCTTTCTGATTGTTCCATTATTACACAGCAATCACATTAAATATGAAACCCCTCCCCAAACACGAGGGAGAAAACAAATGTTTGTGTATGCGTTACACATGACAGCGGGGCTAGTTTTTTCAAATATGAGAGCCGAAAAAAGAAGAAAAAAAGAAAACAAAGAGTGCAAATTGTGTTGAGTGTAAGGCTGCTATATATGAACTGTATGTTTCTCTTCACCGTGTTCATTCTTTCAAGCTAACAAGGCCATCCCTGAGCAGGGCGTAAAATTCAACCCCTGTTGAATTTCAGAATAAAGTGATGAATATATTGTGCAGTCAATGTGAGTACTGTTAAGTACTGTGGTCTTACAGAAATCACAACTGTCTTCAATCCTGAGGTGTGTGTGTGTGTGTGTACCCCTTCTCCTAACCCTTTCAAAAAATCAAAAATAAATTGAATAAAATCAAAGCAAAAATAAACAAACAAACAAAAATGTTTCGAAGATCTGTCAGGGTGTCTGTTTTTTTTTCTTCGTCTAGACCTTGTTTAGCTGACTGCGACCGTACATTTAACAAGTAGCCGTGATCAGAAGCCAAAAAAACACACAGACTGAATGCAGATATTGCCATCTGGGAAAGGCATTATCTTCTTTTAGGATCACGCAACTAATTGCACTACAATAAGCAGTTATGTACATTATGGTACACCACAGCAAGCGCAGAAATAGCAAAGGGGAGGGTGGGGAAGGGGGGTAGCTGACAACTGTGCAACAAAAGTGTTATGATGAAAACACGGGCCTCACAGTCTCGAGGCAGAAAAGTGCGACCGGGTTTCAGTTTAAGGCGAGTTGGCTGGGCTGAGGGTGGGGCTGGAGGCATCTGAGCGGCTGTAGTCGCTGAGGGAGCTGGGACGTGTGGCGCTGCCGCCGTGGGGTCTTTTCAGCATTCCTGGCTGGAAATCTGAGTGTCGCCGGGCGTGCTTCATCAGGTGGTCGCTGCGCATGAAGCGCTTTTCGCAAAGGGGGCAACCGAACTTCTTCTCCCCCGTGTGGGTGCGGTAGTGGCGGGCCAGCTCATCAGAGCGGGCGAACTTCTTAATGCAGTCGGGCCAGGTGCATGGGAAAGGCCGTTCTCCTGCAAAAACAGAGGCAGAGCGTCAGACGAACCATATCCACATTCGTGCTTTTTTTAAAGACAATTTCAGTTGATCATTTCCCCAGTTTTCATGCAAGCACCAGCACTAGGGCTTAGAAAATGAAACCAATGACACTTTTAAAAACCACCAAATAATCACAAGATGCTCATAGACTTTCATGGCAAAAATACCCAACCTCAGAGATGAAATGATCATTTTTAATGCACCTTTTTGGATTTTATTAAGGCTTAAAGCTAGATCTGTAGCTGCTTTGACAGTAGTGTTGATACCGGCAGGAGTAGCACACAGCAGCCTGCTAGGTCTCATCTATGCTAATTTCAGACATGAACTGGACCGGTGTTCTGACAAACCATCCTACTTTGGCAAAACGTCCTACCGTAAGTAGTTTATGCACATTTCTGCTGTCACATAGTAATTCCAGCACAAAGTTAAGTAGGTATGACAGTTTGCCACTTAACTTTGCCCATCAGAGTATGCTTGTAGCTCATATTCATAAAGCCAGGACGGTTTGCCACTTCATTTTACCTGTTAAAGTATGCTTGTAGGTAACATTCACAAAGGTAGCATGGTTTGGCACTTAATTTTGCCCGTCAGAGTATGCTTCTAGCTCATATTCACAAAGGTAGGATGGTTGGCCACTGAATTTTAGCTGTTAAAGTATACTTGTAGGTCACATTCACAAAGGTAGGATGGTTTGGCAGGTAGGATGGATACCCAGAACACCGGCTGACCTTGATTGCAGTTTTGGTGCCTTTTGCAGGAATAAGCTGACATATAATATGGCTTGCTTTTCTAAGAATTTTAGGTGAGTGAAATGACAGGATTTTTTTACGTGCTGCATTTATATAGTCTATATATGCAGTATGCTGATCAAGCTTGCTAAGAAATTATGGCTCCAGGAAAATCAAGATGGCGATGGTCATAAACCTAGTGTTTTGGCCATAAATCAAGAAACCAGAAACCAGTGAGTGACTTCAAGGTGGTTGTATTCATCCTTTAGAACGAGTCCATGGTTTTATGCCCATACACGTCACCCTGCCAGCAGCCTAGTTGCTGTTTTACATGATTGCATGTTTTCAAACCCATTTGTGGTTTCCAGCGTCTTTAAAATTCAACACAAACTTTGTAACTCGGGCCAAAGCATAACTTGATGGGATCACTGCGTTATGATGGAGTTGCTATTTCGAGCACATTTCAAGTCTCCGCATTCTGATTTTACCACTGTAGTGAAATAAACGGGAGCCAGCGGTCGCTGTAAAGGTCGACACAAAAGAATCGAAATGAAAATACTTTTAAAAACTAATGGGCGAACAGTGGGTCGGGATTTTACAGGATATGTGATTTGTGGTAATTGAGCCGAAACATGCCAAAGCTGCTCCAGTGCTTACGTTGTTAGCCTTTTAAATACAGTTTAATGTTAATGCATCGGGGCTTTTCACATGTATCAGAGGCTTTGGTGAGTCTCACTCAAATCAAATGAAACTAACTGATGATGAAGTGTGCATATTTCGGCACTCTGGTAACACAAATGGTGCTCGCCACATAATAAACAGCTCACCACAGTGCTAGTACTGACTCATCCTGGAACAACAGTCACAAGGTTATTCCATAATATATTAAAAGCCACAGAGATAACTTCAAACTGTTAAGAAACATGCAACAAACAAAAAAAAAGAGGTTTGAGCGATAAGACCTGGATGTAAATCACCTACAAATTGGCAGAGTACTGGAGGAGCAGCCACAGTTTAATTATCTAAGCTCCAGATGCTAATCACGCTCACAATGGTTACCCAGCCCATTTTCTAGCATGCAACTATCTGTGACTCGGCACATGGGAAATTACAACCTTCCCCCTCCTCCAACAGCCAATAAAAGTGGGCTCTGACAGAAATATACTCAAGGCCATATGGTACAGTATACTGCAATATATCCTGCATTTTCCTACCATACTAATATGGAAACAGTATGCAGTGAACCTAAATGCAGCATCCTGCATCTACTGGTCAATACTATATTCCATTTAGCCCCATTTTACTGAGCTCCTGCCCAACAATAGTGAAATCCAGCAGTCTAATTTTACCAGCTTGGCTTCACAGAGCGAAAGGAAACCGCAGGATGTGTTCTTCTAATGGTTAGGCTCTTTCTAGTGAATAAGAATAATCAATCATAATGTGCACGCCCATGGCAGGGATTTGAAGTATGAAAGGGAAAAGATGGAAGGAGATGCGTGGATGTTTATAGGTGGCACATCAGAACACGGCTGCCAAATGATTTCTTTGTTCTGTGGTTTCCCTCTGGGCCACAATGGAAAGAGTGCTGTTAAGCATCAAACACTCAAATGCTACCTGATGCCAGAGAGTCTCAACAACAAGAACTCGGTGCACAAGTCTCAGTCCCTTCCCCCCACCTCCCCACCTCCCCATACACTGCATGGTTACAAAACACGCCAACAGACAGTGCAAGTCTAGACAGTCCGGTCTGTGTTCCTGCCTCTGACGCCTCACCTCAGCTCCAGACAAACTCAGTCAGCCCTGCCCACTATAGTTCCTGCAGGCTCACACAAGGCTCAGTATATTTAAACACTGTAACTGACATGCATACATTTGCATACGCGCACCAAAACACAGCCCTGTCCCCTTTTCATAGCAACTATTTATAGTTTTTAGCAAAGCTAACAAGGACACACATCCTTTCATGCGTGATGCAGCGTTACAATGTATAAAGAACGACGTGACTGTGTTTGTTTGAGCTCCTGGAGAAAAAGTAAGCAGTGAGGCGCTCATCTGGTTGACATGGCTCATAATGGAGTGATTTCATTCACTGCTTTATTACTAAAAGAAGAGACCAGTGCTGCCACCTGGCACTGCAAAAATTTGTTATTGGCCTAAAAGCACAGCTAAGTTTTGCAGGCTGCTTAAAGCTAAATAAGCAGTGTAACGGATCTGGCAACATTAATATTTAACCAGACACAAGAGAGCCAGACTGAGATATCCAGTCTATCTGCCCTGATACAGTAATGCGTAGTGGAAGCATCAGGTATCCAGCAGCAACTCTCTGAGATGGGTCAAATTATTTGCAGCTCCGTCACTTCTTGGAAAGGGCAGAAAGAAAGACGTGGTGCCCATTTTCACCTCTCGCTGAGCAGCTTTGAGTTTTAAAGCCAACAATATGAATATTAATATAAAAGAAAAAACCTGCCAGCCTTGAAATATCAACTCCCATAAAGGAAAAGCATGCAACTTCCCAATCAAGTGTCGTTTCGTAACACCGGGATTGGGATTTCCATGAAGCTGGTAAACATATTCTGCTAACATTGAGATGGTTTAGGGAACAAAACGCTTTCATAATGAGTGGAAATAATGATAGAGCCTATCAGCCTGTGTGGTATGAGGGTGTCACTTTTCAGAATTTTTCAATAGACTGCAGCTATTACTCAGCATTTCTGTAGAAAGGAGAATGCGGTAAGCTACTCCGCTTACCCAGCTTTTCTTCCTATCTACTTCTAGTGTTGTCACAGCACAGCACCATAGTGACTGTGACGCCAGGACCCACCCATTGGTTATCCCATCTCTGGCATCATGCCATGCCAAGGGTGTGGTTTGTCTTTCTCCGAATGTGTAGAGGGCGAGCAGAGCGGGGGGTGGGTGGGTAATGAGGGAAGCTTTTCCCTAACGAACACAGTGACCCAGTTACCCATAAAATGAGTTACATCATACATCATGCACGCACAACTGTACCTCTACTAAGCACAAGTGTCCCCCCTCCAAGCCAATGAGATTATGTCACAGGTACTCTTGTTGTATAACTGTTCTCTGCGAGTCCACTGGGTCAGTGAATAAACAGCTCATCTCTGCTCCTCTCCCTCCATCTTCCTCTCATTCATATCTGAGTTGGGCTCCTTGGTTTCAAGAGAAATCTTTAAGAGAAATGGAATCTGACTTCCCGGTGTAAGGGATGCTGCCTGCAAAAGAAAAGATCAAATCTCTTCTTGACGCGCACTGCAGTGGAGAAACTGAGCTCAGTCGCCGACCGAGAGCAGATAACATTCCTGGTGTGTCCTCAGGCATGGTCCAAACTCACACGGCATTCATGTGCAAACTTCATTTGAACTTGCTATAAGAGAACTAGATTAAATACCTGTGCAGAATGAGAGGAGGGGGGCAAATACATCAGAGATCACCTTGAAGTTAACTGTGCCTGCACAGCGAGAACCAGAGCAGGAAATACCTTTCTCAGGGAGCTTACAAGAAAAACAAGGTGCACCTTACACCTACACAGAGGCAAACAATTCACAAAGAGAAAGTATGGAGCCTTGCTGTAGATCACGGCTCATTACATTTGGAGCCACCTCACTTCAAGGCTGGTTTTGGTGGCACAGCCAGCTTGGCAACATGAAATGGGACACCACTAACTCCAATGGTAGGGCTCAGCACAATCCTATAATTTGGATCCATGTTTACAACAGACTATGACCTGAAAACAACCAGAAGCCATCTTTGCTGCCAGCAGACAGCCATTGATGGGGATTCTGGGTAGTACTAAAATGACTGCTGGGGCCCTCATCAACATAAACCACTGGAGCAGACAGGGTTAACCCAAGTGTGCCCAGCCTCTCCCTCCACACACCATCATGTGCCAAGGTGATATAAACACTAACATGTGTGCACAGAACATTAAATATACATTAAGGCTTCTGCAGCTCCTCCTTTCTTTTGTTCGCGAAGTGGTATATGCAGGCAACGCTTTAGCAAAAATAACAACAAAGGCTTACAATTTTCTGTGGTCTGCACACTTGAGATCAAACCAACTGTTTCTGTGAATGTTAGTCTATGAAAAATTACAGCCGTACCCGAGTGAGAGAACAGACAAATTACCAGAAAATCAAAACATGTTTTCTCAGACGACTCCATTCAGAGTTTGCAGCAGACGAGAATAAGTCACCAGGAGCAACAAAGGACCTCTGGGTGTGTCAGGTGCTTGTGACGAGAATCAGCTTAAGCTTTTCAGGAGAAGCTCAAAAACAAGAGTATTTAACGTATTATCATCTTTTGTCGTCATTGAGAGGAACCTTGCTCGCGGTTGAATAGCGTGCCTATCCTTGTGGGGCCTATAGCTGTCAGGCTGTGAACAATAGCAGCAGACTCTCTTCCAGCAGGAGAAGCACTCCTGTAATGCATTTCAATCAGACAGGCTGCAAGTACTAACCGTAACTCACTCCACTCGGTCCACACCGCGCCGGGCTACCGACGTTCACACGGAGACATGTAGCAGGGGTCGAGTGCAAGCATCTGATTCCTGCACACACTTTGCTATACATTACTTCATCCTCTTAACTGTTTAAGAGAAAAGCAGGGAGGGGTTGCCTGCATTCAGCAGCTCAACAGATTTGCCTCAATTAGCTGGAATGGGCACTCTCTTTCAGCCTTGAGTGCATGCTAAAACAACCTGTCGCCTTGATATGTTGCAGGCAACCTACTTATCTTTAAAGAAAGAAAAAAACAACAACAACGGTTAAACTGACGACATGCAAACAGCTGCTGCCATTAAAGGGTGTTTATAGTTGGTCCACAGAAGCAGGTGGGAGCATAGACGCGGTACAGTGCCAGCTTATTCTGCTGATAGAGTCTCACACTATAGCTCATTTGAGACAGACATCCTTAACCACCATCAAACAAAGGGCTACAACCCTGCTAGATCCTGAGAGGCCCCACCACACTGAAATAAGAGGACAGACAGATAATACCAACTGTCCCAGTATAATGCCTGATGCTCTTATGGTGAGCGGGACAGAAATATTTTCATGTCTTACAGTGACTGATGAGGCCATCCTTCTCAAAAGACTCCATGAAATACTCCTCATTTTGCACCCAGGGACCACACCCCATGATGATATGGTCTGCCACAAGTCTGATTTATCATGCAGAGAAAGGGGACACACCTTATGTACTGTAGCGAGAAGCACAGCCAGAAACAAAACACTTCCTCTGACGTTAGCTCACAGCCATTCCTCTCTTATTCAAGCTGCGATTAATATAACGCAGCAGACGCAGTCAGAGTCTAACTCTCATACAGAACACTGCAAGTGCCAGGCTGACAGGAGCAGGTTCTGCCGCTGAGGTCGCAGCCCTTCAGACGTTAATCAGATTAGATGCAGATGCAGCTGAATAAATGACCTACATCAATGGAGGGCATTGACAGTGAATATCCTGGTAACTGACCCCACCCCCACCACGCCGCACTGTATATTCTGTCTTTGCACTACAGATCCCTCCCTCACGTGCGAGATGCGGTGGAGGTGGGAAAAAAAATGAAGAATGCACAGTGTTCCACAGGTCTGTATCCCTCTCTTCCTGCCGCTGGTAATCAACACCACACCACAAAACGTGGCCAGGCTCGGCCTCGCAACACAGCAGGCTTCAGCACCTATTTTGCTTTTCAGGCTGGAAAAGGGCGGGAGGGGCTGCTGGGGGAAACAGACAGAGCAGCTTTTATAGAGCTACTCCAGAGCTAACTAAAGAATACACAAGCCCTGTGGGCCACTGAAAGCAGCACAGCTCAGGGTACTGCCTGACAGCGACCTTTCAGTATTATGATTGTCCTCTATGCATGCCTGGGTGCTTAATCACAGTGAAATCAGGTTTATATGTCAACACCAAGGAAGTATCCTACTATCAGCTTTACATGTGCATATACAGGATAGCATATGGACAGCACGTGCACCAGCGCATGCCTTGGAAATGTCTTCCATGGAGCAGAAACACTGCACCAGCAGAATAACAGAGAAAATGGTGGCTCCACTTTGGTTTTATTTACACCCTAGTAGAAAGGATTCCTTATTTCTACTCGACACATACCGTCCTACATGTGACCTTTATAAGGCAACAACATGTTGCGCAGGAGAGATGCCATTCTGAACTCTTACGACAGAAAAAACAAACACTTGAATGTTTGCATCTGTAAATTCCTGTCAAATTGACATTGCTAACATGCTAATCACTAGAGAACAAGGTGTACACTATTACAGCAGTACTATATTGTCATGGTTTCGAATATTGGCATTGAACATTTGCTACTTACTATGAAAAATAAAGCAGTAAAGCTGACCAAAGGCTGGAGAAACGATACTTTCAACAGGTTTATGGTGCTAAATGAAAAGAGGACCCTTGAAACAAAGAGTAGCTAACATGTACAAATCTCCCAAATCGAATCTAATAGCAAACAGTTAAGTTGCGACAGTAAATTCAAAAACAAAGATTTAAACCTGCTGCTAACACAACAGGAAAAGCCACAGGTTTTTTAGGTTTTACCATGAGGGAATCATAACATCAAGGCAATCCATCCCATAGCTTCAATTTGAACCTGAAGTAGCTTGTTACACCACATCCCTCGTACAACATTTGGATGGAGACAAATGGAAACTTGTCTCAAGACTGAAGCACGAGCTTCTTATTACATGTCAGAATTAGAGCTCAAATGGGAGCAACGGTGGAAATCCTGCCGTGTGGCAGGTAGACAGACAGACCTGCCCCAGTAGAGCTTTTACCGATTTCTGTGCCAAGGTTAAGGCCCAAGCAAGAGCAGGAAAACCCCATCTCCACCCTGCTACCTCATCAATGCCACCAGCCACACAGGAACATTGTGCACTCTGTGCAAAAGTGCAGCCAAATATAAAACCACTGGCAGTGAAGTTGTATATATAATCAGAGAGTCCTGTTGCTTTTTCCATGCGGAACTTGGGATAATTTTACATTTAAAAAGCGTAATTAACCACAGTTATTTGACTGGAAATAGACAGCATGCATGAATAACTGGGTCTACCAGGTGCTCCCACTAATTTTTAGGGCACGCTTTGCAGCTATCTCGCAGTATTAGAGATACTCCAGCAGAACACAAAAGAGGTTCAGACAAAACATTAACCCAAGTGTAAAATATGGCATTAGACTCTTTGTCTTTGAGGAATATTGACGCTGTTCCTCCCTGTGATTCCAGTAGATTCTGAATAGGTCTTCTACACTGACAAGATGGCCTTTTGTACGACCCAGCTGTGGAGGACACAGAAAGTCTGAGCTGTTATTGCCGAAGAATAGTCAAGGCCCATCTCTCCTTTGATGGTAGTCTGGGTGAGATGACCACAACAGAGTAATGAGGCTTCAGAAAGAACATCATGTACTCTCTATGGAAGCAAGACACACTATTAGACACACTATTTAGAAAATGGAGCATCACTCTTAAAAAAGAGGTGAAAAAGGTGCTAAAAAGCCAGAAAGAACATGAAAATAAGAGGAAAAGGAACGCAAGAAATAATTTGAATGAATTCAAATGTTACACCGTAAATAGTTTATATGTACATCGGTGTTACATGACTTCATTTTCCATATTGCAGGGCTAATGCATGTTTCACAGAAAAGGCCCACCTCCTGCACCAGGAGATCAGATAAAAAGCTGTCTGGTCACCTTTGACCCTTAAACTGCTGCGCATTCCTCACCATACAACTCAATGCAGCATAATGAGCAATTTAAATTCAGTGTGTACCTCGATGTCTGCTGCATTAGACAGTGAGTCTCAAAAGAAACCTACAATGAACCCTTCATAATCTCCGTTGAGGGGATCAAGAACATCTTTGCTCTCCCTGAGTGGTAAATTTTTCTACTGCCAGCAGTAACCACATAATCTACTGACAAACAATTACACAAAGACAGTAAATGAAAGCCCAAACATCACACTGAGTGACACGGGCCTTGTTGTGGACAGTTTTCATTAATGAAACCAATCACAGTTATTTCAGGGATGCTCAGTACACTGTTTATGAGTGTAACTGGAGTGGCCGCAAAAGGCTGGTCTAAAGAGTCCTAAAAACTTACAGGTTGGAGGAAAAACAGGCTCCATAGCTAATGTAGCTTGTTTAAGACACAAAAACACATTACATTTACAGTACACTAAACTCTAATTAAATTTACTATAAACTGTATAAGTAAGCACATGTAAATGACATTCATAAAATAACACATAAAACATGTAAATATATGATAAAAAATGATGGTGACTCAAGGGGAAGATTTGTTTTGACCTATTTATGGAATTGTGCTGAAGACACTGCTTTACAAAAACAACCTACAGGTTTCATCTTCTCTTAAGATGCTAACGAATAAGACTCATAAGATATGCAAAAGCTGGGATGATGAGGCTTTGGGCGTTACAGGAGTCAAGTAAGGACGTCTTGTCCCCGGTTTTTTGTTTGGTGTCTATTACAGTGTTTTCCTCCACAATTAGATAGTGGTGTTTGGCAGGAACTGACTGGGCTGGGATCCATTCTCTCTTGACTCTGCTAGTAGGGGCTGAAGGGAAGCACGCTGCCAGATTTTGGCTCTATGAAAGCACTGCAAGATTGGCTGAGGCATCCCGGCTGAACTCAAATGACCCACATTCTGGGCCTATCCAATCAGACAGGCAGAAACAGTCATTATTTTCACAATTTATGGGACATAAACCAATCGTGAAGCCAGACGCCAAATTGTATCCAAACAGAAAGGCAGGCGAAAAAAGGAAATGCTTAATAGGCACAGAGACAAGGGCAGGGTTAATACGGAGCAATGAAACTGCACTAAGCTCACATGGTTTGGGCTCAGGAGAAGCACCGCTGAATGCTGAAGGCTGGCTCTTTGAGAGTCCTGCTGGAAGTTTGGCTGAGAAAAAAAGGCAGCTTAACTGAGATGACTCACGCTCTCTAACTATCCGGTAAAATAAGCAGAAACCAGCCCAATTATAAGAAATTATAGACTGCAAACCAATCACAAAGCCATAGAGGAGTGAATCCCAGAAGAAAGGAAATGGCTAATAGGCAAAAGGACAAGGACAGGGCTGAGTGACAGCAATAGAACTGCATCAGTAGAGAGACCTTTCATTTCCTTTAGGATGCAACTGAAGAAAAAGCTAGAGCCCTTTTTTTATGCATATGCATGCACCAAATCTGTGTTTCACTCTCTTAACTTCCCTTGACAAACACTGATTGCATACTGCTACTACAACAGTTGCCACCACCTGCAGCTGATAAATAAAAACTATTACTTTCAATAACAATTTTAGAAAACTTGATTGCAACATGACAACAGCAAATGATTGTATAAATCTTCACAACCTGTGCCTAATTTTAGCCTGATTTTTAGATGGACAGTTCTTCCCACACCCTGTAAATCTAGTGATGGGGGGGAATCTATTCCACATAGTTTCAATTTTCTGGTTTAATTTCTTTCTCTATTCATAACAATTATTAAGATGAGTCAAGTTCACACAATAAATTTGTATGCGATTCCTGTGATAAAGGTTTTGTTTTGTTTCTGGTCCGTCAGCTCGATATGTGTGTAGAAGATGATGAACTGCAGTATACAGAGCAGGAGGGGAAAAGCAAAGGCTCCTCAGTCGAGGCTCAACTAGCTGAGTCTGTTGCTGGCCAGATCAGCTGGCAGTCTGTCTAGCGGGGGTGTGGCACATCACAACAAAGGGCTTTGGGCAGACAGGCTACTGCACAGCTCTTATCAACCCCCCAATTTGAGTCGAGCTACATCCTTCACTATCTCAGTAGAATATTCTGCGGAATGCAAAGCGCAGATGTGGAGGTATCCTTTGGGAAGGTCACAGGTAGCAAACTGCCGATCCGGAGCGCATTTGCAAGGGTTTGTCTCAGCGGTGTGACGGCGCACTTGCTGGACTGCAAACTTTCAGCATGCCCACATTTATTTATTGCACACTTGGCTTATTCTCTAATGGGGACATTAGGCTGTATTTTGTAGGGTTTCGACTCTCGTGTTGCCGTGGTACAACCCAAAGTTTATTTTAATTAAAGCGAACAGAAGAACGCCCGAAATCTGATCTGTGTAATTTTGTTCTGCATTTGCGCTGCAGTTTGAACACAGTGTTCCATGCGGTGGGGTTTGTTTGTGAGTACGTGTGTGCGCACGCGCGTGTGCGTGAGTAATGTGGGGGGGTTAAAGGAAAGCCGTCACAAAGCTCTGAGACATGAGTGGGAGTGGCACTGTTTTCTAACCCCCGCAACCGAAATTAAAAGGACATTTCATAAAGTTCGCACAACTGCATTATGAAACTATAGAGGCCACTGCTAAAGTGATATGCTCATAGTATCCATTCAGGGTGGATCCGTGGGTGAATATTTATGAGTCACTGACTCGAAACACAGCAATCACCTCCTCTGTACACATAGCGCTATGAATGTACGAGAATCCACACTTTTGGTATCAGTGTTTTAAATCATCCCATCCGTTCTCAGATACATAAGGGAAACCCACATTCACAGCAACAAACATCCAATGCACCCAATGAAACTGACCTGTGTGTGTCCTTAGGTGGGCTTTGAGGTGGGATGATTTGCCATAAACTTTTTCACAACCTGAATAGTGGCATTTGTGCTTTTTCTGAGGCGGCTCTTGCTCAGTTCGTCCCCGCGGTTTTTTGCCTCTTTGTTTGAGCGAAGGATCGGAGATGGTGGAAGGTGTGGCAGATTTTCCATCATCTCTAAGGTTCGGCATGCTCTCATCTTTTATTTTTGCCTGCTCGGCAACACTGTTGGGAGTCTGCTGGTTAAAATCCGCCAGAATCCGCGCCACCACAAAAAGAGAGGAGTTATCCTTCACCAAAGGTTCCTTAATTTCCTCCCCGTTCTTGGAGGAGGATGGGATTTCTGGTTTAATCTCCCTATTCCCTTTAGGAGCATGAACAATTGCACGACTGGACATTGAAACAAGGCACTCTGCTGCAAAGTGATCCATTTTGTCTTTGAAAGAGCCCCCTCTGCTTCTTAATGACATTCACAAAAATCAAATAAAAATGATCCCGTGAGAGGGGAAGAAAAATAACTTGTTCCGTGGTTCCCTTTGTGTAGTGGTGGTGGTGGTAGTGGAGAGGAGGAGGTCGTTCTCATCAGAGAGAACTGACTTTATGATCTTACCCGGCTTTCCAATATCATCAACATCCTGTGCAAGAAACGCCTAGGACAGAAATGCAGACAACCTCCCTTTAGAGAGAGCGAGCGAGCGAGAAAACAACAGAAACCCAAAGTCTTTGTTTAGCGCAACGACGCTGGTAAGAACAAGAAGTCTAGAAACTTGGATGCGTTAACTCCCATCGCGGCTTCAAACAGTCTCCAGCATAGTGCGTGTCTCCTGAGCGCCTGTTCCTGCTCGGTGTATCCATGCTGGGGGCGTGTCGACCGGCGACGACCGGGCAGCATCGTCAGAGTAGCCGCTCATTCATTGGGCGCTGTCTGTCCCCAAATGCACCAAACTTGAAAGTTTCACCACAGGTTGCCTCCACGCATTTCACATGATGTATATCTCGCAGGCTGCAAAGTTAACAGATCTTAAAACATACAACAGAATCGTGCGGAGTGGCGCAAAAAAGCTTCCAGGCGCTTTGGAGTTTTGTCCACCGATGATATCGGTAAGGAGGTGTCTTTAGATCCGAGAGGCATTCTGCAGCAAATATAGCCTGAATATACAGCTATAAGAGGAATACGTCCAACATGTGGTATGCGGCCCACAGACGTGGGCGTGTCCACAGCGCCACCAACACCACTGGTCTGGAGCAGCGTTACAGTGCCCAGCACCATTGGAAGAGAGCATACAAGTACAGGTTTGCAACTTTCACTTTATTTAAGGTGTTGTTGTTCTACTTTCTGCTTATGATCTACTATAGTTTAAAGGTTAAGCTATAAATCCCTTTTTACACTTTGAAAAACAATTATACAAAAGATAAAATGACTGTTTTAAACTCTTGCATGTCATCATTTTCTGTGTAATAAAGCTGTAATAGGACACAGGGCTGCACATGAGTGTTTTTGGACCACTGAGTACCCTATCTTGTTTTGAGTTCCCTCCTGTACCCCCCCCATTAAAAAAGTTCCCCTGCTCACAGAGCCCTTATATTCACAGAAGATGACACCCAGAAACCCTGAGTGTAAAGAAGAAGAAGAATTCCAGCTGCTGGAACAACCTACCTGCCAGGACTTCCTGAGATAAACTATTATTAAAGGTCTTTTTTCCTGTTGCCTGGGTTCTCTGTGAAGTTTATTCACAAATAAAATCTATTCGTGGCACTTGTTTTGGGATATTGTGTATATTTTTGGGGACACTGCTGTACAGATTGATTTGATTTGCAGTACATCAGGGTCAGTCATCCTGTATGCAGAAGGACTGACACTTGTTGCAATATTTGTCAAAAATCTACTGAATGCTGTTGGTTTGCAAGTAAATGTTTAAAATATAATTTATTGTTTGTTTGTTTGTTTTTTAACATTTCCCCTTCTCCAAACTGGACTTGAAATTAGTTGTTGAGCACCCAGAGTCCAAACCCCCAATATACTTCCCTCTCAGTGATGTAAGACGGAAAAGACCTACTTATTAGCTAATTCATTTTTAACTGATTTTCTGCAAAGGCACAAATACAAGCAGCTTTATTTGATGAGAACTAACTGTTGAAATACAGCATTTGAGCAATTTCCCCTTTATGCTCTGAATGTGCAATTTTTGTCATGAAGAAAACTGATGAGGTGACTATTTGAAAATGTGATTGCACCGATTTCCTCCGTTACACATTATCTGAACTCAAAAACGAAAACAATCAACTAAAAGCGCAAAAGTCATGTGAACAAAGTCTCAAATCGAAGCAACAAGATTCAGCAAGAGTTTTTAATATTATTTACTCCCCTTCTTATGAATATCTCTAGTGGGCCTCTGGCCAGCAGCACAGTGCATCGGCAGAGAGTTCAGCGAAGAAAGTACTGGTTTAACCAGCTGATGTTAGACAGAGAAAATAAGTTGTTTCCAAAACTGCTTTTTAAACTTTCATTCAAAGACAGAAGAGTGGCACAACAACACTAGCAGTAAGTTGTTTAAATCCTGCTCGACCCTGCTGATAACGTCTGTGCTATTCTCCTCTCAGTCTTGCAGGTTTGATAACAAAAGTTTCATCAGACTTGACTTGTTGACTCAAAAATGACTTTCAGCAGTTGACAGGCTTTATGATTATAATCTATTTTATAGTTCAGTATTTCTTTTAATGAACAGCTTGTGTTTTTTGTTGTTGTTGTTGTTTTGTTGTTTTTTTTGGAAGATGGTGGTTTCTCTCAGCAAACTAGCAATTTACCTCAAAACCTTCCTCTGAGCAACTCTCAGTCTCTGCCAACTGTAATCCAGCCAGCTCCCACAGGCACTGTCTTCTTTGGTTTATTCTCCAGTAAGAGACAAGTGACACCATTATGGTGGAAAAAAAGGGAGTCAAGATACAAAGTTTTTGTCAGTGTTGGACATTTTAATGGCGTTAGCTTTACAGCTGGATCAATCTGATCATTTTTCCAGACACCTGGAAATAAATCCATAAACAGTTATCAAATCCAGGCATGCTGGAAACTATCATGTCACTAGCTACAAAGTCCTGGCAGAAAACAAACCAGCTAATGCTATTTATTATAAGCACAAGGACACACTTGAATGTCCCTGTTAACCTCGTGTGGACCCACATGAACTCCAGTGTTTCATCAAAAAAGTTTCAAGGATCTGTTTAGCTCAGATTTTGAATGTACCAGAATATGTGTTGGATATTACGTGGCATGCTTTAAGAGCAACAGACAAAGGACACAAAACTTCTTTTTCTTTTAAGAAAAGGAGTAAAGTTGCACTCCACCAGTACAGGATTAGACCTGCTTTCCTGCAGCAGCTGATGCTCTCCTGTGAGAATGAATGCACACTTTCAGCATTGTGCACAAAAGCCCACACTAGAAAGTTCCCAGTGTTCACGGCAATGTGGCATTCAGAAGGCCATCTGGCTGTATTATTTTACATATTCTTTCACCACAAAAACGTGGTGTTCTTGTGTTTCATGTAGTGCTTTGGCGATCTTTTCTAATGAGAGCGCAGCAAAAGGGGATAGTTCCTCTTTCACAGGGTTATTTCCCAGAGCTGCGTAGAAACTGCATGTGTTTATCAACTCCCATTTGGGTGTCAAGTGCTCGAAAGCCAAAAGAGACAGCGAGGAAATCAGCTGCAGCTCAAACAACGGAACCCCTCCAAAGGTGACAAGCAGCTGTGGAAGTGATCATATCTTTCACAATCTCACTCAGAGGGGAACAGTGGAGTATCTCTGTCTGTGGCTGCTGCAATGTGATGATTCAAGAGACCTTTTGTACGTTCCCAAATCCCAGCACCAACCCCCAGTGCACTGTGTCCAAACAGCACACTGTCTGGCACTGAGATAATGTTCTCAGGCAGGAACAGCAATTTGATTGGCCTCTTCACTTTTGTTTGCAATGGGAGATATCCTCTTCGAGCACAGTGAAGCCTGAACACTGTAACATTCTGGCTCGGCTGTCATGTCAAGGCAAGACCCCGCCCTCTGAAGACTTTGAAAAACTTACAAAAGTATCAAATTCCACGTGGTTCTTAAACTGGGGGTCTGGTTAAAATAGTCACTCTTATGTTGCTTATCATTAAAATGCTGTCTACTCATAAACCTCAGTCATTTATTAACTAAGACCTTTTGCCTTTCTTTCCTTTAATCCAGCTGTGAGTTTCGAAGGGCAGTCCAACTGCTTGGTAAACGTCCCTGAAATGGAAAGAGCCTCTTATCAGAACAGAAGAAGCAGTAAAACACTTAAGGCTGTTATAGTTCCGAGATATCGCCAAACCAGTATTTCTGGTAATGTCAAGTTTTTTTTTATTGACTCCTAAGAAAAAAATCAAGATTTCAATTGTGGTTTCGGAAAAATGAGAGACTAAGTCACGATATATAATTTATACAGTATATATTTTATAAAAAATATTGGTTTGAATGAATGAATAAAGACTGATAGAGAGCTGAAGGTGCTATAGTGTGGACACTGCACTATAATATATCCCTCTTCTTGTTGTTCTCCAAGCCCTTTGTGACAGACAAGCAGCCCCGTGACTAATGATGACAGAAACAGGCTGGGTTTTACCTGTGTAGAAAAAAACGAGGATTAGTCATACAGACGACACACAAGTGTTAAACAGTAAAGATGTAAGTGTAACACGTGCGAGTCAGCAGGGCGTACACCCACCACGTGAACCTCTCTGTAACAGCCAACCACTTGCGCTTGTGTTTCGACAGGGCACAAGTGAAATGTTGATCTTTGTTCCCTTTGCAGAGGAGAGAAAAGAACACCCGATTATGTAAAGCACGTATGCGTACAGTAATAAAACCAGGTCCAATGAGTCAGCCAGGCGTCGATGAGATGGGTAAACAAGTCCAAACTACATGCTATCATAACAAAGTGCAGCCTTCCTGCTGTCTAGCAGGATATACAAGTTACAGAGTTATTGGGTCCTTATCAACACTTTACTGTCATAACATTACCATTAGGAACACAAGTGCAAACATCAGATTGAGCAAACGCTACTGGGAACAATAAATGGTAAATGACCACTTGGCACACGAACAAATATAAGATCACATCCCTCCTCCTTAGGTATTCAAAAATCTTGATGTTTTCTGAGAACAGGGTGTCCTTTTTTTAAGGTAACTTGTAGCATCTCTCACAGACGAGATACAGAATACACTCTCTTGGGCAACATCCAAAAAAGTGTACTTTGGTGATTAATTTATTCCAGGGTGTTGAACTTTAAGTCTGACAAGTTAAGCCACATTTCTAAATTAAAGGCTCACCAGTAACGCAGAGATGATTTCTTAACTTCATTGCCAAATGTTAGCCAATACAATGAACACCTCTCCTGTGTCCAAACTAGATATTTGCTTTAGGAAGCTCCTGATTAGCTTAGCATAGCATAAACCCTGCGGTATTGTGCGAAGGAGTCAGGAGTGGCAGAGAAGCATGTGAGGGGGGTGCAGGACATGTGTGAAGATAGTGAGACAGTGGTAAACTGTGTGATAGGATTCGAGGTAAGATTACATCAATAATTGGCTCTGAGTCCATTCTTGTTTGAATTGGTGATGAACAGGCTGACAGACGAGGTCAAGCAGGACTATGATGTATGCAGACGATACATGTGATATGTAGTGAGGGCAGGGAACAGGTGGAAGATTGTCTGGAGAGGTGGAGGTATGCTCTGACAGAAGAGGTATGATATACAGTAGAAGAAGGATAGAATACGTGTGTATGAATGAGACGGAGACAGGTGGAAACATGCACAGAGTGAGGGTGAAAGGGATGGTTTACAAGGTAGCAGTGAGACATTTGGTATGGTTTGGAGAGAGGGGTACTGACAAAAAGACAGAAGGCCAAGCTGAAGGTGTTAAAGTGAATGAACAATATTAACGGGATAAGGCAATGCTGAGATGGTTTGGACATGTGGAGAGGGGATAGTGGATACATTGGGCAAAAGGCTGTTGAATATGGAACTGCCAGGTAGGAGACAAAGATGAAGACCACAGAGAAGATTCATGAATGTAGTGAAGAAGGTCATAGCAGAGAGTTGGTGTGACAGACAGGGGTTAGATGGAGGCAGATTATCCACTGTGGTGATCCCTAAAGGGAGAAACCAAAAGAAGACGAAAAAGAAGCAGTATAAATCCTGGACACTGGCTCTATCCAAGGATATGTGCCAAGTCCCACAAATGACCCTATTTAAGCTCTTTTCCCCCCACAGTTGAATTCATAGTCATCACGCAAAGCTAAGCCAACTCCTAGCAAGAGCATAGTTTAATTGTCATAATAAGAGGCAAAGGCTCTATATATTACGACCAGTAACTGCAAATTATTCATACAAAAGAAACTGTAATGTGCAGTTTACACATGTGCACAAAACGCCCCATGCAAACACCTGTTCATGTGGAGAAATCTTATCTAAAGACAGGGCTTTGTGCACATAAACAACAAACAAATTAACTCATAAAAGCTGCCCATGACAGCTTTCATAGATAGCGTCATTCAGGTGCTGCTTTTCAACAACAACAAGACCAGAACAGTGCTCAATTCCCTTCCTAGCACTTTGCAGAAAGGGGGCTTAGGCTGAGAAGAGGTCACTGTGCGAGCTCTCAGAAGGGTGGGAGGTGTTGTTTAGATGGGAGTCCCATTTGGTTGTCATCCTCCCTGTCTTTTTGCCTCCAGGCCGTCAATGTTCAGCCACACAAGAGGCAACCTTCTTTACCACTATGTTAATCCTGCTTTCCTCCCCCGCCTCGGTGCCGCCTCCCCGGCACTCTACTACAAAGAACAGAGAGCTGTCCAGCATCACTGGCAGAACATGATCATTTTTTCTGTTGCGTAATTTGAAAGCAGTAGACAAGTGCTCTGACGTGAGAGTGACGACTGTCTTGCATGCAGACTTGAGTTCATAATCACAAGCTGATTTGTACGTCACTCGCTTGACCCTAGGCCCATGCTTAGCCATGAGTATGCACTGCCATCATTGTTCCTTTGGCATGGTGGCTTTGTCTGCTCAACACAATACAGCTCAAAAGAGCAATGTGAAGCGGACACAGTTTTGTTTTTGCACCCATTTGCTGGTCAGTGCTGGTGCTATTCAAAATGCATTGATTGGTGTGACGGCTGGAGAGGGATGTGCCTCGCGGGCACCGGTGAGGGGACAACACTTTGAAATGCACTATTCATCTGGGCGGTGAGTCTGCAGGGGGCCTGCATTAGCTCACTGCGCTGATGCTTTTGAGATGAACGTCTCTTTTGGTGGGACATTCAGCAGAGGCACTTAAATGGCATGCAGTCCATTATTAATGGTCAGTGTTTGAGTGTGTGCAAGATGTACAGGTCATTGCAGTACAGTCATTTTCTACTGACACCGATCGAGATTAAAATTAGAGGAAAAAAATAAATAAATGAGTGTAGAAGCAAATCAAGCATGCTTCCAAGCTGGTGCACTGCATAGTATTAAGTTAAACTCAAACCAAAAAACTTGCTGTTTCTTATGATGGTGAAAAAGGGTTCACTGTTGGGATGAATTACAGGAGCTTCAGTGACAGAGTTCTCAGTCTGACAAGTTTTCACTTTGAAAAAATGGCTACAAGTTACATTTAAATCTGTGGCAACTGTCATCAGCAGTGCAGCTTTGATGACTGCGATGCTGCATTGGTGCATGCAAGGCAAGGCTAAAGAGTAGCTCTTCCTCAGGTGAGTGAGGCTGTCTATGTGGGGTGTGAAAAGACTCGTCTGCAAGAACAATGCACCCATAATTATATAGGGATATTACAGTAATGGCCAGTGGGCTGGTACTTACAGTGCTTTTATGCTCTAAGTGAGTACTAAGCACTTTTTATTACAAGACACAATCGGGCAAACTTTTTTGTTTAAATCGGCATTCTGTTTGTTGAATTATTATTATTTATTTATTTAAAAACTTTTTTATTTTATTGTGTACTATTAATTCTTTTTATTGGCTATTCTGGAACTTCATGTTCTTATTTGTTTTAGTGTTTTTGTGTACAGCCCCTGACTGAGGGGTTTAACATCTGACCCACGGACACTTCAAACTTATGTACTAGAGGACGTGAGAGTCAAACCACCAACCTTACAATCAGCAAGTGATGTGAACATGTTGTGTACATCCAGAGATGAGGGCAGGCCTAAATACTTTATGCCAGCAATAAGGGTTACATGGTTCACTGAGAGGGGAGGATCACTGCAGTACAGTTACTTTGATCACTGGTATCCAGTGAAAGAACATTTATATCCTGATGGAGTATTCACTTCCCCATCCACAGGGCTCAAGGAGTCACTGATTGGGTTCATTAGCATGATAAACAGTTTACTGTGGTGTTTGTAGCCATATGATCGTAACACAGTTGGACACCTGTGGGAGATTTTGGACTGAAGTGAAAGACAGCACTCTCTACCACATGATAAATGAGGGAATATCCAGTATTGTTTCAGACAATAAGAGAAACAGTGCCACGCTGCACTGGAGCTCTTTTCATGGCTTGTGGTAGCCTAATAAAGGTCATGATGTTTTTTTTCTGTCACTTCTCTTTATATGGACTGTAAGCTGAAATAAAACATTAGAATGAAATTACCATTTGGAAAGAATCTCAGAACATAATGACAGATCTCACTATCATTTCCCAGAGCTTATGTCTTTGAACTTGTTTTATCTACTCAACGGTTACAAAAATCAAAGATCAATAAAAAACAGAACTGAAAGTTGTATATAAACTTACAAAATACACTTACGGCAATAAATGTTATACAATTGGAAAGCCTGTTTATGTCCCCTTAAATATTGCCATATTTGTGAGGAATCCAGAAACGCATTTGTGGGTTGAGCAGCAGAGTTGAGAAATTTGACAAATTTTCTCTGCCAATGTCAAGCTGCTAATTCTGCTATTGACTCTTGTTTGGTGTTGTTTATTGGATTGGGGGATTTAAGTCTGAAGAAACAAGACGTGCTAGTAATTGAACAGTTTATTCATTTAACAAACAGAGGCCTCAGTAGCATGAGGAAGACTAATACACAGCCACAAGAGCCTGGCACATCCTCCTCATGCTGGTCACCAGTTTGGTTACACATTGCTGTGGGATGGCATCTTCAACCAAGATTAACCTAGCCACCATGGTTGTGTTGGTCACTCTGGCACTTCCGAGCTGATCCAACAAGGTTTCAGTGGGGTTGAGATCAGGACTGCAGGCACGCCATTCCATCCTCTCAACACCCAAATTCTGGAGGTAGTCGCTGATGAACCGACTCTGTGTAGAAGACTTCCTAATAAGTGCTGACACGGTAAGAAAACTCTTCCTGTTGTGTCTCGGACAGCTCCCTCATATTAAAATTTGGTCTTTCTTTATATTTGACTGTTTATCTCAAAATAATTCATTTGTAAAACGCCAATAAATAAATAAAATAAAAAATGTATTCTTATAATAATGATAAACAACCAGTTGCTGGTGCAAGCCCCCCGACTTGTGCACTACATGACAATAATCCATCTTGCCTATAACTAATGCAGGTTTCCATTTTAATTGCAATACCAAACTTTTGTTTGCAGTTGTGCGCCGTTATGATGCTTTGCGGGCCTGTAATCTGGACGGAATGCGCACATAAGCCTCCCTTTTATATTCCATTTGGCGCAGAGAAAGTTCAAAGTGAAAACAAAAAAACACAGCGAGGCAGAATTTCAAAACATATGACTTCCAAAGAGGCACTGTTACATCACATGACTGTTTCCACCACTTCGACCAGAGTGTGCTCAGAAGTCAGCGGGTTCACAAGTGGGCGAGGCTCAACACGGACTGAAGTGCACAACCCCGGCACGGAGCGTGAACCAGCTTGACCGCGGGCATGCGCCCAGTGCAAGGGACAAAGAAAAGGAAAGAGGGAAACTTCGGCGTGTCCCCCTTTAAAACTCTCAGACGATCGCTCTGTCGCACTCCCCACAACCACACCGTCAACACGTTGTTTATCCTCGAATGACCCCGATGCCGAAGCGAGAACATCCCGTTCCCGAGATATTAATAGTTCCCCTTGCGTCACCAAACTGTGGCCGACCGCTTTGCTTGACACGCAACTGAACCACAAATTATGCCAGCACCACACTCTCGTCCAAAGCAAACATGGTTATAAAACAGGTAGTCATCGTTCTCCAGCAGCTGTCTGCGGGTGTTACAGCCGAGGTGATTACCATTTTTAAGTGTTACACACGTGGCTATTAAGGTGATGATAGACGAGTCTGGGAGACAATAACTCTGCACATTATAGGGAGTTTTGGTGACAAAGCGGCTGGGTTTATGGCATTCTGAGTGGGTATTTAACCAAACAAATATCGCGAGAAAAAAAGAAGAAGAAAAGATTCAGCTGCTGAACACAAGTGCAATTTTCCAGCTCGTGCCAGTGTTGACGAGCTGAAAGCCATAGCCTACAATGCACAATAAGCCATATGTTAACTCACTCCCCTTCCCCCAATCCTGAAGCCAAGTGAGGCTGTAGCTACAGAGCCTGGCCCGCATCGCTCCAGTGGGAGGCAGGGAGGGTGGGGAGAGAGATGGGAGGAGAGTTTCTGTTGCTATGTTCACTGGGAGTCTCCTGTCTGGAGGATCTAGCTCAGGCTGATTTTTTTTTTTTTTTTTTTTTTTTGGGGGGGGGGGCTGACATGGCAAGTTGTATGTAGGTCAGCAACAGTAAAACAGCATCGGTAGCTCAAAGGCACACTGGAAGTACTGTCTTTGGGAAAAAATGGGGATTTTTACTCATTGCTGGTAAAAGAAAAAGAAACGTGACAGGCGAGTGCCTTCTTCCAGTCATTTTTTCTCTCCTGTATTCAGTCCATACTGAGACTGCATAGTACCTCCACACCTGCATCCACAACCTCTGCAGCTGAGGCTTTCAGCTCAGGTTGATGCCAAATAAAATGTTCCCCCAGAAACGGAAATAACGCTGATGCATGAAGCAGTAGAGGGACAAGCTATGCAAAAAGGCATAGAAAATAGTACGAGACTCTTATTCCCATCTTCTGTAGCTTGGCGCTGGATCGTATGTCCCCGTAAGTTTATTCAGACAACCCAACTTTGGCAGTTTGTCATGCATAATGAGTTGATGCTTAAGCTTGACTATGGAAAGCAGGAGAAACTCATAATCTGCTGTTTTCAAAGTTAAAAATAAACAATGCTTGAAAAAAAATTTCAAGTGTCGAGAGCTTGGGAAATCATACATTCTTTAATAGTGAGTTTAGCTCATTCATGCCAGATCATGAAGGTACGTGCTTTGCTGCACTGGGTGTCTGTATTCTTTCAGATCCAGTGTGATTAAAACGGCTTGTTTGCCATAAGTGAAATAATTTCGTTTTTCCAAGACAACGAAATTATAGAGATTAAGAGGCTTGCGTGAAACGTACTGGATGGGCGTCAGCAGAACTTGTGCTTGCATTCAAAACCAGGAATAACTTTGGGGTCCAACTAAAATTCCTTTGGCTTTGAATGGTGACTAGATGCACAACATATGCGTGGTGAGGTTGAAGAGGTTAATGAACACCACAAGGACATGACTTCATGCCATTTAGTCATCAGCGGTTTCATTTGATTAACTGCACTTCACTTTCCTGAATTTCATACGAGGATCATCAGGCAGCGTCCAACAAATCTGCGGAGGCCTTCTTGAAAACATGTCTCCAAAATGAAAAGCTCTGCCGGCTAGTCCTGACACGACTGAATGAGCGTTTAGGCTCTCACTTCAGGTCTTTAAAGATTTGTCTGCTCCCACAACCCCGACTGATTACCTTAGTGCTATTTGCTTAGCCTCCCACCACCATCTGTGTTTCAGATCATCCAAGGCAGCTCTAATTACAGTCATAGGCTAGGGCCCATAGATAATGACAATGCTGCTATGATCAGCAGGATTAGACAGGTGCTTGTCGACTTGCTTTGACTTGGACTTTTTATGGTCTGTAATGCAACCTGAACAGTCAGTGAGCAGGGGAGAATTTCTCTCACTCTTTGTCTTCTAACAGATAACAATGGAGATTATTTTAACAAACAAGTGTTTGTCACATTTATAGAGCTGTGTGTTGTCATTTATGGCATGAATAAAATAATGTAATTCTATTTAGTAAATGTAATGGCCTGTCATGTGGTCTTCCAAGAGACTCATAGTAGAGTCTGGTCAAGATGATGGATTAATCTTTTAATGCTCGAGGATTTATATATCTAAGATTTTTATCCAAGAACAATACTCATCTATTTATGTGCAACAGAGTGCAACTTCTCTGATATGCAAAGAGGTGAAGTCACCGACTCCTCTTACTGTGTGATAAGCCGCAGCCACCTGAATCATGAGATTGATGGTGATAATTTGTCTAAAAATCACAGTTCTCAAAGTGTGGTTCATGGGTCATTAGCGGTCCTTGGTAACATTTAGTGTGGCCTGCAAGTGCAACAACTCCAGAGTGGAAATGAAACAAAGACACTGCACTTCTTTAACAGTTTTAAAAAACAAACAAACAGTCAAAACTCACCATTCTCTGAATGGACACTAACTAAATGTGTTCCTGACTCTGATCAGTCACCAAAACGTTAAGACCGCATAGCCTAAAACGGTATCCCAAACCTATTTTTGCCTAACACTTCTGTAAATAACTTATGTTGGGATTTTGACAAGATGAACTTTCACCCTTAGCTCCTCATTTAGTGGCAGAATCTACATTTTAAATCACGACTTTAAAACACTAAAATCTAAATGCCAGGAAACCCGTAATGTGAACATTTATCTCTTTCGTTTTCTGACAGTTTTATTCCTTTTTGCATCACACTTGAAGGTAGAAATTATCAATCAAGCCCAAAAAACCAAAAGTAAGGCCCTCAAGCCAGAAATAAAATGTTTATTGCAAAAGAGGTGGTTACATATGCAGATTTCAACTTTTAAATTACTATTCAAGCATTGCCTGAAACCACATTAATGTGTGGTTATGTTGATTAGCAATCTACTGTTGGTTTAGAGCCATGAAAGATAAGCTTTATTTACTGCTGTTTATTCTGAATTTTTAAATCATTTTTCATCGCCCTAATCAACATCCATAAGTGTCCCTTACATAAACAGAACAGTCTCACTGTTCTAGATCTTAATGTTTAGTCCACTGAGATTGGAAAATCATAGTCAGAGCTCATGGTTTTCTCATGCCAAGCAATAGTGTTTATGCATGATCCAACAATAGAAGCATTTCTGCGGATTACAGAAAGTTGCACTGGCGTTAACAGCAGCCTGTGGCTCAGATGGAGCACTGTAAACAGTGACCGTGCTCGGCGTGTGATGTTCAGCAATGCTCGCAGCAGCTGTTTGGTTGACAAGGTAATCAAACAAAAAAGGCAGCGAGCTTTGATTTTGCTTGTTTTTGTGCGATTCTGAAACTCATCTACGTCTATTAAGCTGTGGTTGTAGTCTGACGCAAAGACAGCTGCCTCATGTGGCTTCAGTTCCTGGTGCAAAAGTGATGATCAGCAGTTGTGCTCTTTTTCTGTCTGTCTGGCTGTCTGTTCCCATCTTGCATCCCTAGAATGTTATTGTAGGGCAGTCAGATCTTCTTTGATCCCGACCATGTCAGTCATTCAAAAGGTCAGGGGAAATGTGAGAAAATACAGGGTTTCTTTTTTTTAGCGTGAATCCCACATCTGGTTGTTTGGATGTTGGCCGATGAGCTGGTTCTGGAAGTTTATGCAGCTGAGCCCAAGACGCAAAACACCCGCTCTTTCAGTGAGAAAGAGCTGTTTTGATGCACCATGGGAAAGCGCAGATATGCAGTCACGTCGCAAACATGGAGGTTTATGAAACACCTCTGATCAAAGGAAGGAGCCACTTCAGTTTGACAGATTGTGAAATAAAGTCAGTGGTTGGAGTAACTTCCTGCAGGTTAAGAGAGCTGCTGTTTTACAGCCCCGCTGCTGCATATGGATTCCTTGTTAACCTCTGTGTGGGCCCCAGGTCAACCACGGAAATTCTTTATACCAGTGTGATCTCAGACTAGCACAATAGAGATATGCACATTAGCTATACATTAAAGCTGAAGACAGTTTTACTCTAGCAGAGTGCCCTTAGCTACATGTGCACAGCAGCAGATGACTGGGCGTTTGCTAGTGAAGCTGTTAGCCACAAGCAGACCTATAAGTGTGCCACGCCTCCTCCCCGACTACTTCCCTAAAATACATTTTATGCTGACAACAGAGAACAGAGGGGCCAAATATCACAGGGTTGGATGATTAGATTTAATTTTATTGTAATTCCACATATTAGTACAAAATGCACTTCAGACTTTAACCAGATTATGGGTTGTTTTTTTTTACGACGACCGAGAGCACGTCTGCGCTTCTTCAGATCAGCGGGGAGTGTAACTACAAGTAGGAATTAGTGGAAAGAGTAGTAACGGTATTAACTGCTTCTAATACACCGCACCAAGTGAGGCAGAATAGAACAAGGAAAAGATCAATTCAGCTTTGCAAGAATTGTTCATTTCCTACCAAAAAGTATTTTTTTAAGAAATAACAAACCAATGTCAACATCTTTTAAACTTGCATTTTTTTAACTGGTGCGGAGCTCAAGGTGCTTCTCATGTGCAAGCAAAGCACACAGGGAACATGTCCTAACATGACCTGCTGGTACAAAACCACTTAAGACCATTTCCTGGCCTGAACTTCGGCCAGAGAAACAAAACCTCAGAACAGGTACACGTTATCTCCTTCTACATACGTAATCTAGAGCTCTTTATTTAATTATTTTGTATCCAACTGTGTGCATCAGCCGACTGTGTTTGCCCTCCTCTGCAGTGCTGAGAGACTGAACACACCTGCAGCAAAAAGGTCTCAGGTGAGGGTGTAGTCTATTGCCTGGGCAACCGGGAAAAACACTGGCTGTTTGGAGACTCACAAACACTCAAGTTTTATCGCCTTGTTTGTGCAGGTCGCCGAATATTACACAGAAACGGCAACAAAAACACGGAAAGGCAGACACAAGAGGAAGGAGAGGCAGGTTGGCTTTGTTTAGTGTTTTAAACCCACAGGTTTCTGCAGAACTCTTCTTCCGTGCATGAAAATGTTTGGGTTTCCTTGCTGGGGGTAGTAAGCACGTTTAGGAAGAAAGAGCGACTTCCACAGCTGAAGTCTTCAAAGTGAAACCTCTCTTCTTCTTTAAGTGGTGTCTCCTTCCAGAAAATCACATGTGGAAGCAGTTTCACCCTAACCTTCTTTACCGCTGCTGGCCTCATGCCATCTGGCTTAAGTGATGAGATTAGTCACATGAGACATTTACAAATTATCAAGTAAAACAACTGAAGGTACATTGAGCCTGATCTGAGGCAGTTGGCACGCGAAACGTCAAATGTGTAGCATGTTTTCTTTACCCCTCACATGACACTTAATGGGAAGTGAGGACAGGTTTTACACGATCAACAGGGATTATACAACACACACTAGAAAGTGGACATGTTTGCTGTATGTATACTTATATGTATTTATCTTTGTATTACAAAATCAGGGTATCTCTCTTTTTTACTGATTTGATAGTCTTAGGAATAAGGCAAAACTTTCCTGTATATGTTTTGTGAGATGAAATTTAATCAGAAACTCATTACATCAGGACATAATGAGCTTGTGTTTTATATATAACTGTGCCACTTTTTTAACCTATTGTAATAACTCTTTGCACACAGCTTTTTTTTTTTTTTTTTTTTTTTGGGGGGGGGGGGGGGCCCAGGAAATAAAAGAAAAATGTCAAATATTTGAAATATACGTGGTACTTTAAAGCACACTTCAGCATCCTTGCTATACCATAAAAGCCAAGTTTGCATGGGTCATACTGTCAGTGAGTGTCTTTATAACATTAACATTTGTGTTAGATTCAAACACAGTTCCCAAATATTTTACACCCTTTCACTCATTGTGTGTTTTCTGAGAGGGGGGGTCTGAGGAGAAAGTTAGCTCTGGCATAGATGGAACTAATGCTTCCTTTCGTCCCATGATTTTGGTTGTATTGATGGGTCTGATATATAAAACATACAAAGAAATAAACAAAAACATTTGACCCAATTAAAGTGATAACCACCTTGACCACTTTGAACTCTGTTGTTGTGCCTATACGAGGGATCAGAGTGCCCTCTTGTGGCTAAAGCTGGCACCTGGTTGCTGCAGAGAAATGTAATACATATCTAACTGTTGCTTGTTAGATTAAAATGATCAGAGAATGTATTGAAATTTCATCACATTATTTGTTTTCTTCTCAAGTTGGATTTACTTTGAATAGTATCAGCATCTTGTTGACACTCTTCTAGGGTCGTGCAGGGGAAACCCACGAGGTCCATAGTACCGTAGTCTAATTGTGATGCAACTGAGTAATCATCAACTGCAACATTATCAAGTTCTAAAAAAGCATATATGGGTCTTTAGATTAGATAGTGATTGACTACAGAATTTTTTCAACACACACTTTTAAGTTGTGCTGTGCAACAGAATATCTATTTTTATTTTCTTTTTTATATCCAATCAAAGCAGTGGAAGAGTCTTATTATTAAAGTTGAAATTTTTCTGTTAGGTTTTGTAAAAGCTTGCATGTATGTTTAGGGAACCTCTGATTTAAAGAAACTAATAGTTTAAAAAAATCAATTTAAAGACTCCCAGATATCAAAATTAGTTGTTTATTTGGAGTTCTGTCTGACATCACTCGCATGTCTAAGTAATATATCTGGTTTGGGGTCTTTCATCATTCCTTCTTTCTTCTGCTCCATTCAGTGCTATAACTTCTCTCGGAGACAAATAATCTCCCCACACTGGCCAATACAAAGCCACCAGGAGAAGATAAAGCTCATTTGTGTCTGCTTACAAGGAGAAATTACACATAATCCATTCTAAGAGGCAGACAGCACCTAGACACATGGCTGGAGTCGAGCAGAGAAAAAGTAACCATTCATTCAAGGTTCATGTTTATTGTTTGAGATTATGACCTGATGAAGTCATCCAGCTGTCTTCACTGACACCGCAAGGTACAGTTGTTTCCCAAAGCTCATAGTTGTAAGAGTAAAGCAGATGCTTGGTGCGTGCATACTTTGGATTAGCTGATTAGGTAGCTCATTACTTCACTCACACTCGTTGCAGTTTCCTGTGTTGCAATGTGTCTCTGTGGGAGGCCACTTCACTGTGACAGGGCTGTTGTTGTTGTTGTTTTTTTTTTTTTTTTTTTTACATTAACAGCTTATTTTACTGTAAGGCAAACATTGAGTTACACAGACTGTTACATCCAGCCTGTGTGCATCATTTCTTGCCACTTTCAAATCTTGGTGAGCTTGGTAATCCTTTACTTATTTATCACCCTTAAAACTGTTCTATTTAGTGTCCAGCAGAGGGAGGTGCTGGACATGAAATTCATGCTCCTAAACTGGTTTCTCTTGGGTTTGACTTTCAGACCGTCTATAACAAAGTCGACTTTTTTTGTTTTGTTTTTGCTACAAAAAAAAGTGCAGACAACAAACATTACAAGTCATCATCACATTACATCAGCAGAGCAGGTGTTGAAGTGTTGGATTCTGTATAAGACCTAAAGGCTTTTGATTTTGTTGTCCATATTTTTAGCCATTTTAATGAATACCCAAAAAATATTTGCTCGGGGTAAGCTAAATGCAGTGTTTTTTATAGTGCTGACAAGTGATAGTTTGAATTTCCATTAATTTTTAAAGTCTTATATAATCAGAATCAGAATCAGAATCAGAATACTTTATTGATCCCTGGGGGAAATTATTTTTTGTTACAGTGCTCCATTTTAAACCAACATTAAGACAAGACAGACAATACGCTAACTAAGAATAGTACAATATATACATATATATACATACATACATACATAAGTCACTTATAAATAAATATTTGGAAAAGAAACATGTGTAGTTGTAGCAGCAAACAGTGTGTTAAGTGGATGCGTTGTACAGGGAGATGGCCACAGGCAGGAATGATTTCCTGTGTCGTTCAGTGGTGCTTTTCGGTAATCTCAGTCTCTCACTGAACGAGCTCCTGTGACTGACCAGCATGTCATGGAGTGGGTGGGAGGTGTTATCCAACATTGTCTTTATCTTGGACAGCATCCGCCTCTCCGACACCACCTTGAGGGAGTCCAGCTCCATCCCCACAACATTGCTGGCCTTACGGATCAGTTTATTAAGTCTGTTGGCATCTGCGACCCTCAGCCTGCTCCCCCAGCATGCAACAGCATAGAGGATCGCACTGGCCACAACAGACTCATAGAAAATCCTCAGCATTTTCTGGCAGATGTTGAAGGACCTCAGTCGCCTCAAAAAATAGAGACGACTCTGGCCCTTCCTGTAAAGTGCTGTGGTGTTTTTAGCCCAGTCCAGTTTATTGTCAATGTGTACTCCAAGGTATTTATAGTCCTCCACAATGTCAACACTGACCCCCTGGATTGAAACAGGGGTCAAGTGTTTCCTGGTCTTCCTGAAGTCCACGATCAGTTCCTTGGTCTTTGCCACGTTGAGCTGCAGATGATTCTGCTCACACCACGTGACAAAGGAGTCGACCACAGCCCGGTACTCTGTCTCATCATCCCTGCTGATGCATCCAACCACCGCAGAGTCATCAGAAAACTTCTGAAGATGGCAGGTCTCTGTGCAGTGGCTGAAGTCTGTGGTGTAGAGGGTGAAGAGGAAGGGGGAGAGGACAGTCCCCTGTGGTGCCCCTGTGTTGCTAATCACCTTGTCAGACACACACTGTGGGAGACGTACATATTGTGGTCTTCCTGTCAGGTAATCAACAATCCAGGACACCAGAGAAGCATCCACCTGCATCGCTGCTAACTTATCACCCAGGAGGGTCGGCCTGATGGTGTTGAAAGCACTGGAAAAGTCAAAAAACATGACCCTCACAGTGCTCGCCGGCTGGTCCAGATGGGTGTAGACACGATTGAGCAGGTAGATGATGGCGTCCTCTGTTCCGAGACGAGGCTGATAAGCGAACTGAAGGGGATCCAGGTGTGGTCTTACTATGGGTCGCAGCTGGTCCAGGATGAGCCTTTCCAGGGTCTTCATGATGTGGGAGGTCAGTGCCACGGGCCTGTAATCCTGGGGGCCACTGGGACGAGGCGTCTTTGGTACAGGGACGAGGCATAATGTCTTCCACATCACCGGGACCCTCTGCAGACTAGTATTAGTAAGAGGTCAAACTCTTACTAATACTATGAAACAAGCTGCTCCACATGTGTTGCACAACTACTTAATGTGGTGGGAAAACCTACATGTAAGATGCTGAGAGATTAAATGTGTCGTTTTATTCAGATCCCCAAATATAAAAAACACTCAAGAATTTTTATCCTTCCTTCTGTTTATTATTTCTTAATGAGTCTAAGTACTCTCTGCTTACGCATACCTATGTTTTTGCACCCTGATGGCACCCTCTTGTCTCCCTTGTCAGATCTCATCTGGTGGGATATCTTTTGGCTTTCTGTTGGCTAACTTTAGCTTCACAGCTTGCACGATCTCTCTCTAAGCCTTTTTGGGGGGTTGTGGTGTGCCAAAGTAGATTTACCTTCAATAACCATTTATTAAATCTCTATCCATTAGACTCTGAGGCTTCGTAAGAGCTGGCTGCATTAAGCCTGATTATGGGATGTTCGGCAGTGGAAAAGGGTCTATGTGTCAAGTGTGTCATCGAGTGATTTATATCCCTGGCAGGGATCTCTGTCTTGTCAGTCGGGAATAAGCCGCATAGAGGAGAGAGAAGCATTGAAACCTTTACTGAAGGTGAAGCAAAATAGTTTTAAAGTGTAAATCCAGGGCTTGGTGCCATCACCTGGTGCTGTAGTGGCTCTTGAGTGTTTCTGTCTGTCTCTAATGTCGACGTTGCTGGCGTCCCCTGACCTGTCGCCACTCTCCAAGGGTTCCTCTCTTGAGTTAAGTCTTCAGCATGGACACTGGCACCTTTAAAAGATCCTCCCTCAAACGCAGCACATCTGGCTCGCAGAAGGTAAGATGAAGTGTGCAGGCATCAATGTCACATTCAACAGCTATTAATTTTTATTACCTTTCAGACGTTTTTCCACTCTGGGATTTTAATTAGGATTAAAAAAATGTTTTAAAGGATTTTTTAAAATTGAATTGTAATCTATTATTAATGGAACTTTTATAAATGATGTTGTTCTCAAGAAAAGGAAGTTTATCTTAGCTTTTTAGCAAACTTTTTGCAAACACAAACTGTATGATTACTCAAGTCATCACTTTAAGGATATGCAACATGGTGCCAACACTGTCATCTAGCCTCAGCCCTTCTCGTCCAATCATTTTAGAGGTTTTCTCTTTAGCATAAAGTCTCTAAGAACTGCTGCTCATATACCAGCCTTTAAAAGTTGAGTGCTATTTAAAACTGCAGCCACATTCTCCAGTACAGTCTTCAATCCTAATGACCCAGCTTTGATAACCACTGACTTTTATATCTTTGTAAAGTCTTTTAAAAAAGTATTTAAAAGACCCTGAAAGCAAAAATATGTAATCATTCATACATTTCTCTTCCTAATATTTGAGCAACATATCCCAGAAGAAGAGCATGTGAACTGCAAATTAAGAGAGTTTGCACTATGTTTGTGTAGGCTCATGAGCACAGAATTTTTAAGGACAAATATAATTCAATTTAAATTTAAATGAAGGAGAAAGTCGGATTAAATAACTACATTGATTGTGGCATGGTTGTGCCAGACAGGCTGGTCTAGGTATTTCAGAAACTGCTGATTCACGGGGATTTTTCCCAAACAATCATCATTATGATTCACAGAGAATGATCCTAAAAAGAGAAATTATCCATCGAGCAGCTTTTCTCTGGGTAACAATGTGTTGTTGATGCCACACAAGACTATTGGTGAGTGCTCAGCTAAGGATAGAAAAAGAAGCTACAATTCTCACAATCTGACCACAGAAGATTGAAAAGATGTTGCCTAGTCCGATGAGTCTCGATTTCTGTTTTAACATTCAGATGGCAGGGTCAGAGTCTGGTCTAAACAACATAAAAGCATGATGTTCAGGCTGCTGCGGCTGGTGGTGGTGGTGTAATGGTGTGGGGGATAATTTCTTGGTACACTTAGGGCTCCTTAGTAGCAAATGAGCATCACTTAAATACCAGACCCTACCTGAGTATCATTGCTGATCATATCATAAAGCTGAAATCATGGTGAACGCTGGCCTCTAGTCACCAGAGAGCACCTTAAACGTAAAGTGTGTTGAAAACCTCCAACAGAGAACACATTTAGATAGATGTGTTCACAAAATATTACCTGATAAATTAGATGAAATTAGCAAAGTATTCATCTCCATCTATGTCTAGTTAAATAAAAAACAGTAATCACTAGAAAATACTGAAAAGAAATATTCATGAATTCTCCGCAGGTTAACGGGGGTGACTAATTTTTGATGAGTTTGTACTCAGACACTAAACATTAGTAATAAAAACTGCAACAACCAGTAAAAATCTGAATCTGTATATCCTACCAGATTCACTCTGGGTTTGCACCTCATATGAGATTGTGATGTATGAGTCACCCAACCACCCTTCACAGTCAGTTGTTCGCCTCTGATGAAATTAAATGGCATTTATTTAAGCGCACACCAAAAGACTATTACAAAAGATATGGTCAAAGCAAAAAAGAAATTCTTTGAATACATCCCTCTCAAGGCAAAAACATGCAGAAACAACAGAAACAGCACTCACATAAAAACAAAGTTTTTAATTTATATGGCAGCTGATAAATTCAGAATAACTCTAAGATAAATTTTAATGACAAAATCATCCTATAATGGCTACAAAATAATGTGAATTTTAGTGACGGAAAGCATTTGATCTCCTTGGAGCACAAGATTTAGTACTTGGTGGAATAACCGTTGTTGGCAAGCACAGTCTCTGTAGATATATTCGACCACTCTTCTCTTCAGATCTTTTCCTAATGCTCGAGTATATGAGGTTGCAATAAACTGCAATAAAGTTATCTTGTACTACTGATGGGAAAACACCACCAAAGTTTAATGCTTTCACTGCCACGTGTGACAGTAGGGATGATGCTCTTGGTGTCAAAGTCAGCATTTTTTCCCTTAAGACACTCTGAATGAAGTTGTTCCAAAAAGTTTTATTTCCTAACAAAGGTGGTGACTGTGGTCCCGTCTGCATTTTCCCATGCAGTGTTGGGAGTCATGCCTTGCCCTCCTTATGGTCATTAATTCTGCATGAGACAAGATCATGGGTGGAGCACCAGACTGAGAGTGACTGACTGTAATTTTGCGTGTCCTAAATGTGAGAATAATCACACCAACAGTTGTCAATGTGTCACCAAGATGCTTACTGGTGACTTCAATCTATACACCTAAAAACCACAAACCAGGCGAGAAATTTGGGTGTAGTGATGGATGCAGACCTAAACTTAGAAAAACACATTAAGACAATAACAAAGTCAGCTTACTATCACCTCAAGAATATATCAAGGATAAAAGATCTGATGTCTCAACAGGACCTGGAAAAACTAGTCCATGCATTCATCTTTAGTAGGCTTGATTACTGTAACAGCATCTTTACAGGTCTACCTAAAAAATCAGTCAGACAACTACAGCTCATTCAGAACTCTGCTGCTCGAGTCCTCACTAAGACCAAAAAAGTGGACCACATCAGTCCAGCTCTGAGGTCCTTACACTGGCTGCCTGTCCGTCAGAGGATAGACTTTAAAGTTCTGATGCTGGCCTATAAAGCTCTGAATGGTTTAGGACCAAAATACATCAATGACCTCCTGACCCAGTATGAACCTTCCAGTCATCTGGATCTGGTCTTTTATCAGTTCCCAGAGTCAGAACCAGACACGGAGAAGCTGCATTCAGCTTTTATGCTCCTTATATCTGGAACAAACTCCCAGAAAGCCTCAGATCAGCTGAAACACTCAGTTTATTTAAATCCAGGTTGAAGACTCACCTGTTCTCAGCTGCATTTGAATAAAGCACCAAATCCACACTTTTAAGCTTAAATTTCAAAACTTACATTTAACTACTGATTTTATCTATTTCTGATTTTATCTGTTTTGATTTTATATACTGTTTTGTTTGTTTGTTAATTAGTTTGTTTGTTTGCTTGTTTTAATCAATTTTAAATCATGCTTTTTATTTGTTTTTGTTTCTAATGTCTCTGTAAAGCACTTTGAATCACCTTGTTGTTGAATTGTGCTATACAAATAAACTTGCCTTGCCTTGCCTTGGTGATCCATTAGCCCATTGCAGCTTTTGTACTGGTCAACCCAGAGCTCTTTGGCCTTGGTGATGAGGTTAGGGACTGCTTAGGGGCCCAGGTATATTTATAATCCACACAATAGTGCAATCCACTGTGGATACTGGCTTGGTGACTGTTAATCCCTAAATTGTTGCCAATGAAAAACTTGGCATACTTGACCCAAATAAACAGAAATGCACATTTATTTCAAACGACAACAATTTTTTTCTCTTTTGTTTAGTTGAAAAGTTATCATTTACTCTTAACATACATCTACAACTGAAATTGCATTCAGCTCATTTCTTTGTAAGTAGTTCAAATCATGAATTCATCAGGGTGTCGAATCCCTGTAACATCTGTTGAGGCTGCTATGTATGTAGAGTAAGGCTTATAAATGAACCCTTGTAATCCTTAAAATTGTTGGGTAACCTGGTTATTTTTTAGTTGCGTGATTGATAATTATTACGTTACTTAAACTGTTGTAGCCATAATGAGTAAGTTCCTTCACTTTCACAACAGAAAGATTTCAGATGTCGCTAGTTTTTTAGGATGCCCTAACTTTATTGCGATTCCTTGATTTTGGTCTCTATTTCAGTCAGACTGCTTTAGGGAAAAAAGTGAAAAACAGCAGCCTTAAAACATGTCTTATGACTCCCTCAAATCTCGGGGATAATCAGTGACATGTTGGACTCGTGATGGCTAACTGGATTTTTCAACTCAGGAGGACAAAGAGTGCATTTACAAGCAGGGCTGACTGTTAATGCAAATTTGCCCATCCAGACCCTGGAAGTGGAGTGTGCCACTTTGACGAAATATCTTTTCTCCTCGAGTAAAAACAAGTAAAAGGCAGCTTTATATTCAGCCCATGTGGTTTACCATGAGTCTGAAGCGCTTTTTTTTTAGACAGTTAACAGAGCCTACATGGGTTTTCTTCCTGTCACAATGCATCAAGCTCTAACTAGCATAGCTATTCAATACCAATGAGGAGCAATTAGTTGCTTTGATCTTCAACCCGGGTAACATCACATTCCTTATAGGAACCCAAAATCCTTTCTTTCACTTGTGCTCACAAAGCTTTTGTTGTATGAATTGCATTGTTACTGCAATATTGTGAATATCTGACACGTTGATTTTCAACTGATATAGCTACAGAATTTAACCAAACATGTGCTGCCAGTCAGGTATCCACATACAGATATAAAGTCATCATTATACCTTCTCTATATGAGCCTTTGGGACTGCGTAGTGTAATTAAAGCTTTACCGGAACAAATTAGCTGTGGTCAAGTTGTTGCTAAGCTGTGGGTCAGGAGACCAGGACCATGTGATTCCAGTATAAAAAGGAATGAATGTATGGTATACTGTGAATGTGACCTTTGTATACACATTGTTGCTCCGATGTCCAATGCATTGTATTAAAGTGCTAAGCATGGTCAAAGTTTGACAGGAAAACACTGCATCAGTACGGCTAATAATAAATATATTTTTTTAAATTTCCGTCTCATATAGCTGTCTTTTGTTTTAAGCACTAATTTTCCAAAGTCTGCATGTTGGAATGAATGTTGTTGATTGTTCTCAGGCTTGTCTTAAGTCCTGTTAATTTGCTTGGTGTGACACAATCAGATCCTGCATTATCTCATTCTTCAAGAGTTTTTTAAAATGTTTTTTTTGTTGTTGTTTTTTTCTTTGTTAAGTGCTCAAAGGCAGCTCTTAACGAGCCAGCTGGTTGCTGACTGGATTTTGGTTTTAATTGCTGTGGTTAATGAGTTTAAGTAAGCTGAAATAACTGCGTCACACTGGCCAAACCCTTCTGGAAATGCGCTTTGTTTTGTCCGGCTATAATTAACATTGGCCCACGTGCGTTTTTTACTGGAGCACGAAGAAAAGTGGGAAACTGGAGGGGGATGCTAGGATTCTCTCTTTGTCTTTCTGTCATCTACCACCAGCCTCTGCTGTTTGTTTTTTTTTACTGGAGCTAAAACTGCTCACTTCAACCATAAAAGGAGTGCTTATCAAATCATTCACATGAGAAAGGCTTTAAGCAGACGTCTGCTACTTAGTGCCAGTTCGCTCCATCTCTAGTTATTAGGAATGCATCTGCAATCCCTTTATAACTTGACGACTGTTTTTATTAAATACCCAAACAGGAGGATAAATATGATAACAAAAGGGCACTGGGAGTCTCTTTTTTTATGAAAAAAGGGTGTTTTCAAATGTAGATCAAATTAACATACCTGACATTAAACAGGAAGATTAAGGGAATACTGAATATCTGGACTGCTGCCTTTTCTTTCTCTCCACAAAAACATAGTGGGTGGAAATAAAGATTAACTGCAATTAGCACTGACTGACCCCCAACTGGAGACCAGTCATGTCTTAACAAGGCGCCTTCCAAAAGAATGCCTGCATCCAATTCTCTCAATTATGCAAATTGGGTTGAAATCAAAGTACTTGGAGGGGGTGAAAATTTTCAAACGAGAAGTTGGGGACCCTCTGAACGAGGCTGCAGTACTTTTAGGTTAGTCGCTCTTCTCCATCGTCTCACACTGGCGAAGTTTTTCTAAACTGTGAAGCGAGCACAAAGAAAGGAGTTTTACACAAATTGGGAGATTAGGAGCCGGTTATCAAAGTAGATTTATTGTGCCTTGTTCAAGCGAATGATGAAAATACCCTCTGGGCATGGAGAAAGGGTCATGGGACTCCCAAAAGGATTACCTTGAACTGGAGTCATGAGACTTGGGTGAACAAAGACCCTGCTCACATGCTCATCATATTAACTGGCCCTCATAAAGTGAAGAAGTTTCATGTCCTGTGGGATTCAATGAGGCCACTTCACTGGGAGTGCAGCACCAGGAGAAAGCTCTGGCTCCCCTGCACTCCCTAGCCTTAATTTCCAGCAGCACTAGGACCTCGAAGCTCCGTCAAGAGGATTGTACGTGAGTCGAAACCCTTTAAAAACTTTATTTAGTTGCATTATTAGGATTTTACCAAGCAGCGGCCGATGTTGTATTAATTGCAGACCGTGAAAAGTGAGTTCAGATGAGGTAAATGTGAGCAGGCAGCACTGAGGGACGTCTAGGTGCTTATTGATGCATGATGACACTGAGAAATAAAGATGGGAACATTTTTTACAAAAACCCATGCTAAATAAAAAGTAGTTGTTTTGAAGCTGCGCCAAAACATCATTCTTGAAAGAGCACTGTAGTAACAGCAGATAATATATGTAAGGCTGATATCTATGTATTTGTATAATTTTAAACAATTTATACCAAATGTATACAGTAGTAGTGTTGAACTGAAAAACAAGCGTTAAAAACCCCCACGAAGAATTACTGGTGGAAAACAGTCATAATAGAAAATGGCATACATGCAATAAAAACAGATTAAAAGTAATACATGCATCTATTTGCATTCGTGTATATTTTTGGTTTGGATCATATGACATCTGCACAGGCAAAAAAACAAAAATAAATAAATGCAAAGGTTTCCCTTTTTCTTAAAGCGGAGGCGAGTAGACACTCCGGGAAAGTCTGTGGTTTTGCGGTCCAGCTGCTCTCAAAGGGGGTCATTTGAGCAGAAAAACAGGGCGAGAACAGTAACTGTTCTGTGTTATGGCTACTTGTGATCATTACAAGACTTCAGTGAGGTTTATATAAGGTCTTTCATCCTTACTCATCTGACCTCAGGCTTACTGGTAAAGTTTAAACAGATTTTTAATTTGTTTTTACATAATAATGCTGTCAAGGGTTCAAATTCTGTTTTCAACCCCACTTCCTGGTGATTTCTTGGAAAGCTTTGCTTCCCCTGATTCGGTGTTAATTGGGCTTCCACCGTCAACAATAGCCCTCTGAGAACCTTCGCCTTGAACTCTGGTTATTTTTGATCGGCAACTGGAAAAAGATCAGAAAGCAATCAGAACAGGATTTGACAAAGTGTGGGGGAATAGTACTTTTGTGCTTTTCACTGGCTGCTTATGAAACTTGAACAAACAATGGAGGCAATTTTACCAGCATCAGCTGTGGCGCAATAACATGAGAAATGACAGAGCATGCATGATTTTAGTGCCACAGCTCCTTCACCATGCTCATGTCTTTGTGCATATCAAGTACAACTTCTGGATTCTTCGGAAAACGGCTTTTGCATAACACTTTTGTTATGTTTCTTTTTGTCTTCCCAGGCACAGAAAGTATGGATTGAGAGGACCTTTCTTAAAAGAGAATGTATACACATATTTCCCAGCAAAGACCCAACCAGGTAATTACTTCAATTCTTGAAATTTACCCTGAAATTGTACTTTAAAAAAATTACAAGTCAGAAATATAAGTCCTCAGATTGCAAGTGCAGGTATGCTGTTTTATCCACATCATTATTCCAGAATTACAACAGGTTTTTTTCTAGCTTGAAGCAAATTCATGCAATGTTCATTTTTCTTAGAGTGTATTTTAGCATATTTTTATAAAATGTATTGTTGTTGTTGTTTTTTAAAAAAAAATGCTTTCCATATGCAAATTAATATCTATTAAATTATGTTAAAAAGTAAAAAAGCTGAAAACATTAAGAATTAGATCACATGCATCGGTGTACATTTTTCTTGTTAAATGGGCTGTGTGAGTTATGACAGTGGTGGTTATATAAATAATGTCCTGTAAATAATATAATAGCATTTGAAGCTGGCATTCGGGTCTATATTAACTGACAAATATTTTTCTTATTAATTAATTTCTGAAATCATGACACCCTTGACTTCAGCCTATCCCGCATTTATCAGGATTTAAACAATGCGTCTGTAAGTCACGGCGAAAACTCCAGGGCTGCTAGAGCAGCCAGGCAGTGAGCCCTTTGTCTGCCAGAAATGGGTAGAGCAATGAAAGTATGTGTGCAAGGTGTGTCTTACTGGCTTCTTCAAGTTGCAGTTCACACCCTCTGATCTGTCTAGATGTGCCTGTGGTCAGCTGACAACACAGCACGTGGCCATCCCTCCCGGTGCCAACTCCTTAGAGGAAACCCACCAGCTGGTTCAGATTGATACCCCAAAGGATAAATGGAGTGTGATCAAGCACACCAGGACGTACCCGACGGACGCCTTTGGCATCATTGAGTTCCAAGGAGGAGGATTCATCAACAAAGCCATGGTGAGTCTCAGTCAAAAAGGTTCTGCTTCAATCTTCGATCCTGTGGATACAAGCAGTGCCTTAAAAACAGAATGTAATCATTAAAGTAGAATCTTAAAGTGTGGGGACCTTTCCTTTGTAAAGGAATATTATTTACTCACATTTTTATACCGTTAGTTCTCTCACATCAGAGAAGTGAGTGGATACGATGCAGTGTCAAGGAGCTTTAGAGTTTTTAAACTGTACTTAACGCACACGACGTAGCTAGAAAAAAGTGATAATTAACCTCCCAACTTTGTTTTTTCTAGTATATCCGGGTTTCATACGACACCAAGCCTGACAACCTACTGCATTTGATGGTAAAGGACTGGCAGTTGGAGCTGCCTACCTTGCTCATCTCTGTACACGGGGGTCTCCAGAACTTTGACCTCCAGCCCAAACTCAAACAAGTGTTTGGCAAAGGCCTGATTAAAGCGGCCGTCACAACTGGAGCCTGGATCTTCACGGGTGGAGTTAACACAGGTAGGACGCTGATGGTTTAGTATAATGCTTTTAATGTTCACTTAATAACAATCAGCTTGTGACATTAGAAGATTACCTTTGCTCCAAATTGTTATTACGTAACACTACTCTGCAATTTCCTGGGGGAGATTTGACTAATCCATTGTCACAGGTTTAGGCACTATAATTAGAGCTTTAGTGGAAAAATTCATTGCAAATGATGGATATTGCGTGAGGTTACTGCAATACTACCACATTATGCTCCATAATTCAGCCCCATCACAAAAGAGCTTTATTTGTATTGCTCTATTTTGCCAATTTTAACTTAGGGGTCATCCGCCATGTTGGAGATGCCTTAAAGGACCATTCCTCTAAGTCACGTGGAAAGGTGTGTGCTATAGGGATTGCTCCATGGGGGATCCTTGAAAACAAAGAAGACCTCATTGGAAAAGATGTAAGGACATTTGCACCAGCATGTGGTCTCCTTAAAAAGAAGACCTTTCAAAGTAATGTCTCTTCTTGTAACTTTTTCCAGGTAACAAGACCCTATCAGACGATGGCAAACCCACTGAGCAAGCTGGCTGTGCTCAACAACAGCCATTCCCACTTCATCCTCACAGACAACGGAACCTGCGGGAAGTACGGCTCTGAGGTCAAACTCCGTAGACTGCTGGAGAAGCACATCTCTCTGCAGAAGATCAATACTCGTAAGTTGTTTAGTGTGCTGAATTTTTAAATAATCTGCCCACTGTGATGTGCATATGTGAGCTAAAATCTTGTTGGACACATGGATGGAGAGCTCCTCTGTGACATGTGGGCTTCCCTTTGTCATCCTATGCCTGGAACTTGGATAAGGCAGGGACAGCAAAGGGATGCTCAGCTGTCACCATTGACGTCACTTCCTCCTTCCTCTGGTTTGTCTGTTCACACATGGCATCGTAGCACAACATAAGCTTCATCATTTCACTCTCAGACTGTTTTACAGAGAAAAGAAAGGATGGAACAAATGATTATTTCTCTCTATTCATTCCAGGTTTGGGTCAGGGGGTTCCTCTGGTGTGTTTAATAGTAGAGGGAGGTCCCAACGTTATCTCCATTGCCCTGGAGAGTCTGAGAGATGAGCCCCCCATCCCTGTGGTGGTGTGCGATGGCAGCGGCCGTGCTTCTGACATCATTTCCTTTGCGCACAAGTTCTCAGAGGATGGAGGGTGAGGTTTCAGTTGATTTGCCTTTTACACTGATATCAATCCTTTAAAAAAACCAAAAACAAAAATGTGCTTTTTTTATCCTGTCATGCAGCCTGGTTAATGACGATGTCAGAGACCAGCTTTTAGTGACTATTCAGAAGACATTCAATTATAGCAAAAGCCAGTCGCAGCAGATCCTGCTCATGGTAATGGAGTGCATGAAAAAAAGGGAATTGGTAAGTAGAGGAACAAAGTGAGTGAAACCATTGTAGGAGTGAAGCCATGTATTTTTAAAGCAACATGTCTGTGTCAATCAATAAATATTTCTGAGTTGTGAAGCATCTGGTCTCCATCGTCATTCATCGCCACTCCACTCATTTGTGTATGTCCATTAACATACTGAATAAACATAATCCCCGCTACCTGCATGTCATTTCACCTTCTTTTGTGGTCATGTGCGTTATATCGTAATCCGGGACTTTTACAGCTTTACTGTAGGATATTATTAACTGTTAAGGACGCATGCAAGTGCGTAGCTGTCAAATGGTGGTATGTACTCCAACTCAGTTCAGCACACACCTGGTAAAGGTTTTCAGCAAAAAAAAAGAAAAAAAAAAAACAGAGCTGAGAGTAATTCTTCAAGATGAATGCCTAAGTAGCAGCAGCATTTGTGCATCTCTTGCAGATTCCCGAAGGCATAATTGATGTGATAAACAGTTTGTAACGCTATATAATCTCTATAATCTATACATTTGAGAGGAAAAGATCAACACACACTATCAACTGCTTAGCTCGTACTTCATCTACTCACAGGAAGCATACAGCACACAGATGGAGGAGAGGATCCAGCTCCCTAATCCTCAGCCAGGTTGCTCTATCCACTCCGCAGGCTTTCAGTCCCCAGAGTGCTATCAGTTTACCACTTCACTCTGAAACTCTCAATCCCAGACGTATTAGACTGCCTAATGCTCCAAAACACTCACATAAGCAACTTAAAATGCTTTTTGAAAGATCATACTGAATTGTACTGTTTTTTATTAAACACTATTTAGTTTTCCTTGATTCTCTATCGAGACAAAGCGGCAGAACAACCAAGTCGTCTGAGCTCTTTATGTATAAATCTTAAACTAAAGGGCGGTAACTAACCTACAGGTGAATCAGTGTCACTGTCTAGTCCACACATAATCCTTTCATCCTAAGTGCATCCAATGTGAACATCTGGCCTGGGCAGATAAAAACACTGATTTAGAGGGCTACATTTTGCTGTGATGTAACACCAGGATGCAACATTTAACCGAATTATAAAATTATTATCATAAAAGTGTCCGCACGCACACAAACAAGGCAGCCTGCAGCTTCCTGAAAGAGAAACAAAAGTGTTCAGTGTTCATACTGATGCAGACTGCTCATTATTAACGCATCCTGAGGCCGGTGCTGGAAAAACTCTGGCACCGTGCCACATATGCGTGCCAATCTAATCCCATTCACCATGGCTGCGCATGTGACAGACCCGTCAGCGTAATTTCATTTGATATCAAGTCTGTAACAAGGCAAGCGCTATCGCCGTGTCTGACGATTAAATTGGCTGTTTGCGCTCGAAAGGTCAGCCACAGGGTGCTGGAGAAAGAAGCCCTGCTGAAAATCAGTGGCAAAAATTCATTCTTTCATCAATCATTTCATCTGTGTAGTTTGTTATCAGTTATCAATTATTACAGTGTAACATTCCCTCGCTTCCTTTTTTATTCTCACATATAGATTACAGTTTTTCGAATGGGGTCTGAGGGACAACAGGATATAGAAATGGCCATCCTTACTGCTTTGTTAAAAGGTATCATCAGACACCAACACCAGTGGTTATCCCACTCGAAGCTTGCCTCCTTGTATATTTCCAATAGATTCTCTTACGACGTGCCACACATGCCGGCTCTCGTCACGTCTCCGTCTTTTTTCTTGCATCAGGAACGAACGCATCAGCAGCAGACCAGCTCAGTTTGGCTCTGGCCTGGAACAGAGTGGATATCGCACGAAATCACATCTTTGTTTACGGACACAATTTGCCAGTGAGTGTTCCTCACTTTTGAACAGTGTAAATTATTCATTTCACATCAGTGCTTTGTGACTACATGGATTCAAGACTGAAGGAAATAATTTGTTTTTGAAAATCCAATAAAAAAAAGAAAGAAAAAAGTGTGAAACAGAGTTGATGAAAGTTTAGAATGACGCATTTGCAAATGCTTCAAATTCATCTGCTGAAAGAAGCAGCCTACACAAGTGTGATGTGAAACCCCAAAGCAATCAGCAGGTATCCACGGAGAGTGAATTTATGAGATGAAGAAATTGTGAAAAGAATTGACTGAAGACCAAAGGAGAGTTTTCAGCTTGGTGATATCAGTTCTTGCTGGAAAAAAACACACCTCATATGCAAATACATATATAAGCAAACATAAATTGTGTCATATCACTCAAACACAAAAACTGGCAACTGATATGATCAAGTTAGAGGCATAGTAGAAATTGATGTTTGATATTTTTTTCTATTATTACTCGGTCAGCCTGCTGGTGCTATTGCCAACACTACAACCACTGCAGCCCCGTCTCAGGAGAAACAGAAGAGCCCTGCGAGCGCTCCTCGCAGCAAGACTCGGGTCAAGAAGGGGAAAGGGAAGGGAAAGGCAAAACCTGAACCACCAGAGGAAACAGATCCAAGGAAGTTGGAGTTGATTCGCTGGGTAGGAATAATGAAGTTTATGCAAATGTTACATGTGGAAATATGAGACAACAGAGTGAACATAGAGAAAATAATTATATTATATATCTATTCTATCAGGTGAACTCACTGGAGCAGGCTATGATGGATGCTCTGGTGCTGGACAGAGTGGACTTTGTCAAACTGCTCCTCGAGAATGGAGTCAACATTCACCACTTCCTCACCATTCCCAGGCTGGAAGAGTTATACAACACGGTGAGAGTTCTACAATGCTGAGCAACACCAGCAAAAGGGAAAAAAATAATAATTCACAGAGTTTTGATGGATAAAAATATACAGAACCTACTTCTCCTTCTTGTTCTCACATCTTTCAGAAACTTGGCCCGGCAAATACCCTGCACGCTGTGGTTAGGGATGTCAAAAAGGTAAGACAGTCTTTGCTTATAACAATAAACATTCAGCAGAATCATTTCAGTTTATTTCAGGTTCAATATTATTTTAAAGCAGTTAAGGTCGTGCTTTCTTATATATGACTTCTGCAGGGAAACCTTCCTCCAGATTATCAAATTACTTTGATTGATATTGGTCTTGTGCTGGAATACCTCATGGGCGGAGCTTACAGAAGCAATTACACCAGGAAAGCTTTCCGTAACCTCTACAATAATCTATATGGACTAAAAAGGGTACGCATGGATGGAAGGAAATAAATGACAGTGGTTTGTCATCATATTAAGTAACATTTTATATTAATTGCAACGCTTTGTTCTCTTCTTGCAGCCCAAAGCTCTGAAGCTTCTAGGAATGGAGGTAGGGTTTTCTTTCGCAACAACTAAAATAGTTTAACTAATCAAACCCACACAGAAGCACAATCTATCTAGCTGTTGTTGTTTTGTTTTTGTTAGGATGATGAACCTAGGTCAAAAGGCAAGAAAAAGGCCAAAAAGAAGAAAGAGGAGGAGGTGGAAATTGATGTGGATGACCCTGAAGTCTGTCGATTCAAGTATCCCTTCCACGAGCTGATGCTGTGGGGGGTGCTGATGAAGCGCCAGAAGATGGCACTATTTCTCTGGCAGCGTGGCGAAGAGGCTATGGCAAAGGCTTTAGTGGCTTGTAAACTGTATAAGGCCATGGCTCATGAGTGCTCTGAGAGTGAACTGGTGGATGATATCTCCCAAGATCTGGAAAACAACTCCAAGTGAGTGATGCAGAATGCTTTTTATACTTTCTGTAACGATGTATGTCTTTTTCTACTTGCTTTAAACTACTTTGATAAGTGCTATATAGAAATAATTGTTGTTGTGTCCCTCTCACAGAGAATTTGGACAACTGGCCTACGAATTATTGGACCAGTCCTACAAGCACGATGAACAGGTGGCCATGAAACTCCTAACATATGAGCTGGTTAACTGGAGTAACTCCACCTGTCTGAAGCTGGCTGTGGCTGCTAAGCAACGTGACTTCATCGCTCACACCTGCAGCCAGATGTTGCTCACTGATATGTGGATGGGCTGCTTGAGGATTGGAAAAAGCCCGGGCCTGAAGGTTAACTTAAAAAAATTCTAAAACAATAATATTTACAAGAAGAATGTTATTAGCGGAAATACTTGAAAAATGATTATCTCACTCAGGTTATTCTGGGAATCATCTTCCCTCCTCTGATTCTGCTGTTGGACTTCCGCCTTGGAGACGATGCCTCTTATCAGGCACCTGCACGCAAAGAAGAGGGAAAGGACAAAGATGATGACACAAAATCCAGCAAGGTCCTTGTTCATACTTTTTTTTTTATTAGACATATGCCTAATTTAAGGGTGAATGATTGTAAGCTTGCTGTTTGCTGTGATGCTGCAGGATGCCAACACTGATGCAACTTCCCGAAAAGGAGACGAAGAAGAGGATAGCACCAAAATCCATAAAATCCCAGTTGGCAAAAGATTCTTTGAGTTTTATAATGCACCTTTCACCAAATTCTGGTTTAACACAGTAAGTTCCCTTCTGATGCGTGAAGCATGCATTTCAAAAATGACCGCCAACAACAACAAACAGCTTTATGACCTTATTGTTTTGACAGATCTCCTATCTGGGCTATCTGATGCTGTACAACTACATTATCCTGGTGAAAATGGAGCGATGGCCATCTATACAAGAGTGGATGGTCATAGCATACATCCTCACACTTGGCACTGAAAAAGTCCGACAGGTATGAGCCTTTACAGAGTCGGAATATCTTAAATTCCAAGCGGTTTTATGGGCTTGTAATGAATACTGTGTGATCTCCTAATCCTGGTGTCTAGATTCTGATGTCAGAACCAGGGAAGCTGAAACAAAAGATAAGTGTGTGGATGGAGGAGTACTGGAACATCACAGACCTGGTTGCCATATCCACGTTCCTTCTGGGGCTAATGCTACGGCTACAGCCTGAACCGTACATGGGCTATGGCAGGGTTATCTACTGTATAGACATCATCTTCTGGTACATTCGTGTATTGGACATCTTTGGAGTCAACAAATACCTGGGACCTTATGTGATGATGATAGGGAAAATGGTAATAGTTCAACGAATCACAGATGGCATGCACACACACAAAAAGAAAGAGAACACACTGAGCTTGCATGTTCTCTTTGTTTGATTCCTTTCAGATGATTGATATGATGTACTTTGTGGTGATCATGCTGGTGGTGCTTATGAGCTTCGGAGTGGCTCGACAAGCCATACTTCATCCAGATGAGGAGCCAACATGGCGCCTGGCCAGAAACATTTTCTACATGCCTTATTGGATGATCTATGGGGAGGTTTTTGCAGACTCGATAGACCGTAAGACTAGAATTCATAGTAAGATTCTGTTTCCTGATTCTGGGCAGATGATCAGTACTGCATTATTTCTCTGTTTTAAAATCTGTCTTAGCAATGTCACACACTTTGACATACTCTGTCTCCCTCTGCTGGCACATTTGGAATAGCACTTACTACAATACATACATTCAGTACAACACAATGTTTCACTGCTTAAGAGCAGAATAGATGCCTGTATGTCATCTCCTCTGTCATGATCATCTGCCTCCAAGTTTTTCTTCTCCTGTTAATGTTTCTTCTGTCAAGGTGAAGGCAACAAGCAACTATTTAAAAAGCCTCAATTAGAAATGATATTGAAGATGGTATTGAACCTTTTCTGGAAGGTGCTGTTAAACATGTGGTCTAATTGATACTGAAATTCGGATGTTTGTCTTCATTCATTTTTAATTTTATGAACAAGGTTGTATAAAAAAATGTAAAAATGTAAAATATGTCAAGGATATAAAGTATGCAACTAGGTATGTTTGAGTACTTTTAAAAGTGCAATGAACAATTTGATAAGACCAGTCCACCCTTTAAAGCAAAACAGCTTGACCTTGACAGAAATATGACATAAAAGTCTTATGTCTATTGATTTTAACGCTTTCTCCATTTCCCTGCGGAACTGTGGTTTTCGGGGATTTTTCCAAGTCTATGCAATGGAAATCAACCGTAAGTCATCATGAATGGTATTCTAATTATTTACATTAAAGTCTATATAAATGTATAACTTTAATCTCCCATTCTTGCAGCTCCATGTGGTGAACATTTATATGATGAGGATGGGAAGAAACTCCCCCCATGTATCCCCGGTGCCTGGCTCACACCTGCCATTATGGCCTGTTACCTTCTCGTAGCAAACATTCTTCTGGTCAACTTGCTCATTGCGGTCTTCAAGTAACTATACTTCCAATGTCTACTTGTTCTATTGTTTCTAAGAAAATATCTCCTCTTACAGTTTTTACTCACTGGTCTGCATGTCCTGTCCCACAGCAACACCTTCTTTGAAGTCAAGTCAATTTCCAACCAAGTGTGGAAGTTCCAGAGATATCAGCTGATCATGACTTTCCATGACCGTCCCATTTTACCGCCACCTCTCATCATCCTCAGCCACCTCTACATCCTCTTCAACAGAATGTTCAAGCGATGTGCCAGGAAGAAACAGGAGGGAGAGCTAGATGAGAAAGACCGTGGCCTCAGTTAGTCTCCTTTTTTAAACCAAAACAATTTTATCATTATACTTAATACTTAAGTGCAATTAACTCTTTACCCCTTGAAAGCCTCCTAGGAGTATCCTTTGAAACTGCCTTCTAAATTGAGCCGTTTCTATCAAATTTCAGGCGTGCTTGTAGAACAAAATGTATGTGTGTGTGCATCAGAAGTTAGTGGGGATGGTCTCTGTCTATGCAAATACCTATAAAAAACAGAAACTATTCTAATGGTCGACAAACCACATCTTTATTGATATACACTGTGGTGTTAAAATTCATCACTAAGGATACAGGTGAGGTTTTCAAATGCCATCTTTATGAGGGTAAAGAGTTTATGCAGTTTTTCAGTGGTTAATAATACACACTAAGCGTTTAAACCACATCAAAATATTAATTTCATGATTCTGTAGCCTATAAACATGAAGAAACTGCTGGAACTGATTTTTTTAACAAAAATTGCTGTCATGTGTTTTCTTCAGAGCTCAGGCTGAATCCAGAGGAGCTAAAATTCCTGTACGAGTTTGAAGAACAGTGTGTCGAGGAATATTTCAGAGAGAAAGAGGACGAGCAACAGTCTTCCAGTGACGAACGCATCAAGGTTACTTCAGAGAGGTACAAACTTTTAAAAGTAGTTCAAATATTTCAAATTGGTTCCTGTTTCCATAAAAACTATTTTTCTCTCAACTCTTCTTGGCAGAGTTGAGAATATGTCAATGCGTCTGGAAGAGGTAAATGAGAGGGAGAACACGATGAAGGCCTCCCTGCAGACGGTGGATCTGCGTCTGGCCCAGCTGGAGGAGCTCCATGGACGTATGGCAACCGCCCTTGAAAAGCTTGCAGGTGTGGACAGGTTAGAGCTGACTCGAACCTATTCGCGAAACTCATCGGTGTGCGACCCTTCCAATCTCCTTCGCCAAGGCAGTATTAACAGTGCTGACGGTTACAGTCTTTACCGCTTCCACATGGATATGGAAGAGTTTGCATCCAGGCAGAAGGACACAGAAGACACAACAAAAACCGGCCTAGAAAGACAGCGGAGTCTGCGGCAAGCCTCAAGTATGTGCACTCTCAACACCAAGGAAGGTGGTCAGAGCTCAGAGTCCGGAGGTTTCGAGAGACCTCCGCCAAGCTCAGTTGTAGATATTCTCATATCTCCGTGTGAACAAAGGCCCTCTTCTGCAACATCAAGTCAAGAAACAATAACAAACATAAAACAAGGCAGCACGATGTTTCTAGACAGACTACCAGACAAAAACAGACTGAGGCCTTTGTCCCCTCCAAAAAGGACAAAATCGTTGAAACACTATCCAATTGAAGACCAATTCATTTCTCCTTTGACAAAGAGGAGGTCTATGAGCACCATCATTATGAACCCCCCTGATGAACCACAGAAAGCTCCTGAGCCCATAGACAAAGTCCAGAGTCTGCTAGGAAACTCCTCTTCGCCAAAGAGGACTAAATCTCTGAGGTACATCCCTACTGAAAACCAAAGCCAGACTTCTCCCATCACTAAGAAGAGGGCTATGAGCAGCATCCTCTACACTCCAGCTGAGGCTGGTGATGATATGATGCAAACTGCAGAGTACAGGTCACTGGTAGAGCACATTAATAAAACTCCAAATCAGTGGCCATCAAATTTAGCGTATCAGGTGCATCCTACCACTTTGGGTCAAATGCCTAAAGTATCAACAGTCAGAACACTCACCCAGCAATATCAAACTCAGACTGAGGCAATTCCTACAGAAAGTACGAGGACTCTTCCAGGAACAGAAACTCCAGAGGATCCAAAAACGATCAAGAGAAACCTCTCGAACACCACAGAGTATCTGACAGCTGCTGATGAAAAATATTTACCCTCTCACAGATCACAGACTTGGAACGCAAGCGACAGGAGAGCCAAGTCCATGATGGTTAGCAAGCAGCTAGCTGCATCTAGCAGCGAGAGAGTCCTTAACGAAAGCAGAAAGGTGTCAACTTTTGGACAGGCAGATGAGGAAACAAAATCAGATGTAGGGAAGAAGGAAGACGATGTCCAGGAGTAAAAATGAGAGCCTTAAAAAGAGAAAATAAACCAGCATGAAGTGGAAAAAATAGCAAGAAGATAAACAGAAAGCCATGATTAAAGTAGTGGACATGTAGCCTGCCATCAGAAATCATTACTAAGTGAGTTTCTGATACAAAGATACAAACAAAATGACAATAACGGGGGAAAAAAGCTTTACCAGAGTTTCTTTCTTTTTTTTAAACATTTTCAACCATGCAGTGTAGTTGTGTATAAAAAAAAAATCAACATTCCCATAAAGATCTACTTTCTTTTCCATTTTTACTCTTCACTGATGTAACATACAGTAGTTTACAAGGACTATCATTCACATTACAGCTTTCTCCAGTCGTTGTGTTTTCATATTGGACGCGTGAAGGGAAAGTGCTCTGTGTCTACAATCTCAAGAGGAAATAAAAGCAAGAACACAACTGCTACTTGTGATTACACACAAAATATGTGAACAGCAAAAACTTTCACTTCCTATATATGCTCAACATTTTTCAAATACTGTCTGTAAACATTTTCTATTTCAGATACTGTGTGCTTAATAGTCTGAGGTCTCCCTACAGCTTTCATGCAAATACTGACAACTGTGTAACAATATGTATTAAGTACAAGCTTCCAAGAAACAAACTCTTTCACAGCTTTGTTTTGACACAGAACCCTGTACAAATAAAGGTTCTATTAAAAATAAGTAAAAAAACAGTAGGTTGTTTTTTCTTTTGTTGTTGCTATTTTTTCTTTACATATTTTTGTCTTTCTATTGCAATACTGTGACTTTAAATAGGCACACATGTGCAATTAGAAATGATGGCATTAACACTGGATACCACAATCTTAACATATATGAATTCACACAATTACAACCAATTCTGAAACTCCGTATGATTATCTTACAGCATCGTCATAGTAAATGTAACAATAGGTAGGGCGTATAAAATGATGCTACGTTGTATGAAATACTTCATTTACCATTTATGAGACCAATATTTGTAACAGATATTTTTTAAGACATCCTACAGACATGTCCACAGTCAGCAGGCACTGCAGGGTGAGCTACAAACCACTGCTGATATTCATGCATCAGTCTTTTTGCATGAACACATATAAAGCCTCGTTCGTCATTGATCCTCGTCTGGTCAGCAGATCAGGGTAGCATCTCAGCCTCCCCTGAACCTGTAAGTCCAGCTGGCAATAAGGCCCCATGATTATATGACCACGGCCGCCTCCGCAGCGAGGAAGGCCAAAAGGCGGAAACCCTCCAAAACACCAATGTCACGCCACATACGTGAGCAGCTTAGAGGAGCGAGCACTTGAAGAATTTAATTCTCTTCGACTTTTTCTCTGTGATCTTGACCGGTTTGCCTGATCCTCCAGCACTGTTGTCAGTCTACAAGAAAAGAGTTGACGGTGAAGAAATGTAAATACAGACTGTGACACAAAGTACGGGATAGCGACTAATTAATGAAACTTTCTTCAACTTACCGACTTTGAGCTCAGATTATGCAGTATGTCTCTTCCCATGGTATAAAAAGCCTTGTGTGACATAAAAGACCAAAATAAATATTACACATCCATATACTGTGTGTAAGTCATGCTTTATGGTAAAGGGTAAAACATCCAGCTTACCTCTTCAACATTCAAGCCAGACTTTGCACTGGTTTCCAAGAATTTAACTCCATAATCAATAGCCAGCTAGGTGAAATAAAAACATAGATTTATATTTATGCCAAACGCTGAAAATTGCAATAACTTCAACTGAATTAGCTTGATGCTTGCTTTTTGGTAACGACTAGCTTCAGACTCACTTTTTCACCTCTGTCTTTAGACACCTGTCTCCTGTCAGTCATGTCGCATTTGTTGCCCAGGATCATCTTCTCCACATCAGACGAGGCATGCTGGCAGAATTAAATAAGACTCATTATTTATGGTTATTTAAAGTATGATACTATGAGTATTAAAAACAACTATAATTTACTTATAATTAACAATCACAGAATTTAAATTGCAAAAAAATACTAATAACATAACTAAATTTGGAACTCACTTCTTCAATATTTCTAATCCAGTTTTTTATGTTCTCAAAGGACTTCTCATTGCAGATGTCATAGACCAGCATGATACCCTGGGAAGGAAAATAATAATAATAACAATTTATGAACCCCGACGTGCAAGGGTAAGGTAGATATATAGCAACATGGTGAGAAATAAAAAGCTAACCATTGCTCCTCTATAGTATGCTGTAGTGATGGTGCGAAACCTCTCCTGGCCCGCAGTATCCCTAATTACACATCAAATCAACAACACAGGCAGCAGGTTAAAGTGCAGGTCAGTCAGACTTTCCAATAAAAAAAAGGGAAAAAGCTCAGTCAAATTACACATACCATATCTGAAGTTTGACTCTCTTTCCATCCAGCTCTATTGTCCTGATTTTGAAGTCTATTCCTGTATTAAAGCAAGTAAGAGCCACGTAAGCTTAATCGGTTACCTTACACTATCCAGTTTGTCACATGCCTCACATACACAGGAAACCAGGCATTTCTGCAATTAATGGTAAAATGTGATCTCGTGTCACGTTTTAGAGGAACATATTTTGAGGAATAAGCAGAAATAGCTGCAGTGTAAATTTGCAGCGCCGATCAGGTTTATAACATAATTATCACAATACTGTTTTCAGCATAAAGGCTACAGTGTAACAGAAGTCAAAAGTCTTGACTGTGGCTTTGATTTCATTCTGTATTTAACCCTGCTAGGGCATCCGAGTCTTCAAGGACAGAATAGCATTATCCATTAGTCTCACACTCCTATTGTCTGGTTCATATGCAGTTATTTCCCTTTTAGGTCGTTTGTCCTTCTCCTTACTTTCATGAAAAAATTCACTAGCTTCTATTACTGACAGATCAATGCAGTAAAACGCAAGACTATGTGGATGCCGGGATTCGTTTTATTAGATTTATCCTTGGGGGGCGTCAGCAGAATACTCACCTATTGTAGATATGAAGGTGGTATTGAAGGAGTCCTCGCTGAATCTGAACAGCAGACATGTCTTGCCGACTCCGCTGTCTCCGATAAGCAAGAGTTTAAAGAGATAATCGTACGTTTTCGCCATTGAAATAAACTTCAGACTTCTGCGTTTCGATATTATAAGGCCGCAATGAAGCTGGGATCCCCCGTCTGGAAACCCCTCAGCTGTCTGTTGCAGACCCGGGCAGACTAGCGACAGCCCGGTGCCGAGAAATGTGACGTCAGTTCCCGCTTGGCATTGTGGGGCTTTGTAGTTTAAAGGGACAATTAGATTTTAACCATCACTTCTGGACACAGACTTCCAGTTTTGGAAATGCTCCTAATGCCCCTGGTACTTTTGATTTCTTGTGCGCCTTCTTCCTGATATTGCTGTCCGCTGGGTTTACATATCCCAACTGAGGTGAACTGATGGCCTCTACATGCATGATTCCCACCATGAAGCACAGAGGAAGAGGTGCGATGGTGTGGGGGTGGTACTGTTGGGTATTTATATAAAACTGAAGGCACACTGAACTGACATGGTTACCGCAGCATCCTGCAGTGACATGCTATCCCATCCAGATTGCATTTAGTTGGACCATCATTTCTTTTTCAACAGGACAATGACCCCAAACACACCCCCAGGCTGTCTAAGGGCTATTTGACCAAGAAGGAGAGTGATGGAGTGCTGGGCCACATGGCCTGGCCTCCACAGTCACCTGACCTAAACCCAACTGAGATGGTTTGGGATGAGAGAAGGCAAAAGGGCCAACAAGTGCTCAACATCTCGTTGGACAACCATTTCAGGTGACTACCTCATGAAGCTCAGAGAATGCAAATAGTATGCAAAGCAGTAATCAAAGCAACCGGTGGCTATTTTGAACAATCTAAAATATAAAAATATGAATTATTTAACACTTTTTGTTCAATACATAATTGTTCAATACATTCATAGTTTTGATGCCTTCAGTGAGAATCTACAATCTTCATAAATAGTCATGAAAATAAAGAAAAAAATAAATAAATGGGAAGGTGTGCCCAAACCTTTGACTAGTGTATATATAATTTTATTTTTTAAGTGATAACCCTAATACGAAGATATTATAAATGTTTAGTATACTAAAATATTATATATTTTGGGGGGAAATAAAATATATATAATATATTTGGAAGTTTTATTTTTTCTGTTTTTTATTTATTTTATTTTTCTACATGCTCTTCACCATTTTCAGCACACTGTATGATTGCGAGTCATTCCCCGCTGCTCTGCTCTGAGATGCTATCTGTTTAATCAGCGCACGTATGCGCAGAGATTTGCACAGCGAAAATGCCTGTAAGTTACAAAGTTTCGTATTAATTTGTATGCTTTTTTCAACATGGTAGGTCCATATGTGCATTTCAGAGACGATGTCCTACCGTGTTTACACCGTGAAACCTCGCAGTTGTGTTGTTGACATTGTTGCAGCAGCAACACATGGAGTGGGGGTTAGCTAGCTAACAATAGCCGACGACGGGTGGCGACTACTTGCTGAAACACCGTGGTATGTAACTAGTAGTTGTGTGATGTAACTTATAACGTAGTCATGTCGGACCAAAAAGTAGTCATCGCCTGAAAACTTTCACGACTGCATTTTTTTGCGTTTAACGAATCACCTGTAGTACACACGAACAACTGTGGTGCTTACTTAAGATGTAAATGCAATAGTTAGTGTTTAAAAGAAGGTTTACCAAAGTGAGCTAAAAAGTTAAAACACGGTTTATCCCACTTATTTGACTGGACCTTTCCCTTCATTTCAGTTGGCCAGAGACCTTCTCCACCCGTCACTTGACCATGAGAGACGACAACATAAAAAGAAAAGACTTGTTCAGAGTCCCAACTCCTACTTTATGGACGTGAAATGCCCAGGTATACAATAAAGTTTATACTATATGGTCACCAGATGTCCCTCTTTATGTGGGTCTTAACAGCATTTTATTATTTCCTTTGATCCTACATGTGGACATAGTGTCTCACATTTTGATTGGATCTAGTTTTCAAAAGCAACTGGGAAGAAAAGTAGCACACTCCTGCAGGTTTATATGCTACAGTCTTTTGCTGCCTACTACGGCCATGGTAGAAAATTGCAAGTCACCAAAAAACACAAGCTAAGCAGATTTTTGTGAAATTGGCAGAGATAAAAGGAAAGGCTCAGAAACCTCTAAAAACCCAGTGAAACTGGTGACTGACGACTCTCAGTATTTGTTTTTTGTTTTTGACTATAGCTCAAAATGTCATGAGCCAGTTGATGATTCATTTGCACTGAAAGGCAATTGATAACTATGCAGAGCGGCAACTGAAATAATAGTTTTAAAGGTTATTGGGGTAAGAAGGAGAACACTTGTGATTAAAAAGATTAAGTAATTTTATTCTAGATGTATATACTTAAAAAGGGAGTTGGGAAGCTCACATAAAATCTGCTTTACAGTTAGCAATGTGTCCCACACAAATACAGTATTTGATTGGATCTAATTTAGTTGAAAATACACATGTACTCCCAAGTCCTCATAGAAGAGTAATAAGTTATGCAGCTGCTGTGATTTTAAGCCATTTCTTATTCACACGTTCCATGGCTGTCTTTTAATCACGTTTTACATATATGGCAATCACAGAAATGTAACAGTAAATATTTAACACCATTTCTTTGCAGGCTGCTACAAGATCACCACTGTGTTCAGTCATGCACAGACTGTGGTACTTTGTGTGGGATGCTCAACAGTGCTGTGCCAGCCCAAAGGAGGAAAGGCCAGACTAACAGAGGGTAAAAGATCCAGAACATTCTGTACCAATAGAGATGTAAATACTTGATCGTAAGTGTATGGGCACCATTATACCTGCTGTGTGGCACCTGGCAAAACGTACTGTACAACAAAGCCACCATTTCTACCAGTGGTGCTTTTTGTAATCTGGAATATTGTCATCACCCCTGCAGCCGAGTTGAAGACTAGTGCACAATTGTGGTGGTTTTTACTGATGTTTTAATAACAGTAAAGGAGCTCAGATTCAGAGATATTGCAACAATTTGAAAAACATTACGGGGAAAAAAGAACCTTTGAAAGAAGAATAGTCTTATATGTCATACTTTTTTGGTTTCCATATCAGCTCTGATGTGGAGGTGTTATCAGGTAGTTATACTGTGGGCTCACTATACTGCAGCAGATGCCTGCTGTTACAGTAAGCATAATTAGATGCAACAGTAATGCATTACCACTGCTGTGCAATGCAACCAGTGGCAGATATACTGGGGCCTTTTAACTGCGCATAAATGAGATGTGAAAACAGATGAAGTAATTATGTTTTTTGTTCCACAGGTTGCTCTTTTAGGAGGAAGCAACATTAGATGGACATTGGAAACTTAATGACTGAATTTAAGCAGTGCCTTTTTATAAATCTTTCCATTGATTAAATGGTGTCCAATGACTAGTTATCATACAAATTTTAACTTGTAGACAAAAAAATTACTGGCAGAATTTAATACGCAAATCTCAGTAAATAAAGACAGCAATAAAAAAGTTTAAGCATTCTGGGTATTTATTGTACAAAAAAAGCATTTGACTTGAATTTCACCTTCACAGAAAGCATACAAGTCATCATTTAGGTTCATATGAAGAAATTTGTACTGTAAATTTCGGAAAACAAACAAAATACACACTTAAAAAGAACATAACATGCACAAAAACAAACAAACCACTGACAACTTTAGGTGCACCCTTCTCCACTTGCATATTTGTGTCCCGAGTTTAATAAAAAAAAAAAAAAAAAAAAAGGGATTGGCAACAGTTTTAAATGTGATGTCACAAATTTACAGTGTGAAAGGGACCAAAGGCATGGGTTAAACCTTTCCTTTTGCAAAACAAAACCCACATGCTCTGCATATAGACTTTGACTACAATCACTGTGTCTGACATTGGACGCCACCTCTGGGATTGTCATCGTCTTCCTCGTAAGCTTCACCACTGTAGTGTTTCTGTTGTGACTGCAAATCGGCCTCGCTTAGTTCTACCTCCTCCATGTCATCTGTGACCATCACATCCTCTCTGGGCGGAAGAAGTCTTTCCAGCTGGAACATCAGATGTTCTGGGAGCCAGTTTTTCTCTGGGAACTCCACCTGCAGGATTAAATGAATTCAAGTGAGCTGAAAACGTTTTCCCACCCTGTGGCTTCAATTTAAATCCAGAATTGTGTTACACTGTTGAAATGATGTTCAACTTACCTGAAACTGAATAATAAGCTGTCCCCTTTCATAAGGTTCTTTGTAAAGTGGCATGCCCTCATTCATAACACATTTGACGTCATTGTGCTTAATGACTTCACCTGTTGATTTGAAGGAAGAAAAAAAAAAATAATTAAAAAAAATTGGAATCTATATTACCATTGTTCACAATCGGTCACCAGAAAAGCCAGCACTCAAGGCCAGCTGAATTCAAACACTTACCTGGTTGTGAGCTGATAACAAGCGTTCTGTTGTCTAGAGTCTGAATGGTATTCCGGAATCCACACAGTGCCTCGACAAGTTTGATGTCCATCCTCATTATTAGGTTATTGTCCCGTCTCTGGAAAACTGGGTGATCCTTCTGATCTAACACAATAATCACATCCCCAGGTTCCAGGCCAGGCTCCTGGTCACCTTCTCCATGAAATGTAATTTTCTGACCGTCTTTCATACCTGCACAAGAGACGCATCATTAGCTAAACTTGCTTTTGAAAACAACAAGAAAAGCATTTTTATAATACAAATGTCTCAGATAGGTGAGAGCTTTACCTTTGTCAATATGAACTTCAAGGATTTTCTTCTTGCGTTCTACTTTCTGGCCATTGCAGTTCTTGCAGCGATCCTTTGAGTTAAATTTCTCGCCCTGTCCCTGACAGTCTGGACACATGCTTTGGATCTGCTGAATCATGCCTGGTCCCACCTGCTGCACCCGGACTTGCACTCCTCTTCCTTTGCAGTTTGTGCACTTCTCCAAAGCACCCTTCTTGCCACCATAGCCTATGATGAGAAGGAAAAAAGGAATTAAATATCTTTATTACTCCAAACACTGGTATTTTTATTTCTCCAATTAAGTTGGTACTCACCTTCACATTTCTCACAAATTACATTCTTCTGGAGTCCGAGCTTTCTTGTTGAACCATTGTACATCTCCTCTAGTGAGACACTAAGCTGATGAACTACATTCTTCCCTAAAGGACAAATAAATAAAAAAAGCACAACATTCATGTTATAAATGCCAGGAATACACATCACTTCAAACTGCATCTAGCTTGAAAACTCAATGAGCCACCTCACCTTTTCTCTCCCTCTGCATTCGTCCTCCACCTCCAAAGAACATATTGAAAATATCCATCGGAGAACCTCCGCCACCCATCCCTCCTTCTTTGATGGCTTGTTCCCCTCCTTGGTCATACAAGTCTCTCTTCTTTGGATCTGACAGCACCTCATATGCTTGAGAAATGTGCTTGAACTGCAGACATAAAACAAATAATTGAATTACTTTTAAAAGCGAGAATGAGTGACTCCACTAAAGCTATAACTTGAGTTTGTGTAGATTTTCAGTCATCAAGGTCATAGTAAGTCGATTATAACTTGTGTTAGTTTATTTGCTTCGACCCTTTATTAGGCTTACTTAACGTACGACTTGTGTTGTGACAATGCTACTTAAAAAAGTCACATAAATGATGAATAAAATAGAATACAATAACAACACATTTAATGTTAAACATTACTTTCGCACAGTAGCAAAAAACATCAAGTCAGTTCAAGCGTGCAGGTCTTCCTGTAGCCACACGCAGTCAGCTGCGCATAGATCATTCCAGAAAGTTCCAACTGGTCTTTAAAGTAGCCGGTTTAAAATTAGAAGCGGCTTTAACAATAGCACGTAAACGGCTGAACTGCTACAATAAAACACGTTTAAAACTCACCTTCTCTCCTTCGTTTGGATTCTTGTCAGGATGATATTTCAAGGCAAGTTTTCGGTAGGCTTTTTTGATTTCATCCTGTGAAGCATTAGGTTCGACACTCAGAAGATCGTAGTAGCCGGTTTCGTGAACCATGGTGACTGTCCTAAAGAGGAAATAACACACACCACGAACACGTTACACACAAGGTTACAGCTTGAAACACACTGACAGCTGATATTAAACAAATAGCAAACCGCACGCTAGCTGCAAAACAGGGGCTAACCTCTGTTTTATCTCGTTAAACCCAGCGATAACGGACTGCTAAATTTCAGTATGCCTCTCACACGTTACGGGAAAGCAATACAACCGGCATTAAAAGACACACGGATGTCGCCCATATTCGCCTTAGCTATAGTCAACCTTAAATGAAACTGCTGGTATTTCTTCGTGACAATGATAATTATTATTCTAAATTGAAGTCTTTATGCCTTACTTTCCAGATGCTGCCTTACCAAGCTTTGAGTCGCCTTTGCTGTGAGAGTGCGGAGCGAAAGTGGGAGGTACTTATAGCCGCTTTGCAGTGCAGAACTTTCTGGAGAGCTTCGAGAAGCGGGACCGGATGTTTCGTTGGCGGAGAGAGAGGAGTCTAGAAGGGACCCGAGTAGGGGGACGAGGGAGGGGTGGAGGTTACTAGATCTCCTTCTTATATAGCGTGACCTACTTTTTCGAATGGTTACATTGCCTTAGATGTCTCTATGAGTCCAGTGGGGCAAGGGCAAGAAAAAAAGGAACAAATATAGCATGTATGATCTCTAATAAGATACAGCCTGCTTTGTAAATGTTATATAACCTTCTCTAGAATATTCTTTAATTACACCCACACGTCTGGCAAAACAGAAACAATACTCCATCCCAAATAACTGCAATATTTGTTATGTGAGCTACAAATGTGTATACTTGTTGTTTATTATTGACAGATTTATTGCAGATTAGGTGCTCCTAAATTCCACATTTTATTACATTTTTAGGAGTGCTAAAGCCTGTTTCACCCTGTAACTCATGTGCATTAAGCTTGATTAAAATTAAATGCAGAGTGGTGTGATTAAGTTTTGAACGTGTCATTGTGTGAATTGGGAAAGGCTGTTTTACATGTGAAAAGCGAAGGTGATTTGAATTCAGGACATGTTCTTGAGCAACTGATTCCAATGCACTACCCACATGGTCTTTCCTGTTTGTTTCACAACCTTTAGCGACTTGGGAAGGCTTGCTGAACTGCAAGTTTGTTTGGTGTTTTTTTGTTTTCTTAATCCAGTATATTCCCATAAATCACGTTCGTCCAAGTTTTGAAAGCAGCATTTTTGAGCAAGTTCAGAATGGAAAAGAAGGTCGATCATCAACTTGAGGATAGGTAAGCAACTTAAGATGAACTGTTTTTTGGTTTCTTTCACCTGCCTTCACCTTTTTTCTAACAGTTTAACTGTAAGATAGCTTCTAATACTTTCACCAGCATGCATGCACAGTGCATAAATGTGGTGATGGTTTAACTACTTAGTCACTTCTGCCAGAGTTATTGAATGAATGTTCCTCATATTATAATATAGTTTTGCACCCAACCTTGGCACTGAGTCCACAAGTCCCAATTCCTCAAAAAGATTTTACTCATGTGTGTTTTTATTATGGTGATCAAGGATGTGCTTTTCCAGAATCATCCAGATGTGTTAATTTGAATTGATTTTGATTATTTTTGTCCTTTGAATGCATTGTCATCTCAATTGGGAGAGAAATGTGATCAATGTTTGGATCAGTCTTTATATTGATTTGCAATGGCTCCTCCCCATCTACCATGACAACAATATTGACGAGTGGGAGCAGACAGTTGTTGTTTTTTTTTGACAAACAAAGCAAGGGGCTTTTCCTGTGGCAAAGCCCCGGCATTGTGTTGGATCAACAAAGCTAAAATGAAACCCCTGCCAGAATTTGAGGTGGAGTGCGTGCGAGTGTGCTTGAAGCCCGTGTTTCCTCTGTGTGTTTCAGTGTGATGTTGCCAGCTCAGAAGACTACGGAACACACGCAGACAGATAGTGAAGAGCTCACCTTTATAGGTGAGTTATGAGCACTGAATAAGAAGACTTTTAGTGCCCAGTGATTGCATTTGCATTTCAGATATGATTTTTTTTCTTATCGCAGGACAAATAGATGTAAGTCAGGCATTTTCCAGCACACCTCTTGCTCCAGCCCATTCTCTTTGGACCACTGATGCTAGAGGTTCAGTCAAGCTGAGAATAGAAGAAGGATGTACAGAGGAACCCAACACAGTTCACCAGTTGTTTAAATCCTCAGTTGAAAAATATGGAAACAAGCATGCACTTGCCAGCAAGAAGAACAACAAATGGGAAAAGATAACTTTCCTAGAGTATTACCAGTTGTGCCGGAGAACAGCCAAGAGCTTTCTAAAGGTATATTAAACAAAAGAACTAATTACATTTTAGGTACGTGCTAGACTACACTGTCAATGATCAGACTTTTACAAAGAAAAGTCCAAAACTTTGTTAATGTGTGCAGCTGGGTTTAGAGCGATTCCATGGAGTGGGAATACTAGGATTCAATTCAGCAGAATGGTTCTTCTCTGCAGTCGGTGCAATCATGGCAGGGTGAGAAGCGCACATTACACATCAACAACTGGACCTGGATTAAGCACTAATCAAACTCAGCCAATCACTGCACATAAATACCATATAGGTGTATTTCTCCTGTTGCAGTGAGACATTCAATAACTTCTTTGTTTCTCCTACATCTGTAACAGAGGAATAATGACAGGAATTTATGCCACAAACTCACCGGACGCGTGCCATTATGTGGCTAGTGACTCTAAAGCCAACATTATTGTGGTAGAAAATCAGAAGCAACTGGAGAAGATATTGCAGGTACTATACAATGATATGCACATGCAGTGGGTTTGATTCCACAGCGAAAACATCTTCTCCCTTGCTATTACAGATATGTGACAGACTACCCAATTTAAAAGCCATAGTGCAGTACAGTGGACAGGTTCAGCAGAAGATCTCAAATCTCTACTCTGTAAGTCCTCAGGACAGCACATAAAATGATACAGACCACTATGACTGTTGAGCCTGTGTTCCAAATGGTATATTTCTGCTTTTGGGTAGTGGGAGGAGTTCATGGAGCTGGGTCTGGATGTTTCTGAAAAACAATTGGATGACATTATCAGCAGTCAGAGAGCTAACCAGTGCTGTGTCCTGATCTACACTTCTGGCACCACAGGCAAGCCGAAAGGAGTCATGCTCAGTCATGACAATGTAAGCTTTCATGTGGCTATCAATGTGTGCTTGTATGCCTAATGTGTCTATTAACAAATCTTATTATTGTAACTATGACAAGCTACTTGAAAGCGAAGAAGATCAAATGCAAAAACGTAGAAATACCTCAGAAATGTGTTGTTGTTTGAGGTAAAACAAACAATTTTCTGCACTGAATGAATTTACAGATCACATGGACGGCCATTCATGCCAGCAGGGCTGGAGAAATGCAGCCAGCCGACACGAAACAGGAGTCACTAGTGAGTTACCTGCCTCTCAGCCACATTGCTGCTCAGATCTATGATCTCTGGACAGGCATCCACTGGGGTGAGCTGGTATACTTTGCACAGCCAGATGCCTTAAAGGTAAGTAGTTAAAAATATTTGATCATGTGATTCTAACATGTGTCACAAGAATATGCATTTCGACAGCATTCAGTACTACAAGATGTTTAACATGAAAATAGGTGCACTTTCATGGCTCAGATAAAAATAAACATTTTAGTAATTGTGGAGGTAATCATTTGAATAAGATATTGTAAAAATGCAGTATTGTGCAGACTGAATTCCCACACCCACAATGGTGTCTCCCCCCCCCCCCCTTCATTTTTTTTCACATTTTGCACATTTGCTCTGTAGGGAAGCTTGATAACTACACTTCGGGAGGCTCGCCCAACATCCCACATGGGTGTCCCACGGGTATGGGAGAAAATGATGGAGAAGATAAAACAGGAGATTAGTCAGTGTGGATATTTGAAAAAGAAACTGGTTACATGGGCAATGTCAGTCAGCCAGGAAACAAATCAAAAGTGTACGCATGAGTGAGTAGAGTTTTGATTCTCAATAATTATTTATAAAATGTGCATATACGTGTAAATAGATGAATTTTCCCAGAAGAGATGATTTCATTCAAAAGTTTCATTTGCAATTTTATTAGGGATGATGAAAAACCGTTCCTTTTTTACGTGGCTGACAGCCTTGTGCTGCAGAAGCTTCGGAATGAGCTGGGCCTGTCTTGCTGTCAGAAGTTCTTTTCAGGAGCAGCACCGATCAGTAGTGAAACCGTACAGTTTTTCCTGGGTCTGAACATCCGCTTGTATGAAGCCTATGGCATGAGCGAGAGCACAGGACCTCACTTCATGTCAGGTCCAAAAGCTTATAAACTGCCGAGGTAAAAAAAAAATAATAATAATGTTTTTTTCAAAATCAAGAATTGTAAAAAATTACTTGTGTTTGTGGTCCTTATGTTTTGAATTGTAATAAAGTCTAAGACACAGAAAACTCCTTTTTTGACCTATAGCTGTGGAAAAGTGGTGCCTGGCTGTCGATACAAATTGGCCAATGTAGACTGTGAAGGGACAGGAGAAATTTGCTTTTGGGGACGCAACATTTTCATGGGTTTCCTCAACATGGAAGACAAAACAAGAGAAGCTTTGGATGAAGATGGATGGCTGCATTCTGGGGACTTGGGGAAGGTTGATGAAGAGGGTTTCTTGTACATCACAGGAAGGATAAAAGGTAGCATAATCCCATCAAACAAAACTATTGTGAGAGTGTAACTGGACATTTTAGGTCACTGACACACACTGTGGAAAGAGCATGGTGTTCTGGGCAGAAATAAGACTTCTTTCTCTGTGAAGTGAGTCACAAACAGCTGAAATGTCAGGTTGTCTACGCCTTGCATTTAGAGTTGATCATCACAGCTGGAGGAGAGAATGTTCCACCTGTTCCCATAGAAGAAGCAGTAAAGAAGGAGCTACCCATCATCAGCAATGCCATGCTGATTGGAGACAAAAAGAAGTTTTTGTCCATGCTTTTAACCTTAAAGGTAATCTGCTGTAATTGTTCTGATTTCTCCAGCAACATAGCATGAATAGTGACAAGAGAACTGTTAAATGTCTTTCTCACTTACAGGTGTGACAATGATCAATTTAACCCTAATGTCATAATTTCTATGTATATGATGTTGGGATTTATCCCGTTTTTCAGTGTTGTAGCAATACCGAAACCATGGAGCCAACAGAGGAACTCAGTATGGAAGCTGTGGAGTTTTGCAGACAGCTGGGCAGCCAAGCAAGCAAAATGTCTGACATAACCGGTGGAAAAGACAAAGAAGTGTACCAGGCAATTCAAAAGGGGATTGACAGAGTCAACTCTGCAGCCACCTCCAACGCCCAACGCATACAAAAATGGACCATTCTGAGAAAGGACTTCTCTGTTTCTGGAGGAGAACTGGGTAAATTCAGCAGAACAGTGTTAAAAAAAGATTAATACTATACAATAAAGGTTTATGCTGGTATACCATAATATCAAGACCATGTAACACAATACAGGTGCAAGTTGTATCGAATCAGTTGCACATTGCAGAGAATCTATAAATGATTTACTATTTTCTTGTTCCAGGTCCTACAATGAAGCTTCGCCGTCCAGTTGTCTTAGAGATGTACCACAAAGTTATAGAGAGCCTTTATCAAGGATAAAGTCACTTTCTACTGTGTAACTGTTAGTATGAAATCATGTGTCATTTTCCTTCATCTCATCACCTGTGAACATGCATAAAATGTAATTACAGTACAGCACAAAAGTCTTGAGCCAACCCTCATTTCTTTTTATTTTGGTTCCAATGAGTCAGACTTTCTTGTCATTTTTTGAAGTGTTCTTGAGTGGTCAGATTATACAAGAACTGCGCTGAAAAATTGTGATTACAGGTGTTAAGGTATGATGAATCCAAATTTGACACTTGTGGTTCAAATCATCACTATGTACAATGAAGGTCAGGAGAGAGGTGCAACAGTGAGTGTCTGCAGCCATCTGAAAAACACGATAGAGGCTCTGTCATGTTTTGGGGCTGCATTTCAGCCATTGGTGTTGGAGGATCTTTCCAAAATGGATGGAAATATGAATGCAGAAGTGTACTATTGGAGTCTGATTCATAATCCAAGAGCATCTGGAAAGTATTTGACAATGGCTTCATTTTTCAGCATGACAATGATCCAAAGTAGTAAAAGCATTCCTAGACAGAAACAAAAACAAAATACACTTTTCAGTTGGGTTTGGCCTCCCAAGGGTCTGGTCCTAACCGTTCTTGAAGCAGTGTGGGATCATCTTGACACAGAATAAAACAAAGAGATCAAATCTGAAGAGATTTGAGATATCCTTCAAGAAGCCTGGAGAAATATTCCTGAAGACTATTTAAATAAATTACAAGAACACTTGCTTAAGAAAGTTGTGGCCATACCAATTTGAACTGTACAAACTGTTTTTGCCTTATATCCTGTATTTTCTTGTAAGTTTGCACATTTCAAAAAATAATTGATTTTCCATTTTCACTGCATACTATAAAGAAATGAGGGGTGGCTCAAAACTATTGTATCTATTCTGCAGAATGAAAAAAAGAGAACCACACATAGTGTTTAAAGGATATTTTATTTAATAAGTTTAAAGTTACACCATTTTAATGCAACTTTTACCTTACCAACACTGATTTTGACTTCTTTAAAATGATACCAATCATCTTGCCTGACAGGAAAATTGGTGGAAGTGCTTTATAACATTGATGAGAAAGACATGCTTCTACCCAGAAATCAGTTATAACAGCTATCAGAGTCATTTGAATAACACTGAATAAAAATTATGGCATTTCTCATGTCAGTGTAATACCAATTTTACAATAATTACATAAGCAAACAGTAAGTTTTCAAAAAACATTTAGTGAAAAAAATCTCTAATGTGTTTACAGATGGATTATCTAAGCAACTAAATGTGAAGCGGAGTTTGACTTCTTAGCATATGATTTGTTTGTCAAGTGGAATTTGTGGCTGTGTCTTCAAATACTATTGTCAAATACATTAAACACATTTCACCAATAAATAGATAATATTCACCACTGATACACAGGAAAATCACATATGCATATTCCATATACACAAACCACTGTTAACACAGTTGTTTGGATTGTGCAGAGAGAAAAATTAAACATTCAGGATCTCAAACTCCTGAGTAGTTTTTTCTTTTTTGGTTGAAATGTGCGGATACAGCATGATATGGTCAAGTGGGCAAAACCCTAACAATTAACAAACATATCTCACTAATGTCCTTTTAGTCCATATCCTTCATTCTCTGACATATTGCTTCTGTGAATTCTGAGCACTTTGAGTTCCCTCCCAGGTCTTTGGTCAGAACCTTGAAGATGAATAACATAAGCATTATAAATTAGAAAACAGGTGTACACCATATAACCCAAACTGCAATTCTCCAGAAAAGAAGTAATTACCTTTCTGTCTCGAATTGTGTCAAAACAGGCACTTTCAATCTTCTTGGCATGCCCATGAAGACCCATGTGCCGCAGCATCATGACTGCACTGAGCAGCAGGGCGGTGGGGTTAGCCAAGTCTTTTCCTGCTATATCTGGAGCAGTTCCATGAACCTGATTTTACAGAAAAAGTTGATATTTTTAAAGAACAACAAACACAAATAGACTGTGGATTTTCTGTGCAACTTGTATGTTGATCATGTATCTGCAACTTTACAAAAATGACCCCATACCGACTCAAATATGGCCACACCATTTGCACCAATGTTTCCACTAGGAGTCACTCCAAGACCTCCAATTAATCCGGCACAAAGATCACTGTAATGGTAAACACATTGGGTTACCTTTAGATTTCATAAAACATATACTGGATTTAACATAAATTCATAACATGAATGAGCAATCACATTTTTAATATTGTGTCAATATTTTTGTTGCTTTTTTACAACTCCAGACAATTTTGCTGTCGCCCATGTGTGTTTCAGCTCTCTGTTTTGTATGCTAACTAGTGTGTGCAGGGGTATTCTTGTTCACAATGAGTACCTCCATGGATTGCTCTTGCTCCACCTAACCACTGTTGATACAGGCTGGACAAGTGTCTGATCTTATGCACCACCAAGCTGCATCACGAATCATCACAGCTGTTTAAAGGGATATCCAATTTTCATTCAACCAGGCTGTGACTTCGAGTAACTCCTTACTGTTTTGTTTGGTGTTGGCTACAAGAATAGGGTTTACTACATTTACCATACTGCCTCTGTAAGGACCAGTTAGGTGTTAGTTTTTTGTTAGAGACACTAGGTTTAGAGGTGCTACTACTACTACTGTATTTTTGGTATGAAAACATAGGATTTAATTACACTTTTTTCTTCATTTAGAACAGTCAGGATCCACCTCCTCAGCACTCTCCTGTTCATTCTGTTACCTCCCTTTTTCCTAGTGAGCCACAGTTGAAAAATGTCGTCTTTGATTGATAAAGTGCAAAAGAAAAGACTCATAATTTGCCTTGTTCTTATGAGTATTTTAACATAAAAGATTTACTGGTGACAGTTGTGTACCTTAAGATATCTCCATACAAATTTGGCATCACTAGTACATCAAACTGTGTGGGATCCTGCACCATCTATAAGTTTGGATGAATAAGGACATTAAAAGAAAAATACAGCAAGCATTCTTTTATAGCCATCTAAAACATATTCGGACTAATTTACCACAAAGCTATTGGGACATACATTAAGGCACACGGTATCCAAGTACATCTCAGTGAATTTCACATCTTTGTACTTTTCAGCGGCCTCTCTACATTTTCGTAGGAAAAGTCCATCTGACATGCGCCTAAATGAAAAAAAGAGAAGCAAAAATGTAGTTTCAAGCAGCTTCACAATGACAAATGACTTAACTTGTGCTAAAATATACTTACATGATATTCGCCTTATGAACAGCTGTAACACTGGCTCTCTGATTGTTTCTTGCATATTCAAAAGCGTACTCTGCAATGCGTTTGCTGGCTTGTTCGGTGATGAGCTTAATACTCTGTACAACACCATCAACAATCTGAAATAAAAAGAATGAAGAGTGAACACGACTACAGTGCTGTGCAAATGCCACCCCTCATTACTTGGAGATAATTTATCCAAATTTCAGGAGTGGGACCACACCTCATATATAAACCTCCTGCATTGCAAGCTGTTTGTTATTGTTTTCGTGCCCTATCCTGCCTGTTTCAAAATTAATTCACCTCTCATTAGTGGCCTGAGACCCACCGCCAATCCCTTCTGAGGCCTTCCCCAGTCTCAATTCACGCTTATGCCATCTGCTGTTATCTTAAAGAAATGCTGTCAAACCTAAATGAAGATGTGGTCCCTGCTAGGTAATTTATATTTTACTTTAGATGTTTAAAGTGGTCTTGACCAGTAGTTCTTTGAGTTTTCTTTCAAAGTGTATCTTTGGACTGAAAATGTGTGAAAAAGCAGCCAATGTTCAGTCTTTGTCCCCGACCATTTTCAGAGGGGTGTTTTGTTGTCTTTAAACTTTGTTAAGAAGCAGGAGTACCCAGAAAGAGCCCACACATGAAATTAGTGAAGTTAGGGTAAGTGGTGATTCTAAATTGCCCTTGGGAATGAATTTGATTGCGAATGGTTGTCTGTTTCTTTGTGTTTGCCCTGTGACACACTTGGGACCCATCCAGAGTACATATCACATCTTGGCCTATGACAGCCGGGATGGCCTCCAGCCCACCTGTGACCCTGAGACAAGTTAAATATGAGCACAAAAGTAACCCATGGAGTGTTTTCCCAGGAAATGTAAAGTATAAATAACTGCTTAACCCTTTAGTTTAACAACAACTAATGTAGCAGTAACTAAACCTTGTAACTCATGAGTAGCTGCACAATACTGTCAAATAATAAAACTGAACAATATTTTCTACCTGGGGTGATGTAGCTGGGCTCGAGTTTTTTAACCACTTGCTTAAGGCCTTTTTCCCCATGTTTGGATTGGCATCATAACTGTGGCCTATTAAGAGGTAATTTCAGTCATTTCTCTTTCTATCATATGGAGTGTAACTAGCAAGCAATGTTCAGTTGAGACATTTGTTTACTTTTGGCTTGCAAAACTTACCTTTTCCTCATTTGTATTCAAGTTGTACTCAAGTGGTGAAATGTGTTTGTTGCTTCCAACATTAGTGGAAACAATTTTCAGAAATGTTTTCTTTTTTTAAGAAGCTCTGTTTTTTTCTGCAGTAAATTATAACCAGAGGCCGAGATTGACTCTTTCTCTAATGTGCCCAAGCGTGTCTTGCAGATGCCCACACCAGGGATGTTATGCAAGTGTCACTGCTTTAGCAATGATATCATGATATAACATTTTTATTTGATGTAAAAGTTTTATACCGGTATGATTGCAAATGATACGATATGGGAAAAATCTACTCTAACACACCGCCAATGCAGTAAATGTATACTGGGTAGGAAAAAACAAACAGTGGAACACTATTGGTCATGGACTGGCCTCTTCAGAGCCTGGACCGCAACATTTCTGAAGCAGTGTAGGATCAGCTCAACCAACATCCAAAGAAAAGGTTTGAATGTTCTTCCAGAAGCCTAGAGAACTATTCCTGAAAACTGTTTAAAGAAATTACAAGAAAGCTTGTCAAAAGGTAATGTTAATAAAGGTCTTACAACATGTTCAATTCCACTGTATTCTCCCTCGGTGTTCTCCCTGATTGTGACCAGGTTCACATCAGTGTAGGGGGTCTGGTAGCCCTCAATGGACACGCAGGGCCGCACATTAGCATAGAGGTCGAAGGTTTTCCTCAACAACAGGTTCATGGAGGGATGGCCAGCAGCTATTGGTGTCTTCAAAGGGCCTTTAGATTGTTAAAGAATTCAAAAATATTTCATGTCAAACCAAAAGAATATATCTAAAAACCTGGTGATTGGTTTGGAAGTTTTTCTCTCTTAAGCATGCCAAATTAATTAATGCCCCTAATAAAATTTAATTTCCAAGCTGCTGATGTGGGAACACATGAGAGTGAAGTTCCTGGAATAAAGAGATTAGTACATATTCCCAATATACACACCATTACCTAGAACTGTCCTACTGTTTAACTTTGCCTTAAAAAAACAAAACAAAAAAACCCCCATATAGATAAATCAATCAGGTTACCTTTCAGGCCAATTTTGTTCTTGTCCATTGATTCTTTGGCATCTGGAGGTATCATCCACTTTCCACCAGGTCCCCGAATGGCTGTAACATTTCTCTCTTCCCACCGAATAGGTGCCTATATCAAAAGGACATTCAATTCATTCTTTTTTCCCAGAACCTTTGTTATCTACAATTATACTAATCATATTTCTATTGTTATATGATTTATGTGGTATCAGTGCTCAAGCATTATATTATTCTCTGATAAAATCTGAAAAATAAATATGCATGTTAATGATTTTCTTTTTTTTAAACTGTTTTTCAGTACTAACTTTAGCTGCTTCAAATATCTTCATGACAGCATTGGAGATCTCTGGACCAATCCCATCACCGGGGATTAAAGTGACAGTCTGAATCTGTGAGGCAGGACAAACACAAGTTTTATTGCACACTGATGAGGTAGTTCAAATTTAATATAACCTCGAAGTTACAGAAAAAACCTTCACACAAAAAAGTCTGTAGTTTTACAAGGAAAAATAAATACCCCACGGATGAAAGTCCTGGATTGTGGAGTCTCATTCTTCAAAGCCCCAACTACCTGTGACAACTGAGAAAAACACAAAACACAAATTGATTTTTTTCCTCCCAACACTATTCTGCTGTTTATTTATGGAAATAAGAAAAAGCACTGAAAACATGTCTGTGTATAGTGTGAGGTGAACTGAACAGATGTCTTGAGTAATGATGATGACCAAATTTGTGCACTGCTGTGTTTAACAGTAAAACATTTTTGACTGGTATAGCTGTTTGGCAAGTTTGTATTGGCTTTGCAAACGATTACATTGTCAGTGTGATCTAAATATGTAAAACAATGCAACTGCATGAAGCTCCTATGTGAGCAGGCAGAGAGACAGGAAGACAGGCAGACAGACAAACAGCCGAAGGCAACCCTGACTTTGAAAAGATTACAAAACAGAGTCTCTATTCCAGATGTGGTCACATCAGAAGCGAGAGTAACTGCCTGCGAGCTCTTTTTCCAGTGCAGCAAGGATATACAGTATTTAAAGTTAGGTACACTTAACTTACTTCCTGTGGTTTGAGTTTATCCTTGCCATTGATCGATAAACCCAACTTTGTTAGTAGATTAAGAATCTGTAGATGATAGACATGTGTTTCCATAACGCAACCTTAATAAAAACATGTTCAACTAGAGCAACGAAGCCATAAATTGCTTCTACATTGCATTACACGAGAACATACACTTGGCTAAATAGCTGCTAGCTAAACGTGTCGAGTTGCTATAGCAACTACGGGCATATAGCCTGTGCGTTAGCGGTCAGCTAAGTAGTTAGCAGTGGATGTTCTGCCTCTGGTATGCTGTCAGCGGGACAGACAATAAGTGTTCGCTGATGAACTGAAACAAAATTGATCTAGTGCAACTATGACACATTTCCATAAGTTTCAACGCACATACCGCTGACCTCCACGCCTTCCCTGCCATTCTGAACGAACCAAGGTCGACACAACAGCTGTAGCAACTGTCGAGCTTCTTCTTCTTGTTGGCGGTATTTTACACCCTCCGAAACGGTGCATTACTGCCACCAACTGGTATGAAGTGTGGACAACCTCGAATCCTATGTATATATGTAGGATTCAGAATCAGAATCAGAAAGGGTTTTATTGCCAAATGTTGAGCAGGTTTACAACATTAGGAAATTGCTGCGGTGCTTCAGTGCAAACATACTGTCATAAATTACACTTAAATAGACATGAAAATAAAAATAAGAATAAGAATTAAAAGAATATGTATATATATATATATATATATATATATATATATATATATATATATATATATATATATATATATATATATGACTCGCCTGTTCCCACTTGAGCTTCTCATTTCTCCTGCCTTCATTCAGATTTTGTAAAAACAGCTTCCTTTGCTTTCTTACTCCCATTGCCTTTTTTATCCCCCTTCCTCCATTTCCGCCGTATTAAGCCCTCTATCTCTGTCCTACTGACATGAAAGACGTTTTCTGGCCTTTGTCATATGTGCCATTTCATTTCCTTTAACTTCATAATGTGCTGATAGCCATAAAGTGTTTGCTGACTATCAAAAAGTCCCAATAACTGTGCTGTAAAGCGGCCAATGATAAAGCTGAATCTGAACTTACTGTTATTTTTAACTGTCTTATGATTGCATCGACTGAACTACTAAAAGTATTGAAAGTATTTCTCCTGTGTATGCTGATTACGTCTTTATGTCAAATGGAATGTAAAACTCAAAGACAGGATCTCTCTTGGCTCTTACTTTTCTAACTTCAGGATAAAGATGATGAAAAAAGACTAAATTAAACTAAAACTAAATGCAAGCTTCTCATATGGGCTATATTGTAAATAGCATAATAATAGTGAATGTCTGCAGGTGCTTAGCGTTGCAACACTATTACCGCCTGCAGGTGGCGCCAGTGGACCGCTTCTAACACGCCGAGGAACAACTTCTGCAGGCTATAACCTTCTGCTTTATGTTTTAAAATCATGTTCATTGGTTCAGAGTGAGCAAACATGGGTCTGTATGAATATATGTATGAGTTGTATACATATCACACACATGTTTTGTATAATATATACAGATATATTAGTAAAAATAAAAGCGGGGGTACACCATTAAAGCTTCATACGCACTGTATTTTACACATTTTGATTGCACATATAATAAACTTTATGGTATAAAACAAGTAGAAACAGCTGAAGCAATCATTAAATCACCTTTTTCTTTTTGCAGAAATTGAACTTGCAAAGAAAGCACACAGCATGGGACACAATAACTTCCCGAATTCTCCAGCAATGCAAAATGGAAAAAAGCTATAAATTACTGAGAACCAATAGAAAATCTTAAGCAGCATAAAACAGCTCTCAGCATAAATGGAGGCTACAATATGGTACAAAATGCACACTGTGCAAGTAAAAGACATCTTTGAACCAAACTGAGGGCTGTCGGTACGGGTAAAGGTTTTCACACCACCTACATGTTTTGTCCAATACCCAATGCATAGGATGAGTACAAGGTCAGCAAATGCCACACACTGCAAGACAGCGCACGTGTGTCAGGCAATGGTAAATGTCAAGCATTTCGATACAGAGTGGTTAATCTGCAAAAATCTACAGTACATTAGCCATGGTATATCACACAAGCAGAGAAGTTGATAAATGTTGCCTACAAATGTGTTCGAAATAGGCCGGCTCAGATGGCATATTGTTTTGGTTGCTTCTTCAGGCTCATGGATCTTTCAGTTTGTGAAATCACATGAGTGGCTCTGTTGTTGAGGAGTCTGCATTCATGAAGAACATCTGTACAAAGAAAAATACATAAAAAGTCAAGGAATGCACTATGCATCTAACACTGTTAGCAACCAGCTAGATATCTAGGAACAGGTCTGCAGATATTCTCTTACCATTAAATTGCTTATAGGCTTCTTCAATAATGGCATTATTAGATCTCTTTATCTCCCAGTAACTATCTTCCACCCATGGCTTGCAATCAGAATGTTCAACAAGCTGTCCATTCTTGTACAGACCAGCTGATCATCATTCAAAAAAAGTAAATATCAGTCTCGGTATATTATACAAGCAGAGGCAAACACAAATGCATCACAACTGTCAGCGGTGCCACAATCACCAAATTAATCCAGTAAACAAAGTGTGACAACAAGTTCATTAAAATATACCTTTTATGGTATCATCAATGTCCTTGCATAACTGATACAGATCGCTTCCACGCCCAACAACTCTTTCACCTGCAATTTAAGCAGATTAATTCATTAAAACACGAAACTCTTACAAGTTAATGTTGAGCAGTTAAATGTCCAAAGAATGGGGAAAAAAAACTTACCATCCAGGACTTTGATATTGGGGAACATCTCGAGAACTACCGCTCTATATGAAGAGTTTCTGCACACTGCCATAAAGAAACTTAACATGAGTTCATTAATTGAGAATTTCCATCCACTGGAATATGTTCAAAGTCACCAAAATTACCTGGATTAGTGTAATTATATGTGTTGTCTTTCAGACGTATATTTTCTAGCTTTCTCAAAGAAACAAGGCAGTGTAGGTTCTCAATACTGTTGAAAAGCAAAACAGACATGCTCTTAAAATGCCTAACAACATAGTAACTTATGCATAAAGCTTTTCTGCTTTTATGTCAGTAACACAGCCGCTTGTGACATATTCACATTTTTAATCACCTGCAGGAAAAAAAAGACATTCAGTGGTTATTTAGTCTTACCTGGATATAATATTACCAGCCACATTTAAGTTCTGTAAAACGTCACAAGTGCGCAGGGGCTCTGGAAATACAAAAGCAGTGACCAATTTATGAGAAATTTTAAAGCCTTTTCATGACAGTAATCATCTTAATAATGCAAGAAATAAATAATCTTTTTCTTCTAAAATTGTACCTAAATTGGAGACCCTGTTGTTAGACAAATTGAGGACTGAAAGAAGCCGTAAAGATGCTAAAGGAGCCAAATTTGTGATATTATTTCCAGAGAGGTCCAGTCTCTCCAGGTTTATACATTCCCCAGTGCATCCAAGATCATGTATACCTACAAGACATACAATTTAAATCATAAATGAAATGCAAATTTTGCAGAATGAAATGCTAATATATTATTTCCATCTTACCGAGATTTCTTAATTTGAGAAACAATATCGACTCCAGATCAAATTCCCCGGTACGTGACTTGAGCAGCACGGCAGTTATCTTTTCATGGTCTGCATCTGAAAGAATACGAGTCACAAGACTTCAGCAGAGCAAAGCATATTTATTTTTCTATTTGCATGCACCCACTCTGTCATTGTTCGTGAGTCAGCACAGCAAAAGAAAACGCTAGAAGCACAGTGTCTGTTCTGCTTACAGTATAAGCAAATAATCCAGGCAATCATCTCTAATAGGGGACAAAAAAAAATTCAGACAAGCAGTTTCTGAATTTCATATCTGGCTGCACGCTGGGATGTCCTCTTGAGGATAGGGTCACAAACAGATGTGCTGCTGGGTGGTATTATCTCGCCAGTTGTATGCATAAATAAAAGAAACCCAGGGAGTTATATTTGGCTTGATTCCCTGAGGCAGTGTCAGCCAGCTCTTATTAAGAGAGGTAAAAGGAAATCACGGTTGACCAGAGATGATGATGATAATGATGCTGATGTAGGGCTCTGTTATTTTCTTGGTGATCCTCTTATTATATTTTCAGATATGCAGCACAATTTTTATTTACTTATTTAAAAACTAAATGAGCACTGACAGACATGGATTTATATCCTTAAATATGACAGAGAATGGATTGGGTGTAAGCAGGGACTAATGTTTTGCACTGCACCTGCAGAAAGAAAGGTCACGATGTTTAGATTACCGCACAGTCTGCCAGCAATAACGTTACAACTTGTTAGCAGAGGCATTAAAGGGACTTTGTTAGCCCATGTTAGCTATATTCGTGAGACAGCGGCTGCGTGAATTAAATCATGAGGATGATTCAGCCGGATGAAAGTGGGTGGGTTCTTGAATATAATTAAAAACGTTCCCCGTCTGTTTTATTTATTTATTTTGTCATGAGATGATATAAGCAAAATGTTGTGTAACAAACAAAAAGGGGTTATGTTGTAGCTGGAAGCACAGCTACCTAGCATAAGCAGCTAGTGGCTAGCAAAGCAACGTAGCAACAAGCTACCCATCACAACTTACCTTGGTCCTTCTCTCGCTTGGAGTCCATCCTGGGCAACTTTGCTACCTTCAAAGCTGCCTAACCCGGTAAAGAGCGACACTTTTAACCAGTGTGGTGGTTAGGAGAGGTAGTGGCTCTGTGGGGTGAATGTGAAATTATCATCTGTCCTGGTGTGCAGTCAGGATACGCTCACTGTACTGCCGTGCTGTAAATAGCACGCAGGTGGATGAGACGGACCTCAGTCTCCGCAGCCGGCAGAGGGATGGGGGAGGCGATCATCTGCGGTGCAGGCTGCTGAAAGAAGCTGCACACCTGCTTAATTAAATATATAAATAAGAAATGCACATATATTAGATGCCGCTTCTGTGCAACAGGTTCTCGGGTCAATTAAAAGTTGTCGTCTTGCTACTGTGCCGTCGATAATAACTATGCTGGGGTTTCTGCATTTGTGGTATGCTACTACTATATCGTATATAGCAGAATAGTTATGCATTGTACCAAATGGTAATTAGCAGCGGAGCCAAAAAAAACAAGTTTTTCTTCTCGTAATTACTATACATATAAATATAATATTGGGCTTGTACTGTATTAAATCTGAGGTGGACATATTGTAATATTAAATATCATTGGCATAGTCACCTGTAAGATAACTTTTATCATTGTATTTACTGTGCATACTGCAGGTTAACAATGTATATGTTTGTTTGTTTTTTAAAAACGAGCAAAAAAAGTGCCCAAATTTTACAATTTAGCAATAGCGGACTGGTTTAAAGCACAGATTGCATCTTATCAGTGATATCAGTAATAGTCTGTTCGCAATATTGTGTAAGATAGAAGAAGAAAAAAGATGTTTAATTAGTGTGTAATTAAGTGGCCCCAAGGTGAGGTTACATCATTCCTGTTGCTAGCAGTTTCTAGTTCACAAGTAGGCCTTTTTATTTATTCATTTCTTAGCTCCGGTCCCATTGGTTTGTCTGGACTCCGGTGGACACCATCTGGGTACTTAAGGAGGGGAAACAGATCACTTTGCACTCCTTGGGGTCAGCAGACAACATCCACTGGCTCCGACTTAAACGAAAATCTTTATTACTAAGATATATTCTTGACGCACTTCATCTACTTTTGCAGTCGTGGAGGACATCGTCTGGAAGGACACCAATACCCTTTGATAGGAGTTTGCAACGACATAAATTCATCTTGTGCGGAGACTTTGTCTCTGCGGACCTTCTAAATGCCTTTCATTGAGAAAGGGCTTTGGACATTCAGTGCTGTGAATGTGTACAAGCAACAAATTACTTGATCAAGATGGGTAATAAACAAACGATATTTACCGACGAGCAGCTTGATGCTTATCAGGTAAGCTTGTGTCCATACCTGTGTTTGGAATCTGGATGTCAAGCAATTCATTCAAGTGAATAATGTTTTAATGTCTTAATTATGTGCAGCCAATAAACACATCACTGGAAAACTTTGAAGGCTAAGTGAAGTAAAAATTAAACATGTTTTTTTGTGTGTGTGATTATTGCACTCCTGTTGTTAGACTAACACAAATCATCATTTTATTTATCTTTTTATTTTCTCAGATATTGAAAAGAGGGAAAGTCACTTTATAAATATTGATTATTACCATCTCTAGGGTGTTTCGTTGGTCCTAGTCCCCCCATCAATTTCATTTATGACAGACAAAAAACAATTTCCTACTATAGTGTCGTCAGCTATGGCCACATTTTTATTTAAATATTGATAAGCAGATAGCAAAAGGTCTTGATTTCATTCCAAACTGGAGGATATCATGTAAACTGATCATCTAAGAAGATCTGACCTTTTGTTCCCTGTAACAAAAATCCAGGTTTTCCCAGAGAGAAAGACATCCTCATATGCACAGGTTTATCATGTGATTCGCTATGGGCTTAATAATTGATGCCAAAGCCAGCGATGATGTGCCGTGAAACTCTACTCTCAGGACACAGTTTCTCAAGAGCTTCTCTGGTTACTTCAACTACTCCTAGAGTACCGTTTCTGTTTGTCTAACAGTTGTTATCTCTAGAGTATCACTTGAATTTATATCTTTCTTCGGCTCAAATAGATCATTGGATACTGCATCAGCGTGCTTCATTCAACGGGGAATCTAGAACCCAACAGCTATAACTTAAGCATGACTGTAATGGCATTTCTAAGTGTCAGCACATTGTTATCTCGTGTTATGGAGCATAGCAGGTAAGGTTGACTTTAGTAGGTGTATCGGTGAAAGCAAAAGGTGCAGTCCCTTGAGCTCATCTGACTGCACTCTAACACCCAGGGGAGTAGCTCAGACAGAATTCATACAAAAGACAAATGTAAACTGAGGTGCCCCCGGTAGAGCCGTTGGATAATGCGTGTGCCAGCACATGCATGTCAGACAACAGCAGATTATGTTCTCATGTACTTAAACGCATCATCGTTTAGGAGAAACCAGACACCCCGCTCAGTGTTTTACAGTAATGATTCTTCACAGATGTGTCATTGTGAGCATTTTATGCAAATTTCGATTGCACCTTAAAGGATTTGTCATCATGTTCAGTGCTATAAAACCTTCAATTCAAAGTATTTGTTTTTCACATGCTGTTTTTCTCTCATTGCAGGATTGCACGTTTTTTACTCGGAAAGAAATTCTGCGGTAAGACTTTGATTTTTTTTCCTTTTTATTCTGAAAAATCACTCGCAGATATATGTTGCACTGTCTTTCATTTAAACCACATAAATTCACCACTTACACTGACCATAAGAAGATGCAAATATGTTGTTATAAGCCTTTCTTTTATTTTCCTGGGGTATTTCTTTGCTCTTTGGACTATGTGTGCTTTAACTGGGTCAGGATTTGGCAATTAATACTGTATGTTAAGTTTTTTCATCCATTCTTTCATTACATCGCTTTGTATAAAATAGATCACTACACTACAGCTAGCATACATGACCAACATTACCTTGGTATTCCTGGAGTTGGTTGGGCTGTTTGCTTCTGATTTGCTGATTTACAGTAAATCAAAAGCTGAGTTTTGGCCTAGAGACACCAGTAACTTACCAAATGGCATGCATATATTTGTGTGTGCCGTTGTGTTGTTTTATGTCATAAAATTGTTTCCAACTGAGTGTTAATGGTAACTTATGTGCAGTGACGTATGACCCCAATTATATATGTATATTTGTTAACATTAAAAGCTTTCACTATATTGTAAGTTTTCACTTCATTTCGTTGTAATATTTTGGTTTGAATCATGGTAACAGACCTAGAACAAGATTCAGAGATTTGCTGAAATACATGCAGCTTGACATCTGAGCAGCTAGAACAGACATACAATGGATATACAGATGTTTCACTCAGTAAACATAATGTGGATTATGATTTATTTCATATACAAAATGCATATAAATCTGCATAGTGTAGCACAGTGCTGCTATTTATAGTGTAATGGCTCCATTCCCTCCTTCATTCACTATCCAACAAAGGTCGAATGTTGGTCTCTTTAAAGTATGAAATACAGGCAAATATACCATTTAGTAAATGAATGGAAAAGTATGTGGATTTCTGATTTGTAAACAGTGCTGTTACATGCAGGTGTTTGTTAGTGACGATCTAGAAGGTTCTGTCCGTTAGCTGTAGCTGTAGTATGTTAGGTAAACCTTTTGAAATTCACGTTGACCTTTTGACTGCCGTATCGTTTTCAGAGCCATTCAAAAAGGGTGTCACATTTCTGCTTATACATTAAAAAAACTAAATCAAATAAATATGATAACACTAGTTGTCACGACTCACTGGACGGCTTAATTTCTCTCCTGTTGTTGCTTATCCACTTGATGACAGGCACAAATGACTCGCTTTTTTCGTTAACAGAAGTGAGCACTTACTGTACCTTTGCATTTCACTCTCTTTTGGCTGTGGTTTGTTCTAGATGTTAGATTAGATTTTTTCTTTTCTTTTTTTAGCAAGAAATTCTTTACTAATTTGCATTTATTTTTACAACAAAATAAACAAAATAAGGCATTTGAGAATTCTTTGTGTACTTGGTTCTCCTCATTGACATCAATTTGACCAAAGCTAGTAGTGCTGGATACTAAAAAGAGGTCACAATAGGGTGCTAAAAAACACTTCTTTCTTTGGATTTAACTTTATTGACATTGCACAAAAGTATTCAGAAAACAAAATGCAATTTGGAAAAGAAGATATATTGTTCATTTTTATTAGAGGAAGTATGTGACATATATGAAAAAACAGTTAAATTTAAACAGGTTTACTTGTTTCAGTAAACCTCACTTGTTCCTAGCAGTCTACCAGTGAAACTCAGTCACTTTGACAGGTTTATCTAGTTTAATTGTAGTAAGTTTGTTCTCAAAGACTAGCGTCCCTGTTGATGAATACTCAGATATGCCCTGAAAGTATTGACTTAAAAGTCAAAGGTCTATTTTCTTTTCCTAGGCTGCATGGCAGATACCATGAGCTGGCTCCACATCTTGTACCAATGGACTACACCAATGAACCTGATTGTAAAATCCCATTAGCCTTAATAGTCAACATGCCAGAATTAAAGGTAAACCCCCCACCGCTGTTTTAAAGCTCTGTTTTGTCAATGTGAGCAGTATGCTTGTGTGTGTAGAACTGATTGTTAACACTGCCCGTCTGGCTGTACTCCACTACATTGTGTGAGCTTTTGAAAGTTTATGTGCCGTGAATTGCTCTGACTGATTCTAAAAGTAAATCAAAAATAAATTTCAAATGCCATTTTGCACACTGTGACATCTCAGCCACATTTACCTCAGCTTTTCTCTGAAACAAGCATGAATGCCATACCCTTTAATATGAAGCCCCTATTCCCCGCAGAGTATTACCACAGACACTCACGATGCACCCTTCCTCTCAGCATGATTGGGCCTTGTCTGTAAAACTGTCACAATAAGGCTGGGTTATAAGGATAGCAGAAAAAAGATGGAGAAGACTAAAGACACAATTGGTCCTCTACAACTTCATGACTATAAATTTGTCATCCTATTTTATATATTTCTATTTAGCTGATTATTTATTGACCTCAAACTTTACCCTGGGCAATAACACTTTCTTATTTGGACTCACTGAACTACAAACTCTGATTTAATAGCATTGTCTTGAATATCGTGAATATGCACTACCAGTCAAAAGTTTTAGAACACCACAATTTTTCCAGTTTTTTATTGAAATTTATGCAGTGTAATGTTTCATTGCACTCTGAAATGAAAGCATTTTAAAAATAAGCAATTGAAGTTAAAAAGGAAATCATCAATCAATCAGTTTATAGACCAGAATGTATTCTAAACTTTTGCCACCTTTGGCAGATATAACAGCTGAACACACTCGTGCCATTCTTTCTACAATAGAAGTCAAATATTCTTCAGAAAGTTCTTCCCCATATCTGTTGCAGATGTTCCCATAAATGTGTGGCACTTGTGGGTTGCTTTGCTTTCACTGTTCTGTCCGGTTCATCACAAACCAGCTCAATGGGATTTAAGTCTTTAGACTGTGCTGGCCACTCCATGTTTTTAAGCTTACCTTGTTCTTTTTCCTTATGTAGTTCTGGCATAGCCCAGACTTGTGTTTTCGGTCATTATCTTGCTGTAGGTTGAAACCTTGACCAACTAGGCGCATACCAGAAGGTATTCCATGGCGCTGCAGAATGCTGTGGTAGTCGTATTGGTTCAGGGTGCGTCTCACTCTGTACAAGTCACTGACCCTGGATCCAGCAAAACAGCCCCAGACCATCGCACTTCCTCCTCCATATTTTACAGTTGATTACTCAGAGCACATTACTCCAGTTCTGGCCTCCCTGCACTGGCTTCCAATTGAATTTAGGATTCACTTTAAAGTCCTTTTCTTGATTTTTAAATCCTTTAATGATCTGGCACCTGCATATTTGTCTGATTTGCTGAAGCCCTATGTCCCCACTCGTTTGCTCCAGTCAGCTGAGGAGCTGTTGCTCTCAGTCCCCAAATCACGGCTGAAACTGAGAGGAGACCGAGTGTTCTTTATTGTGGCTCCAAAGCTTTGGAATAATGTTCCTCTTCACATTAGGCAATCGACATCAAATTTTGATTCATCACTCCATAATGGCTGTGTTTCATTGGCCCAGGCAAGCCTCTTTGTCTTATACTGACATCTTAGCAATGGCTTTCATGTTGCAACTCGTCCTGTCAAACCTGCAGCTCGAAGTCTTCTCTTCACAGTTGAAACTGAGGCTTGCTTACTATATGTTGTCGTGTGAGCCACCTATCACGGAAGCTGTTGTCCTCTGATTTAGTTGTGGGTTTGGGTCTGCCAGACCTCTTCCTGTCAGATTTTGCTCCAGTTTCTGAGTGCCTTTTGATGGTGGAGAAAACTCTACTTACTGACACCTTGACTTTCTTTGTAATTTCTCTGTAGAAAGACCTACATTTTTAAGTGTCATCAACCCTCTTTTACTGTTAATTGCCTTTTTTCTCGTCATTTTTGTTAACCCATTTTGTGTTCCCTTAAAAAGGACTTTTTGTATAATTCTGAAACATACATTATTTTTCAGTTATGAGTTACCTTACCTTTTTTTTCTACCTCTTGCTGTTCACCACTTGCCTTTGTACCATTTCAAGCTATTCATTGGACTTGAACGACCTGAATTGCAATAAATAACTAGAAAAATTGGGGTGCTCTAAAGCTTTAGAAAATCGTTTTCTTATTAAAATATCTTATGTTTGCCATTGCAAATGTGTAGGGCTTTTTTGATGAGTGATTTTTATGTTTAGATGTAAACAAAATTCTGCAGTTAAACACAATCATGTTTTCTCTCCAGGAAAATCCATTCCGCAACAGGATCGTGGAGTCATTCTCAGAGGACGGGATGGGAAATCTTAGCTTCAATGAGTTTGTGGACATGTTTTCAGTCCTGAGTGAAATGGCTCCTAGAGAACTCAAGGCCATATATGCCTTTAAAATATACGGTAACATTTCAAAGCATCAGTACGTTATAGAACTTCATTAATTAAAATGTTCTAATTCTAACTTCTGTTGCTGATAGATTTCAATGTGGATAATTACCTGTGCAAAGAGGACCTGGAAAAGACTCTGAATAAGCTGACAAAGGAGGAGCTGACTCCTGAAGAAGTTGAGCTGGTGTGTGAGAAAACCATTGAGGAGGCAGATTTGGACGGAGACCACAAACTTTCTTTTGCTGACTTTGAAAATATGATATCCAGGGCCCCGGATTTTTTAAGGTAAATAAATTCATGTTATTGCAACAACATTGATAAATGAAAAACAGAATTGGACTCTGGATTCCTCCCACAGTCCAAAGACATGTTTGTTAGGTTAAAATAAAACAACTGGGTGGCATGTCATTACTTAAACCATGTCATGCAGACACGTTGTAAAAAGAAGAAGGCCTGGATTTCAATCAAAATTGAGGTGATTATAATTGGCCCTAGAAATCTCACAAACATTGTGCCTAATCAGGTACTTATTCTGGATGGCATTACTTTGGCCTCAAGTAACACTGTGATGAATATTGGAGCCATTGTTTGACCAGGATTGTCATGATCTGCTGGCGCAGACTGCGCTTTGAACAGAGGACTGAACTGCAGACGTTTATAGACAGGACTGGGCTTAACAAAAAGTGAGCCGTTAATTTAGGCTGGGTGAAAATCAAACAAAAACGCAAAACAAAAGGCAAAATGAGACTCAGACTAACAACAACCTAAACTGTGCATGGAGCATGGAGCAAGGAGGGAAATGAACTTGCGTTCCGGCAAGGGACAACAGGGAACTGACACAATGAATACACAGGTGATTAGAGAGCGGAGACAGCAAGGAAACATAGCTGAAACAAATAAGACACAGAAACAGGAAGCAAAACTAAACACAAGCACATGAGACAAGGGCCATCAAAATAAGACAGGAAACTCATTAAGGCGCAGGCTAAGGTACACAACTTGACGTGGGAAAAAAATAGCTCACACAGCAGACATACATGAAAGAGCTGAAAGACAGAGCGAGCCAGGGAGCTAGAGATGAGAGAGAGAGAGAGAGAGCGACGGAGGCAGAGGGGAACAGAGCGAAAACAAACATGACAGAGAGAATAAACAGAGACATAACCGGGGAAACGGATAAATAAACACAAGACAAGAGGGATGAGACAAAGACTAAAGGCACAGACAAGAAACCAAAAATACAAATAAACCTTAGAGGCAATAAAGGAACTAAACTCAAGACTAAACTGTACAAAACTTGAACTTAAAACAATCTTCATCATGCAAAAGAAAGAATCATGAATCCAAAATAAACTCAAAACGCTGGGTCAAAAACAGTACCAGGAAAAGGATATGACTGCTTTCTTTTATTTGTGCAGTATCTCCAAAATTAGAACTATCCCTTTACAGAGAAATGATGAAAAACCAGTTCATGTATTCATTACTGCTGTAATTTAATCATGCTGCTCTAAAACTTCTGTAAAAAGCCTTCAGTTTATCCAAATTCTGCAGCAAATGTAGAAACAGGAACAAGAGCCAGAGAGATCACATTTATTCCATATTGGCTTCTCTTCACTGGCTCTTTGTTAAATACAGAATTGAATTTGAAATCCTTCTCACTCCTAAACAGTTTTGAATAATCACCCCTCCCCAGCTGATCACAGCAGATTGCTGCCCCTTACTGAGCCTTATTCTGCTGGAGGTTTCTTCCCGTTAAAAGGGAGTTTTTCCTTTCCACTGTCACCAAGTGCCAAGGGAGATTGTTTGAATGTCAGGGCTTTCTCCAGAATACTTTAAGGTCTTTATCTTATTTGTTGTTGTGATTTGCTGCTAAAATAACTAAGCCTGAATTGAATTGAATCTTATGTATATGCTTAAACTTATTTTGTGTATTTTACATTGTGTTTAATTATGTGTCTATTAATGTCTGTGTCACCACTGTTGATTAAACTGTTATCTTGTCTGTCTTGGCCAGGACACTCTCGCAAATGACATTTTAAAAATGAAGAATCTTATTTCTCAGGTTGAGTAAAGGATAAAAATGTTTCATGCACAGTAATTGTTACTTTTCTAATAATCAACTTTATTATTTTTTCAGTACCTTTCATATAAGAATCTGAGAGGGTTGGATGGACAGCTTCTAAGTTGGCTGGACCTCAAGACTTTACCTGAGCCATGTCCTGATCACAGCACAGTGGTTGTCTGTCACTATCCATCGTCCCTCTCTGACCTTTACTGCAGTCGGAACTTGAGAAGATGGATTCTGATGATAGCAAATTTTCTAAACCCTGTAATTGTTTTGAAACCATGAAAAGGCAGCATATCAAATGTTTGAATTTGATGCTAAAAACAAGAAGAAGGGCTAGAAAAATGAAAAGCTGACTAACACAAAAAAATTATCACAGCTACAAAGTATCATAGTTAAATAGTAATGTGACCGGGTATAATGAAAAAGAGCAACTCGGAGAAATGCATTAGCTATTAATTGTACTACATAATCTAATCAAAAGTTCAGAGAAGATGTTGTCTTCTCAAAGAGATGTCTCTCTATGCAAGGACAAAACTAAAAACCAATACTGAACGGCACACTGTGTTAAAACCAGACATATCAGCAATGAATATCATTGCTTGGTCTCAGGAACACTTTCAAAACCATTATCATTGAAACTACATTGCACATGATTCCCTGTGAAGTCTTTCTGCAGTGGCACCTCCAGAGACATCCAGTATTTATAGAGCTACAGATAAAACTTGAAGCACAGCAGCAGGATTAGGGGATATTCTATAGCTATGCAATAAATTAAGTATTTATGTTGTTATTGTGCTTGTACTTTGCTTGAATATAATGACAGTCATGTTGTACTGTTCTCCAGTTAGATGAAGGGCTTTGTCATCCAAACTCTTTGTGGTAGCTTTCATCATCTGCCATTTACACAAGATGTCAGTTACTGCCATGTTTTGGATATGTATTTTATAGGACTTCATGTAATGTCTTGTATTTGTCTTCCTTTGAATAAATGTTGTTTTCCAGTGTGCTCTGACTTAATGCACTTGTAATTTACTCATAACAAAATATGAAGATGTTTGCACATTAAAAATTAGGAAGCATGTGCTTCAGCTTAGCCTCTCATGTGAGCTATAATACATTTTTAGGGAGGATGTGATTATTAAGACAGAGCTGCCTCGCGTTCACCAGCCTCTGAACATCCTGCACATTCGGCTAACTTCAGCAGAAAGCTGGAGGAAATGGTTTTGGCTATGTTGGTTGATGATTAACATGTGGTGGTTTCTTGGCTGGAGGATACAGATTTGCATCAGTTACACATGGTGTATTGTGTTTTAGATTTGATGTTTAGCTCGGTAGTTCTCATGAGTCGTACTGCAGAATTGGTTGATAGGTATAGCCATACATGCAGACCTTCACAGTCACTAAGGAGATTGGGTCGGCTGAGGCTTAAATCTGATTTTTCTTTCTTTTTGGCAAGTGCAATGATTGCAAAATGGTCTTGACAAGTTGAAAGACAGCCTTGGCCAAGTGCTGAGGTGCTCAAATACAGAAAAGTCACACGCAGAGATACCGTTTGATGTTGTGTGTTTTGTGGAAAGCATTTTGGTATTGGTAACACAAACTGTAAAGTGTTGTGAGCTCCTATGCCACCACAGGCCCAGACAACAGGCAGAAAAGGTATGCATGGTGCATCTGAGCAAACTCCATGTTTATGTGCAACACCTCATCTGGATAAAACACAAGTGCAGCAGTAAATGGAATGAATTCTCCTCAACTGTACTCTGAAAAATGAAGAGAGGGAAACTGAGGGCCTTATTTTAACTGACAGTTAAAATCTGTTCAGCTGTTGTGTTCAGTTTAATAAGCAATCACCAGAGCAGCTAGTTAATTCTTCAGTGTCTTATCTGAAGATTCATTTATGAGGACAGCATCAAATATTCAGGGCAGTAGAGTGCTGATTGCAGAGCTTCATTAATGACGGGTGTCACAGGGAACATCTGTTAGTTATGATCTCGGCAGAGCCACTTTCTGCTGCAGTGTGATTATGATGCTGTAAAACAGCCATTACTTTAAGCAACTGTTTCTGAGGGTGAGAGCGGCCCAACAGGGTGTGAAACCCACGCTGGTTTCGCTGCTTGAGAGCTCAATTTGATCTGATTTAAACTCTCTCGCTTTGCTTCGACAGCATAGCGGTGAAGATTTCTCGCTTTTCTTTAAAAATGAAATAACTTGTGAACAATTTCAAACACTTCACTTGAGCCAAATATACATTCAAAAGTGTACATAAACCATAACAAATAATCAGTGACAGCGTTAAGTGAGTAAGCTGTGTGTTTGCGATTGTTTCGAATATTCTTTATGGCAACTGAGAAAACGTTGTCGAGATAAAGACACTAATGACATGTGGGTGAAAGCTCTCACACTAATAGGTAGACCTTAAATGCAATTTACATTTATTATACGATCAACAATAAGCCTTCAAGCTTCAACAATTTCACGAGCTTTAAACACAATAATACACTGTGCTGTTAGTAACGGTGTAATATGCAATGCCTGTCAAACACATCAGTTACCCTTAAGTGTTTCTTAATGCTACATAAAGTAGTTATTTATATAATTGTAAGAATGTACTGCTTAATCGCTGTCAACCTTACACATTTTGTTATGTCAGTGTGCTTTCAGATGTGCAGAAATACAGTCAGGCAGTTATGACTCTTGTCTTTGATAAGTTTTTAAAATCATTACCCCATGTTTTCCAGTGACGCTTTATCATGTAGATCTCAATTGTGAAACAGAAGGCGACAGAAATGCCACAAAGTTAATGATCTGCCAAGCTGAATGTTTGATTATCAAGAGCTTTAGCATATCCTAGTCTGCACTGCCTGACTTAAACCAGGAACTGCTTATTTCCTAACATCTGTCACACTGTCCTACATGAAACGACACAATAGCTCTACTTTTCTCCCCCTTTTTTTTTCTTTTTACTGCTTCAGAGGATAACCATGAAAGATATACACTAAGTATTCCCTTTATTGTACTTTTACTGGCCCCAGTAAAAGTATAATTAAAAAAGTAAAAGCAAATGATAGAAGTTAATAAACCTTTAACCCACTTCCCCGTTGGTGTCACAAACAGACGTTTGAAAACTGTATGCAAATAAAGTTTCCTGTGAATGTGCAAAACTGACGGAAGCAGCATGTAACATTTTTAAAGATCAACTGTAAACACGGTGCCATGAGATGAATTTCCACATATGGTAATTTTCTGTGACAACATGATTTAGTGTTTTCAGGGAATGCTCTTTGAGTGAGCGATGGAAAACCATAATCAGAGTGCATTACATGGCCAAGGCAAGCTAAAGGTGGAAGCATTTTCATAGCAGTGATAATAGTTGTACGTTGTTGTATCCTGATTTATTTTTATTTATTATTTGCATCTCGAGCTCCACACGTGGAAATGCTGTCATCGCTCCACAGCAGCTCTAAACCGCACATCCCCATTTCTTCACAGTTATCCTCTTCTCCGTTACCTACAGCCCGTAGACATATCTGCATACATATATGCATCTACAGGATACATGTTGACAGGAAAGTGTAGCATATACGCCCAGGTTTGTGTGCACTGATGAGAAGTAGATGAAAACAGTTCTCCTCAACATAAGCTGCAGTTCAAGCTGAATCACATGCTGTGGACTGAACAGCAGGTTTTTCCCCCTTTACAGTCATACTTTCATTGGGGCCCCTGAAACCTGCGTAGGGCACTGCTGTACATTTTCCCCACCCTAATGATCACCCCGAAAGTAATTATTTAGTAATATTCTAATAACAGTAATGGCATAATAATGATCTTAGAGCCTCTTATACAGTAGATTGCTTTTAATATGACATACACGTAACACAGTTTTTACCACATGTAAAAACCTGTTCGTGGAAAGGAAACTACACACGTATCGTTATATTTTTAAATAAATACGTTAAAAAAACCATACATAAGTTCTCATTAAATCGTTAATACATAACAGTGGTTTTCCAGAGTGTATTATGTAGTAGTAGTGTGAAATCATCAAAACAAGTAAACGTTTTCCTCAGTACGCTGTAAAGTAGCCTCTTTACCATTTCTTCTTGTTCTCAGGGAAGAGCCACTTCCATTTGTCGTTCTGTAAGAGGTAAATAAATTCATTATAATACAAGTATGACACACAAAAGAATTATTTCTTTTAATTAAAGTGCTTTGAAAACATTACAAACCTTAAATCCCCAGGACGAGTTGGTCTGTTTGCGTCTCATGTCCTCCAGAGGCTCGTAAGTGTTGCTGCTGGCTTTAGGGTTGATTGGTTCCTTGTGGCCGCGAATCGGCTCATATGTGAAGTCAGCGGGGGCTTCGCCGGGGACCTCGGCATACACAGAATCTGTGCGCTCCTCTGGTATTGACAATCTAGTGTCAAAGGACGTAGTGTGTGGGCTCCCGGGCCTGCCAGCCAGGTGATAAACTGCATTATCACTCAAGTAGTCCAGGCTGTGGCTGCTGCTTGGTCTGCTGCCCAAATCTGTCCTCTCTGACTGGGAGCTGCTGCCGTTACCTTGTCTGACTGGCCTGGGGGAAAGTCTCGGAGGGGTGTCGGGAGGTGCGTTCAGTCTGTAAGACTGCTCCCCGTCAGAACTGCTGTCCAGGAGTGGCAGAGACCTGCTTTTGCTGTCTAGGATGCTGAGCTCCGAGTAAACGGATTCTGGATGTGACGGAGGACTACATCTGCCATTGATTTGATCCTTGGAAGTCGAACTCGAATTAGGTCTGGGTAAACTGTCCTGATGCATGTGTTGGTCTCTGGGTGTAACCCTTGGCGACTGCTTCCTGAGTTGGGCATACAAAACCCCCTCATGCTCGTTGATGGTGGCACTATCGAGGTGCCTGCTCCTTCGGGGCAACGGCGGACCTTCCTGTTTTACAAAACAAGTTTCTAAAAGTCAGTGAGGTGAAATAAACAATGGAACTATTTTCAGCACATTAGTTTGGACAGCAGCTCTATAATTTATTGACTGTATTCACCTCGTGCGCCCTGTTGCCCTTTGGTGGCCGTTTAGGCTGCTCATCTAAACTCGAGTTTATCTGTTTTCGTTGCCTGTTCTTCACAGCGCTGACAGCGGCAACAGGTTTTTCTTTGGGGCTAATCTGGATAACATCATATAGGTCTTCATCCAGGGCCTGAAAGAACAAAACATCACTTGGACCTCTATCTTTCACCTTTGGCATTTAAAAAAAGAACTCAAAAGAAGAGTTTTGTCTCACCTCAAAACACGAATTTGTCAGGTACTCTCCATATGGTTCAATGGGGCTTGTTTTGTAGTAATCTACCAGACTGGGCACTGTGTCGTGTACCTCGGTGTCTCCATAGACTACAAACTGCCCCATTTCATTCTGGTTTATCACAAAGTGTCGACAACGATCCCTGCCTCTGCAACAACAACAACAACAACAAAAAGTTTGTTAAGCATTGACACATTTTATAGTTGGAGCAAACTAAAATAACATATATTCACACGACTTTCTGACTTTTGAAACATGAATATCCTCCAATAAAATAAGCCACCAAACAAAAGCTTAGAAGTGGGGTTAGAAAATAGATAGATTTGATCGATTTGACACACATTATCTTTAAGACACTTTATATATACATAAGTCATAATTTCTGTAAAACAAAGCAGTTTACCTTCAGCAGCACAACAACACTACACAACTCCTACTTTAGTGTTCTTTAGACTAAACCACCACTCACCTATAGGACAGGATGTACCCGATGGCCTTTTCACTAAGACGGATCAGGAAACAGCCGAGCTCCCTTTCTTTAAGAATTTCTTCAGCATCCCTGTAGACAGACCAACAACAGTGTTAAATTCTCCAACTCCTAACTTTAAAAAGTGTTTCAAAGACATTTGGAGAACATTTACAGCAACAGCCTGGTAGATTATGGGCATAGCGAGGTGGATTGTGTGCTGCACCGTGGAAATTCTATTTCGTTACAGTCCCTTTCCATAAACTTGCCACTGCCAATCACGTAAGTGTGCACTGAATGTGGGTGTGTGCTGGAGGAAAGGCCAGTAGGTGCCAGTGGGTGTATTACAAAGTGGACACTTTCCATCAGAGGAAAGGTTTATTTTTATTTTTATTTTTTTGGATACATTTTCACAATATGACCAAAAATAAAAATAAATACATGAACAAAAAGCCTCGTGTCTTTTTACATTACTATATTATATGTTTTAAATTATATGTAAAGAATTTTTTTTTTTAAATGTGGCTTTAGCAGCTTAGAGGATATGATTTGGTTTTAGAAAAAAAAACTGGGTGTAAAAAATGATTATTTCTCAGTTTGCTATTTCCATTTTTTTCCTTTTATGAATCCTTACCGTCTTGTGATGAAGCCCAGGAACCAAGCTGGAAGGAGTCCGTTGCTGACCATGAGTGGCACCTGAGTCTCTATGAACCACTTTGATGTCAGCTCCCTGAGTCTGACTTCAGTCCCGTCTGCATTAGGATCCCCTGTTGTGTCCCTTTGCTCCATCCTCGTCCGATCCTGATTAAAAACACACCGTCATCCGCTGAAGACAACCAGCATTTATTCCCCAATGTTTGCTGTGTGGCAGCATTTTAACAGTCTAATTTGCTTATTTTCCAGGAGGCGTCAACCACAGCCTGAAAGCAGCTCAATGTTCTCATAGCTTTAAATGAAAGTCATTGGCTGCTGGAAAAGTCCGGTTACACCTGTCTGTGTAAAGTGAGCTTCTAGTTTAGTACACAGCATTTATTTGCTGTTACATGATATCTGATGTTTTAGAGAAAAAATATTCAAAATCCACAATGTTCTCGTTTTACTCAAATAATACTTTGAGGTTTTATAATCTATCTCTAAGTCAAACATCACATAAAAGCAAGTTAGTCACTAAAAGAGTCAGCGACTAGTTCGAAAAAGACTTGTAAGCAGTTCTTACCTTGAAGCAAAATTTTAAATAGGTCCTGATGCAGGGAGATTTTGTCTGTTTTTGATCCTTTGGTCTCGACTGTGAAACGCGGCACACCTTTTCAATTCTGGGATACTGTTGTCTGTAAAGTAAACAGCAATTCCTTTCAATCCCTGGAAAGAAAAGATCAGAAAATTAATTTAATTATGAATAATTTAATTATAAAGTTCATACAATATTCCTATAAAGTATTTAACAATGGCGAGAGTACATACCTTTCCTTGAGATTGTCACTGTGTGGTTTGAACCCGGTGTCATTTCAGCAAACATTAAAATACTTCTCTTAACTTCTGAACCGTCTCTAATCTCCAACTGAAAGTGTCTTGAGGGAGTATGACACTACATGGGAGATATAGACAGATGACATTTACAATTACACATATTTTTCCACTGGTCTGGAAAGTAGAGGTACATGGCAACGGGCAAGGCGCAGTTCAAACAGTTCATTTGCATCAAAAAGACAGCTGAAGGCTGCTGAACAATGTGAGAGCTTCCTGAAGAGAAACGGAAAGTAAGCTTTACAGAAACTGTGGTTTGTGTGCACACGAGTGCATTGGTTTGCAAGAGGAGATGTTTAACCCACGGAGTGTCTGATTACCAGAGTAATGGGAGATAAGTTGCGTCAGCAGTTGATCTTTTGTGTTTTCTGATCTGGGTTTGAAGTAAGTTCAGATCATTGTTGCTAAAGCTGGACCAAAAATGTGTAGGAATGGAAATGTTTGGAAAGACTGTGTATGTTTGAACAGATTTGGAGGGTAGAGGGCGGGGCAATAAACAAAGCCCCAGTAAGATGAGGTATTTCCAAGCTTGTTTTTCAGGTTCACATACAGTAAATACCTGCTAACTCATTCCCCCCATTGGTTGGGGACAGGCGTCATGAATCACCTCCAGCAGTTTTTGCTCTGTGGGGAACAGTAGGAACTCCCACAGGGGGAGATGCAGTAACGAGAAAGAGTCTGTGTCATAGCGAGCAGGATGAGATGGGATTTCACAACTGGATTTTAACATCACTTACAATTTGGAAACATGTTTCCTGTTTATACACAACTGATCAAACACTTGGGTATTGTGTACAGCAATGTCATTTAGTGTAATTTAATTTAATTTAGATGAATGAACGCAGAGCCAATAACTGAACTGTTATGTTCCACAAATGAGTAAGAGCTGCTGTACAGTACCATGGCCTAGAATTTCAACACTCTCTTAAGGCGGCTCTTGTTGTTCTTTGTGAGTCATTATGTGCTCCTCTGTGGGAGTAGTAAGGTTTGGGGTTAAATGTTATCACCGGTCCGTGTTTGTAAAGAATCCAATGAACATTACATTCGGATCGGCAGAAATTTATTTTATCTACAGCACATATAAAAAAAGGTGCCAGACAGGAGGATGTCTAGGCTGATAATTTTTTTTTAGCCTAACACACCTATGAGGGGGATGTGGATCTTATAAAAGGTCACAAGTCAGTTTAACAAATGCAAAATGTCATTGCAACGGAAGCACATCACCTTTGTTTACAGTGTCCTTTGAAACCTCAGAGCAAAACAAGGATCCTAACCTCACAAATACTTCTAATTGTAAGAAAACTAGCAGGTTACTGTTATTACAGTATTACAGTATTGCATTTTGTTTTTTTAAGCTGCTGTTTTATCTTTGACATCTCAAGTGGGGAAACATCAGGTGTATTTCCCAGCATAAGACAAATCATCCACTGTTTACCCACAGCACTGGGGCAAAACTAAATCATATTCACATCTGCAACCATTAGTCACCAAAACATCCTGAACATGTGAAACTTCTGCCAGCTCTGAATCCAGGAGACAAATTTCCTGTAATCACTTCAATAGCTCCTCTTTCGCACTCTAGTTAAACGAGCTATGGATTCGACTTAGTCACATATATGCTGTAGGTTTTATGAAAAGTGGAAAGGTACGTCATTTCAGGTGGTGATATTTTATTGGAACATTTCTTTACTTTTTTTTGACTTATCACTTAAATTGTAAATAATGCCACTATTTATGTATTTATTTTCATCCATTATTAGAACAGATTGAGAAAAGTGACAGTGAGATAGAAGAAAGTTAAAGTAGGCTCACTGTGGTTACATGCACTTTAGCACTAACCCAACACCCTGACACACTTTATGGCATCTGTGGCTTTATACTTACTGCTTATTTTGGAGGTGAAAAAAAAATCAACAAAATATGGCGAGGGTTGTTTGTATCTCCAAAAATGTTCATTTTTAATGCTCTTCAGCTCAAAATCTCTGTGCATTTCTAACATTAGATAACTCTAAACACCTCTCTTAGCCTTAATAGGGCTTTGACTGTCATGTAAGCATGGAAATGCTAAAAACTGGAGGAAGATATACTGATATTATTTGTCATCTTTTTAACCGTCAGCTAGGCAATACAGGCAGCTACTCTGAGGTGACAAAAAGCTCCCAGTGGTTTGGATTTCCAGTAGATCTCTGACCTGCTCACTGTTTATAACCCAGTCAGACCTGTCAGGTGGAGATCTGGTAAATGTTTGCCATTGTCCTAAGACATTGCAAAACCTACTTAGATTTATGTTTTTATCTCACGTTTTAGCACACTGAATCTATGTATAATGAAGTGTGCAATCTTAATAAAATTACCTGAGCTATTTATTAAGTTTTTTAAAATTTACAGCTGTATCCTGACATATTCAGTATCTGTTCGAGGTTATAGATACAAATTGTGAAACACACACTGCCATAAACAGTACAAAGCAGTTGAAATTAGCATAATAAGAACAAGAATTACAAGATCGGCTGCGCGTGACACGGGTGTGGGTGTGGGCACCGCAGATTATTTTGTGCCGAGGGCAGATAACAGAATGCATTTTTTATTTTTCTTTCCTATGTAGGCCTCATATCTTTTCTTCTATCTTTTGATTACAGTTTTTTTTTCTTTACAATTCGTTGGAGGATTGCTGCTCATTAGCCCTCAAAGCTGGCTGCTCATCTGATCACACACCGCCACCTAGCGGCCCACAGAGCCGCTACACTCCACCCCAACCAGCAAACCAACCACGTCATCCTCGGAGCTGAACTACATGTCCCATGCTCCTCTGTCAAAGAAACGGACAGTCATGTGGATGGAAACAGGAGTGGGCATCCGCTGTGCTGCAAGAAGGAGAAACTTCGAGGAAAGATGCACGAAGAGGAGGATGGCAGCGAGGCGCACTCCTGCACGGCTTCGCGATTCGTGAACTCCAGGTCCGTGGATGTGGCCGACATCGAGGGAGCGAAGGAGCAGGCCTCCAAACTGTGTGGCTACTTGAACAAACTGTCCGGCAAGGGGCCCTTGAGGGGGTACAAGCCGAAGTGGTTTGTGTATGATCCGAGGAAATGCTATTTGTATTACTTCAAGTCTCCCCAGGATGCCCTGCCGCTCGGACACATCGAAATATGCGATGCGTGTTTCAGCTACGATTTGGACGGGGAAGAGGGTCAGTTTGAGATCCGCACGGCCGACAAAGAGTTTCTACTTAAGGTAGGAACTTTTCTTTCTTTCATTAAACGTGTGTTGACAGCATTGCAACGAGGTCTGCTTTTCATGTCATTTGTCACTTCCTTTCTCGTTTGGAAAAGGCAGACACGCCCTTCTCTTCTTTCCTTTAAAGAAAACAGATTTAGACTCAGCTGTTTTTAGGCAACAAAGTACATATTTCTGCTCGGCAACAACGTGATCTGATGCGATTCTGACGCGATCAGAAGAAGAAAATCCGTTTGTTTGTTTTTTAAAAGACAAGTCAATTTCTCGCACAAACCAAGCGCTTAATCAGCGCATTCTTCCAGCTGATTGCCTGCAAACACCGTCAGTCCTCTGTTTTGTGTTTAGACATTTTTACACAGGAGCTCATCTGCCTTCACGGGTCACAGCATCTCATGTGACGGTGTCCTGGTGCTGTCATATGACTGTGACGGGTTCAGCACCAAGACAGGTGCCTCTGGTTTCACTCAGTCAGTTCTAGTCTGTCTTATTATTTTTTTAAGTGTCTATGCTTAATACCAAGAGAGAGAGAGCTGGAACTGAGACTGAAACCAGTGTCTGTGCTCATTCACATGACAGATCCTAATAGTGTCAAGTTGTCCTCATTTTCCCTTTCCATTTGTCGCTGCCTTGATTTCCTCATGGAGATGCCTTTTAAAACGTCATCTCGCTCACTTTGCTGTCTTTAAAATGGCGTGCTTAAAGATTTCAAAGATCTAAAGTCTAATTGAGTGTGCGTTTGTGTCCTTCTAGGCTCCCAGTAAGCAGGTGATGCACTACTGGCTGCAGCAGTTGCAGCAGAAACGTTGGGAGTACAGTAACATGCGAGGCTCTGGTCAGAGAGACAGCTGGAGCTCCCCGACGCTGGCCTATCCTCACACCGGCCTTGTAGGCAAAGATAATGGTAGGCAGGTTCGCACGCACTCACACATACAGTGGATATGTTATCAGTCGGTCATTTCATCATATCCGGGCAACAACTGAAAGTTTACACAAGCGCTACAAATCACAAGAGTCTCGCGTATTTTGTTACCAAGTTTCTGCAGGAAAGTGTTTGAGTGTTTCGAAAGGGTAAAAGTTCAGATTGACATCATTCGGCTTGTGTTTTGTTTTAAGCAGAAAGCCCTTCGAGCTGTGACGCAAAGGCGCTGGTATCGTAACCTCACATCTAAACAAATATAAAGTAGGCAGTCAAGTAATGGTCTGTGACAAAAATGATATGTTTATTTGTTTTCCAATTTTTTTTAAATATAAATTGTTGAGAGGAGAACAACCAGACTCATTTGAACTGATGGGAAGGGAACAGTAACAGAAGAAAAGTATGCAGACGAGGGTCTTTCACTTCACAGCATGTCAGATTGACAGGGTCAGAATTTGTCATAAACACCATGAAAGCATGGTGTCATCTTGCCTTATGTCAGTACAGCCTGCTGCAGGTGGCGTTAATAAAAACTGAGCATTGTTTATACTCAGGAAAGCCTTCCTGAGCATTGTTCCTGAGCATTTCCATCCCTTTATTACCGCAGCAGCCATCAGAACACAGTCACCGATGCTGGCTTCCAGTTTGATTGTGTGACATGTCTCAAAGCTTGCATCATGCAAAGCTGATGATTTAAGCGTTTGAATGGTCTTGAAGATCTCAGTGAGTGCTCAAACGGCCACAGTCACCAGATCTCAATCCAACAGAGCACCTTTAGGATGCGCTGTAACGGGAGATTTGCATCATGTGTGCGCAGTAATTGTGTGATGCTATCATGTCAGCATGGACCAGAATCTCTGAGGAATGTTTCTTGTTGTTATGTAGCTCCAGAAGCAACATGGTGGCCAGCGTGGTCCTAGCAAGGTGTACCTAATTAAGTAGCCAATGACTGTATACGCCAGTGCTGATATGTTTGAATGAGTATCTGTTGGACTCTACATAAAATATGAATCTCATTTGTTATCCAGCAGAAGTGGAAAAGAAAATATGTACATCCATATCTGTGGCTAATAAAGGACTTTAATGAGGACACAAGCATTTTTAAGCCTGTTTACATTTGCAAACAGGGATTCTTCTGCATGCTTTGTGATTAGCTGAGTGAAACGACCTGTGAATCCTTTTCCTGTCCATGTCTTTCTTTCCCAGAATGTTCTCGGTGCACATCTGTCTTCAAAAGCCACAAACGCCTTGGATATTACCGCTTATCAGTGCTGTTGTCGCCGTGTTTCGTCTAACCCTCCGCGACTTCTTGATTTCTCTGACGATTCAGAATGAACACTCTTTTGTTCCTTGTTCTCGTATTCATTTGCGTTTTGCTTTTCGGTCTCGCCTTGAACCTGCTCGGTGCAGTGAAGTGCACGAGAGAGCTGTGAGATCAGCGATGTCTGGCGTCAGCTGAAACGATCCCTTGAGCTGTGTTTTTATGTCGCACTTTTTATAGCGAAAGACTAACATGCCCGGGCTTAGCAAGTCTAAGTAAGTGTCGACTTTTGAAGCTCTAAAAGGAAACCGTGCTGCAACGTTCAGAAGTTAAAACTGGTTCAGAAGTAGACATAGTAACACATGATAAAGACATAATAAATTAGACATATAAAGGACGTTGGTTTTTATTTTCATTCTTGGAGATGCCACTTCAAAGACTTCAAAGATTTTATCAGAGCCACGCGAGTCTGATCATAGGTGCGTGGCGCTGGCTGCACTACATGTTGTTGGCCACAGTCTGTGTGTGAAGTCTCACAGCATTATTAATATCACTACCTCGATGATTTAAAGCCAGATGTGGCATGGGTCGATGAGAAATGGAGGCCTGCCGCACACTCATATGGAAGTGATTTGTCACTCGCAAGGTAGGCCAGCGCATCCGCTGCTTAATCATCCTTTTTATTTTTTAGTCTAAGTAGAAGCATAATATATGAAAACGAAGCAGTATTCATTGAAGCTTAACAACTAGAGCCTGACATCATGAACTCATCAGGAAAGTGTTTACTGAAGTCACAGACAAAGGAAGCAGAAAGAGGTGTTTTCCCACAGACAGACTTCATTTTTCCAAGTATGACTCAGACACCCCCTGCTGGCAGTTTAAACCACTTCTGCAGTAGCATCACTTTTTATGACACATCTAACAAATAAAAAAGCTTCTTTTTACTAATTAATTTCATGTTAAGAAGGGGGTTGGTGGTCTGAGAAAGAAGTAATCGTTAGAAAGCAGGTATTAACTTGCATAGGTTTCACCCGGCTGTGCATCTTGTTCTTGGGAAGTCAGTCTTTGGTGTCATTTTGATTTGATTTTTGTTTCGTTAGAACAGATAATTAAGTTCTTTTGGTCTTTTTTTTTTTTTCTCAGATGCTTTCAGCTTTGAGAAGCCATGTGAAACCATGGAGAAGGTCCGCAGTGATTTCTCCATGGACGACGAAACAGAGGGCGCTGGAATGGTGGGAGCCCAGACAGCCAGAGGGCCCTCCACGAACCCCCTCAATTTCTCCCTGAAAAACCTTGGCATGGAGCTCAGGTAAGTGTAACGAAAGCTTTCCAGGAAATAATCTGTACGCAAGTATACAGCTCTATAAAATCTTGTTCTTTTTTTTTTTCTTTTTAAGGTCGCCGCCAAACAGGCACGACTAGTTTGTCTGCTGTGTTGAGCAAAGAAAGCACTTCTTAGTTCATCCAGACACTGGTTGCAGTAGAGGAAATGGTTACATCCATGGTTCACTTGTTTTTCTAGTATGCAACCATCAGCAGTTCCCCTTTTTGAGATGTACAACACATCTATTGAAAAGAGGCAACATGCTGCAATCCTAAAAATGTGACATGTAGACTGGAGTTTGCTTTGTATGTGTCCCTTATTAAGGGAGTCTTGGAGTCCCAGAGTTTCACTGCTCCTAAACCCACACCACGGTGCCTTTTATACACAGTTCTTACCTGTCAGAACTCCTTAGTACTTATCGCCCCAGGAGATCTTTGAGGTCAGCCGATCTGATGCTTTTAGATGTTCCCAGGTATAAATTAAAGACAAAGTGAGAGAGGGCGTTTGCTGTGGCTGCACCCAGACTGTGGAACAGTTTACCTCCTCACGTCAGATTCTCCAAAAGCCTAGAAACTTTTAAAACTGCTCTTAAAACTCACCTCTTTTCATTGGCTTTTAGAAAGGTTTAATTTATTTGTTTATTTATTTTTTTATTTGATCAGCGAGGTGTTTTACGAAATTGTGTTCTATTGTATTTTTATCTGTATTTACTGTACAGCACTTTGGTCAGCCTTGGTTGTTTTTAAATGTGCTCTATAAATAAACTTGACTTGACTTGACTTGACAGTAACAAAGGTATCAGTATAGTAGCTGCCTGATATGTGACTGAATCTGCGAGAATTGCAGCTCTCGGAGCTAGAAACCCCTCCCCCCGATTAGAAAAGAAGTGGCTTTAGAATACTCCAGTACTGTGACGTTAACTGCTTTTGTCACGTTTATACCCATAAAGTTTGAGAAAAGCACGAGCGCTCTTTAGTCACTTTGGTTTTGCCAGGTGGAAGTCAGAAACGTGTGGTTTAAACACATCCGATATCTATAAAAATATATATAGAGAGCTGATGTGTGAGGCAGACTTGCGCTTCATTGTGTTGCATACAGCAGAAACAGTTGTTGACATGTTGCAATGGTGAGGTGTGAAAAACAAGTTTGACACCATTAGCTTTACTTTTTCCTCTAAATGTTAGCTTCTTGCAAAAATGCCTTTGTGTTTATTATCTTTGTTTTTTCTCTGTTTGTCCAACGCTGCAATCCCGTCGGCCTTTTGCAGCAGCATCAGTTTTCCTCTGTGGTTCATCGTAGATCTCTGTGGATTTGTCACTTTTCATACCGTGTTTTCTTTAATCTCTAAAGACCGCCCCCCCCTTTTTTTTTTTGTTGCAATGAAATGTGTGAGAAACCTGTGAAATAAAAAAAAAAAAAAAAAAATCTCCTGATTTCTGTCAGGAACTCCATGTCTCACCTGCGTGGGGGACGACGCAGCGTGTTTTACACTAGCAACAGTCCCTCGGAGGAATGGGAGCTCGTGGATCCGCCAAAGGACTTTACTGAACAGAAACATCATCCGGACACACACAGACGTACGTCCACTCCCACCCACCCTTCTGCCAGGGTTTAACACTCATCCTCAGCGTACATTTCTCCCGAGGGTCACAGATAACAGCTGATGAACTTGTGTTTTCCCTCAGATTCCTTTGGATCGGCGTTTACCTTTGATTTTGTGCGCAACCCCTCGCGGCCTAAGAAGCTTTTGCTGGGCTCTGGAAAGTTAGGCCGCAGTGCCGAAAGCTCGCCGGTGGAATGTAACGGCAGCAAGTCTTTGGAAATGCAGCTTCGCCTCCAGAGCCAGCAGCAGCAGGAAGAACTGAGTCACTTGCAGCAGGAAGAGGCTAAACTCAAGGAAGAGCTGGCCACCCAGAAGGTATAGTTGGATCTCTTCTACTACTGTTATTTATAACAGCATAACACATGTCTATGGATTGGATCGGATAAAAATGTAATATTCTGTTTCTACTGAAAGTGAATGATCCCTGTTTGTAGTGTCTGTTATACACCACAAGCCTAGGTTTGTGGTGTCTGACCAAGTGCCTTGGTATAATACTGATACTCTCACTATTACAAGAAGTCAGCAAATGATTAGTCATGTTTTAGCAAGAAGCAAAGAAACAGCAGACAGCATTCACAGCTGTCGCACTCCTTCTCTTTATTTTCTGTTCTCTTTTTTCCCCCCTCTATTTTAAGGTTGGCTGATTGGTCAAAACCGCTGTGACTAGGCAGAAGAGTGAATACTTACTTAGTGAATACCTTTTTTTACCTCTGTGCTTTACTTCCTGGTCAAAAGATTGATAGTTGTTTTCCTATGAAATCTGTACCAGGAGCATGATAACGAAAAAAAGTGTAACAAATTGATGTTTTCTGTAAATAATAGGGCTGCCACAAACGATTATTTTGATAGTCGACTAGTCACTGATTATTTTTGTGATTAGTCGACTAATCAGATCGTGCATCCATTGGGTGTAAAACGTATAGCTTATTGCACCAGCATGCATCTGCTCTTATATAACTATCATTAGCTTACAGCTTTAAGTGTTTAAGGTATGTGCTAACTAAAGATAAAGATAAGATAATAGTTTATTAAATTTTAATGAAATTTGCACATTGTTTCAGTGAAGTTTAATAAACTCCTTGCTATCTAAAATATAACGGGACACCGGAGTATATTCTCGAGCATCTCACACTTCTGATAATCAGTCTGCTTGATGTTTATTCAGCTGTGTAAAAACTACAACTTTAATCTCAGCCAAACCGATTTACTCAGGAACAAATAAAATACTAAAAAAAAGCCAAACAATAACATTTTTAAGTTATCTAAATGACTTATATATGTCTAACCTGAGTAGCGAAAGACAGGGGTGGGTTTGAAAACAATTAGCCGGGAGTCCGGTGTTCTCACGGGCTCTAGTGAGCCTTGCCCCCGGCTAGCTATCGAGCTAGTGGGTAACAGACGTCTCCGAAAACGTCGGAGCGCTTTTGAAAATATGTGGTGTCTTGATAAACTGAGCGGATATTTTTGAGGTTTACACAGTTACATTCTCGTCTTAAAATATGTTAAACGTTTATTTTGTGACCCAGAAAGAATAATAAGAGTAATATTAAAACTAACTAGCTGCCGCCATTGTTGGAAACTGAGCTGGGCTGCGCTATGAATTCTGGAACAGAGGAAAATCACTATTGGTTGTCCTAAAAGTCGCTAGAAGTCGCTAAATGACGTTATCGCCTAATTTACATAATTGGTCATGCTAATCTAATTGTAACCTATGTTGTTGGAGAGAGAAATAACATCGTGGAAGAGACATAAAGTGAGTTAAAAACGTCCTAAATGCATTTAGAGTTTATTTAGAACTACAAGTTAAATTTCTTTTAGCAATTATTGTTTTTTTTAATGTCACAATTCCAACCCTGCTCCTTTACCCGGGCTTGGATCGGAAAAAGTGACTCGAAATAGGCACTCTGGTGGAGTTACTTGGTGTGTGTGTTTATAAGTAGTTTTAAACCTTGTGATCCACAAAACAGCATAAGAGTAAAAGAAGAACTGACTGCGTTACAGCACCCGCTGCTTTTTGAGAGTAAAAGCCATACGCGCTTTCACGTCGCTAAGGGGTCTGAAAACTCTCTAAATATAGCGACAAAGTCGCTAAGTTGGCAACACTGGCACAGAGCTACTTTAACGGCAGCTGGCATCCTTGTACATGCAGTGCTGCCATCTTCTGTTTTAGTCCGTTATTACACTCTTAAGTCCCACTACTTATTCCTGTGTCTTTTGTGATCTTACAACGCTTCAAACGACGCGTCGACTATTAAATCAGTCGTCGACGATTTTGATAGTTGACGTAATCGTGACTAGTCGACTAATCGTGGCAGCCCTAGTAAATAATATACCATGCTTAATTTACAGTAATGATGTGTTATCATCCAGGAGCTGGTAAGGCTACTGCAGCAGACTTTAAGGACCTCCCAGAGCGAAAGGCCCACCGGGTGCCGTCCAGCTCCGTCTCCAGATTCGTCAGCAGCCTCAGACCAGACCCGAACTTCAGTACCAACTCAGGAAGAAGTTGCACAGCTGGAGGATCTGCTTAAGGAACGAGATGGTCAGATTCAGTCCATGTGCGGTCACATGGAGCGTCTCGCCCTGGAGAAGGAGAGTCTGCAAAAAGAGCTGAAGAGCCTGAAACTTAAGGTGGGGGAGATAAACGACCAGCTTGGAATGATGATGGAGACCATCCAGGCGAAGGATGAGATCATCATGAAGCTGTCACAGGAAAACTCCGAGCACAGCGGAAATGCAAACGACGCTGGATCACCACCACCTCACAAAGAGCTGCAGGAGCTGAGCATCCTCAAGGTAGAGATGGCAAAACTTTAAATAAGATTCAAGTTATCTTGATCTTAAACTGCCATCAACATTGATTTTCTTTTTTCTGTAGCTTTTGAAATTCTGCCTGAACATCTTGACACCCCGTCTGTCTTATTATTCACCTTCAGGACAGTCTTCAAGGCTACAAATCCCAGAACAAGTTCCTGAACAAAGAGATCCTGGAGCTGACGGTGTTGCGCAGAAATGCAGAGAGTCGAGAAAAGGCTTTAGAAGCAAAGGTACTCTCTTGTGTTTTATATTTAATGGTGCATTATCCTGTTAATAGAAACAGGAAGTTTGAGTAGGTTTAGGGGAAGTCCAGTGTGAAGCTCAGCTGGTGCTTCTAAAACGTAATTTAAATTTAAAGCTGAGACTTTATTTTGCCCTCTTTTCCACAGTGCACTGCGCTTGAGGCCAAGCTGTGTCAGGTGGAGAGTAAGTACTTGGTTCTGCTTCAAGAGGTGAAGAACCCGGTATGTTCGTCTTCAGAGCAGAGCCCAGCCCGGGAGGTCATCTCCAGATTGTTAGAAGATGCACTGCAGGGCGAGAACACAGACCAGCAGGAGCACACGATCTTCAAACCAAACACTGTCAGGTATGTGCCGAAAGCCTCGTTAACAGATGCTTTGGAGGTGATTTGAAAAGAAATTACTTACAAACGGCTACTTGATCAGAGTTTTAGGGATGGAAAAAGAGAAATCTTGAGTTTTGATAAGAGGTTGCGAGAGCCCACACGTCTGGTTTCCGGCATTTATAGCAGATATGAAAATAAATGGCCAAATGTAGGTGTTGTTAGCACAGCTACGTGCCATACTCAGTGCTGTGGCTTACTAAAAAAATTCCACTGTCAATCATATGAGGGTCAAAAGTAGCAGATCTTTATTTAATAATGTTGAGCAGTTATAGCATTTCTACCAGAGCCAGCACCATACCAATTCATCAGAGGACGCACTGCTTTTTTTTTTTTTTTTTGGTTGTTGTTGTTGTTGTTGTTTTTATTGAAAGAGAAAATAAACTGCATTAAGAGTCCATACGCATGTTTTTTGACTGTGAGAACGAGTTCTGCTAATCTGTATTTCAGTTTCTGAATTCTTTGCAAGCCCAGGCATGCCCTTTTTGGCTCATCAAAAATGTATTTACACATTCTGGAAACCGCTCAGTGATGTAAACATGCAGAAGCCAGGATGTGAACATGTTACTGTTGCAGCTTTGAGCGGCTTTCGGAATTCACCCGCATCACTGATGAATTGTCTCTCTGTCTTGATGCAATGCTAGCGAGTATGACGTGTACGGCTTCAAGACCGTCCCCGAGGAGGAGGAAGAGGAGGAGAAGCTGATCGCAAAGGTGAGGGCCTTGGAGCTGAAGTCCCTGTCCATGACGGATCAGGAGGTTTCCGTCGGGGTCAAGTGGGAGAACTTTCTGTCCAGCACCATGAACAGAGACCTGGTTCACTCCCCTGAGCTAAAGGCCCTGATTCGTTGTGGTGTGCCACATGGGCACCGCTCCAAGGTGTGGCGCTGGTGTGTTTCTTTCCACGTGAAGAAGTTTCGTGACCACTTGCCCCCAGACTATTATGACACCTTATTAAACGTAGCAAGGGAGAAGCCCAACCCGGCCTCGAAGCAGATCGAGTTGGACTTGCTGCGTACTTTGCCCAACAACAAGCACTATGCCTCTCCGAGTGCAGGCGGCATCCAAAAACTCAGGAACGTCCTGCTGGCTTTCTCATGGAGGAATCCAGATATCGGCTACTGTCAAGGACTGAACAGGTACTAGAGCTTGAGTGTGTACTTTCTTTCTGTCTCTCTTTTTCTGGCTTGTAACCATTAACCTTTTTCTTGCATGTTATTTCTTCAGGCTGGCAGCAATTGCCTTGCTCTATTTAGATCAAGAGGATGCTTTTTGGACCCTTATAGCTATTGTGGAGGTCTTCATGCCAAGAGACTATTACACTAAGACTCTCCTTGGCTCACAGGTAACAAAAAAACAGTTGAATTTTATTGTACCATGAGACAAGAAGGGACAAGGTACTGCTTATTTATTAGATTTGACAAACCTCCCTGGTGTCAGTGATATCATATTCACGTGACTGCTGTTGATGACTTACAGAGCAGGAATGCAGACATCAGCAGTCTTTGTTTTTCTGTCTGTCTGCTAAATTTGACCACCTTAGAAAATCAAGCCCTGGTTTGATTCGTACAGGTTGACCAGCGTGTGTTCAAGGATCTGATGAGCGAGAAGCTACCGCGGCTACACGCCCACTTTGAGCAGCACAAAGTCGATTTTTCCCTCATTACGTTTAACTGGTTCCTGGTGGTGTTTGTGGACAGTGTGGTGAGCGACATCCTCTTCAAGATCTGGGATGCGTTTCTGTTTGAAGGACCAAAGGTAAGAGGCTTGATTCTGCTCTCATAAACCTGAATTCTAGCCTCAGCAGGAAACTGTTTTAAAGTTAATGACTAACCGGTGACGAGAGATCACTTCTCAAGCTACGTGCCGGCACACAACCGTGCATGTTTGCCAGATGGATCCAATTGCACGCTATTAAACGAATTATTTATTGCCACCAAGGAACCAAAATTCTTTAGTTTAATAAATCGTTATTTTTTGTGTACGCAAGCTAAATTTTAACCCCACTCTACACCCCTACAAAGTTTTGTATTTTTTCTAAACTTTTCAGCTTAATGACATGCAAAAAAAGGTAAAAAGGTAAAAAAAAAAAAAGAAAACGCATGCAATAACCGATTTTGACGTAGCATCCCCTTATAGAATTTTTAAGGGAAGCATTTTAGCAAACTTGTTAAAGCAAAAATGTGCCCTATTGTGTGTTGATTGAACGATACAAGTTAAAACACTAAAGCTGTCGAGCCTAACTCTTAACAGAAACCTGATATGAACCCAGTCAAACAAAACTGCCTCAGATTAAGGCGGTATTGACTATATTTGGAGGACCTGCTTAGGGAACAGAAGAAAGGTCAGATGTTCCTGAGTAAATATTTTCATGCTACAGTCACACAGGACTTTACGCCATTTTTCTCCACAGATCATATTCCGCTTTGCTCTTGCGCTCTTCAAGTACAAAGAAGAGGAGTTTTTGAAGTTGCAGGACTCCACAGCCATCTTCAAATATCTCAGATACTTCACACGCACGATCCTGGATTCAAGGTACAGTAGCTGCACTGTTTTCGTATTTCCAGTCCTGTGAAAGAATGAAGTTTCTGTGGACAGAGTATCTGCATCACCTTGAAACAGCTTCCCGGGTCTCCCTGAACTGTAGCTAAATTGTACGATCACATCACCCACAGTGTATCGGCTTTGTGCCTGTGCAAACTTCATTTCTCACACTGCAGGTGTTGCAGCAGCTCTGTGAGACGGTGCTTGAGCACAGCCATGGTTTGGACTAAATGCGGCATGCTGAGATGCAGTTGTTAAATAGATTGCTATAGGTAGCAGCCCTTACATTTAAAATTGCACTGTGCATGCTTGTTTTATACCATTTTATTGGTCAGACTCTGTTTTGGAGCTAGCCTCAAGTGGCCATTTTTGGAGCTGTAATAATAACCTACCTATTAATAAAGTTTTATGTATCAGCTCCAGTGGTGTATGCTTGATGCTGAAAGAAGGATGCATGGGTTTACTAAATTTCAAAGACATAAAAAAAAATCCAGGCTCACAGGATTATGCTGTTTTTCTTTCTTCTAAAAAAATATTTTCCAGGAAGCTGATGAGCGTTGCCTTTGTGGACATGAACCCATTCCCCATGAGGCAAATCCAAAATCGGCGCGCCTTCCACCTGGAGAAAGTCCGTCTCGAGCTGACGGAGCTGGAAGCGATCCGACAGACCTTCCTCAGGGAGCGAGAGACGAGTCAGGATAGAAGGAGCTTTGTCAGCGACGACGAGGAGGAAAACTGACCTCGGACTTGTCGCATTTCTAGGCTGAGTGGCTAAAGCACGGAGACAAAGAGATCATCTCCGCAGAGCGCCGCTGTTCTGCAGTGATGAACGGAGCGCTTTTCCCACACCTAATCGTTGGAGTTGGTCTCTGCATCAGAGCTGGAACTATCAACTTTATACGTTTTAAGCAACAACCACATCAAAAGAACTTAATGTCACAAGCCCGAAAGGGCCTATCAGTATTATCAGTATTCCTGCCATTTCTTTTTTAATTAAATCTTGTAAATCCTCTGTTTTCTGTACGCTTACGTGTTCATGCAATGGCCAAAACAACCTGCAGCACAAATCAGTATTTTCAAACAAATGGCTGCGATCCATTTCCTTTTTATAGCTGACTTTTAAATGTGTTGAAGGATTATTGTGTCATTCATTTGTGCTGTCATCTTCTACACTCACACAATTTTTCCCTCCACTAAATTGCCACTGAGACGTGCGTGCACACAAATCACTTATGCTGAAATGAAAACGTTGCTGAAACTTAGGTCTTAAGGCCTTCAAGCGTGTATGTAACATTTCCAGTTGTAGTTTCCTTCAAGGGATGCGTCAAAAGCCACATTTCCATGGTATTATCAGTTCTAGAAAGAGCATCTGGAACTTGCTGAGCAGCAGTGCACTTTCTATAAGCCATCAAACTAACGTGAGCCAGTATTGTCTGTTTTTTAAGCATTATCAGTTCATTTTTATTTGGGAGGTTTTTATTGGCTATCGATTTTGCTATTCGTGTTGTTTAAAGTAGTTTAGGAACTGTTCACGTTCTCACAAAGACATATCTAGAAAGTCCAAACTGTATTGCACTGGATTTAATCAGTTGAGTATCTGGTATTGGCAGGATCGGTTAATCCATTCACGCTGTTGTGGGTTACTCAGTTTTTGCATGCTCTTGGTTTTTCTGTGTTTGTGTTACATGTTTAAATGGTCCAGTTTCCTTGTGCGCAATTTGTTTTTATTTGAGATTTTTCTGAGCCGCTGGTGTAAATGCTGATTGTAATTGCATTTGTTGTCCTCAGTGTGGCAGTGTGACATTGGTTTACCTGGTATTTACGCTCGGCTCACAGGTACCCTACTCGCAGTTTGACTGCACTTGAAGTGGCTGTAAAGTCATGATGATTGTTGTATTAAAAGAAAAAAAAATGGAAATATGATGTTAAATATATGAGGGAAGCTTTTCACCGTATTGCCAAATATCTCTTCCATTTTCATAATCGGGTACTTTAAAGTTTCCTCTTCACTGGGATCTCCTGTTTCTTACAGCAGCGTGGAGGAAAGCTGATATTCCAAGCTTCAAACGCTGTTTATATTTGATCAATCAGCTGTTAAGTGAAACTTTTCAGTCTCCTTAAATGGGATTTTGTGCACTGATGTGTTGTTTACACCCTGCTCGAGTTTTAGTTTTAGATTGTCTTGAGGTGTTTACAGAAACAAGAGATCTGCTGTCAGTTGCAGCTTTGTCAGCTGATCCCATCCCCACTGTTCACCTGATCCAATGAACAAATGGCAACAACAACAAAAAAATATTTTGATAATCAAATGAAAAAGAAGCATATAGTTGTATTTCTTCCTTTGTGAGAGCAGGTCTCTCACAAAGATCTTGATTGGTTTACAGTTAAACTTGCTTTTTTTAATATATAAATGTCCACACATTGTCAGAAGGCTCATACAGTAAGATTTTATGTTTACTCAGTTTCTCTTTTAAGGCTAGTGCCCCCCCCTCACAGAATAAGCTACATTTAAAAGTCTTCTCTTTTTTAACTTTACTTTGTTTCTTTTCTGTGTTGCTTTTCCCAGAATTGTATTGCACAATTTTATTGGTAGTATGACTTCCGAATATCATATCAGCACTTCACCTTTTTGTATGCATATCTCTCATCTTGCTCATTGTTAGCCTGTTTCACCTAATGATGCAAAAAAAAAATTTGTAATATTAGTTCAATAAACAATTTGCTGGCTGAATGTGTTGATGTGAATTTCCTAATTCAAATGCTCATTCAGACACGTCTGTTAGGACGCACCGAGCAGTTATCCGAGCTATCTTTACTGACAGCCTGCCACGCTCGCGCTGCAGTTTCATAATAGAGCCATCAGAGGGAGGGACTTTACGCGCACACAAAAGCCTGATGGTGATACCACCGGTGACAGAAAACAGCAGCCATCCACCCCGGAGGAGCTGTTTTCTGGCCCCAGCTGCAGCTATGAGACGAGGAGACCAACTGTAGGAGACGTGGACACTGATGCACCTTTATCATCAGCTCTGCAGCTGACTGAAGGTAAGACCCGGTGTTTTTAACTGCAGCCAGTTTTGTTGATACACTTGCGAAAAACTCATGAAACTTGCCAGAGAGGAAGTTTGTGGTAATTCAGCTTGTGAACATCTTTTTTTTTTCTCTATCTCTTTGTGTACACATACGTGTTCACTCCCATGCTGCACAGTTACATTTTATCTCTAAATCCTTATTCACAATTGTCACAATGGCCATGTTCTGATATTTACAAAGCCTGTGTAACTGCCATTCTCAACCTTTTTAACCAGACATAATGTTTCACAACAGATGCCCTGCCCTAATTAGCCAGAAATGTTCTTTTCATTTGTAATCCTCATTATACACTGTTATGCTGCTCAGACGCTGTTGTGCAAGTTGTAGTTTAAAGCCTGTAATACTAGTGAAGAACAAAGAGGACCCTTTTTTCTGTGCTGTGTTACGGTGTTAAGGCTTTCCCAAGAGCAAGGTGAAAGTAGCTCTAATTCAGTAAACGAATACCTTACAGCAAGCTGCAACTTGTAGTAAACATTTTCATCACTGCGCTCACAAACCAACTCATCTTTGTGTGCAGGAAGAGTACTCCTGGGGAGGCACAACAACTGGCATTACTGGAGCATATCGAAGAGGCTGTTTTACATATCTGTTTTACATATTAAGGAGCTACATCAATGAGGACGCCCGGCATGGCGGTATTCAAGCAAGAGAACGTGGAGGATTTTTATGAAATTGGAGAAACACTGGGAAGGTGAGGATTTGTTCACGATTAGTTTTTATGAAGGATGTCAATGAGAGGTTATTTGATCCCCACCTCTTAGAAGATGATCCTTCACAGTTTGTGTGAGTCAGAGGGTGAGTCAGTTTCCCTTGCAAGTGCTTGATCCGGTGGTGGTCCTGTGTATGTAGGTATGCAAACAGCTGGCCTGTCTAAGCTTGAACTGGGGAGTGTCGTTGGGTTAAAGTGGGCTGAATTTTACAGCTAGAGATAACGTACCAAAGCTAAACGCACTCGAAGAAAAGAAAACAGCCCTGTTTGGGGGTCAGATTTGTCAGTCCAGGAACGCAAATGAATTGTGAGCGATTTGCTTTGCATGGTCTGACTGTGGGGCGGTGGACCAGGGTGTCGAAGTGCTGCGAATAAACCCCGTAAAGAGCAGACGTGAAGGAAACTGAGGAAATAAGTTACAGGAAGTTGGTAGATTACAATATGGATTGAGGAAGCTACGCCAATTTTGCACGGAAGGACAGCTTGAGCATGTGCACCACTCGATAACAGATTGAGCGGGTGTAAAAGCAAAGCATCTGACCTGTAGCCTTTCACCATTAATCCCAATATGCACTGTGTCCCAGTCTTTGTTGGGACATAGCTGCTTTGACACACCCTGATCCAGACCTGCTGTTGAAATGACTCCTTCAAAACTATAAAAAAAATAACCCAAACAAAAAACAGAAGAGGAAGACTTTTCAGCAAAGGCCTCGTGTAGCATGAAAAGTTCAAATGTATAAATATGAAATATTTTTACAGTAATCAGGCTTTGAGTAAAGCACTCACGTCTGATGGTTAAAAATAATGATTCACGAACAGTTAGCTGATCAATAAAATGAATAAATTATCTAATACTTTACGTAGTTTGCAAAGTAAATAGATTGTAAGCACCGTTTAAAACAAAAAAAGTACTGTCATTGATAATTGCACATGAAGTTGTAACATTGGAGGGATTTTCCACAGACATGCAAAGAGCAAGAAGGCAAAACAAACACGGCTGTTTGCACAGAGGCAACTCAAAAGCTGCTCATATCACCACAGACTAGTAGATGATTTATTAGGTTACATCAAGTAACCTAATAAATAAACCTAAGAAATTCCTTTAAAAGACTTTTAAAAACTTATATAAAAAAAAAAAGCTGAAATACCCTTTAAACCCCTGCAAGACATGGCAGACATGGGAATGTGTTGCTCAAAGCTGAGCTGGTTTTCATGAGAAAACCTTTGCCTGAAAAGCAAAGGGGACTCTGCTGTGGGCTGAGTGCATGTTTAACATCAGCATGTTGAAAATATGTGACCCTTTAAGCTACTGTGGTTAAAAGCCCTGGTTAGCTTTCTGAGTAACCAAACCTGTTACATTTTATCTTTCTGCAAAAGACTTTTCACTCACACTCACAGTTTTCTGGTGAGCCTCGGGGGACGTGTTTTAGCCCACTCACAGTTTTGACAGCCTCACGGGTTCAGAGCCCTCCACTCACATACCTCAGTGGAACTGTTACTCAATTGTCCTTTAAGAGTGTGGGGAAATTTGGCGGAGGGAGGCAAAAACTGTGTGACGTATTTGAGATGTCCTGTGCTGTGGTACTGTTGCACCATTTCTGGAAATTGAATTAATCATGTTGACAGGTTTCAATGTCTCACAGCCCTGAAAAGCAGTACTGAGTGACTGTTTCCACTAATGACACAGAGTTTTGGGTAAACCTGTCAGCCCTTTGACATGCGGGGCATGCTGTGACAAGTGTACCTTTCTTTCCATTCGACTGATGACACTTATGACATCATACAGTACAAAGTGTTAAAGTCCGAACCAAAAGATGCCTTTAACAGGAAGCGGTGAGCTGTAACTGAGCATCAAGGTAAGGCTGAGAAAAAGGTCTTCATCTGAGATGCTGGACCCTGTTTACAAGTGAGCTTGTGTCCTTGTTGGCTCATAACAACTGATAGCTTTTAGTAGATAAGTAGTGCGTAGTGAGTCAGTGTCAAGAAACTACCATCTGTTAAACCCGCCCCCCCCAAAAAAACATGCAGACTTTCCCCAAAATTTGAATGCTGAATTTACTTTACACCATGGTTTCACTCTGACTTCCTGAATGCTTTCATGTTGACTTCTAATGGTAATCCCTTGACTTTTCGTCTAGCACCACCGTGTCTTTATTGCTATGTATGAAAGGTACAGCGAGTGACGTGATCCCAGGGTGAACTGTATGACTCTAACGATGCCTTAAATTGAATCTGGTCAGTTTGTTAATGTGTGGCTTCTTACAAAATACCTGCAGAAACTCACAAGACACCTATACTCTGTCTTGACGGTGAGATGGATATTTAAACATTAGTTATACTGACAGGAACAGCAGCATGTTTGTCACTGCTTAAGTTGACATTGAGGTGAAAACTCATCTGTCCATTAACACAGGTTCACAGAGTTTTTGCTCTCCAATCTGTAAACACTGCAGGAGCATCTTCCTGATATGCAAAATATTTTTCCAGTATCTATGTGGGTTCATTTAGGAGAAAATGATTCGGACTAACCATTTTACAAGTTTTCTTTATGGAATATCCAGAGGGCAGTGATGCAAATTTTAGGTTGCGGTGCTCGAACAATAAATGCGTTGAAGTGAAAAGAGCCCACAGGGCAGGCACACAGCTGTTTCAGATTACCAAAAAGTACTAGAATTTCTCTGTCTCTATAGCTTCGAAACATTCCTGCTGTTGTGTAAGTTGGGGAAATAAAGAGAGAAGGGAGTTTATTTGCTGCAGCCTAACTGAAGGACCTCCATGTTGACCTTTTGGACATCCCCCAGAGTTCCAATACTGACAGAAATTGTCCCATTACAAACAACACTAATGCCTCACAGATGCCGGTGTGTGCGTGTGTGGCTGGACTTAAATACCAGTGGGAATCTAGAGATTACTTTAGGGCTTAAATGCGGAAAGATTTCACTTACAGCGTAAAAAGCAGAAAATGTGGGAGACAAATTGGGTTTTCAAGCACCGGTAGAATTTTAAAAGTTGGAGCTGCATCCCGGCAGCCCTCAATGGCATTTGATTAGTTGCCTGGTTAGGAACAGCTTTCTGGGTCAACAGCGAATCTGGCGCTCTTCGTCATCCTGGTGGTTGCTCAGTTGAGAAACATGTTTAAATATTGGGTTGGCACCACTTGTCGGAGCATTCCTTCAACCTTGGCTGTGGCTAATGACCTTCAGCTGTTGGAAGTGGAAATTCTGCGGAGAGATGGCACTTTCAGCCCCGCTGGCCGGCTTAGGGCTAAGACAGACGGCACGCCTGGCCTTTTGTGGAATACCACCTCCCCCAGCATCTCTTTCCGCTGTTACTCTGCACTTCGTAGCAATGCTGGAGTAAAGCCCCTCTGCTGACATTTGTGTTGGGTGCTTTTTCACACATGAACTACAACTATCATCTCAAGGGCTTTTTCTATTTGCCATTAGTTATCAGGCAAATCAAGGGGACTGCTCATGCCCCAGTGATGGATCAGTTCCTCCCCTTGGGGTAATTGATGGATGTTTTTGCAAGTGGAATTCACTGAGTGACTTCCCCACCTCTTCAGTTAACACATTATCATCTCTAACAGGGAGGACTCGAGGGTGGAGACGTCCTGTGAATAGATCAGGCAGAGGGAGGATTTGAGATTCCATGAAGCTGTGCTTTATCACTCCACCCGCTCTCTTTTTATTTTCCTTTTAAGGAATGTGCGTGGGATTCTTTGTGGATTATTGCCTTAACGTATGTTTCCCCACTCTCTCTTTTCCCCCCCTGCAGTCTCTGCTGGGACATGTTCACACATGAATTAAATGATCTCAATAATAACTTCAAGGACTTTAGGCATTTAATGTGTTTCCAGAACCTGAAAGCTATAGGAAATGCATCAAATCAATCTAAAGTTAAAGATTCCCTTGTCTTATTAGACGCACAGGTGAAACAACCACATGTAGTTCAGTGCAAATCCCCTTGCATCAAGCACTGCAGCACTTTAAAGAAACTCATACGCTTGTTTTTTTTCCCCTTGTGTATCAGAGATGTTCCGTTTTTTTGTTGAAGTGCTGCTGTATCAGACTGCGTCATATTTGTTTAAAGGTTTTAGACTTAATCTCTTCATTGAGGTTGTAATTGAAAGACTGGGTTTATGTGGTCCCGCATTTACATAATTTTACATTGTTATTTTTGAGCATGTTTCATAAGAGGCTTAGCATAGTCAATGTAACAGCAGGTGTGATCACAGAGCACCGGACAGGGCGTGCCACAAAAACATGAAAACTGGCTCAACCATCTCGCACCGATGTAGGGTTACAGAGTCAGTAGCTGGTTTAAAACCACAAAGATAGGATTTAATCCCTTAATTTGTTTCTGGGTGCACATTGTAAACACCCTGAAAATACAAGTGTGAACTGTAGTGTGTTGTGGGTGTACAGATCTTCCTTGCACACCTCCTTTCTGCCCTTCTTTCTTTTCCACTCCTGCAGTTCAAGCGGGGGCTCTCACTCACCAACAGCAGAAGAAATGTGGCAGGTAAAGCAAGACTCTGTTTCAGTCTGGCTATTCTTAGCCCTCTAGACACAGATTGGACAGCCTCTCACAGCCACTCTGGAATTTCTGTGTGGACAGTTATGTCCAAAATTCATGAAATGCCTGCCAATTATTGTCTTTCCCCCTCTTTGGGAATTTTTCCCTCCACATTGTCACAATGTGTCTGTGCTTCAAACATGAAAATTCTTCGGTCCTCAAGCTTTAATGTGTTTTACCCAACCATTCCCTCCTATTCAGTAAAACTCTTGCCAGTTCTGTCACCACATAAGCCCTTGTATGTCGTTGTGGCATCACGCAGAAGGATGAGAAGCTTGTGTTCACAATAGGGTGGGCAGGTCATCCCCCAGCAACAGGAAACAACAAAGCAGCAGTAGTATGACAGCAAGCTTACTCAAGTGCTGGTCTGATATTAAAGCCACAGAAATTCCCCTCATATGGAAAATGGTCTCATATTTCTTGTTCAATCTGTCAGTAGGCAAGTTATGAGTGTTATGATTTATGTTAGGGATGAGTGAAATCAAAGGAATATATTCCACCAACTGGAGTCAGTACTGAAGCTCATTAATAATAAGATGCCATTAAAGATGTCGTAAGCTCATGTCTGACTATCACTTCTAACTAACATTCAAAACAAGAACGCAGTGATTCACTGAACAATATTGTCAAAGACACACCTCTGTTGTGATTTGCTTTTCTTTCAGTGGAGTAAACACTTGAGCTTGCTCCACTAAACTTGACAGGAAGTTAAAAGGAGTAGGAGGACAGAGGCTCTCTCAGCACCACCAGATTGTCTCATTGTCTCGCCAGGAAACAGGAAGTGATGGACCATACCGCAATTTTTCAGTCATCTGTGTACCAGAGCTTCCTCACCAATATCCTGTGGCTAAATGCAAAGAATGTTATTAGTTCTATTCCTTTAAAAAAAAAAAAAAAAAAGATGGTAGATACTACAAATCCTGATGCACGTAAATCAGTTGTCACGTTGAATGATAATGGGTGTAACAAGAAGAGTGTTCAGAGATCACATCCTCCACCAAGATGCAGGATGTTACTGCTTTTCCCGTGCTTTGTATGCTCTCTTGGCACTTTTTGTGGTGATTGCTTCTCTTTTGTCTGCAGTGGGCAGTTTGCGATTGTCAAGCGATGCATAGAGAAGAGCACAGGCAATAAGTACGCGGCCAAGTTCATCAAGAAGCGCCTGAGCGGGGCCAGCAGACGGGGTGTGAAAAGAGAGGAGATTGCGAGGGAAGTGGACATCCTGCAGCAGCTCCAGCATCCCAACATTGTAGCGCTCCACGATGTTTACGAGAACCGGACAGATGTTGTGCTTATCCTCGAACTGTGAGTCACCACAAGATTCTGCAATGCATTGCAATATCCACACAGTCACAACAATAAAGTTTTATCATGCTTTACTTCTTGAAAACTCCAAACATCTATGTACAATAGATAAGAGCCTGCATAACATAAAATGTGTTTTATTGGGATTGAAAAGTTATGTCAGTGCAGTCTTTTGAATGTTTGGCAGGAATACTGTAAAACTGCAAAAGTCCACTCATCTGTGAGTTTATTTCTGTTTGTTGAAGCTGTGTTTGCTGAAAACCATTTGCCCCTGATCATGTCTGCCAGAAAGAACCAAATGTCTCTTGCAAAGTCAATAATGCTTGTGCTGAAAAGAGGCCAAAAAGGGCCCCCGTCTGGGGTCGCTGAGTGCCGAGAAACATGGCAGGCCTGATTAGGACTAATTGAAAAACTCAAACAAAAAATATGACTAATGGCTGCAGAATAACGCACTGTCCTTCATTCTCATTTTCTCTGTATGAATGGTAGAGAACATTGTGCTTATGGGCCAAGGTTTCATACCATTTTTTCAGTTATGTTTATGGAAAAATACATTGGCCCATAAGTAGGGCAAATGGACTAAAAACAGAAGCAAGTTGGCACCACAGACAAACATATCTCAGGCATCCAGGGCTTGTGCATCAAATTTCCTGAGAACACACTTTAGATAAAAATGCTAGCAAGGGCTTGCTCCAGATTGTCTGAGCCCACAGTCACCGAGTGTCAGTTTGTGTGTGTTTGTGCGTATTGCAGGGTCTCTGGAGGAGAGCTGTTTGACTTCTTAGCTCAAAAGGAGAGCCTCAGTGAGGAGGAGGCCACTCAGTTTATCAAGCAGGTCCTACATGGAGTGCAGTACCTCCACTCCAAGAAGATTGCACATTTTGATCTAAAGGTAAACGTGCTTCTCCTGTGCTGCGCATCTTAAACTGCATTTGTTTTCTGTGAAACAGTTAAACTCTTTACCTCCATAGCAACTGTATTACTACGCACAAGCAATGCCATAAAGACCTTATGTATATGTATCTATCTATCTATAGCAGGTGTTTAATGTACGTACTGCACAGTTCTGCTATTCTGATTCACACATCCTTCCTGTTGTTTGTGGCCACCATCCAAACTCTCAGATACCGACACTTCAAAGTTATCTCTTTAGTTTCAGAGCTGTATCGCCCACGTTTCTATCTGAAAGTCGCTATCCTGTCTGATTTTTTTTCTAGCTGTGCATCTACGTTCCCAAGGTCTATTTTCATCAGATCAGTCAGCTATAACACCCATTAACCCTCCTGTTTAACCCCATTTTGACTTGGAATTTTACTTGAGAAATTCTTATCCCCCTTTTTGATTAAAATAAAGCTTCAGAACAGCTAAATAAACACAAGCCAACCCCAGCACCATAACCCTTCAAAGTCAATGTGAATGGTTCTTGATTTGCAGGCCTATTATATTGCACAGAGCCAAAGGGCAGCGCTGGGAAACAGGGAGCCCCTTTGACAAGTTTCCACAAGAGGCCACATCTTACTAATTGAATGCAGAACTGGGTGATAGTGTTCCTTTTTTGTTGTTGTTCCCTTTATGCCCCATATGAATCTGGTGAGCATATAACAGTAGAAATGTAAGAATGGCTCATTGTGAGTCCTCTTCACTGATGATGCTTTTGTGTTGATAACTGAAGGTGGATTAGGTACGCAAAATAACAACGCACTAGGTGTTTGAGTCATTCATGCCTGAAGCCTTGATTTTCAGTTCACACTGACACACCTTTACACTAATTAGCGTGATTAATTGTTTTTCTCTAATGCTTCCACAAAAGGAGGATTTCTCCAGGTAACTTGTTGCTTTTGTCTGTATTACTGAGCCTTGCTATTAGTGGAAATGTGCTGACATACATGCTTTGTTTCTTTATTTGCATTGGTGCAGCCTGAAAACATAATGCTGCTGGACAGGGATGCCACCTTACCCCGCATCAAAATAATAGACTTTGGACTAGCACACAAAATACAAGATGGGACGGATTTCAAAAACATTTTTGGCACCCCTGAATTTGTTGGTAAGTTTTTCTTTCTTTTCTTTTTTCTTTTTTATTGAGCTTGACGATTTTAATGAGATGCTTGATGTTTGGCCAGACGCTGTTTGTGATGTTGAGTGTGTGTTGTCTATTTTCAGCTCCAGAGATAGTCAACTATGAGCAACTGGGCTTGGAAGCAGACATGTGGTAAGAGCTTTTAATTACCTCTGACTCTGCTGACATCTGCACAACAGGTTGCAGTGCATAACTTTGGATTAATCTTGCGCCTTTTTTTGCAGGAGCATCGGCGTCATCACATATATACTGTAAGTTGAGATTCACAACGTCTGGGAATTTTAATGTATCTACGATTATCGACTGAGTCACGCATGCAAACGTTTGTGCTGTTGTTTCAGTTTGAGCGGCGCGTCACCTTTCCTCGGTGACACAAAGCAGGAAACGTTAGCAAACATCTCAGCGGTGAACTACGAATTTGATGAAGAGTTCTTCAGCAGTACCAGTGAGCTGGCCAAGAACTTTATCAGAGGGCTCCTGGAAAAGGAAACGAGGTAAAAGAGGAAAAAAGAAGAAGAAAGAAATTAGGTTACTAACAAATAGGTCAAGGCCAAAGGTCAGGTTTGAAATTTCATTACAAAGCCCAGTACCAGGCGGGGCTATGCTTTATAAAATCCTAATGAAGTGCACTCCTGACCCACATGAGAATAAACAGCCAGCCAGCCAGTAAGGATATATTTCTGCTGCACGGTGTGATATATAAAACCAGAAAAGAAAACTATTACAAAATGTTGCAAAAACACTTTCTTTGTAAAATGTGATCCTCTTCTTACTTTCTGACATGTGTTTCCATTTAAGTGTTTACGTGCACCTTCGGGAAACTGAATATTTCTGTGGAAGTTTGGTCTCGCTGTAATCCTTAGAGTCACCGTCTGCTGCACGACTGACCTACGTGCCCTGTCTGATGGAGTTGTTCTGGCATATTTACACAGCTGCATTTTCTCTTTTAGAAAACGGATGACAATAGAAGATGCACTGAATCATCCTTGGATTAAGGTATGGACATGATTTATGCAGTAGTGTTGCATGGTTTGTATAATCTGTGACTGTTGTCAGCACTTCATTCCCCCCTGCCCCCCCTTCTACGAGGAGTAAAATCTATTGCAGCTAATGTCAAAGGTAACATACGGGGTAGCAGGATCTTTTTTTTTTTTTTTCCAGTGTTCACTCCCACTAACTGTGTACTTGTCCTGGATAGATGTTTCCATACTGTCCCACAGTTAAAGTATGTATATTGTTCCTGTTTGGGAATTTTTGTTTTTCCCTTCACATCTCACACTCATCTCATCCATCTTCACGCCATCTGCAATATTCCTTTTGTCTACAAAGTCAGTGGTCTGACTCTTGCAATATCTCGCTAATTGTATTTTAATGGAATGGAAACTTAACATTGTGCTGTGGTGAAGCCGTCTACCTCCCACTCAGGCTGATGAAATGCATGTGAGTGGTGTTTTGCTGTGAAGTCCTCATCCTGTTTTGATGCAAGCATGGATCCGGGAAACCTTACACGCTCACCAGGAATGTTTGCTGTTTTTTGGCACCCCTTATCAGCCGTGGCTTTCGCTCTGGGGTCACACACTAATCCTCCAGTGCCACGTCTGCTGGGATTTTTCACTGCTATACGTGTTTTCGAGATGCAACAATAAGACATCCTCTCACTCAGTCTCCCTCCCCCACCCCTACCCTTCTGTCTGAAGTCCTGCGGCCACATGGAGGAGGACAGCGCTGCCTCTGAGAAGAAAGCAAAGCAATTGAAGACAAAACTACTTAAAGAGTACACTATCCAGTCGCACTCCAGCATGTCCCAAAACAACACATATGCCAACTTTGAGCGTTTTGCCCATGTGGTGGAAGACATCGGATTAATGGAGACGGGATTGTCCGAGGTGGCGGAAGCTTACCGCACCCTGCAGGGTGACATAGAAGCACTGCTCTCCATTCACAATGACAAGGAAGCTTGGTACAAGGAGGAGCGGGACACCGCAAAGAAACAGCTCTCGCAAGCCTGCCACGAGTTTCGCAAAGTGGAGGCCACCAGGAAGCTGGTGCAAGAAGACATGAAGGCAGTAGATGTTTGTCTGGAGAGCATCAGCAAGAGGTACAACCACAGGCAGGGCCAACTGGATGCTCTGAGGCAGGAGCTGAACTCTGAGCTCCAGTGGCTCCAGGATCTGATGGGCTCTTTGCATCCTGAGGGAACCAGTGGTAGCATCCATAACAGAAGTCTGAGCACACATGTAAAGAAAGCAATGGAGGACCTGCTGCATCTGACTTGTGAAGGAGAAGTCTGCTCTGAGGCTGAACAGCCCCTCACTGAGTCTGGCTGACATAAACCATTGAAAAATCTTCTAAGAGTCAACAATTTTTCTTTCTTTCTTTCTTTTTTTTTTTTAAATTGCACTCTTTAAATTTTATTTATTTGTAGATTTTCTTTATTGTTTAAACAAAAAAGATAAAGAGTTAAAGGAGAAGATGGTTATATCAGTTAATAAAGCTAGCCTGGCTTTGTCCGAAGGTTAAACAAACATAAACACACATTATAAACACTATTTTCTGCATGTTCTCCCTCTCCCTCCGTGAGTACCCTCCAGGTTCGTCCCACAGTCCAAATACATGCACATGTACATGTAATTCTAAACTGGCTGAAGGTGCCACTGTGAGCGTTAATAGTTGTCTCTCTCTCAGTGTTAGCCTTGCAACAGGCTGATGACCTGTCCTGAGTATACCCCGCTTCTGCTGGGATAGATTCCAGTCCCCTGAACTGAATGAAGAAAATGGATGGACATTATCAATTATAGAAATCTTAGTGCATTAGGTTTTGCCATTATTTTAAACAAATATCTACATTCTGGGAGGAGACCGTAAGGCAGACCTAAATCATTCCGGAGAGATTATATCTCTTAGGTATTTTGGAATGCCTCAGGTTCCTACAGAAACCCCCATTGAACCCTAACCCCCAGGTGACTAGAGAGAGGGGGTTTTGCCTCTGCTCATGGACTGCTGCCCCGAGCGTTGACATCTCTTTTGTTGACTTTTGACAGAGTCGGCCTGCCTTTTTTCTTTAGTAGGCCAAAGATAAGCTGAGCTTTAATTTCTTACTGGCTCTGGAATGCTTTTTAAATGACAGACAAGTATTGATCTTAACAGCAGGTACAGCAGCAAACATGATTAGTCCTTTAACTGGGATAAGTGGCACAATATTTTATTTTATTTATTTATTTATTTATTTTTGTGACACATGGATTTATTAAACTACGTTTATTTATTAATTTGGTGTTTTCTGCCTGAGCATTTAGCAGATTATTTTAGCTGATTTAGTAAAACTAAATGAAACAAATGTACTGTGCAATGGTTCTCTCAGTGGAGTGAACGATAAGTTCAAATGTTTTTTTTATTGACTGATCTAAGTTTTTTTTAATTGCAATTTTCTTTTTTATTGAAATAATAATTAATCCTATTTAATACTCCATTTGTAAATGATAGTGTTTTAAAAGAAAGGATCTTTTTTATGGATTTTAATGTGCTCTATTGCTGAAGGTTGAGTTATTTATTTCAAAAGTATTTTCTATTTCTTTCTTTGAGATGTTTTTGCGCTAACCATAAAAACAACATCTATGATAAGATCTTATCTATCTAAAAATTTCTCACTTCCTTTGCCAGTATTAGCGTCTGAACACTCAGCACTCTTTTGTCTTTGTGCGCTGACATTTTACACTTTTGTCAACCATGAAATAAATCTTAATTAGAAATTATGACTCTTTTTTTTTCTTTTTTTTTTTAAATTTCTGTCATTCATGATCTGAAATGTCTTCATGGTATAGCTGATTATATTAGACAAGCACATGCGCACAGCTGACGTGAGGGACAGTTCTGCTTTCTGACATCTCACTGTGTTTCTGCAGCCTCTGAACCCCAGACAGGCCTTGGTGAAGAGACTATCAGTGGTCAACTTGGAGAACTTCAAGAGACAGTATGCTCGACGCAGGTGGAAGGTAAAATGCAGCCTTGGTACCAACTTGGACTATTACTTAAAGGAAGATTGCATTAAAAAAAATTGCACATGTCTTGCTTTGTAACCCATTTCTTTTTACTTTTGTCGGTTTCAATAGCTGTCATTCAGAATTGTGGCTCTGTGCAACCACCTAACACGAATCATGAAGAACCATAAGAATGAGAAGCTGCCTGAGGAGGACGGGGTAGGTTGCCGTGCAATGGTTTACATTAAACTGACACACATTGAGCTGCTCTCATTTATATTGCTTCAACCAACAGCTGGTTAGTTTAACTTTGCAAATACATTCCCCAGATACTTTATTGGGTACATCTTGTTAGTGCCAGATTAAACCCTTTTGACTTCTGGACTGCCTTAATTCTTGATGGCAGAGATTCAGAAAGGTTTTGGTCCATGTCGACGTGATTGCATCACACACTTGCTGCAGATTTATTGGCTGCAGATCCATGATGTGAATCTCCCGTTCCACTACATTCCAAAGGTGCTCTATTGGACTGAGATCTGGTGATTGTGGAGGGCATTTGAGTACAATGAAGTCATTAAGTTCATAAAGGTAGTTTAGGATGATTTGACCTTTGTGACATGGCAGCCATGAGGAGATGGGTACTCTGTGGAGATGGACATGATCAGCAACAATAATAAAGCGGGCTGTGGTTTTTTTTTTTTTTTTTTTAAACGATGCACATTTGAAACTAAATTGTGCAAAAAAGTTATCCCTACATCATTAAACTACCAGCCTAAACTGATAAATCCGTGCATGCATGGATCTGTGCTTTCATGTTCTTTACTCTAAATTCTGATTCTACTATCTGAATGTCGCAGCAGAAATCTGGACTTAACAATGGGCAATGATATTTCAATCTTCTGTTGTACAATTTTGGCGAGTCTATGTTTCCTGGTCAATAGGAAACATTTTTTTTCTGGCCATTCTCTGTAATTCCTAGAGATGGTTGTGCAGGAAGAATCTCAGCAGTTTCTGAAATACTCAGACTAGTTCTCTGGTAACAACAATCATACTACATTCAACATCACTTAAATGACCTTTCTTCCCCATTCTGATGCTCCTGTTGAACTTCAGCAGGTCGTCTTGAGCATGTCTACATGCCAAAATGCATTGCACCATACTGCCATGTGGCTGGCTGATTAGATATTTACTTAATAAGCAGGTGCACTTACTAATGTGGTGATGAGTTTCTTTTATTGTACACTATTTCCACAGCATTTACAGATGTAGATGTCTAACTATTTCTCTGGGAGTATCTTTACAACAGACATTGTGTTCCACAGTGTTGCAGTGTAGCAAGCACAGTTTTATCCTGCTATATGCTGCTGGAGCTAAAAAAAAAAAAAAAAAAAAAAAAATAGAGAGAGATATGTAAAAGAATGCTTAGAGTCTTTGAGCTGTCTCCAGTTGTGGAGACTCACAATTGTCACAATCACCACAAACAGTAACTATGTTACAACTGTTTCCTAACTGGGATGTGTTGGTCTTGTCAGAGGAATTGTGAAAGCGACCAAGAAGAAGAAACTATGAAGAGGAGACCAAGGACCAGAAAGAGAAGCAGCACTTCCTGAGAGCAACCCTCAGAGTGTCCGTCAGACATGCAGAACAGTGACTTTGCACCTTTATTTAGGGCATGCTCTGCAACTGTTATACGCCACTAAGCATAGTTACAATATATTTTGACATGACAGCAGTAAAAGTAGATTTTTTTTTAGAGTTTAAGGCAACTTCTTCATTCTGAATCAGCACAACTTCTGCTGTATGTCGGACATCGTTCCGGCATGTTTAAACATGTGCTAATCTTGCACTAGTAGGTATAGCTTGATTGCTGTTGACAGGAACTGTTGTGTATGTTAGCATATATGTGAGCATATATATATGTGTATGCTATAGACAGCTTCTGTCTAAAAAGTTCTCAAGCTGTTGTTTGGCACAGTATTGATACAGATTGATTGATATATATTTTAACAGATGTTAGCATCCAGAGTGTTAAATTAAAGGGTTTAGCGCTGCAGGATAACAACATGACAGCAGATCTTCAAATGTTTACGTGTTGTGCTTAACGATGTTTTATCATTTACTGTTAACCTCAAGATATAAGCCCCTAAAGCATCTGTATACTATATGTTTACATAGGATATTTTAATTTGTGCAAATTTTTCTGAGACTGTAACTGTGTTTCATTGACGAGTTCACTGACTGCATGTATCTACGGTATGCCTAATATGTGAATCTAATTCTGCAGTTTTAAATGGAATTGATAAGTCTTGCAATACTTTCATGTATTTATAAATAGATATACATCATGTCTTAAGTTCACTTTTGCCTGTATCTTAGCCTTCAGTGTTTTCAAGAAGCATTTTACTTTCTTTATATGTGTATAAAGTGTAAATTGAGAATGTGTTAAATAAATTAATGAACCTTGTTACTTTGACCGTTTTTATGAAACCAGAACTTGTTGATTTGATCTATTTTCTTAACGCTGTGGAAGGGACTGGTGCCTGTCTGGGCTGGTGCTTTGCATAAGGTAGGTTACACCCTGCACAGGTCACCAGCCTACAGTGCTTACACAGAGAGACACACAAGCCTTCATGATCACATCCATACCTACAGCCAATTAACATAACATGCATCCCTTTAGACTGTGGGAAGAAACTGTGTGCACAGAGACAACATGAAGTTCAAACCCACATCCTCCTTGTTGTGAGGCATCAGTGACAACTACACCCTGAGTCCTGGATATTAAACTCTCACCATCTCCTTTCTTTTAAGGCCAAGCAAAGTGTAAAATGATTTTCCCACACAGTGAAAGTGTGATTGTGTCTAGATGACCCAGAAATCCCAACCATAAATATGCCAAACACACTAAAGTAAAAAAAAAAATACAAAGCAGCTCTTGACGAGGAATAATAATCTCAATATCAGTGTGTTATCCACCTACTTTGTTGGCCGCTGCCATTTCTTCTGGCCACTGCTTGGTTATTTAGCCTCACAACAGTGGCGCTGTTTGGACTCAGCTGAGCTGAAAGAGATTGAAGGGATAATTTGGCCTGACCTACACAATTTGGGCCAGCTCAACACAAATACTGAGAAAGGTGTCATAATCAACAAGTGGGTCAGTCTGAAAACAGTGTGCCTTCTTGTCCTTCTCTATAGCAGCACAAAATATTTAGATTCACATTTAATTCGCTATGTCAGACAAAACTCCTGTAGTCTGTTTCCATGTTAGCACATCTCCTGTTATTGTTTAATGACAGCCTGTGAGTTACTGGCCTTTGATGAGACGAGAGAAAACATTTAGTGCACGTTTGGGTCACTCGTCTCTATTCGCCCTGATGACACAAGCTGGTGACTGTAAATATTCCTGCCATGTCTCACTGAAATAAGAGCTGAGTCTTTTGTAGACAGTGATATGACATGCTTTCCAGTCAGCCGTTACAGTGAGGTCTGCATCTCATGTAAGAGAGCCACGGCTGGTATGGTGGGATCAGTTCTGTGGGATCATGGAATTCCAGCCGACTCACGTTGGTATGATCCGGTTGATGATCCATTCACACAGACAAATAAGGTGGGCTGTCAGCTCAAAGTGTGTCCTTCAGGGTGTCTTTGGAACAGTGCTTGACTCAGAGATGTGTCAGTGTTAGCACATGATGAGCATAATAGGCCCTTTTCAGCTACCCAGCCATTCTGACATGGAAACACAGGTGTAATTATTTACATCATGACCCCGTTCCACTTAAATGGGTCAGGCCCCTGGTGCTACTGTGGCCCATTATTGGTATTCTTATTATTTTTAATGGAACATGAATGCTGCTGCTGGTGAGCTGTAGATAAATAATTTACCATTAAAAAACTGTGTCTGCGATGTTGAGGTCATTGCCTGCAGCAAAAAAGTGATATGCTGTGCTTTTCTTTTACTATGGTGCCATCTAGTGGGCATAACAAAAACTACAACCATATACCCTGAAATAAATAGTTACAAGAAATTATTTTAGGGGAAAAGTAAAAAGAAATCAATTAAACTAAAGAAAACCATGCATATACAGTATTGAGTAAAAGGTTTTGTTTTAATTATTTTTTTCATTCTCTTCTTTGTGCCTTTTATTTATTTGTTTCTTTGTTAAGCCACTTAACACTGACCTATTAATCATTTAAGCAAAGAAGCAACCAAACTCAAGGGATGACTTGTGTTTTCCGTATGTCTACACAAAAAGAGGACTTAGCAAAACTGTAAAATTGTATTTTAAATTGTAGCTCTATGCATTTTGTTACAAGCAGCCTGTCACAAAAACATTGCTTGATCCCATTTCTTGAGCTCATTCTACAAAAAATGCCAAAGATAACACAGTATTTTTTGCAAGGTGATTCCCAAAGAGAATTTAACTGAGAATGTGGCATATTTCATATGCTCATATGGCATAGTGTGTAGTCTGCTCTTAAAAAAATGTGACAACTGGACAAGTGTAAGGCAAAAGAAGAAGTGGCCTGCCACGGCTGATGAACAGTATCTAAAAGTTATGTCCTTAAGAAATAGGAAATGATTTAGCAAAGATCTGACACAGGATCTGAGCATCCGGCCCTTCAGTTGAAAGTACTGTCAGATTTTTATTCACCACACAACACTGCCTGGAAAGCATCTGATTGGCAACAGCCTGGTTTTTCACACGCTATCATTCGTGGATTGGCCTCCCCAGAACCAGGAACTCACCATTATCGAAACAGTGTGGGATCATCTCAACAGACAACTGAACAAAAAGCTGCCAACATCAAAAGAAACACTCTTTAAGAAGCCTGGAAAACTATTCCTGAAGACTACTTAAGATATTCATGCATCAGGAATTTTTTAAAAATGAGTTTATTTTGTAAATTAGACATCAAAAACGCACACAGGCATTTAAACAAGCTACATAAAAATCATATCAAGTGATAGGTTGGTGCCTAAAAAGCATTTACATATCAGATAAAACAAAAATACTACAGCTTTATTGAAACTAACATGTTTTCTTATTCTTTATACCTGCTCTATGATATATTACAGCTAGTTTTGTTATAGGAACGAAGCGATGCGCTGACTCATGTAAATTATGGTCTATCTTATTTTCCTTGATGCACCTGATGCTTTGTGGTCAGTGCGCATCAGAAGATCTGATGGCAGAGGCCGTGTAGCTGTGGAGACAGACCTGAGGGCATTAATCATGAATGCCAGCCTCTCACTTTATCTGTGTGATCATTAGGCCGTACTTTACTGATGATCACTCTCTGGAAATGAGCTCCTGGAGGCTGCTTTCATTATTCATACCTACAAGAGCACAGTCTGCCCCCTATTCTTGGAAATGAGACTTAATGGGTGGGTGAGTGTGTGGGTGGTTGTGCTCTTGATATGTCACTGGGTGGCATATCAGTGATCTCATCTCTCTCACTGCTTCATCTTTAGCGATGTGCATCACAGGTACATTTGCAATTAGACCACAGGGAGGTGACAAGTGTTGCTCATTGCGATACCGAGAATGACAAGTCTTCCCCTTTAAGGAAATTTGATTGGCTGACCTTTTCATCAAAGTTAGTATGCTTTGCACCTGGACAAACAACTGTGGCTCACACAAATATCTATCATCATGTTGCTTTTTTTGTTTTTGCCAAAGGCATGTTATTATGTTCTTAATACAAATTACACGTTCCACCTTTCTACATATCCACAATGATTATCCTAACCCACTTTAACAAGTCGATTCAAGCCTCCCGTGAAGTTAAAATAGACGTCTGATTGTGTGAAGTGGTTGTTGAAAGTGTTGTGAACCTTTATATATGAAAGTATTCCCAAAGGCACGCTGCTATAAGGAACACTTTGCCTCCTGTCACGTGTAGATGTCTGGAAACAGATCAGAATATGAAACTAAAGGACTTCCCAGATTATACTTCACATATTTCAAGTAAGTCTATACAGGAATCAGTTCTTCTCCTCAGCTACAAGACTAAGTGCAGACAATTAGCTGGCAATATGTGGATGATGGTGGTGGTGTCAGGGCGCGATGATGTTTTGCTCACATAATTAGTCTCTGAGGCCTTGTGTTGAAAAAACAACAGACTTGTCACCATAGCTATCATTCCTGCATCAAATGTTTAAGTATCACATTTATGAGCCCAATCATTTCTGCTGCCAGCATGCACTGAAAGTGTTCATAGAAGAGCGTCCTTGATAACTACAGTTTTTGTGATGAAGCTTTCACATTATGTTTAGTCTTTTAAACGTTTTGTTTTCTGAAGATGTATTTCAGCATTTTGCTGCTGATGTTTGAAATATTAAAAAAAAAAAGGTGCTGCTGGTAAAACCCACGCGGAATGGCGGTGGTGCTGCTCGAACATTGGTTTTTTTTTTTCTGAAAGGGCTAAGGATAACCTTCTGGAGACAGGAAAATCAATAGCACTGTACTGAATTGCAGAGACCCCTGGTGTCTGCATCGATGTACTTGGTGGTCATTTGGCTCTGGAGACCAGAATGTTCCCAGTGCAATATCAGTAAAAAAAAAAAAGCAAAAACAGCATCTGACTTCATACTATACCGTATCACTTAACTGTGAAATCAAACGTAACAACAAACCATACACCAAATTCAATTTCAGGTTGCGTAGTGGAAGATGAGACAAGAAGTTCATATTAAACTGCACATGGAGGGTTGATAAGCAAACCGAGGACTGCGGAGGAGCAGCCATGGATTGTCGCAGCTCTTTCACCATTTGTATAACCTGCTCTTCTAATAATTGGACGGGGGATATTTTGGGTTCACGGGTCTCTTAATTAAAAGCGCTCAGCCCTCTGACAGATGAGACCATTATTTCTGTGGAGTGTGAATGAATCAGCCGCAATTCATAATAACATAATGAGTCAATTTGTTGCTTTGCACAGCCCAAATCAAAATCTGTGACAGTCACACGCAGTCACACGCTGCTCACCCGCCGGTGCAAGAATGTGCAAATTTTTTAGAGAATCAGTCATTTATTTATTTATAGATTTTGCACTTATATGATCACGTGAGCGACAAACGTGTACGGCTGTATTTCTCTGTTTAGGTCTGACATGCTGCTAGGTCACAACATGCTGATGGCAGTTCAGAACATGTAATTATGTAATATCTGTGATAATGGTGTGATTGGGTCTTTTAACACTACAGTCTAAAAGAGCAGAGCTACGGTGAGCATCAGCACAAAAGGAATGATTACATTACAGAAGGTTTGAATGCTTAACAATTTCATGAAGCTTTTTAAACGAATGCCACCATCAGCAAATATCTGCCCTTTATTCACTGCCTGTACTGCAGCAGTTGGCCTTTCTTTTGATATCATGAATTGACTGGATTGTTAGTGATTTCACACTCACCACATCTGGCTCTTTCTGGATGGGAGGATTATAAATACAGTAGGTGTATAAATAACTACTGCTGGGGGAAGCTCTGCCACCTTAGCTGTGATTCAGTCTCACCCCCTTCGTCATTTTAAACCCAGCTGGAGCTCAAATCAGGGCCTTTTTACAATAAAAGAGCAGCTAGAGAAAATGAAGCCCTATTTATTATTCCTTGTGGCTTTTTGTGACTGGAACCACAGACCCCTTGTCCACCCTCTTTCTTCTCTCCCACTCGCCTTTGAATGCTTCTGATAAAAGGCTCCAATGTCTGCTGCTGCAGTAATGATTAGGTCTTTGTAGTTCTGCCCATACATACAAAAAAACCCTCAGACATCAATCAGTTTTGTGCAGCATAACCTCTGTGGACCTTTAAAAAGGAAAGCAATGAGATTTCTTGTCCATGGTAGAATTGGTCTATAATGTTATCTGGTGACTCTGGTACCGCTTTGTTGAACATAATTGAAAAATTAAGGATCTAATTTACCATCACTTTGATGTATTCTGGTACTTGGTTATTTTTTGTGCACTTACAACTTACCTTTTCTTAAACTCTCTAGTAGAGTAGGCAGTTCTTGATCTTTCACAGTTATTAAAAATGATTTTAAATGAGAAATTCTAGTCTTACTTTTTGAGCATGTTCTCGTAGTACTTTTAAACTCACCCATCTCAGTCTGCAGAATCCTGCACCTACTTACTTTTATATTCATAGCACTTTGCTTTCCATGCACTTTCCCAGCACATTACATCACATCACAAGTTCATTATTGGCAGGGTGTTTATATTGAGAGTTCTGTCTTTTGTTGATGCAGCTCTTCCTATCATTCATAACAACAACTTTCTGGGCGATCTGTGCCAGCTGTCGATGGACACGAACGCTGTCAGGTCATCTGTGCACGTGAGTCCAGACCATTAGCCTTTTCCTGAGAGATGAGATCTGGGGCAGCAACACTGAAACAAAGCAGTGCGGCTAATCGACCAAATCAAGCCTTTCAGCTCGGAAAAACAGACACGTGCTTCGCTGATGTGTAATTTAGTGAAGCACAAATGAAAATGGGGTAGATCGCTACCATTTTTTCTCTCCTTAACTTCCTGAACGGTTGTTTTCGAGGCTGTAGAACTCCCACATGCTTCTATTTTCAGACCTCGTGGCCATGACATGTTCTTACTGACAGAAACAAAATTCGACATGAGCTGAGTGAAAGTGAATCCACAGTCAGAGGTATCAGTGGTTTCACAAAATGTTCAGAAGCAAAAATTGGGCCTAACAAATAAAATTTAAAAAGCATCTTCTTTTTGTCAAACATGAGGCATTTGCTTGCTGGATTGCAAATATGTTCTAAATACATTTAGAAGTGGAGCTAAATGCTTATATCGTGGCCACACACGAGAGTATAAAAGACTTGCTTCTTGCCTTTTTCATGAACTAATCTGCAAATCAAATGTGAAATCTGGCACAGGCAGAGCCATTCTCCCTCTTTCTTGCAGGTTGTGAAAAACTGTGCGCTTGGAATTCCTCTTTGTCTACAGGCATGTAAAAACACAGCGTGGCAACACTTTCTGAGAAATGTGAAGTGATACTGAGCCCTGCAAGCAGTAATTTCACTTTGCCTGTACAGCACAACTGAGGCAAAGAAGATGAAACCCTACCCTGCAAACAATAAATCTTTTTATTCCCTCAGGAAGTAGGCTCGCTTTGAGTGACTCACCCTATAATTGGCCCAACTACGACATTAATCAGATAGCACTCTTTTCTTCTTTCTTTGGGGGGTCTTTGATGCATAATTGAGCGGGTTTAGCTCTTGGTTGAGAATTATTTTCAGGCCATTGTGTATATTCTTTTTGCTTATACGTCACCCTTTGAAAAAGCCTTTGGTGAAAACCAAGTGTGTCATATTGAATACCTGGATTTTTATCAGGTTTTGAGACCTCTACATCATCAGTGTGATTGTTTTTCCCTGAAGAGCTGGAATAAGTTGTAGTAGGCAACAAAAATCTGTAAATTAATACTCATATATAGTTTGATGTTTAAATTCTTCTAATAAAGATTTGTCAGAAGGTTCAATAAACACACTAGTGTTTCATGGTTTAGGCTTTACAGTGTTAAGAAATTTCACAACAGAAGAATCTGTAGCCATTTGTTTTGCATCAAACAAATATAACCACATTTATTTTGAAAGTATAAAATTTCACACTGTAAAGGCCACTTTTCAGGGTAAATTGACAACCTTCCTGTAAGATTTACACAGACAAAAAAGCTTGTCCATCTCTCCGCTGGTCCAACATACTGTCCAGTTCTGTGGCAAAAAAAAAAAGGAAAAAAAAGCTATTGTTCTGCTTCACCACAGAAAATAGTTGGCGAGATCTGAATAACTTACTCAAAACAGGAAAACGGCAGGAGAGTGAGAATTCCTGATTTGTACATCCCACAGAGGACAGAGGAGCAAGGTTTCCAAACGGTTCTCTCTCTTTCTCTTTATTAAACCAGCTTACAGGCACAGCTTGACGTTACAGGCACTGTTTGCCTTCTACTGGGAGACTCGAAAAAGAAATCTGCAGTTGACATTCTTTACACTGGCACCAGTCAGGCCACGAGAGCATCCCCACTGAGACAGCATCCTCCGTTTGTAGAAGAGGGGAGACTTTGCGCTGCAGACCTTGTCGTCAGAGGCCATTTGGTGGCTCACCGTAGCTCTGTCGAGGTGTCCTTACTTTGAGCATAGTGTTCACATTCTTACTCACTAACCGTGACGTGGTGCTCGCTGAGGTAGAACAGTTGTACCAAAAGAGTTATTTATAAAGAATACAAATGAGTAACAGTCACATCAATAAACTTAAGAGTGGAGTCATGGGAGGGGAGGGGAACAACATCACATTTCACCCACATTTTCAGCACAACAATATGTAGATCACTGACATATCTTCCTTCCTTTCAGCACAAACCTTTCCTTCAGTTCTTTCCCTTTCACTCGTAATGGCAGCTTCACAGATACTCAGACTGTATTTTTTTTTCTTTTTTACATCTACAAGCCAGTGCGAACAAATTCAGTTGTGAAAATACTTTCTCCGGTATCACGGCATGTGAAATTTATCCTTCCAACTCTCACACACGCTGTTGAAGAGTGCAAAAATAAAAAGAGAGAAGAGGGGGGAAAAAAGAAGAGATAAGTCAACAAAAAGGGAAATAAAGCAGATAGTTGTCGTGTTAGAGAGGGTACACCGCCGTACAGAAAAGTCACATTGTTCATCGACACCGCTTCCATATTAAAAGAGGAATCGGTAACATCCCTTTTGAAGGCTCTCATCTCTCCTGAAGGCTGGAATGAGCTAAGTGAGCTGATTGGCTCCCTGCAGGGTGGGCAAGGCGGGGCTCCTCTGCGCGCTGCTTACACCGAGCCCTCTGTGTGGACTAGGACCAGCTGCTGTCCGTCAAACGCCCTGTTCCCTTACGTGTGATGATGCTGTCCGTCGATTTTAGAAGCCTCTCTAGACAGGGCGCGTTGATTTTGCCCGGCGGCGGGCCTCTGGGCACCAAGTTTGTCTTAGTTTGGCTGTCTGTGCTGGAGGACACGGCGCTGTCCTGCGTTAGGTCTCTGTCACTGGGGGTCAGCAGGGGCCTGGGACCAGCCTGGGCCTGCTCTGCTGTGGGAGAGCAAATGGGTGACGTGTGGAGCCACTTCAGATTATTGGCAGAGTAAGCTCCAGGAGGAGTGAGATCTGTGACTCTCAGGGCTTTGGCGGTGGCTGGAGGATCGCTAGTAGTGATGGCGCTCGCTGCTGCAGATGTGGTAACTGGAGACAGCTGTTGAGTATGACAAAAAAGTTTTATTATTCAGCGATGATTCTAATTGATTACAAAGACCTAATTTTCATTTGCTGTCCATCTAGTTATTATAAGGACCCTGAAATATAAATAATATATTCATCGTGCAGAAATCTGAGTGAGGCCCAGATAATGGAAGGGCTGAAAGCAACACTAAAACGGTAAATGGTTTGATCTTTTATAGCGCTTTCCTACTCAAGCACTCAAAGCACTTTATACCACAAGCACTTTTCTCCTCTAAGTGCTTTCCATCGAACGTTCACACTCTGATCAAGCCACCAACCTTCCGATTAGCAGATGACCTGGTTTACCTCCTGAGCTACAGCCACCCCTAAACACACTGCAGGAGCCATAAAAATGGCCCGAGAGCAAATAAGCCCCAAAATCTGGGTGGGGCGCTGCAACAACCCGAACACACATGTACACAGTGTATTAGCGCCTCAAAATGATTTAATTTCCTCTGTTTAATATCTAACATTAGGGGTAAACACTGGCATTAATTTTGAGTTTTGTTTCTAAAATATTCTCTCTGAACCGTAATTTGGCCTCTACTAATTCTTGAGGATCTTGTTGTTTAGTTACTAGAAGCCCCAGCTTGTTGAAAAGCTACTTATTTTGTCTGCCATCTGGTGCCGGACACTAAGTGTCCAATGAGATGTTTTTATCCAGAAAGTAAATAACACGCTGAAGAGCGTGGCAGGAATAAGACCAAAATTATGAGCACGGTTCTGAGGGCGATAATTCTCTGTGTATTTGTTTAAACACACCATCTTTAGATAATCCGTGAGAATTCCCCCAGTTTTCTTTTCTCACACGTAGCACAGAGCAAGACATAGTCTGCGTTCAGCCACGCTCGCGCTACTAGAAATACTTGAATTGGGAACCTCCTCCGATTGAGCTGCACCACCTGCATAATTTACACACTGTAGCAATCAGACTTGGTAGTAGGGATCTGGTATGAGCAGTATCGATCATAGTGGGTGTAGTCAGTTATAAAGAATAAAAAAAACCTAATGTAGATCATAAAATCCTGTTCATGACAGGGTGTGTCGGGACTAATTCCTCACCAATTAAATGCAAAGGAATGTTCTAAAGTATCCTGACCTTTCTTATCCCCTTAGGGACACTCCTCCAAAATTACCTTTTCTCCTCTGTCATTGTTCTTAGTGAACCTGAGACTGCAGTAATACCTCAGTAAAAATAGCTTTTAATCCTCCTGTCCCTGTTCCAGACCTGTGATTAAATAATAATAGATATTTTAGTCGCTCTTTCACTGCGTCGTCACCATATGTTCTTGGCAGCGGGATTTATCTAGGCGAAGAGCTCTTACACAACAGCTTCTTTTTTTTAACTTTACCTTCAGTTTCTTGGTGGGAGCAGCTTCCTCTGTTTGGGTGACAGTGAGTGGGTGTTCTTGAAGCTTTACATTAGGGAACCAGCTCTTCAGCATTTCTTCCATTTTAAGAATGATATTAATGTACTTCTCCCTGGAAGCAGAGGTGAAAAAAAGAAAAGAAACAGAGAGTGAGAGAGAGCTATTTACTCAAGCTATCGCGCGCGAATCTGAGTAATCGAGCAAAAATCTTGGTAACCTCTTCTCTGAAATCTACCTCCCCATCAAGCTCGCACAGGAAATATGCGCTCTTGAAAAGCAAGCGAACACATTCGCTCACTCAACAAAGCCTGCTCTCCGTGTGTGGGGAGGGGAACATTGTCTTAAGTACATTTCTCACATGCTTTGAGCTCACACGTGGACTGGCGTATAATACTCCCGCTCGCCTCTAAATATAAACGCCAAAGCCACAACGTTCTCCCACAGCGTCAGTGTAAAAATAAAACAGTTGACGCAGTTCACGTCGGAGGTGGGCGCAGTCAGAATCCCCCTTAACTGCTGCCCGTCAGAACCAGATGGCGAGCGGGGATTAGCCTGGGCCGTACGATCGGGACCTTCCTGCTATATTCAGTCCAACCCATGTTAAATTCATGTGAAAGATTATCTGCCACAGTGGCTGCTAAAAAAAAGTCACTTTGATCCTATCTACCATTGTGTTGCTCCAGGGGCTGCCAGCTGGCAACACAGAGCAGACACCAGGAGAGACACGAGGGAGGGGTTTAGTCCACCTTCCAGCCTCTGCCCTGGCTGTCTGCAGGGAGGCTGCCACACCCACTCTTTGTTTCCCTTATGGAGGCAGCAGCTGGTGGGTGAGGGCTCCAATTAGTCTGCGCTAGGCTCAGGAGCACTTTGTCTAATATACCTTGATGCAAAGCCTTGTGCTAACTGCACCCCAAAGATTCCTATTCAGTTTCACAGCTAAACTGTACACGATGCCGGGATTTCGTTTCAGTGTAATCAAATAGTATTGATACGATCGCTGAGTGCAATCGCTCTGTGAAATTATGCTCTAAAGTGATTACTCAAATCAAAAACTCAAAACTTTCCAGCTTCTCAAATGTGACAGTTTCCTGTTTCCAGATAATTGAAACATATATTACACGAGTTTCTGGAATTTTTTGATAGCAACGTTCATCAGATATGGAAGTTTTCTATTCAGCAGTTAAGAAAATGCGCAAATGAATGGACAGATATTCTTTTTTATATGTGTGGGGAAAAAACTGCACTAAAAATCAGATCATAAGGACTTGAGAATTGGTAGTTATTTTCCATTTAACAATGTGAAATATCAAAACATTTTAAATTTGACTGGGAAACAGGGACTATAAGAGTTTCTCCTTGAAAGGGGTGATAGCATATTCCATTATGCTGTCTGGCCGGTGGAGAGCTAATCACACAGACACAAGTGGGCCGCTCTCACAGTGAAGCCTGATACATTTTTAACAAGATGCCCAGCTTTAGTGAGAGGCAGCCATCTCTGCAGTAAATTTATCCTGAATGTGCGGGGGTAGCAGCAACCTGCTGTGAGCCATGTGTCAGAAACATAACGGAGACCACTTCGACCCACAGATAGCAAGCAGTATTGGGTAGCCCTTGTATATGTATGCTGGGGGATGCACTGTGGTTCTCACACGGGTTTGAAACCACAAGTGAAAAGAGCACACAGATTTTCTACGCTGACACATTTATGTCAAAGTACCGATTATCATTGTTTCATGTAGGGCAGAATGTGGGTCACCTACCCCATGTAGGGGTTCTGCAGAACACCCATGATCCTCTGAATCCGGTCCATGGCGACACTCTCCTGGAAACTGCTGAGTCCTGGCAAGAAGAAAGTTGTAGCATGAGCCACATGAACTGTGTTGACAGCAGGGCTGAGTCTGTTCAGCAGATGGGTAGTGTGAAATGTGTGTGTGAAGGAACAGACTCCCTGCTTCTGTGGCCAGGAAGTGCTGGGTCACACAAGGTTCGGGTTTGACTAAGATCCCAAACTAAGCAGTTTTTGCACCCGCCTGAACACGGTGCTCTCTTTCAGAGATCCTCATAATGCCTATCTGACTCAAGAACTGCATCACTTTACACACACATGCGCACATATACAAGGAATGCTTGTGGTTAGATGACAGTCCTACGAATATGCATGTTTCAGACGTCTCGCGCTCATATCTCAAGGACACCTATTCCACAAAGACTTGCGTAGTCTATGCGCTCTATTGTTTTTTTCTTTCTGAGACAAAAGAGACCGTGAAAAACAGACTCAACTAAGACATTTTGTGTTCAATCAGGTTAATATCTTGTGTGTGAAGCAGAAGACATATTAAATGCTGACTTACTTTCTTTGTATCTCCCTGAACGAAGGCCATTCAAGATTGATGACAATGGATGAATGTAGCATTGTAACTCCATGCACTGAAAATAATAACAGATTTATTAGTGTTAGTGGGTAATAAAACAACTTAAAAACCTTTTCTGATAAGCTCATAATAAATCAGCCTCCCCCCAGTTCATTTTGTTATATTAATTGACAACAACTTTCCATGACTAACTAGCTTTGTTTGACTTAAGACAGAAAAAGTCTAGTTCTTTAGAAACGGATAGCAAATAGGGGAAGGTCATTTTTACTGGAAATGTCATGCAGGAAGCACTCTGTAAAACCACTACGGGAATCAGTCTGGGTGACAGGGTACGCGCTAGTTTTGCTGACACTGTCAACCACTGTCTGTGGAAAGCACACATGAACCACAGAGGCGCTCACCTTGCTGCTAAAAATTCTCTCTTTCTCTGACATGTTGGCAATGAGCTGCCGTTCTTTGCATTCGTCCTCTGTAGAGCCGCGGGGTCTCTTCAGTGCCTGCTGAGTGTTGTTGCCATTCATTCTTTCTCCTTGCTGTGTTTTACACAGTCCAGTGGCGGTGTCTCTGTCCCATTTTTCCATGCAGCCGGGAGATCCCCGGCTGGAGACCTCCCTGACCCCGCTCCAGTTACCGTCGCCCTCCTTCAAGTCGCTGCTCCAGCGGCAGCTGCTGTCAGTCGGGCCCAGGTGCGAAGAGGCACAGGGGGATAAAGGAGCTTCTGTCTGGCTGTGCTTTCTGGTACAGTCAGGCTCCTGCTCGTTCTCATTATCCTCATTGTCGCTAGCCAGCCAGTCAATGGAGTTGTCCGAATCTGTAGCAGACATCCTCAGCTGCAGGGTCTAAATAGCACTGACCATCACCGACCTGACAAAGAGAAACTCACCGTTATTACATTGCAACAACACAAAACATATTAAAGGGAGCAGCGATAACAGATGCGGAGACGAGAAACAGTAAATTAAAAATTAACTACATCAAGGCCTTTAGCCAAAATAATCAAATGTAGTGTTCTCGAGCAAAAAGTCAAGAAAGAACAAAAAAACTCCAGCCAAGCAGAAATAACAATAAAGACAGAGGAGGGACAGCAGTGTACTCGGAGCAGATGGTGGCAGTGAGATAACAGTTGTTGGGACCACAATGACCTGTTTGTTTTGCAGATGCAACACCTGAGCCAGTAAACACAGGCCAGCCACCATCAAAAGCAAACAGCAAACGGTCCCGTGCCCCATCCAATACTCGGAGGGTGGTGGGTGGGAGGCTCACGTCATTTGTCCCTCCAAATTTTTTTCACTGCAACCCTCAAGCGTCTTCGCATCACAAACAAACACATTTCTAAATTTCACAATTGCTACCCTGACTATCCCCCCCACCACCCTCAGTCCGCTTCTGTCAGCTGGCCTGCCAGCTGCTACCACCACATTCATTCATACACTTCGTTCGCTTGCTTATTCAAAGGGGCAGAGGTCTGCCACCATGACGACTAGTAGTTCGACGAACCGCAGACCTCCCATCAACACAAGTGACACTTGTGGGGTGAAAAAAGAGATTTAAGAAAATGGGAAGCGTTCTTCAGCAATGAACGCCTTCTGAATAAAAAAGAAAATCCAACTAAAGGCTCTTCACGGAGGCTTAATTGCAGTATATTCCCTCTGTGTTTATTACAAGAGGGGAAGTGAGAACAGCATTTTCAGCACAGAGATCATTTTAGGATTTCCAGAGTTAAGGACTGCCATGTCTCTTGCTTCCTGTAAAATTTGAGGGTAGAGGGGTTAATTGCTCCCTGATTCTTTGTCGCCTTCTGATCTTATTGTTACAGAGGAGGGGTGGAGCGGACATTTACTGATATACTGAATAAAACGCAAAACATATACATCATCATTGCTCTAAATCAAAGCAATGATTTACAGGAGCACGTGAGTATTGAGCGCCATAGAAGAGATTCAGCAAAGTCCCAAAGAATCTTGAATCTAATTCCAAGCTACTGCAATGTCAGTCTGTTTTGTGTTGTGTAATACTGTATTACACAACACAAAACATGCACAGACACTGCAGTAGCAAAAAGAAAATCTAATTTCTCTCTATAATTGTATAAAAGTCGCCCTTCTTATTAATATACTAACTCTAAATGAATCCAATAGCACTGAGAAAATATATCAACATATATGTGCCATGACTAGCTCCACGCTACTACTAATTTCTTTCTGTGATAAAAACAGCATACACATGGCGAGCTTACTAAATATTCACTTGCCCTGGGCCTTTGCATGCTCATATAGGCCTACAGTTATATTCTAATAACACTTTAAATAGCAGTAGGAGGTACTGATAACAGCTAACACCGTGGATTTCTGAATCAAAGGAAAGGTGGTCCCATAAAGCAATTTAAAAATATATATATACCAGTTAGCTTCCGCGACCTCGACGTCTACATCTACCTGTGTAGGTGGGGCACCTGAATAGAGATGCCCAGCGCTTAACACGTACGCCGATATGCTTGAAATATAAGAGAATATTTCAGATATTCACACGTCGTTATCTCTCGCCAGAGAAAACGCGCATAGGAAGATAAGGTGGCAGGTCTGATCTGTCCGCCTAAATGCGGGTTTCACATCAGTTGGGTAACAGACACAATATACTTCCTCATCAGTCTCAGTAAATTTGGCAGCATGCTGAATTTGTAAAATATAAATATATATATTTAAACAATAAAGAAAGAAATGAAACAGGAATACCAGTCCCTGTCACGGGAAGGCTACCATATCGCAGCACTAAACACAACCGCAAACTCTTTGTTTTTCTGACCAGGTTGTCTGTGTGAAATGCCTCTGGATGATTTAAAATAATAATATTACTAGGATATCGCTTAGTCCCCTCAGAAACACAAAGTAAGTGATATTTATCGGGAGGCTCTGGGCATTAAAAGGAGATGAGCATGGGTGCCTACCTTCTCAGGATGGAGCGGCTGGTCGTTCTTCCTTTGTTTAGCGGTAAATCCAGTAGGACTGTAGGCAGAGAGCAGCTGATGTGCTGGACGTGCGGCGTGAGAGAGAGGAGGCAGAACATCCAGTGATCGGCCCGTGTTGCTTCTCCCAAGGCAACGTGTCTGGGAGGGCGGGACTAGCAGGAGCATGCGCTCCCATTTGCTCCTCGAGCGGCTCCGACTGTCCAATCGGCTCCTCCGTTCAGTGCAGTCGCGGAGCAATAGGCGAGGCCGGTTTACATATGCAAATGACATGGAAATGACACAAACACGTGGACACGCGGATCGGTTTCATTTCAGCAGCTGGGTGAAAAGTCAAGCCAGGGCTGGCTGTGGTCATTCTACAGGCATTCTTGGGCATTATATCATCTGGATGATGATGCTTGACTTGAGGCATGTCAGTAAGCTGAGCGGCACTGCTAAAGGCGCAGTCAGCAATTTCAGGAACAAGTGTGAGAGTTAATGAGTTTGCCCAAGGACACTTCGGTAGAGTGTAGCAGGCACTTATTTTTGCACATTTAAAATATGTTTGCTAATGGTGGTGGTGTGGTGAGTGGGGGGGGGAGAAAGTAAAGGGCAACTGGTAAGATCGATTCACATGTATTTATTATAAGAAAGATTCTGTCCATGTAATATATATTATTAGGTCATTTCTGACATTTAAATCTGTAATATAAGGCTACTTTGTTATCGTTTAACGTTATAAAATGATAACACGCTTAATTTGAATGACCTGCAAAGTAACTAGCTTTTAGAAAATAGAGGAGAAATAGACGAGAGAAAGTACCTGCTGCGAAACTATACAGTACTTGTGTAAGTACATGAATGCTTTCTGCATACCACAAGACATTACATAAGATGTCTCCAAGTTGTGAGTGACTAAGTAAATAATGCATTAAGATGAATCATTAGTGGAATTAGTCATTAATTGTTTCATTTTGCTTTTCTTGAGAAGGTAAATACACGAAACCAGAACCACTTTTCCACACGCAAAGCTGCTTCTTCTTGACCATAGCTCTGTATTTTTTTTAAATTTATAATTTATTTTTTTCTAGGCACAATGATGGTAAAACTGATGACTCATAGGACCTCTGTTTGACTGCATGAGAGAGTAGGATTAAGTGCCCTCTGTCAGAGGCCAGACAAGAATCCTGAGCTTGGAGCCAGTGAGTCATGAACCCTTTCACAGCAAACAGTGGTGGGGGGCGGGGAGAGAGATCACGTGCGCCCGGGAGACGCCCACCCAAAAAGCACAAACGGCCTGGTCTCCTCATCTCCCTCAGTTGACAATGCGGATAGACAGGATTTGAAACAAAACATTTCCCCCCCTTCTCTCTCCAGAGTAAACAGGTCACATGCGAAAAGGCTCCGCGAGATGTTTACAGAGCCGAGGACGCTGCCCAGACAGTTTTAACAACCGGGTGCAAATCTGTCTGAGATATAATGCAGAAGGACTTGTTGGACTGTCATCTTTGCCTTCTATAATGAGCTTGTACCATTGTAATTAGATTGAAAAGGCAATTTGTGGTCAAGTGATCATAGAGTAGCATATGTGGCTACTTTTGCTTTATGTGCTGCCGTCACAATGAAGATCAGGCAGGATGAGGGCACCAGCAAACACTAGCTTTGCTCTCTACGGATGAGCCTGTAATCACATCCTGCTGTGAAGAATGCATTCTAAAACCAGTCAAGGTGACACACCTACTGGCATGGTTAGAGATTCATTTTGAATTTTAATTGTCCTCTAAGTCACAGCGGTCTCTCACACATCCCACAAACAGCTTGTTGTTGTTCTGCTCCCCAGGCTCTGATCCCCTGGTGACCCCAGACTTTGTGACGACAGAGAGCTTCCTACAGCTTTCCAGCAAACTCTCATTTCCCTTATTTGTCTTAGAGGCTGTCACTGTGAAACATATATCCCATTCACCTCAAAGCACAGGAAACAGACATATCTGCATGCATTTGATGTTCAAAGAGCTTTTATTGGGCTCATACATTCAGCATTCTGAACCACGCACGCATGGCATCATACATATAGAAACCTTAGCCACAGATTGTCGTGAATGTTTCAGTATTTTGTGTACTCGCCAGGAATGCTTAAGTGTTTAACACGAATCCAATTCTACGGAGCCGTTCTCCAATTTTCACAATCTGTCATTCGCATAAAGAACAACAGCAGCAATTTGCAGTCTGTTCACAAAAGGGAACTCTTTTTATCTGTGCGTTTTCCTGTCAGGATCCAAGATGAGTCACATGACACAAACTGGCACTGCGATTTTCAATTTGTCAGAGAGGCAGGCTGAAAACATATCCCACAGAGACTGGATTTCTCCCGCTCTCATTCATAAAAAATAAAAGACCAATCAGAGACTCACACCCACTTTATTATAGGGCATACGCTGAACATCTGTCCCTGTCTAACCCTGTCTTCTCGAAAAAAGAAAAAATAAAGACGCAGCACGTGTGCGTGGGGAGCATCAACCGCACCTCACCCTATGGACTAAAGGCAGCTCTGAACTCAAGTACATGTGTGCACGATTTACGGTATTGTAAAATCTGTTTCTCATTTTCAGGCAGCGTCACATGTCTAATGCAATGACTTGCCATCAAAAGCACTAGCCAATAACCTAAACTGACCCGTGTTACACTTGCATAAAGTGAGGGAATGAGAGAGACTGTGGCCTTACCGGTAAATATGCTGCAAGGGGACGCAGGCATACATGTGAGAGTGTTTGGGTGCCATTTGCACGGGAGCGTATTTGCGTTTGTGTCTGTTATATCAACATCTGTCGCGTGAACTGTGTATATGACTCAGCTGGGTGTACCCTGGCTTTGCTCCATATGCTTTCCCAAACTCAAAACCTGACCTATGGTGACACACACATGCATGGTTTCTTTAAATTGGGACGGCAAACAACAGACTTCCCACACCATTGTTCACGTTATGCCTGCTCACCACTAATAGCAGGAGTGCGACTTAGGGACAGGTTTTGGTTTGGAGCTCAGATGGAGGAGAAAACCGACAGGAATGTCCATAACTGTGTTAACGACAACTAAAGCTGCTGCAGGGAACACAAATGTGAACACAAAGGTGCACCAGACATTAAAAACGTCCTCTGGCTGCACATAATTGACATCGGTACAAAATATTGGGTCCTTGCAGTGATTCATAGACTTGTAATAACAGGATTACATAACTTTTTTTCCTGTAATGTTTGCAAAGCCTTGGACTACCTCCCTCAAGTCTCAGCCACCAATTGAGCATGTCAGCTTTGAGGAATAAAACCTAATTTTCCCATCAATCTAGCTGAAGATGAACTTTGTGACTTGGATCCCGTTCTCTGCTTATGTTTTTTACAGTGATCTTCACAGATGTTCCACGTGACAATAACAGAATGCCTGAAATTGCTTTAGACTTTAATCTGAATCTGGGCAATCCTTCACCATGTCTGGACCCTGTTTAGCTTTAATCTTGGTTAGAAAATATGTCTTCCACTTCTCCCTAGTGTAGCATATTACTCCTCCAGATATGTCATCCTGTTACAGTAAATGCTACTTCTACAAATAAACCCCACCCACACACTAGAAGAGTAACTGCATGTACTGTGGGCACGCTGCAGCGGGGTGGGGTGTCAGTTGTATGCGCAGCCAATCGCATTTAGATTTGATATTAGAGGTTATGCAGTCAGAGTGATACTCATTGCATTTTTGTTGCTTTAAAGGGTTGGACTTCCGGCGCCCCGTCATACACCCTCCCTCTTCCTTTTGCACCTTCTCCCTCTTCCAACTTCAGTCACATGTGCTTCATCCAGAGAAAAAGCTCCCTGACCATTTTCCACACAGACAGTTCACATGCAGGCAGTTGAGAATGTCTGGCAGCAAACCACTGACAAATATTTTATGGCTCTGTGTATGTGTGTGTGCGTGCGTGCATGTTTATACTCTCTCTAGTGTCTGAACGGCTGCCAGAGCAGCTCAAGCGACAGTGGGATATCTATCTGCAGGGCTGAATGTTACATGTGACTGGGGTATATTTTAACTAGGTTATGTAAGTGCTCCAGCCTGCGTTCTCCAAGCACAGATGAGGAGGGCTACACATGATGCAGAGCACTGTGAGCTCACCACAAGCATTGAATAATTCCTGCACTAGGTTGGAACTTTGGCCAGTTTACACCTCAGAGAAACGATCTTTAAAGTATCGGGTTCCACGTCAAAAAAAGACCTAAAAATATTAGCCTCCTGTGATTCATTGTTACTACAGCTTTTTTTGCCATGCAGCCATATTGATTCCAGATGATGTAATATTGTGAGTTAGTAGCAGCAGCGTAATAGCCTATAATCTTAATGTGAAGGTTAGGGTTATGTAAGGGGATTTTTGAGAGATTAAAAAAAAACACGAGTCCAAAAAAAGTTACCCGGCAAAAGCTTTGACAACTCTGTTCACACTCGTCTACTGTTGTTAAAAGATGTATCTGTGGGTTGTGATGACAAAACAAAACAAATAAAGCACATAATTGGACTTCCATTACATAGGTTGACCAATTCTGTATTTGAGGCTCCCTGTGGAGAGCTGATGAGACGAGTGACAACAGGCTAGCCGCCAAATTTATGTCCAACGTAGAGCTGCCCACGCTCCCGCTGCTGCCACTTTTATGGAATCATCATGTGGGCGTTTTAGTGCAAGATCCTAACTAGAAGTGATGCGATATGGGCTGATAATTTCTTTGTAGCAAAGTATCTAACCTCACTTGGAGGATCATAGCTCTTTCATAGCAATGAGTTTCGACCCCAAATCTCCTCACAGGCCTCTTCTGACAGCAGCATGTGTCTTTTCAGAGATGTGAAATATCAGTTTAAATGATAAAAACAATTACTGCTGGATTATTAAGCAATCTGACTCAAGTGTAGTTCCTCAGGATTTCATTGAAAGCTTTCAATGTCCCCAAGCCCTCTAGGGTTCGAGTGACTTTTGTCATCAGACGATGAGCTCTTGGGAGCTCCACATACATTTTTTGTGACTTTAGAATTTAAATTACAATTGTAATGTAATGCAATGCAAAGTCTTATTGGCCATTGTTATGTAAATTCCCATTTAGGTCACAAACAAAACAGCCACGCATGTGAATGCTGATTACGAAAGCAGACCCTAGTGGGCCCTAATGGCCTTGCAGATGCAGGAAGTATAATCAAGGGTTAATCTAGGCTTAAGTACTTTGGTACACAGTGGGTTTACCAGCCAAGAGAGTGCGTCTTGAAGGTTAGCCAACACAGGACTAGCTACTACAAGAATACTAGAGATAAGAAGGGGATGTCCAACAGAAAACAGTGGGTTTTATCATTTAAATACAGAGAATAAAAGGTTCTGATAAAGGGGATCGTGGGGTGCCAGAATGAAAGAATAAGACAACAGTGACAAAAGATAAAGGGTCAAAGGGACTGGTCAGGCGATGAGATCAAGGTTCACACGTGCAAAAGTAAAACAAAAGGTGACACAAACACAATGTCAAGCACTCCGTGGAATCCGGTCGTTAAGTCTGACTTCACTAGCCGTGTCTGGGCCTAAACTCCGCTGCAGGTTGTAGAAATGCTTAGCTGATTTAGAGTTTAGAAATGTGTTAACATAGAATGTAGAATTATGTGTAGCCTGTTTTAGAGTTGAGAAATGTGTTAACATAGAATCTAGAATTATTGCAGAGACACTGACACTGCCCTCAATGTAATAAAGGCCTGATTGTGTCATGAACTTAGGAGTAGAGTATAGGAGACCCTCCCTAGTTGAACTGTGAAAGTAAAACAGAGAGGAGTTAATGCTGAGTGGAAATTCCCCAGAGAATGTTTGGGTGGAGGTCTCAACATTTGTAACTGGATAACTGTGGTCTGGAAGGGAGATGGGTTTTATGACCTCTAGGGAGTCACCTACACCCACAGTGTTTTAACTGTCATGCACACACATCCACACGCACACTCACTCATGTGCACTCACATAGGCACATGAGTGCACTCACGTCTTCCCTTCTAGAAGTGCATGCTTAAATGAAAATGAATAACGATGAATAAAGGTTTTGTGAAATAACTACTGAGTTCCGGTGCCGTCTCTGGAAGTTTCGATGAATAAAAGAACCGGGGTGAACCTGATTTCGTAACAAGGTCCATATATCAAACGATCACTATGGCATTACTGAGAGTTGAAAAACTGTCTGAAGTCTTTCATCTTTAATAAAATGATCAGCGTTCTGCTCTACCAGCTGTAACAATTGAGTTTACCATCCAGGCATCCATGAAAACGGAATTTATGACATTTAACGGAGTTAGAAGTTAGCAGGAAGTTAGCTCGCTAGCTTCTATCTAAATATAATATAGCATGTCCTGACTGCGGGGTTTTGGAAACAAATTAAAATGTACAGCTATGTTATCACTTCCAACATAAATGAAGACAGAAAACTAAACAGCAGTGACGTTTGTAGGGTTACTGAAGTTTGGCTAGCTGGTATATAATGATGTGCTACGTGACCGCTAGCGACACAGCTATGTTAGCTTAATATAAACAAGCTAACTTTTTTTCCACTTGATAAAAGTTAACGTGAGTGTTCTCGGTGGTCAGGAACAAATGTAATCAGAATCAGAATCAGAATCAGAATACTTTATTGATCCCTGGGGGAAATTATTTTTTGTTACAGTGCTCCATTTTAAACCAACATTAAGACAAGACAGACAATACGCTAACTAAGAATAGTACAATATATACATATATATACATACATACATACATAAGTCACTTATAAATAAATATTTGGAAAAGAAACATGTGTAGTTGTAGCAGCAAACAGTGTGTTAAGTGGATGCGTTGTACAGGGAGATGGCCACAGGCAGGAATGATTTCCTGTGTCGTTCAGTGGTGCTTTTCGGTAATCTCAGTCTCTCACTGAACGAGCTCCTGTGACTGACCAACATGTCATGGAGTGGGTGGGAGGTGTTATCCAACATTGTCTTTATCTTGGACAGCATCCGCCTCTCCGACACCACCTTGAGGGAGTCCAGCTCCATCCCCACAACATTGCTGGCCTTACGGATCAGTTTATTAAGTCTGTTGGCATCTGCGACCCTCAGCCTGCTCCCCCAGCATGCAACAGCATAGAGGATCGCACTGGCCACAACAGACTCATAGAAAATCCTCAGCATTTTCTGGCAGATGTTGAAGGACCTCAGTCGCCTCAAAAAATAGAGACGACTCTGGCCCTTCCTGTAAAGTGCTGTGGTGTTTTTAGCCCAGTCCAGTTTATTGTCAATGTGAACTCCAAGGTATTTATAGTCCTCCACAATGTCAACACTGACCCCCTGGATTGAAACAGGGGTCAAGTGTTTCCTGGTCTTCCTGAAGTCCACGATCAGTTCCTTGGTCTTTGCCACGTTGAGCTGCAGATGATTCTGCTCACACCACGTGACAAAGGAGTCGACCACAGCCCGGTACTCTGTCTCATCATCCCTGCTGATGCATCCAACCACCGCAGAGTCATCAGAAAACTTCTGAAGATGGCAGGTCTCTGTGCAGTGGCTGAAGTCTGTGGTGTAGAGGGTGAAGAGGAAGGGGGAGAGGACAGTCCCCTGTGGTGCCCCTGTGTTGCTGATCACCTTGTCAGACACACACTGTGGGAGACGTACATATTGTGGTCTTCCTGTCAGGTAATCAACAATCCAGGACACCAGAGAAGCATCCACCTGCATCGCTGCTAACTTATCACCCAGGAGGGTCGGCCTGATGGTGTTGAAAGCACTGGAAAAGTCAAAAAACATGGCATGGCATGGCATGGCAGGATGCTGTAAAAGGACCAAACTTCAGCCAGGAGAACAACTGAGATAATCCATCCACAATACGAGGTTAGTCGTTCATATACTGCTGCAAGGGCTGGGCTGTAGTTACATCCTAAGGTTTTAAAAACTGAGCTTAAATAAATGATTAGCGGTAATAAAAGCCGAGGGAGGTCAACAGTGGTCAATGACTGTTTTAGGAGCTTTTTGAGATTAAATAGAAGAAAATACATAACATTAAACATGTTAACAATACAAAAGCCATATTAAACGCAGACTACTTTAGGCCCGGAAGTAGGATTCCTCACGTCATCACTTAACGACCGGGAATGTCCTAAGGGGGCTCTTTGTGTTTAGCGACTCTGTGTTAATATGAGCACCATGTTAACATTAACTGTGTGACTGTGTGTCCTGGCCTTGGGTGCATCCCTCCCTTTACCCTTTGTCAGATCATCCTGTTGTTGTCAACCACTTGTTTCTTACACTTCAGTTCTGAATTCCTAGCTTGTGTCACTCCTTTGTTGGACTTTGTGAACTTTGCCTTAATCAGTCAAGGTTTAGCTTTTTTATTCTATTTTAGTCTCTGTGCCCCATATAATTATTTTTGAACATCCTACAGTTAATTATAAATAATTAACATGAATTTTTTGATCAATATTTAACTATTGAGGAAACATAAACACAATACTGCTTGTATTTGTCTTAATGAATTAAAGATATAGCCATTTAAACAGGGGATATAGAACAGCCATGTCAGTTGTCAAATGCCGTTATAGGAATATCAGGTAATTAAAGAATCAATTACAGCTTCCTCCATTACATTACGACACTTAGAAATTAGCCATTAAGAATGTGTTAAAGTCTATGCGCTGGCTGTTAAACAGCAAAGCAAAGATTTTATTACATTTCTCATTATGCGAATGATTAGTGAGAAGGCTTTTTAAATATGTAGCTGTGGAAGCATACTTCAGGGGTTACTTTGGACAATGCCATGGTGGATTTGAGCATTTAATTCCTTGAACGGTCTTCTTCAACCATTAAGCCAGTGTGATTTAGTTACGTTTAATGTCGGTAATATATTGCTCGTATGAGCTGAAATGGAGTCACAGGAAGCAGGATCTCATTGTCACAACTCCCTGGTGTAGCAGAGTAGCACACATGCATTAGTCACCCATTCAGAGTGCTCTACAGTGTGGTTGAAGAGTCAGGCTGAAATTTCCACACAGAACAAACCTTTAATAGCAGGGGTTGTTTGTGGCTAACACGTGTCCTTGGCCGTGCCCCAGGAGTGAGGTTTGTGTTTTGCTCACCAATAGGAACAGAAAAGCTTCAACTTGCCTTATGTATATTTTTTTTATTATGCTGCTGCTGCAGTAATATAGTTGCATAACATTGTGAGGCCCACATTAGGACTTGTGCTCTTTTGTTTGGATGTCATCCCAACCTTTTAAAGTGGGAAAAAAAAGTACCTGGCATCTCTCCAGTCTTCTTCTTCTGAGGAGGAGTAGTGCTGAGATTCAGAGGGCTACAGAGGGGTGTTACACTCCTACTCTCCTCCATCAGCTTCTTTGTAACAGAAACAACAAGATGGCACATTTAAGCAGTGACTGCACCCTATACTTAGCCAAGGGGCACCTGCTGGACCTGCTCTAATGCATGGTCATAAAAGAGTTTGTGTAATGGCTTTCAAATGCCAACAACATAACAGTAAAGTTAGTCTGCATCAAGCTCATGTGCACTCAAAATGTGGAGTATATATGTACAGTACTGTGCAGAAGTCTTGAGTCACCTCCTCATTTGCTTATGTTTTGGTTCTGAGGAGCAAGACTTAAATTTTAAAAGCGACTTTGAGCAATAGCTCTCTCTATCTGTCAAAGTTTTTCTTTGTACATTTTCTTCTTTTCAACTCATTTTCAGTCCAGTCCTTGTACCTGATCATTTTTAGTGGAATGTATTTTTTAACCACTTAACATTGATCTATGAATCATTGAAGCATGAAAACGTCACCTAACTAAAGGGATGAACCTGTGTTGAGTCTTCCCACAACAGACAATTTAGCAAAGAACCCATTTTAAATTCAATCTTGGGCATTTTTACCAGCAACCTGTCACAAAACTTTTTTTTTCTCATTTTTTAGTTGACTCTGATGGGCATAAAATAGTATTTTTGCACCATCAAGATGATTTCCAAAGAGTGATTAGGTGAGTGTCTTTAAAACAACTGAGGACAAAAGAAGAAGTAACAGGCTCAAAAAATTAAAAAAAAAACCTATATACAGTAGATAACCAGTATCTGAAAGTCATTTACTAAACAAACAGGGAATAAAACAAGCAAATTTAGCTGACAAAAGACTTGAGAAATGCATCTGGCCCCTCAGTTAATCCATCTACTGTTCACTGAAGTCTCATCAGAAATGGTCTCAATATGGTTGACAAAAAGCCAATATTAGGAAATGGAAACAGGGGGAAAAGGCTGAGTTATGCCAAATTACACAAGAACTAGACTGAAGCCAGTGGCAGCAGTTCTTATGGAGATGCAGTTTTAGTTCAAAACATCCACATGTGTGGAGGAAGTCAGGAGAGAGGTACAACAGTGAGCATTTACAGTCAATTGTAAAACACGGTGGAGGCTCTGTCATGGTTTGTGGTTGCATTTCAGTCAGGGGTCCAGAGCTATACTTAGCCAAGAGGTACCTACTGGACCAGTAATGTTGAGTTCCAGAGTCTGGACCTCAACATTATCGAAGCACTGTGGGATCATCTAGACAGAGAACTGAATGAAAGGCAGCCAACATTCAAAGAAGAGCTTTGAATCTCATTCAAGAAGTCTGGACAGCTAAATATAAAGAAATTAGGGAGGACTCCAAACTTTTGCATGGTACTGTAGTATATGTATACATGCAAAGCTGAAGTCATTCTTGTAGCGTCATAGACAAAAATTTATCAGTGGAGTGAAAATAAGCCCGAGTTACAGCAACAAAATGCTTCTGATTCGTGTTAGCAGTTTACACGAGGCAGGAAATTGTCAAGACAGCTAGAGCGCAAATCTTAAAGAGGACAAGGTTAGATAAGGCAAGCAAGAGGAGGGGTGACGAAAGTGTGGACGCTACGAAAACTACATAATAATAATAGATTGCATTTATATAGCGCTTTACAATTCCACTATTCATTCACACACTGGTGGAGGCCAGCTACAGTTGTAGCCACAGCTGCCCTGGGGCAGACTGACAGAAGCGAGGCTGCCATATCGCGTCATCGGCCCCTCAGGTCATTATCAGTAGGCGGTAGGTGAAGTGTCTTGCCCAAGGACACAACAACCGAGACTGTCCAAGCCGGGGCTCGAACCGGCAACCTTCTGGTTACAAAACGAACTGCCAACTCTTTGAGCCACGATCACCCATACATGTGGAAGGAGCATGAGGAACCTGAGGGACTGAGGGCCTGACTTGCTGCCGCTGTGTCCAGAGATTACAGCACTCTATGCTTATTCTGGCATACACGTGACACTCTTGCAGTCTCCTGTCCTCAGCTTTCTCTCTCACTCACACATACCTCCTATCGTTCTGTATACAGTTTGTGAATCTTGTTCCAGCCCCCTCACTGCCATTTCTGACACTTTCACACCCCTGTTGTAATTCCTTCAGTGATCTTCCAGCCAGACTTCATCTCAAAGCCCATTTCCTCATCCTGTTTACCCCACAATAGCACACATGCTCAGTAGCATCCTTGTTCCATGTGAAGTTTAACATTGTAGTGCCACACAAACAGTGATGTTTGGCATGTTTCAATTTGTTAACTGCAAATGCAAAAATGCAGAAGTTTGTGAATCTTCTTAAAAATAGACTGCACATGGCTTATTACCAGAAGCGATGATGTAAGCTGCAGTGTGCCACTGTTTTTTTTTTTCTGTTAACACATTATGTGCTTCAGAAAGCAGTAACACTCAAGAAATATACTCAAGAGTGTGCTGAATGAGCCAGATGGCAATTTTTAGCTGCCAGTTGCAGCAGATAGCGAACAGGGTGACATTTTTCTTTAGACTAAATCTCCATGCCCGTGACTCAGTGTTTACTTTAAAAAGTTCTTATGACCCCCAGAACCTTAATTTATCCACATAAGAGTTTGCACTGTATCCATTTGTCAGTCTTTCCTGTCTTCTGTGCCCATACAATGGATTTTAGCTGAAGACTACAGTCTACAGATAATTATTTCTAAATTAAGAGACGCAGTGATGCATTATAACAGAACACAAAAACAGTCGTTGCAGGTAAAGCACAGGTTAAATCAGATCAAATCAGGCATCTGCATTAGTAATGACAGATAGAGAGAGGCAGCGTACACAAGCACATAAGCACAGTCTAAATTTTACAGCTTATAAATTTTTCATCTTGTTATTTGATGCACATAAAATCTCAACTCAGTGCTACTGGATACTAGTATGTATATATTAAAGTGTTTTGTAAGTGTGTATGTTAGATCGTTTTACATTTCACATAAGAAAGTTATTGCTGTGCATCATTTTTAGTGTCCCAGTATTGTTTATGCCGGCTCACTGTGACACCATTATGACTTACTGAGCTATTTGTGTTTTTCCTGCTATTGTATTTAACAATAATAACAACAGCTCAGAACTAGTATAAAAGTAAGCGCTGACATTGTAGCGCTGAGATTAGGACTAGTCACACCAAATCTTGTGCTTTTATTTTATGGGGTGTCTGTAGCCCATTAGGTAGAGCAGATCATCTATTAATCGGAAGGCTAGTAGTTTAATCCTTGGCTGCTCCCATCTGCATGCCAAAGTATTGTTGTGCAAGATACTGAGTCTTAAATTGCTTTCCCATGAGTTTAGCAGAGTGGGAATGTTAGATAGAAAGCACTCGGGCAAAGAAAAATTGCTTGGATGAATGAGGCATGTGATCAAGTAGAAATGCACTATAAAAGAATCAGTCCATTTTAACCCAACACTTAATAAACACCAATTTTCTGACACCGTAGTTGACAGATTTGTGGGAGATAATAAACCCCTTGGTCCCTTTACATTGCAGCTCTTTACTCAGTACACATGTATAGAAGTGCACACAACTTTGAACTACAGTTTGATCTCTGCAACACAATCTATTTTATTCTATGCGAATGTACAGATGCAAAACTATTGTGCTGTTGCAGTGAATATCGTTGAGGTGTCCCTACTGCAGTGGGTGTTACCAGAACCAGATTTTGCCATGAGGACACACAGACTCACAAGTAAAATATTGCCAGCCACGTTATTGGAGTTGCTAAACGTTTGAATTTCCCATAATTCCATGGGCATATCAAAGAGAAGAATGGGCAGTTATCTGGGCGGAACAATTAAACAGCGCTTACTTGATACGGACACGAAAATATAACCCCATCAGACCAGTTTTCATGAAAATGCAAATATTGGGCAGATGTTGGGTGTCATATTTATTTACAGCCAGACCTGCCATCTGCAGGATGCTTTTCGGTGGATAGAAATGATGGCAGTGTCATGATCCTGGGTCTTTTGACCCAGCGTTTTAAGTTTGAGTTTATTTTGTTCATTAGGTTATCTAAGTTCATTTGGTTATTAGACTCCTTGTGTTTTCTTCCCCTGTATTTAAGTTTCCCCTCAACCTTCGTGTTTCATGCTGCGTGTCATTTGTTATCAAGTTTGTATTATTATGCCTAAGTGTTTCTAGTTATTATTTTCCCCTCGTGTTTCCAACCATGTTAAATCTCCCCTGCTCTTCATGCGTTTCATGTCTGTGTCTTACGTTGTCAAGTTCGGGTTGTCATGTCTATGTCTCATTATGTTTCCTGTTTTATTGTGAAGAGGTCTGGTGTTCTGTGTTCATCATGTTCAGTTTTACTCTCCCACTGTGACGTCATTATGTTCATGTGTGCCAGCTGTTTCCTCATGTGTCTCCACTTCCCCTAATCACCTCCTGTGTATTTAAGTCCTCTGTTTTCAGTGTGTGATTGTCAGGTCGTCTGTTGTTCACGCCAGGTTCTCCATGCCATGTTTCTAGGTTTCATGTCCAGGTTTTTCCATGTTGTTTGTTTAGTTCTCCCAGTTTAGGTTAATGTTAGTTTTATTTCTGTTTGCCTTGCCCTTTATTTGTACCTTTTCTGCCAGCCTCATTAAACGGCTCGCTTTTTGTTGATACTCAAGTCTTGATCCAAGTTCCTTGGTGTCTGCATTTTGGGTCCACTCTTCACAATACTTACAGTCTGCTCTCGCCAGACTGTGACAGGCAGTAAACAAAAGAAAACAACTGAAGAAAAGCTGAGATGGCTTTTGCTCTCATTTTATTAGTCATTGTTAATTTGATCAAATTGTTTTACCAGGGAAATCTAGTCTCCAGTTACATTGCACATATTATACACGCGCTCCTTATTTTACCTTGACTTTTCTTTTAAAGAGTTCCCACTAGTGGCATACTCAAATGAAATCTAGCATGCCTGAAGAATAATATGAACCTCAGTTTCACTCTACTGTAGTTTAAAATAATTGAAACCTTAAACATTTTCAAGAGACAATCAAGTAAATATCAAATGCATTTTGAAGGTAATTCAGAAGATGACCTCACTACTACAGGTGACCTCACTACTAGGCTTGGTGTTGTCAATATGTTATCAGGCTGTTACGTGCAGTGCATCACATGCCCAAAATGTTCCTCCCGTGGTCTGGCTTGTGGACTGGGTGTGGAAGAATGGAAAATTCCAGGTTTTCTGGAGTGGAGCATTTGCATGTGTGTTTACTCCTCCATTTCTCCAGAGACATTAACTAGGTCAAGCGCAAATGAATCTGCCAACAGCCTAAAGAGTAGTGGTGACAGGGAGGAGGGAGGCAGTGGTGAGGTGTTGTGTGGACTTTGGGCAGAAAGCTCATTGTCAGGATAAAACACCGTTACAGTTACTAATTTTAGCCTGAGCCCTCTCCTGGTCCATTACCTTTCAAAGGGCGAAATCCACTCAGTATTGTTTGCTCAGCAGATCTCAGTTTAACAGTTTGATGGCCACGCGGGTAATTATGTATAGCCACAAACTAAGCCAGTCAGGGATATTCAGCATTACAACAATTTATCCTGCAATTAATCTTCTTTCCTCTAGGTCTCTGGGATTTTGAATGATATATTTTCGTTTCCCTGAAAGCACTAAATTTCCCCTGTTATAGTTGTTAAATGAGCCTCTGCTTATGATTTCAAACTGTGTTGGGCGGCCAGAGTTAAGCCCATCCTCTCTGTGGTATTTTCATATAGTCAGTGAAACGTGATGCAGTTAGACTGTGTGTTATTTTTCCAGATACACCTTCTCAACTTCCCCTGTGATAAATATCTTTATGCGCACTCCTCTGATTATGCTTCCCTTTTGCAAAGATCAACACCTGGAAACAGCGAAGTGCATTTGCAAAGGGCAACAGCACTATGGCATGCATAATGAACATACTGTACGGACCTGGAAGGGAAAGTCATATATTTATCCAATGAGGATAAATAACAATCAATGGAGCGTTTCTCTCAGATGCATTTGTACGGCGGTAAAGGGATTTGAATGGAGGGGAAGTGGCGCCAAAACACAGCTAAGCACAGTGAGTCTGATAACTGATCCTCAGGAGGAAAAGGTTCAGCCAAATGCATTAGTATAATTCAAGGATTTGCTTTTCCACAAGGTCAGTGGGTTCAGAGAGTCACAGATGGCTGAGCCTGGTAGTTGGTATTTCTGAGCAAAGAGAAACAGCAACCGGGGGATGGGCTTTCAGCGGGTCACCGAGTTTGTGTACATTTCTGCATACTGGTGAATGTATGTGAAGCCATCTCACAAGTTATTTTAGAGCTACCAATTAGCGAAGTAGCTTGTATTTATGAATGGAAATGTGGATGAAAACCTTCTCATTTCCACTGATGTGATCTCAAAAACAGATGTACGACAGCGTGGAGGTTTATAGCAACAGAGACGAGTAATGAGCTTCAGCACCTCAGAGGGAAACCTATTAAAAGCCCTGCCAGCAATCAGCAGCTCTACCTGCAATGACGGCGCTGCGTATCTTAACAACGACTCTCTCAGAGCAGATCCGGAAACACTTGTGAAATAACACGGCTGTGCAGTGGCTGGTCCTTAACACATGATGACCTTTCATTGTTCCTGGTCTCAGTGGAGCTTTGCTGCTCATCTCTTAAGAAAACATTAATTCTGGTCTGAGCTGCAGGTGGACTGACTGGCATTTCGTCCTTCTGCTCTTTATAAACTCTCAGTCTGCATGGCCTCCTATAAAACGTTGGGTCGTTTTTAATCACTGAGTCAATACGACCTATTTTATAATCTTTGAAAAAAAAGGCACTCAAAATATTAATATATTTTGCATAAATGGACTTGGACCTCTTTTCTAACATGTTATGGTGAAGCCTCTATTGCCTATGAAACTATTGATTCCCCTCTGCTTCTGCAGGAAGGTAATGACGAGAAAAGAAAACTGAGCTATTCATACACTCATACACCTGACTTGACGGGTGGCATTGGCTTTTGAGCAGAATGCAACTGGAAACCTGTGTTCTTGTCTGACCTGTCAGAGTTCATTTTCTAAAATGTTCACAGCCAAAATGTCACAGCTCATTGAGAGAGTCACAAAAATTAGGTCAGAGGTCCCAGGATTCCCTATGAAAAGCATCACACTGTTTAACCATGCAGAAGACAGGCTGGTAGCAGCAGTGTGTGTCGCATCTGTTTTTATACATGCCAGATTATTAGCTTTTAATGCATTATTTAGCAAAGCAAGATTATCCTCTACAGAGATTATAGACAGTAACTGGCTTCTTAAAGAGATTTAAAATTGTTTTTATTTAAAATGGGTACATGATACAGTTTTTTACAGATTGCTCTGATTAGCTGATTTGAAAGAAAATTGAAATATTCTTACTGCTCTGTCTGTTTTAATTTTAATCTCAACTTTCAGTTTATTCCCACTTACTAAAGGTCAGTCGGACCACTCACATTTGAAATTCTTTATTACTAAAGTAGAATAGAGTTAGAGTTTGGTGTATAGACTCTGAGCTCATCACATTACATATGGAAGGTGGGGAGTGATGTGCAAACATCATCATGGTGGTGGGAAGACCAAAGATCAGCCAGCAATGCTGGGCAGCAGCAATGAGCTGTCAAAGGGAGAAATGGGAGAATAACGCAGACCACTAAAGAGAAGGGGGAGTGCAGGGTGTTAGGTGGGGAGTGTTTTGGCATATAATGTGAGGAGAGTGAGCATGAAAGTGCAGCTTGCCTGAACAAGCTTGCAGGCTGTGCTCCATTAGTTTAAATGAACTCTACCTTGACCAGCTCCAGAAATAGCAGTCCCATTTCAATGCATTAGTGATAAAAACATTTAAATCCACAGAAAACGTCATTCGGCATATCAAAAAAAGGGTTTGTACAATTTGTACTCCGTCTGCGATGGAATATCCTGAAAGTGAATAGAAGTTTTCTTGCAGTCTTATCCAAAGCTTTTTGTCCAATAAAGTTTTCTCATGAAAGCGGTTTGGATGTTAATGATCTGACAGACAGGTTTATGGCACTCTCATGTTCCATCGCATAGTTTTGGTCAGATCACCCAGAAGAACAGACGATATTGAGGACATGCTCACAGATGAATTCATGCCACAGGCTGCAGCTAGTGTGTATCAGAATATTTTTTATTCTTCAGGTGGAGGTAATTGACCTTGGCTACTAAACCCAAGGAACTGCGAGCTCAAGAGGCTGTTGCTGCGTTTCTTTTGTTCTCCAAGGTTAGGAAGCCATTATGGCTCTCTGTGTTTTCAATCCTCTCCATCTATGTTTCCCCTGCAATTTTAGAGCTGACATCAAAAGAGTGAACACATTATGAACTCAAGTTGAAAGCCTGCAATTATAAGTAGCTCGCTCATGTGTGCACGCTGTGACTCACATGCAAGCTTCATTCAGCCGCCCACTCCTATTTGCACATGTCATCTGCTGCTCTGTCCTCTAACGTCAGAGGCGGCTGGCTGTCCTCCTACATTCCCAGTAGAGTGCGACCAGTTGGAGAGGCAGCCTGGTCTGAGGATGAAACCTCTATGTAGAGTCTGTGATCGACAGCAGACACAGAGAGCCCTTCATACTGCCTGTCTAATTATCAGGCCACATGGGGGGGGGGGGGGGACAAGGAAACAGCATGCGGTGTGCGATATCGGCTCAGTGTACAGCTTCACATCCTGCGCTGCTTTTAATTCTGTCCTGGCCTCACGCCTGGCCAAAGACCATCATCACCATCTTCACTGTCTTCCCCTTTAGTGCTCCAGTTCCTGCCTCACATGTGCTCCGGCCAGAGCTCGTCAGCCTGTGTAGATGCTCTGACAGACAGAAAGAGAAATAGCTCCTCAAATAGACCCATCGTTTGGCTCACTGGGGAGCACTAGCCCCACTTCTGTGTGCTCTTGCCTCCTATTTCTTTTGTGCCTCAGGCCACAACAAGTTAGAAAGGAACCACAGGGAAATCAAATTTGGAATTATTAGATCACACTGAAAGTATCGAGGGACGAAGAAAAATGTGTGCATAAATACATATTGTTATGAAAATGGGTTGATTTCTGGAGCTTTCATCTCTCTGTCAATAACAGGGTGAAATCTGGAGCAGCTTAGTGGGAAATAACACCGCCTGCATTTACCTCACGTCACCTTTTAAAATGGATCTGCAGTAACCTGCAGGTCTCTTGAAAACTGCATAGTTATAACGTAAGAGTAGAAAGTAAATTCAGAGTATCACTTTTTACAGAGAACGAGCAGTCATTGACCTCCTGGATGCTGTGCGTGTGGTGATTAGATTAAGCAGGACCTCCTTTTTTAGTCAGACATTTTACAGTTGGCGCTACGTGTAATGAGAACAAAGGAGAGCTCACGGAAAGAACATCTGGAGACTGAGTGTGCAAAATGCCAGCCCAATGTAGAAACTGAATTTAATTTAGAGTTATTATCCTGTGTTCATCAGTGAAGGTTTGAAATGTAATATCAGAACTGCGCATTCAGTAAAAACTCGCTCCGAGGAAGGAAGATTGAGTTTTCGCAGCAAAGTCTGCCTATAAAACCGGGATAAAATCTTGATGAGGTTTCACAGCGTGTGAAAGTGGGAGGCGAGAGACTGCCAATGACTGAGTCAAACCTCCATCTGTGTTGCGACTCCCGTTTCTTTTGGTTTTTCTCTTTTTCTTTTTTCTCTTGCTGTCATGTTGTGACAGACGCAAAACCTGTCTCTTGCCCGGACTTCACGTGTCCTTGAGCTGGCTTCCTTTTGCAAAGCTGCTCCACTGCATATCCTCTATTTCACTGTATTTCCCTCTCTGCTATCTCATGTACACAACACCTCACAGCGTCAGAGCAGGAGCGGAGTGAAGAAGCTGTTTCTCAGGTAAGAACTGAATGTGAAACTGGAAGCAGAAAGGTACAACATGGTGGAGAGCAATACCTAGAAATATACACACATAGCTACAGTAGCACAGCTACCTAAATAATTTAGAACTGTGGCCTGTGCTGCTGGGTAGACATGAGAGAGCTACCTCAGGACTGAGACCTCAGGCATGGAGTGTTTGAGTTCCTTCAGGAAATGTGGAGAATAAAGTATCCCAGGACAAGAGAGGGGCTTCAAAGCTTTGCTATATTATTAATATGCGCTCTCCATCAGCACAGTGGGGCCTGAGGACAGACTCACACCTACTGCCAGATACAACATAAAGATACATACAACACTCATGCAACTTGCACTAAAATGCCATTCAAAATTAGACTTATGAGGCAGTAAATTTAATTAAAATCTTAACAGGGAATTCAGACATCTCATTCTCACAGATATATTTGTCTCATGTGTCTCTAACCCTGCTAGTACGTCCAAACACCTTTCTACACAAACTGAAACCAACTATAGCGTCCAAAATTGTAAAAAATTTGTCTGACTAAGGAAATGCAAGTTGGTCTTTTAAATAAGAGTAGCAATTATCCAGTGTATACATCATCTATAAGAAATTAAAGTCCTGCACTTGAAACAATAAAAACGTATGGGAGAAATATAGGGAAATTGTTCTTGCCCCATGTTTGACCAGCATTTTAATATTAGTGTTGCAGTTTAAGCTAACTGTATGTGCTACTTTTTAAATTGCTGTGTGAGAAAATGTCCTAATTTAGTAACTGCATATATTTCCTACACAGTGTTTTCCCCAAAATGTGTTGAATTAAACAACACCAGTTCCTAAAAAGCTGGGGAAAAGCAAATAAAAACAGAATTCAGTCATTCTCCAACTCCTATTCAATTTTCAATAGAGCAAGTTAAAGATAAAGTCCGTTTACCACTGTTTGGTGTTTCCGCTTTCTTAATAGCAGTCGGTAAACATCTGGGAATTGGGGAGAGCAGTTGCTGGACTTTTAGGAGAGGAATGATGTCCAGTTCTTGTCTCACAAAGGATTTTAGCTGCTCACCAGTCCACGGATGCCTTTTTAAAAATTTTTCCATCTTTTAATGTGACACATGCTCAGCTCTTCGATTATGAAGCCATGCTATTATAACAGCTGCATTATGTGGTTTAAGATTGTCTTACTGAAATATGAAAGGCCTTTCCTATAAAGGATGTTGATGTGGGAGCCTGTGTTGCTCTGAAATGTGTAGTTACCTTTCAGCTTTGATGGTGCCCGTCCAGATGTGTGACCAATTCCTTATAGGCACCGCTGAGTGTTACTAACAAGCTGATTTACACAGCATCTGTGTTGTGTAAATCAGAAAGAATGTCAAAATTCAATCACACAACAGTTTTCCACTTTGTTTCAGTCCATTTTAAATGAGCTTTGGCCCAGAAAAGATGACAGCGTTTCTCCATCATCTTCCTACATTTGTGGATGACTCAGGGAATTGTGTTCACAATGATTTCTGGAAGTGTTCCTGTTTTTAACACTGTGTCTCCTGAGGGCCAAAAGATCATCCAGAAATCATCCAATATTCAGTCTTATGCTTTGCGTACAGAAACTTTCTGAAAATTGTGATAACACTATATTGATGATATTATGTAGACGGTGAGCTACTCAAAGTCTTTGTAATTTTATATTGAAGAACATTTTTCTTAAATTCTGTCACAATTTGTAGTCGTATTTTATTGCAGATTGGTAAGTCTCTGCCATTTTTCCTTCTGAAAAACTCTAAGGTCTTCTTTTATGACCACTGATGTTACTGACTAGTTGTTAATAAACATAATTAGTTGCAAAATGTTCTTCAGCTATTTTTGTGCCCTTCTCAACTTTCTTGAGACGTGTTGCTGCCATCAAATTCAAAATGTTTAATATTTTTTGTGAAATCTTTAAACACTATATATTTTCTAGTTTTTCTGTGAATACAACATGAGTTAATTAGATTTGTAAATTTGAACCATTGGATTCTGTTTGTATTCACACCTGCAGACCCTTGGCTAAATGTAACTGATCTAAAACCTATTTACACCTTGTCTCACACAGTAAAAGACTTTATTTCCACTGTCCACATTGCATTACTGATCTCTAAACCAGGGATGGGGAGTTAATTACCCAAGAGGCTGCATGAGAAACTGGGACTGTTGTGAAGGGCTCTACCAATAAGCTGAAATCACTCAATATTAATTTGATATCTTTATGAGCTGATTGGTGTGGCCCTCCTCAACAGTCCCAGTTTCTTATGAAGACAATTAAATATTGCCCATCTTTGCTCTGTAAACTGCATAGAGGAGAGGGGAGGGGAGGGGAGGAGCCAGCTCATACGTTATACCACTGATTCTTATACAAAGACCTTTGGACTGTTTAAATGGCAGTACATATATTGATTTGTGTTGTTGCCTCTAATATAACACAGCAGTCCAGCAGCCAATCGTTGAAATAGCATGCACTGGATTTAAAATGTTTTTTACTATACTGAAAGAGTGAAAAATGCCCAGAGCCCCTTCTTGAGTCAACTCAGGACAAGCGCTCAGTCACCGACTCCCAAACACACAAAGTGGGAAGCTCAGAAACATCAAAAACATGAGTCCTCTCTGGTTTCCTAGTCCACCCCCTCCCAATCCCAAAGTAATCTTGGTGGGTACTGGAAATGCCTCCCATGGCTGACCTTATATGGCAGCCAGGAAACTGCTGATTTGGGGATTTAGGGCTGCCTTTCACCTCAATTGCTACATCCCTCCCCACCCACTATTACGGTCAGCATCCTGTCTCTGTGAGCTCATATTTCACACAGGGTAAAGGCCCACTCTACTAGCTCCACAAAGGCCTTTTCCAAGCATGACTTCTTAAGATAACATCATAGATTCTTCTTTTTTTTTTTTTTTTTTTTCTTTGCCAGCTGTCATCCTGAGTGCTGTTATAGACAGGGAGTGTCCTCTGCTAATGGCAGGATACAAATTGAGATGCTGAGATGAGTTGCACTTTTCCCTATAAAAGAATTTCTGTGTATAGTGTTCATATATGTTCCCAAGAAGGCACAGCCAGAAAGACAAAATAAATGTAAACCCCCAAGAGGCAGCATGGTTTGGAATATTTTGGGTTATTTGTGAAAGTGGATAAAAGGGTGATATAGTTCAAATGTTGAATCTAACAGTATTGGATGGTGTTTAAACACACTTTTAAAAAGCCACTTCTCAAATTTACAGTTACTGTGGAAGGAAACAGGATGAATGGAGTGAAATGTAACTTTGACAGCTAATGTATATTCAGACAAGCTCTTTTCTACGCGTCAGAGAGCACCTTGGGGTTCAGTATCTTGCCCAAGGATACTTTGGCATGCAGACTGAACCCTCCACCTTCTGATTAATAGATAATCTGATCTCTGTCCTGAGCTACAATCACCCCAGTATCATGGATATCATGTATATTCATATGTAAGGTTGTACAGTTGGTTGGCTATTCATAAGCAAAGAAAGAGTTTGTGCAAGATTGGATTATTCAGACACTCTGCTGCCATTGGTGTTTAGGGTGTTAGCCATGTATGACTGAATACTTAGAGTCAGATAAACTAAATGTATATAAAAATGATTCTAGTTCTATGATTCTGACGCCAACGTGCAGTTACTTTAGAAATGAATTCTTTGTAATTGCAGGAGGGGATAGAGCCTCTGATCTCAAACACTAGTTAAATGGAACAGAAGTCTGGGAAAATTAGCCTACTGCTCACATCATCTATAAGTTCAGTGAACGGTTTTCTGAGAAGTTTTTGGCCTCAGTTGCAGGTTTTCCATTGTGTTTGAAGCAGCGTGGGGTTCCTTTTGTAAATAATTTTCCCCATTATAATCAAAAAGGAGGCTAAAGGAATGTATGCTTTATGGTGTACCTCACTTTGTTATTGACACGTCACTGCAGTATGAGGATGCAGCTTTCCAGGGTTCTCAGTCAGATCCAACCCTGACTGAGGTCTGTTGTTTCAGAAAAAACTAAGACGGCAACCGCTGAAATGCTCAGCTCAAGGATGAACCAGTGAGTCACATCACTCACTGGTTACAAAAGATGTCCCTCCATCTTTTATATAACATATATTATGTATCCAAAGCAGACAAACACAAACTAGGCAAAGAAATGCTCGAAAAGAAAAATCCTATTGAAACTTCACAGTTTTCTAGTGTTTCACACAAATGATCTCTTTTGTTGCAATAATGAATCCCATTATGCATTTTCCTATTTATTTCAATATTTCCAATTTTTAAATCATTATATTGCTTTTTTTTCTTTTTTCTTTTTTTAATTATTTGACTTTGGGGCTGCTGGTTGGTTAAATTAACAACTGTCACTTTGAACTTCACTTGTTTGTGAATATATTCAAACTATTCCTTTTACAGGTGGAGAGACCTGCTCGAACTCTTTGCATCATTACATTTTCGAGGTTTGTGAGACTTAGTCAAGCTTCCCATCAGAGGCAAAGCAATTTGAAAAATATACTCGAGTAGAAACTGGACAAGTCACAGCTGGTCCATTTAACACCAGTGCAAACTTTTGCCAAGACCGTCAACAGTTGTTTTTACAATGAAACAACTGATCACAGCAGATGAAAAGCAAGTCGTCTCCTTTCCTAGCCTGCCAAGTGAGTGCAATCCTAAATCACCAAATAAGGGCTAAGTTGAAAAAAAAGTGAATTTCTTTTGCTTAAAAGAACACAATCTCTGTTCAGGATCTTTTCCATTGCTTTAACTTTCCCTTTTTGTCAGTTTTAGAGGTCATTAAGTAAAAGCTGGGGGACTAAAATAAACAGAATAATTTCATGGCAAAAGAGCACGGAGAGCAAACTTTGCAAGAACGTGTTTCTGGAAGCGTGCGCCTCGGTGTTATTCACATGTTGATTTTCAACTGTTGTTTTTAATCTGCTATTGTTACCTCATCTGTCAGGGACCAGCAGCATCATGCTGTATATTTTAAACACAAATTATACTAACAAATTAATTATTGGAATTAAAAATGACCTTTTTCTCTTTTGATGGACATTAAAATGTAAGAGACTGCCTAATGAAACACGAGAAAATGCCACATCATTAACATCACGGTCTTTCATCTCTCCACGTGACGCCACAAGAGCAGCTAATTAAAATGATTAGCTGGGTCCCTCGGCAGAGGATTTTTAATGAAATTTGTTATTCTAATGGAGCAACATTAACAAATTCAATCAATCCCTTGCAATTTGCTTTTTATATGATATTCCGACAGGATCACAGAGTTGAAATCTTGCTGTGCTTTTCGTTCGGTGAGGCCTCAGAGTACACCGATTTCCAGCTCCCTTCTTAAACGTGCAGGTTTTGGCAGGTAAGAACATAAGCCTGCAGAAAGTGAAGCTGACGCCATACTGTTGTTATGAGCTTCCTCTTGGGGGGAAGGAATAAAATGGTAAATAAAATAAAGTTTTTCAAGCACTTAACATACACATTTTGGGCTTGTGCTTTTCATGCTATTTTACCAACAAATATTTTACTTCACACACAGCTGCCTTACATGGATGCATCAGTTATAATAATAGCCCGGTAATATGATTATATAATCATACAGGAGGTCAGTGTGTTGCATAATGAGTATGTTCTGCTGTTAATGTTTGCCTATTTTCATTTGAGTGACATTCATGCCTTATACCTTTGCTGAGATCCTTTTGCAGATGGGCAACCTGTTGAGTGGATTATGTGACCAAAGGCCATTCAGTTCAGTCTTAAAATTGCACAATATTCAGCTTGAGACGCTGGAACGTGAAAGTTGTGTCTGGCTATTCTCATAAAATGGGGATATAATTGCAAAGTGTGGTCTGTTTGAAGATGTAGTTATCCACAACACCCAAATCCACTGTGTTCTCTCCCAGGACTGCTTAAACAAGTGGAGACATATGCTTGTGGGGGTTCACATTTGATCTCGGGGGGATTTATATTTCACCAGCACTCTCATGAACAGTCCTCTCATGAAGCGAGAAGACTACAAATTCAGTGGATACATGGGTTTATACATGAAAAAACACAGAAAGTTGTTGCTCAGTTTAGACTGTAACTTCCTCTAAAGATATCTAAAACAGAAAGCATAAACGGCCTTTTTTGCTAATTACTTTTCCCAGAATCCACAAGTGTGAAGGCTGGACCTGAATACCTTATTCATAGTCCAGATAGACTGAAGCGACTGCATACACTCATATGAAAAAGAAAGCTGTTCACAGGACTTTCTGTGCTTGAGGTCCGGACTTTAACTGGGCTATTCTTTCCTGTCTTTTCTTTTTCAGACATTCTGTTGTAACCTCACCTTTTACTCTGGACCTGGTTTAATTTCGTTCAATAATTTTCGTCATAGTTTTGGTCAATTACTTTTTGTTTCCCAATAACTAAATAAAAACTGATGTAAAAGGACAAAATATGATGAAATGTATTGACATTATGAAAATAATCTGGGAAGATAATTAGGTAGGAGGTAATCTCCTTGTGCAGTCAGGTAGTACACCCACATTTAATGGGAAATGGTGCAGCTAGCCCCATGCTCCCCAAAATGTCAACCCTTTGGAGGAAGAGAAGAGTAGACATATGGAGACATTTCACATTGGACGTCAAGGAAAGTAAGGCCCTTGTTGAACCACATTGAGGAACTCTCACCGGTAACTTCTGTCAGTCTGCCCCAGGACAGCTGTGGCTACAACTGTAGCTTGCCTCCACCAGTGTGTGAATGTGTGTGTGAATGGGTGGATGACTGGGTGTGTAAAGCGCTTTGGGGTCCCTAGGGGGGACTAGTAAAAAGCGCTATACAAATACAGACCATTTACCATTTAATAACAAACATGAAAAATAATAACATGAAAAACTTTCACACTTTTTTTTTGTCAGCTGAATCTAATCAAAGTTTTGTGATAATTAGTGGACTAAAACTAAAGGTATTTAGATGCCTGAATTATGACTTAAACAATATGATTTGAGTTTAAATGTGTCTAAAACTAAATCAAAAGTTGCTACAAAAACTAACACTGCCCTAAACGACTTTGTTATACAGAGGAGTTCAAGGATGACTGCAACCATGTGACCAGGTCCTGTGTGCAAAACAACTCCAAATCACCACCCTGCCACCGCTGTGTCTGACAGTTGACATGATGTGTTTGTTGTGTTTGGTTGTCTCCAAACACGGTGCTGGGCATTATGGCTAAACATCTCTCCTTTGGTGTTGTCTGCCCAAAGGAGATTACCCCTGAGGTTTTGTGGTTTACTCAGATACAACATAAGCCATGCTGCCATGTTCTTTTAAGTGAGAAAAGGCTTTCTCCTGGCAACCCTTCCAACCCTAGTTTCCCTGCCATGAACTTTAACATTTAACACACTAACTGAGGCCTGTAGTGTGATTTTGCATCCACATCCACTTTTGGGAAGGAGTGTTAACAAGCACCTGAATGCTCCAGACCAGCAAACTGCCAGAACTTCCGCTTTTATAGATATGCCCACACTTGCTGATGATCAGTTCATCAAGTGGATTTGACTAGCAGCACTTGGCTGCTGCTTATCCTCTTAATTTTTAGGGAAACTGTAAGGGTTTACTTAGTTTTTCACACAGGACTGCAAAGAGTCCTGTGAAAACCTTTTCTTTTTTTCACATGTAAAGGAAAAATCACATTACATCAGCTGTAGCTGCTAAAACACATGGACACGTGTTCAAGTCTTTCTTCATTATCTTCCCTCACAATCATCCAACCATAAAAACACTGCCCCTGGTAGAAACAAGCAGAGCAGTGATGCTTTGATACAGTCGTGTTTTTACATGTCTGACACTCAGTGCTGTTTGTGTGCATGACTGCTGCAGGCAGCCGGATGTGCATTAGGACTTTTTCTCCCTACTTAGCTCCTAACAGTTTCAGCCAGTATTTGATGGTAAATAATACACTTTTTGTTGTCTGGCCTCCAAACAGTGCACCTGTGTTTCAGTCCAGAACGATAATTATAGTTGGCTTGGGGCTTGCTTTGTTGGAAACCAAGATTAAAACAGTACGTGCTAGACTATCCTCTCCCACATGTAGATGAAAATAAAACTTGACTTGTCGATTTTTAGGTACGCACAGTTACAGCTAATGAAGTCTAACAGTTATGCTATGATTTCCACCCCTACCTGGTTTACGTTCAGCTTTTGTTGAACTGGTTTTAGAGATGTTTTGATTTCACTCTGTGGTCATTCTGGAGTTTGTGGTATTACTGACATGTGCTGCATTGTACTTGGAGGAACAGTCTTATTAGTTTCACTCTGTATTTTCCACCTGGTCATCCAAGGTCCCAGCTGCACTGAGTCCAGGATTCTGTGGTCTGAGAGCCACCGTTGTAGTCCAAACCACATGGACCACATTACACTGCTTAATCAGTTTTGCATGGCCAAACAAAAAGAAAATAGGAATAATTAGATAAGGACAAGTAGTGAGTTGTGTGCTTTTCAGATGTTCTTGTCAAACTCATACAAATATACATATACACTCTTTAATTTAGCATAATCCCCCATAATCTGTGTGTCTCATAAATAACATTCAATATTTGCACTCACTCAGCCTTACTTATGACTTATGACTATAGATATAAAACACTACGTGGAAAGTTTTTTCTTCCCCCTCAAAACCGTTGCAGATGTTCCCACAAGTGTTTTTCTTTCACTCTTCTGCCCATTCAGTTAATCCCAAACCAGCCTGATAGGGTTTAAGTTCAGGTCTTTCACCTGTTGGAGCTTACCATCTAGTTCTTTTCTTTCTGTGTTTTGAGTCACAGTCTTTCTGTAACATGAAACTCTCGATTAACCAGTCTGTCTTCCTTTTGTTGCCTGCCTTTTTCTCACCATTTTCTGCTTTCCTACAGTACAGTATTATCGTAATAACGCATCAATTAGTGTAATAACAGTTTGTTACCAAACCATCTAGGTATAGACTGATGGCTTGCAAGAAATCAGAAAATTTGGGGTGCCTGCATCGCCTTTCAAGGCTTAATTTTCAGTACAAAAGCTGTATGTTTAACAAGTTCCTAATCTCCAAAAAAGCCAGTTTTCTGTGAAGTTCACATGATTTTGGATGATGATGTTTAATTGCTTAAGCTTTGGAGGTTTACATCTTATCTTTGTATCATATCAAATTCACTCGACTTGAACTGCTTCAGTTAATTAAAAATTGGAAAACTGGGTGTCGGAAACTAGCGATTAAGGAGTACCCTGCTGCCGCAGTCACCTGTCATAAATCTGTCACATGGTATTTACAGACACGCCTGTTCAGCCTAATTTTGTCACTATTACGTAAGATGACAACTCAGGCTTAAGGCATTTTTCCTTGGGAGAATCCTTCCTCTCTGGATGGAGATCACGACCACACACGTGTTTGAGGGTTTTTTATGTATTTTACTTTTTAATGCTGGAGTGGTTGTAAAAAATGTAATCAAACCATCAAATGCTATTAAAGGAATAGTTTGACATTTAGGGAAAATGACTATTCAATCATTTGGAGATACACAGAGATGATTGATAACACTCCTATGCCTGTGCTGGAAATAAGACAAGGCAAAAGAAGATCTGTCATTCAGTGTGACAGCAGCTACTTTGCTGGAAGAAGAAACTTCCTGAAGTTTCCATTTGTTGCCTGTCAACTAGTCCTGGCCAAGAGACAGGTCACGTGACCCCTTATGCAAACTCAAATTTTGTCATTTTGTCATTATTTGGCACATGGGAACTCTGGACAATGTCAGGAAAACAACTTGGGACATAGCTTGAGATTGCCTCAGACACTACTGTGTTTGGTTTAGCGTGTTTGGCAGGTGAACTATCTGGATAGAGAGAGCAGAGTGCAGAGAGCAGAGCAAAGGCCATGGATACACGGGACTGATACCTGCAGCTGCTCTCACACGGGCACAGACTGACCCAATCGAACGTTGCACAGACTTTGTACAAGCGAGCTGGCAGGTCAAAGATTGTTTTGTGTCTAGTCCAGCTATGTCTATCCATTTGTGTTGTCACATTCTCAAAATCAACAAAAGTTCAGGGCTGCGGTGTGAAAACAGTTTGTGTTTCTGCAGTTGCTAAATGTCTTTTTTTAACCTTTTGATAGAATCGATCTGCTCCCTCCCGTTTCTAGTTTGTGCAGCTCCTGGTGGCATCTTCATCTTTACTACACGTTTTTCCAAAAATGTCAAACTATTTCTTCAAGATTTAAAAGAAATTTATATTTAATGTGTGTCATATAAAAGGTATAACAAAGTAAAATTAAATACAAATCATACAAAACATCACAGTAGAGTCATTACACAGTAAGTTACATGAATGCTCTTTTATGGTCCCAGTTAGTGTGGGTGTGAGCCGCTACCATCAGGAATTCTGCAGGACCTTCTGCAGTGTCCTCCTGATTGGTACCCTCTCCTCAGGCTTGCTGTCGGGGATCAAGTCAGCGCTCCTCTCAGCAGTCAGTTGAAGGGCTGGCTTCATCTCCTTACAGTGCTGCAGCCCTGCCTGAGTGATATTCCTACAAAAATCCACCTTCACCTCCTCCAGATTGTCTCCGTGAGCCACCACGCCCTCCAGGCTGCAGTCAGTAATGCGGACGCAGTTCTCTAGGTGGAGGTAGCGTAGCTTCCTGCAGCACTGCAGCACAGAAATCACATCCCGGTCAGTGATGTGTCCACAGCCAGACATGGTTAGCGACAGCAAGTTGGGGCACCTGTGGTAGAGACATCCGTAAGTCATGTCGCTTAACTGAGGCAGGTTTTCACTTTTCACACATAGAGTACAAAACCTGTACTGTGTCATCTTTACTCATAATGCCTTGGGATATATATACTGCGAGATGGACACATGATGTGTTTAATGACAGAGCTGTTAAATACCTAGACCTTCTGTGTACACCGAGTCCCACCGGGCCATGTGTGTTTCCTTTCTTTAAAAAGCTTTTGTGAGTAAGTGAAGAAAAAAAGAGCCGACAACAATTTTAATGAGAAAACCGCTTCTGAAAACAAAATGTCAAGTGTTTCTGTGAAATGCATGCACTGCTGGATTGTCATTCAGTGCACTGCAACCTAGCGGCAGGCCAGAGCTGGTAGACAGGCACCGGGATGGCAAGGGATAGTGAGTGTCATTCATGTTGACAGATGCAGATTACATAAAGACTTACATAATCTTACCACTTCACCACATGTGAGCCCGACATATTCCAGCTGCCTGCGAGTGTTGAGGGCAGTGCCCCAGTAACCTCTGAGCATGCAGTCGATCCATGTGCCCTGCTGCATTGTTGCATGGGCTCAGAGTGAGACTTTAGCAGAGCATGTGATCGGACGCTATTGACATTAACAAAATATTGAGGAAGTCGGGCAGTGCACTAAAAAGAAACAGTTCCATTTAGAGACTTGTTTGTCTTTTTTAATGACATAGGATAGGAAGTGGATAGAAGCAAGAGATAAGAGGAGTAGTATTTTTTTAAACCCATTACATAATCCGCCCTCTCATGGAACTTCCACTGTGCGCAGACTCTTTTGTGTGCTATTCCAATATGTACATACCCACTTATCTGAATCTGTCTTGCACACACACATAGAATATGTGCACTTACATACATACAGGCATTTAGTTGTTGGCGCATTAAAGCACCGCCTCATAGCACCTTGTTTTTTTAAGTGGAAAATAATTTCTTTTTAATGGGTTTCTTTGTTTGTTCCGTCTGTAAGCTAGTTTTCAAATTCATTCCCATAATATTTCATATGTTCGCCAACTGTAGGAACGTAGCAGCTGAATGAAAATGAAAGAAAAGCAAAAACCTTGATCTTCTCAAAGTAGCGAGGGCAAATATAAGTGCTTCCACCTAGCAGTGTGTGCCTAAAATGTTCAGAATTTTTTTTTATGCCTTTAATTTATGTTTGAGACATGATGTAGTTCCCATTGAAAGAAACAGCAGCAAGAGCAGACTGGTCTATGTTGAGCACAAGCAGAACACCACACCACCAACCTGTAATCATGCCTGTAATGAGCCGTTTGGTTTCCTAACGGTTAATTTGTCTGGTCAAATTATCCAGTGAGCTCTAAAAGGAACTGAGACGTAGTGTACATTTACTGTTCGTGTCCTTCAGTCGTTTGAGGGGAAAGGTTTGCGTCAAAAAAAGCCTAAAACATTGCTGGAACCTTCTATTTTCTAGATTTAGTAGTAAATATTTTCCAAAGCAGCTGTCAGATAAATCTCTTAAGCACTTCATAAGCAAAAGTCACGCATGCTCTCGTTATGTAAGAGAAAGCATCAGTTTATCCAAATGGTGCACAGTAAAGATCGGAGTAAAACTACTCAGAAATGTTTAACCAGTCTCATGCCAAAGCTTCTTGTGCCACCCACTGCGCAGCCCACACTATACTGCAAATCAGGCATGTTAATTAATCTTGTATAATTCTAATACTGTGACCTTAAGAAAATTGATTTACTGTAGTTTTCTGGCTCTGCAGAGTATTACACTGAAAGTACACTGCAAAAGAGGCCCAAAGACATGCTATGTTTTATAGTTTTTTCCATGTAGATAAAAAAAGAGACTATAGACACGAGGTTGGCGTCAGAGTTTGCGTGGAGTCTTATCCAGGAAGAGGCAGGCACAGACAGAGCACATGTTCATTCCTCTGACGGCAACAAAGAGCCAATTGTAGGCTCCACCTGCCTGCATAAATCTCCACTATGCAGCTGACTGGGAGGGTCTGGAGCCAAGTCACTCTTTATCACCCCCACAGCCTCTATGTTCCCTCCCACTTTGTCACGTGCGCTTCCTTTCTTCTGACAATTTGGGAGGGTTTATCAGTATGCAGAGAGTGTGCCTTAAGGACACAGAGATGCAAGCCTCAGACGAAGTGGGTGGTTCTAAACTCTGACTCATCTCACAGCTCTCACATCACAAATCTCAAATTTCACAATACAGGAAGTCCTCACAGGGTTGTACACACGCCACTGAGACTGCCCCTTTCCCCCTTTCCCTTCCTCTTGTCCCGGCCAGCTGTGGTGGCCAAGCTCCCTCACATCGACTGTTATTACTGGCTGCCTTGAAGAAATTATCCAGAGACCTCATTACGCCTCTCCGGGACGATTCCTGCCTGGACCCGGCCACGCACACAAGGCCAAAAGCCAAAACGGCTACTTTTCAGCGACCTAACAAGTCCAACTGTCACGTCATTCATTAAATATATTTTGATATGTGACCACAGTTATGTTAGTTAATAGAATCAGTCTTGTGTCCCACAGATGTGTCATTTTTCTGTCTCCACAGCCAGTTGTGGATATGCCATCTGTTTCTAATGATCATGTTCCATGCTGCCTGCAGCTAAACATGGCAGTTAGACTGAGCGACGTGCCTTTAAATGAAAACCATTTGGTTCCCTGATGTGGGTGTAAATGACCCTGAAAGCAACATCCCCTCCCCCAAATTGTGTGAGCATCCTCAAGACACATAAAGAGAGACGCAATTTGTTCTCGTGCCAGTGTCAAGATGAACACAAGCTGTGCCAATGTCATGTTAATTCTACTCTACTTTTAAGGTGTTTAAAAGTCAGTGCTTGAGGTATTATTACAGGATATTACAGTGTCCTCTCTCAGCTTTTATCAGCTGTCATTCTGATCACACAACACAGCAGGGTAGAGCCACACACAAACACTCACATATAGCAGACATGGGCCAGGAACGTGCTGACCAGGCTTTCGTGTTTACTGCAGATGTTCTTCTGAAACGAGCTCTTCAACCAGTCCTCAATGTTGCACACTTGCAGGACCATGCTGGAGTACCAACTAATAGTTAAGTAACGCAACGAGGGTCCCAGCACAAAGTTGTCCTTCCTGAGCTGACAAGGGGAGCTGAAGTGGAGTAGATTCCAGAGACAGGGGTCCAGGAAGACCTCACGCAGCTGATGACAGGTGAGGGACAAACTCCTCCGACTGTCTTTGTCCAGGAAGGAGAAAAGGTGAAGGAGACACTCACGGTTGAGCTGAATGAGATGCATGGTGTGTTGTCCTGAGACATAGAGATAGGCTTCGTCCCTGGGGCAGTGATAGGCCTGCTGGTAAGCAGCAACAATGAGCCCACAGCCCGTATTGTGTGGCCTAGATACATGATGCCCCCTCAGGCACACCACACAGGCCTGCACATATAAGGCCGTAGAGCACGGGCTATTTTGGGAAGACAACTGCTGTGCAGTCAAAGATGGAAGTGTTTGAGCCATACGCTCCCTTTCCATCTGTCATGGCTCTCAACAGGCAGCAAGTGCTGGATTCAGCCAGATGTTTACACTGTCCTGGCCTAGTTCTCAGATACACACTAAGAGACATAAAAAAAAGAGAAACACCTTCACTGGGTAGTGCAGAAACACCCGTGCAACAACTACGGTTAGGGGTCAAGTTGGAGGGAAAAAAACAAACCTAAAACACCTCAAGAATTATGAAAAAATTCTGTGATACTTTTAAAAACAGAGGTAGTGAAAAATAATGGGATGATTTATCAGTGTCAAATTTTTACATTAAATGATTCTTTGCGAAATGTACCAATGTTTAAAAAAAAGTCTGTATTTAATGTACTTAAAGGGATCTGCATTCCCTGCATTGTGATCGAGACCATCAGAGAGCCACATAACGTGGAAAACGCTTCATGTGAGTGAAAGTCACAAGCCGTACGCAGGACTTTGCCTCAAGGAACAGACAGTACTACAACTCAAGAGTGTTTGTTCAGTTGGCTCGCAGAGGACGTACAGAGTTGGCAAAATGCAAAATACCATTCAGCCCATGTCATCACTCCACACTTCCTTGCCAGCTTTTTCTACGTCACTCTTTATCGGCGATCTCTATAAAAAAGCAGGACACTGGGAAATTCCACTGCTGGAAGGCGGATCACATTCTGTACTCTGCGTCACCGTGTCACGACGCCCCTTACAAGATCTCCAACGTTGTTTTTTCCACATTTGGGATATAATCAAAAAATCTGAAACAACAAAACAAGGGGGGCACTTGTATCACTGATGGGGACAGAATAACAAACCGCAACCACCTGTGTGCAGGCGATGAAGAGCAGCTGCTCCTCAGCATACAGGAGTGCCTGTTCCTGCCAGAGTGAGACGGCTCACTGGGTGGCACGTGTGCAGGGGGGAGGGTGACTCTGCGAGTGTGTGTGTGTGTGTGTGTGTGGGGAAGACAACTTAAAGGCTCTCATTTTAGAAGTCCTACTTGGGTCATATCAAAGCCAGTTAATCATTACAAGGCATAATAAGGGTGTTGAGACAGTTGTATACTGGAAATACACATGAAATATATTTTAGTATGCATGTGTCTACTGTACACACACACACACACAAAAGGAAAAAACTGTTCCTAACATACGCGTCAATAAATAGTTTGATGATGTTTAATTTGCATAAAGTACATGAACCTGTTTAGAAAATAGATTTGCAGTATAAGCTTAAAAATAGAGGCTAGTGTAGAAACATTAGTGATGCAGTTCTTTAATTCCTCCAGAGCTGCTCGCTAGGTTAATATCCCTACTCCTGACTAATGAACAGATTTCTATACATGTTTTCCTTCAATATTCACTCCTGCAAAATCTTAACTTGGAACTTCACTTTATTAGTTTTGGTCTTACCATCTTTCCTTGTGACAGTGCAGCAACCACCACCTAACGTGAACCGTGGCGTCTTGTTTGCCTTTTACTGCAGCGGGTCGGCCGGTTGCCGTCGATGATAAAAACAGCCCAACACAAACATCTTAATAAAATGTTCTCCATTGTATTCTGTCATGTTCGTGTTGCCTGGTACACATTTGAAGAGAATTTCACTTCAGGTCCCCGTGTATGGCCATTTCAAATCAACATAAAATGTTACATGATACTCCAGCATCAGTACAGGCAAACTTTTTGAGAATGATCACTTCTTTTTACATTGGTTCTGGTCAAGAAGTTAAAACAACTTTCTAAAGCCCTAATGAGCACCAGTCAGTCAAATGCATTGCATTCTAAATCTTAAAATATCCTCTAATGACTGGAAAACAGAACTACTGGGCTCTTAAGGTGAAAAATATGACATGTGAAACTTTAAAAACAATAGAAATGCCAAATATTACACAGTGTTCTTGACAATGAATCTCTTCAGTCTAGGCTAAACATTGGACCAACTGAGGTTTTCCAAGGCTAAAGCTTCAATACGTTAAACTTTAAACGATCACCTTTGGAATCTATTGGATATGGAGAAGTCTACCTCGGTATGAGGGCACATCATCGAGAGAAAACATGCAAAAAGTCTACTAAACAAATTAAGCAGCAAGTTAAAACATGACGCTTTCAAACAAATCATAACACAAGAGTGAAAATGTGAATGTTATGTGAAAATTATAATCAAGCACGGTGACAAATGTGATTGAGGTGAAGTCGAAACAAAAGTCACGAGCTGGTCTGAGGCAGTGAAATCTCAAAGAATTATTTATTGTGCAACAGTTTGTAGAGCTTGGTGAGATTCTTCTGTTGCAGCCTTGTCTGAGGTATCTGCATCTGCTGCAGCTTTCACTGATACTGTGTCACCCTCAGCCAGTGTAGCCATGTCTTTGTTCACATCTACCTCCTCTTTCTCGCCCGCGACGTCCTCGTGTGACGATGCTGCGTCCGCAAAATCCAGATCTGTAGCTACCGTATCGGCTACGACTGTGTCCTGAGAAACTATTTCTGGAGAAACACTGTCCACAGCTGCAGCGTCCACGGCAGGCTTATTCGTGGCTGTGCTGTTTGATGCGCTTGTGTCAGAGGGCACCTGACCAGTCCTCTCTACGTAGAAGAGGATGTAGGCTTTGGCCTTCCTCACTGTATCCTCATTGGTCAGAGTCACTGTGCTGTCGTTGAAGTGGTACCAGTGACCCTCATGGCTGCCGTACGCTGTATAATGCCCCGACCCAACCCTGTGAACACAAACACACGTCATATTCTGCTGCCTGCTTTCATGCAAGAGTTCATCTATCGTTGCTGAAGCAAGAGGGGAGAATTCAGCTCGACAATATATCAGCAGTGCAACACTGCCACCTAGAGGCCAAAGACAAAAGAATCAGAATCAGAATCAGAATCAGAATACTTTATTGATCCCTGGGGGAAATTATTTTTTGTTACAGTGCTCCATTTTAAACCAACATTAAGACAAGACAGACAATACGCTAACTAAGAATAGTACAATATATACATATATATACATACATACATACATACATACATACATAAGTCACTTATAAATAAATATTTGGAAAAGAAACATGTGTAGTTGTAGCAGCAAACAGTGTGTTAAGTGGATGCGTTGTACAGGGAGATGGCCACAGGCAGGAATGATTTCCTGTGTCGTTCAGTGGTGCTTTTCGGTAATCTCAGTCTCTCACTGAACGAGCTCCTGTGACTGACCAACATGTCATGGAGTGGGTGGGAGGTGTTATCCAACATTGTCTTTATCTTGGACAGCATCCGCCTCTCCGACACCACCTTGAGGGAGTCCAGCTCCATCCCCACAACATTGCTGGCCTTACGGATCAGTTTATTAAGTCTGTTGGCATCTGCGACCCTCAGCCTGCTCCCCCAGCATGCAACAGCATAGAGGATCGCACTGGCCACCACAGACTCATAGAAAATCCTCAGCATTTTCTGGCAGATGTTGAAGGACCTCAGTCGCCTCAAAAAATAGAGACGACTCTGGCCCTTCCTGTAAAGTGCTGTGGTGTTTTTAGCCCAGTCCAGTTTATTGTCAATGTGTACTCCAAGGTATTTATAGTCCTCCACAATGTCAACACTGACCCCCTGGATTGAAACAGGGGTCAAGTGTTTCCTGGTCTTCCTGAAGTCCACGATCAGTTCCTTGGTCTTTGCCACGTTGAGCTGCAGATGATTCTGCTCACACCACGTGACAAAGGAGTCGACCACAGCCCGGTACTCTGTCTCATCATCCCTGCTGATGCATCCAACCACCGCAGAGTCATCAGAAAACTTCTGAAGATGGCAGGTCTCTGTGCAGTGGCTGAAGTCTGTGGTGTAGAGGGTGAAGAGGAAGGGGGAGAGGACAGTCCCCTGTGGTGCCCCTGTGTTGCTAATCACCTTGTCAGACACACACTGTGGGAGACGTACATATTGTGGTCTTCCTGTCAGGTAATCAACAATCCAGGACACCAGAGAAGCATCCACCTGCATCGCTGCTAACTTATCACCCAGGAGGGTCGGCCTGATGGTGTTGAAAGCACTGGAAAAGTCAAAAAACATGACCCTCACAGTGCTCGCCGGCTGGTCCAGATGGGTGTAGACACGATTGAGCAGGTAGATGATGGCGTCCTCTGTTCCGAGACGAGGCTGATAAGCGAACTGAAGGGGATCCAGATGTGGTCTTACTATGGGTCGCAGCTGGTCCAGGATGAGCCTTTCCAGGGTCTTCATGATGTGGGAGGTCAGTGCCACGGGCCTGTAATCCTGGGGGCCACTGGGACGAGGCGTCTTTGGTACAGGGACGAGGCATGATGTCTTCCACATCACCGGGACCCTCTGCAGACTCAGACTCAGCATAAACAGTTTATGAAAGACTCCACACAGCTGGGGGGCACAGGTCTTGAGGACAAGGGGACTCACTCCGTCTGGTCCAGCAGACTTGCCTGAGTGAAGTCTCCTCATTTGCATCTCAACCTGGTATTGAGTGAAGGTGATGGGTGGGGGAGGGGTGTCAGGAATCTCACAGGAGGCAACATGTGAAGAGAGAGGCTGGCACAGTGGTGTGGCTCTGGATTCCAGGCTGACTGCAGGTGAGGTTGTGGGGGTGGGAGCAGACACTGTGGTGTCGAATCTATTGAAAAACAGATTCAACTCGTCGGCTCTATTCTCACCTCCCTCAGCTCCCCTGCTGTTGGTTGGCCTGAATCCAGTGATGGTCTTCATGCCCCTCCACACCTCTCTCATGCTGTTCTGCTGGAGTTTCCACTCCAGCTTCCTCCTGTAATTGTCCTTAGCCTCTCTGATCTTGTCCTTTAGTAACACCTGGACCTTCCTCACCTCCTCTTTGTTGCCCCCTCTGAAAGCCCTCTTCTTGTTGTTGAGGAGGGCTTTGATGTCCTTAGTCACCCACGGCTTGTTATTTGGGTAACAATGAACAGTCTGAGCTGGAACAATGGAGTCGGTGCAGAAAGTTATGTAGTCTGTGATACACTCAGTAAGCCCATTGATGTCCTCGGCGTGAGGCTCACAGAGTGTTTCCCAGTCGGTCACCTCGAAACAGCCCTGTAGTTCCGCTATTGCCTCCTCTGACCACCTCCTAACAGTCCTGGTGGTCACAGGTTCCCTCCTCACAATTGGCACATAGCGGGGGGTGAGGTGAATCAGGTTATGATCTGACCTACCAAGTGGGGGGAGGGAGGAGGAGCTGTATGCATCCTTGACGTTAGCATACAGTAAGTCTAAAGTTTTCTCTCCCCTGGTGGGACAGTCCACATATTGTTTGAATGTTGGTAGTGTATTGTCCAGTGATACATGGTTGAAGTCACCCGAGATCACAATAAAGGCACTCGGGTGCTGAGTCTGTAGCCGAGCTATGGCAGAGTGGATAGTGTCACATGCAGCTGTGGGGTTAGCAGAGGGGGGAACATAGACAGCCACCAAGATGACGTGAGAGAATTCCCTGGGTAAATAATACGGCCTGAGTCCAACAGCACACAGTTCAGTGTCCGGGCAACAAATCCTTTCTTTGATTGTTATGTTGGCAGGGTTACACCACCGGTTGTTAACTAAAACAGCAAGCCCACCTCCTTTACGCTTACCGCTAGCGATGCTGTCCCTGTCCGCCCGAACAGTGTGGAAGCCTTCCACGGAAGCATTCTCATCGGGAATGACCTGGTGCAGCCATGATTCGGTGAAACACATCAGGCTACACTCTCGGTATTCCCTCTGACTCCGTACCAGTGCTGAGAGCTCGTCGATTTTACTTGCCAACGATCGCACATTTCCCATCACGATAGACGGCAGACACGGTTTAAACCTCCTCCTCGCTTCGAGCCTCCGCTGTCTCACCGTCACCTTTTTTCTTCTCTTCTGTCCTTGACCTCTGCATCCCCGATGTGTTTTCCTCCAAATTTCAGCACTTTGATTCTGTTTGAATCTAAATGTGTTTTCAAGGACTTGCAGCCTAATGCCTTTTAGCGGCTACATAAATTTTTAAACTGCAGCTTTCACAAAGCGGATGTGATCCGGCTATACAGTAATTCAAAGCTGGCAGATAATAATGCACAGATCCATAGCCCAGTCTTGAATGCATGTTAGGATTCAGTTCCTTATTCTTCTACAACACAAAAAATACACTTGTACAAAAAAAACAAAAAAAACAAAATATGGATCAAGCTGGCCCTTTTATCCAGAGGAAATAATTAGTCATCAAGTTAAATCAGTTATTAATTATAGCTTTGATTCATGACCTCTAAACATGGATGCTTCTTGACTAAGAAAGCTGTGTAATTACCGCATTTTACGCCATCTAACAAATCAGGAAAGCCAGACTCAACAATGTTAAACTACTCACCCAGATCCATGATGCACCACGACAGCAACAAGGTCATACAGGCAGCTCCCTGGTAATGACTTCTCTGGCTGCAAAAACAACAGAGCAAAAGGAAAATGCTGTGGAAATGCCCTTAACACCTGGAAGTGGATACAAGCCACAAACTGGCAGACAGATAATAATCAAAACAGTTTACACTCCTTCAGTTATGAGTAGAGATGTACGCGATTAATGGACTACGTGTTTAAACGCTGCTGCACTATCTAGTCCAGGGGTGGGCAATCTCAGTCCATGAGGGCTGGCGTCCCTGCAGGTTTTAGATCTCACCTTGGGTCAACACACCTGAATCACATGATTAGTTCGTTACCAGGCCTCTGGAGAACTTCAGGACATGTTGAGGAGCTAATTTAGCCATTTAAATCAGCTGTGTTGGTTCGAGGACACATCTAAAACCTGCAGGGACACCGGCCCTCGTGGACTGAGATTGCCCACCCCTGATCTAGTCAGTACCAGAATTACGAGTCAGTTAAGCCTGTTTTTCTTATTTTATTCATGTACAATAGCAGTTACTGGTTGAGCTGGGATACAGGGACACTGACCACTTCCAGTTCACCACACTTTCGATGGCAGTTGAACAGATTAAAGCAAGTAACAACCATGGTAACAAGGCTGTTTTGCAGTATTTTGATGTTTTAAAAAACAAACAAACAAAAAATAAAACAAAGCAGTTGTATATCAGCTTCGCCGGAATAAACTGGATTAGAGCCAAGCAGCCGAGGCCAGGTGTGACCACATTCTTCATGTGGAAGCTCCCAGAAAAGAAGGTCACTGCTGCTAGCACTGCTGAACTCACAGAGCCAAAACAATCTCACTCAGTGTGTGTTTGCAATGGTTTAAATTCTGTTCACTTTTTAATGTTTTCCGAGGATTTTTCTGTCGTTTTGACTAGACCAGTTTTTCCTGTTATTTAGCAAATTAGCTGCCAACATCCCGAGCTCTCACTCATTGCTTGTATTTGTGTACATGTGTTGTTTGACCTTCTGTGTGAAGAACAATGTACAAGACTATTTTTATCTGTTGACAGAGCAAAAGGAGCAGATCTGCAACTGAGCTCTTGGACTGAAAAAAAAAAAGTCACACAAACATTAAAGATTTATGTTTGCTAATAATTTTAAAGTACAAACCCAATTCCAAAATAATGTAAAAACAAAAAAGAAAAAAAAAAAGTTTTACTACTGTTTACGTTCAACTCCATCTTGGATTGCTAACTCAGGGTTGGTGGGCTCTACCGACTTTCCTAATGAGAAATAAAAGCTGAGTGGGCATTCCACATCAAATTCCATATGGGAACTCAAAAATCCTGAATTCTGGCTTATTCACGAATGCCCCATTAAAAGAACAGCCGGAGAAGCAATTAGCAACTTATCCAGTTAATTGGCAACAGATGATTGGGCAAAAAAAGAGCATCTTAGAGTGACAGAATTTCTCAGAAGTAGACAGAGGTTCACCAATCCACAAAAAATGGCATCTAAAAAAATGTGTAACAACTCTTTATCTGCAGTACATAATAATGAAAGGATTCACAGAATTTGGAGACAAAGGGACAAAGCTTAAAATCCATATTGGATGTGGTGATCTTCACTCAGTCAGCAATGCATTAAAAACAGACATGATTCTGTCATGGAAAACTCCATCATACAGAGAAGCAGCCATATGTGACTTTGATCAAGAAACCTTGCAGTTTTCTCTCAGCCAAAGCTCATTTAAAAGACAGACAAATCAGACAAATCGAAATTTGAAATCCTTTTTGACAGTATGGGAGTGCACGAGTGACTGGAACTTGAAATAGGCCTTGGAAAGACACCATCAACACTGAAAGGCACATATGGGTTTTAGAGCATCCAGATGACATCTTTTTCAAGGTTGGCCTTGCATATTTCAGCAAAAAAATGCTAAACTTTATATGTAACCCTGTCTCTGCTCCTTTGAGATGTGTTGCTGTATATAAAATATATAAAATTCGCTTATATATTGCTTAAAAAGGTACATTTTCTCAGTTTAAACACTGGATGTGTTTTCTATGTTCAATTATGAATCAAATATGGATTTATGAGACATTGGCATTTTACAGTGTCCCAACTACTTAGGAATTGTGGTTGTATGTTAGGAGAAGCTCTCGTATTATAACAAAAAACTGACATACTTATTGCACAGCGGTCAGAAAAGCGATTTGCTGTAGAATAGCACCCCCTGAAGCTCTGGAGCATTCAGACAAACAAGATTAATACTTGTCACAAGTACTCTGAATTCCAGACCTTACATAAAGATCTAATCAAAAGCAGTTTATGCCCAGTATAAAACTGTTTGCACTCTGAAATGAAATGAAATAGACACTCCATGTCCCCGAATCAGACATAGGTGTGAATCAGCCATCACAGCATCTTGCAAAGTTGTGAACACAAGCACGGACCTCCTACGTAACCAGCTGGAGATCTATCAGAAAGTCACAAATGCAGGTGGTAACCACTGATCCAATAATGAAAAATGCATTTGCTACAGATGGTAGTTTAACAACCCAGGTCTGTGCACTACTGTTAATAATTTAGCATATTTCTTTAATACTTTATTATCAATCAGAGCACTCGTGTACATTTTAGGACACCAGCCTCATCAACCAATCACAATCAGTGTCACTGCCAACAACCACAATGTGTTTTTACCATTGTGTTGATATAAATTCTTATTTAGATAAATGTGTGTTACTTTTTTCAAATGTATTTTTTTTTAAGTAACAAAACTATAATGCTTCATTACAAAAAATTCAAACTAGCATAAGTAAACTACGTTCCTGTTGTGATCTTTCCTACCACACTGACTTGGATACCAACAATTTCCACAATGGTAATTTCTGTGAACTTGTTTTTCTGTCGTAAGAGCAGAAAAATGGAAAAAGATGATCATCACTGGCTGTACAAGTGTTTACTGATACAGCACTGTGAGTTTTTAGGAGCCAGCAAAATTGTAGCAAATTTCTGCAAACATTTACTGCAGTTTTTATGAATTTTAGCTGGTGTGTTTTCTCACCAACCTACTCTGGCCTTTGTATTATCTGCCATTAAAAGCATATCTTACGGTCTCCTGATTAAACTGCAGATCAGCATTTGATCTGACTCTTAAATGTAGCTGTTGTGGAAAAACAAAGAAAATAAAAAGGCTGTGAGTGTTGGGCTCACCTCAAGTAAGTAGCCTCTCATGTCCAGACCTTTCAGTGGAAATTCTACATAGGTATCCACCTTGTTTCTCAAAAAGGCAGTCCAGTGGAACCGTTTTAGGTGCAGGCACAAAACCTATGAGTAGAAACAAAAGTGCAATTTATTTAAGAAGTAAAAGCAAACATATGTTTTTATAGTTTAATAGTAGATACAGTGAAGTGTATATTAAAATATATATATATATGTATATAAAAAAACCTTTGGCAGCTTCTGGATCCAAAACTTCTTGGTTGATTTCTGTCTCTTTTTACACTTATGGCAGTAATACAGCTCTGTGTCATCGAGTTCTTCCAGGTCGGTGAAGCTATGTAAGCAGTCTAAAAGAAAAACAAAAACAAATACACACAAAAAAATTGAAAAGCTCTGAAGAATTTTAGTGTCACAAACTTTGAAACTAGGCCTATAAAAGATCATTTTTGACTACAAGAAACTTACCACGTAGAGTGCATGTTGGCACTGGCTCTTGGTCCTTATTTCTCTTTTGTCTGAACTGACTGGGAATGTCCAAAGACAGATCTGAGTAAAAAACACACAAGGGGAAAAACATGACGTGTCACGCACCATCAGGCTATATCAAGTTTAACTCTATAACTCTATAATAAATGGCTTTTCATTCATTTATTTGCTTTATGATGTAGAGCAACAATAAAAAGATTTGCTACAGAAACCCAAATTTATTTTTGTGTTATCTTGCCAAACACTGACACATGAACTTTGCTGTATGGGACAACAAAAGCCGCTCAGTGTGTGGTTTCGTTTATGTCTTACCAAGAAATGGATCAAACTTTCGAGATTCTGTCCCACAAATTAGGCAGTTGACTTCATTCTGAAGTATACCACCAAAAATGGATGTCACAACACTGGCGGTCCCATTTCTGTAAAGAATAAAAAAAACAAAACATGCAGTAGCTTTTACATTCAAGTTATAGTGACTTACTGCTAAATATGGTCATGCCGATAGTATATTGTTACAACTAGTCTGTGTTAACTGGAAAAAAGTAGGAAATATTAACTATATGCAAAAAAATTCAGGATCCCGCTGAGACAACAAAAGCAAAATCAGTGTATGGTTAGAAGGACTCACGTGCAGCATTTGCCATCTGTACTAGAGAGTCTGACTCCATCCTGAGGTGAGACTGGATGAGACGCCCCGTTACGGCTGTACTGTAGCTCCCTGTGGAGGTGGTCCAGTAAGTAACGCATGAATTCATGGGCATCCTGCTGCTGATAACCTCTGCACACACAAACACAGCTTTAAATTGCATTCATGCAATGACTCACAATGGTTTATTGCAGTTTTTTGAAACACAATGCACCTTTGTTAGTAGTGTGACTAAAAACGGTAACACTTCGGAACAACAACAGAATTGAAACGGAAACAGTTTCCTGCTCTGCATTAGCAGCTTAACTTATAGAAAACAGTTTTTACAATGTGGGTGTACCTGAAACTTGGCATGATTTTCCATATGGCATAAAACAAGGAGTCTGGACTGAAGGCGGTCTGGTTCCCTTGCCATAGGGAACAGAGAGTTTTCCTGAATTCCTCCACCAAAGATCTGTTCAACATAAAGAAACTTTATTTTAGACTTAACCGAAATAATTTTCTGGATTTTTAAATTATACCTGATTTTTTCTTCTTCATTTGCCTACCCATCTTTTCCTTTTCAGCAATAACATTAGAACTGGATGCCTTACAGAACCACTCACAACTAACAATGTTGCCAATTTTACTTGCTGAAATTAACGTTAATTATTGCCCATAAATCGTCCCTCCTTCAGAAGAGGACCTTACACACTGTTGTCCCCTTGGCTGCGGGTGTGGTACATCCTTCTTCCTGCCGTCTTACCACTGCGTAGAGCCACAGCAGGCAACTCCTTGAAATAGCAGCTGAACTGCTCGATGTTGCTGTCAAAGAAACAAATTTTGCCATCAGTCGTCTCAAACGTAACATCAGCAGACAGCCGACAGGTCACGAATTAAAGGAAAGAGCAGGAGAGTGTCAAAATAAAATGCTGGACGATTAAACGCTGGGAGAACAGGTTCAAAGCACCTTCGCATTCTAAAAGTCTCTAAACCTTTAGTTGAAATAGCAATGTCCCAGTATGCCCCATGAACTGAAGCAGTGTTATCCTGAAAATATGGAAATGCTTCTAGTAAAAATACCCCAGTATAACACACCTACCAGATCACCTCACTATAGGGATCGAGGATCCAAGTTCCAAATACACTATATGCACAAACGTACTGGGTGACAACATCTGCAGGAGCTTCTGTATCTATTTGCAGATACAGTATAACAGGCTTTTGACAATTTTGCCCGTTCATCCAGAAGAGCCTTTGTGAGGTTAGACACTAATGTTTAACAAGAGGGCCTGGCTTGCAATCTAAACTCTAATTCATCCCAAAGTTATTCAATAGGGTTGAGGTCGGGCTCTGCGAGACAGTCGAGCTCCCTTCTCTAAAGGTTCCCACACAGTTGGATACATTTTTCACAAATGTTGGTAAAGGAAGAGTGCATGGATAGGTGCTTGATTTTATACAGTGGGGCAAAAAAGTATTTAGTCAGCCACCGATTGTGCAAGTTCCCCCACTTAAAATGATGACAGAGGTCAGTAATTTGCACCAATTACTGCAGGTGGGGGAACTTGCACAATCGGTGGCTGACTAAATACTTTTTTGCCCCACTGTACAGCTATGTTAAAGGGCCTGAATTCACTGATTAAGAGGTGTGGCTCAAAGTTACATATAATATATGTACATGCTTTCAAACAAAGTTAACTTCATATTTGAAGGGATGATGCTGGAACCTAACATACATCCAACCTTTGGACTTTTAAAGCAAGAGTAAGTGTGGAAAACCTGAAAAAAACATGCTGTGGTCCACACAAGGTTTTAACCTTTGTTTTCATGTTTGTTGGCAACCATGAATGAAAAAAACTACAGCTGAAACTGTCTTAATACATCTAATTATTTATTCACTGACTTTAAAGAGGCAGCAGAAGTTGCCAGGTGATGACAACCTGACAAAATAAAATTCAAAGCAACAAATTTGCTTATTCGTGACATTTTTTAGATGTTCAAATTACTAATCAATATATTGAAAATGAAAAAAAGAAAAAAGATATTTTGCAAGAATACTAGCTTCGTTGTCTGTAAATGTGGAACCCCACTGCTCTAATCCTTTAGCATTGTGACTAAATGTGTATTATCAGGGAAACCTGGCCTTTGACTGTGTCTTGTTTCCAAGCAGCCTCTGTAATCCCCCTAACTGTGCCCCAGACTATATTAATAAAGGATGACTGCTCGTGGGGCCCTGGCTCTACAGGGGCAGAGCCACTGAATTGTGCCACAGACTCGGTTCATCACCCACATACCTCGTCCTCAGTGCACTTACCTGAGGGACTGCAGAATGGCATTCATGAAGCATGTGTTTCCAAGGTTGCGCAGGCCTGTAGCACATAGAGCCACGCCATCCTGAGGGAGACGAGTATATGTGCATGTTTAAAGCCATATGGAAAAATTCTGCTGTAAGCTAACATTTAAAGTCAGTTGGCGTACAGCTCTATAAAGACGCTGTGACTCATTTAATTGAAGCCCTGCACCACAGTGTAAAAAATAGTCTTGCAAAAGTTTTAAGAGTGGTGCAGTCTTTTGTGCTGGGAGTGTGATTCTAAAGTAGCTGCTATCTTTACTTCTTTTTTCAAGGCAGCAAACATTTGCCTTGAACTATTACTTACACTGTCTTTTAACAGCTTGCCATCTCCTGCTGGGCTGTCCTGAAGTTTCCTTTTCCTCTGTCGCTCACCCATTAGTGCTGAACTGTAAGCAGAAAAGATTACTTGCGTCACCTGGATAAAGCAGATTACTTTGGTGCATGTCTTAACTTGCCTAGCATACTCTTAGAGTAGGGCTGCAGGTATCAATTATTTTAGTAATCAAGTAATCTATCGATACTGAAATATTTTTAAGTTGAACTGTTTTACAAAATTTCTAATGAAAAAACAAACTAAACTCTCTGATTGTTCAAACATGCCATACTGAATTACGTTTTTAACTAAACATTTTGTTTAATGCAGAACTATAGAAATAATCTCAAGTAGAGTCAAAGGTCAAACTTGAATAAAACAAGATGTATATGCAAACTTGTCCAAAATAAAGACAATGTTGGATAATACCTCCCACCCACTGCATGACATGCTGGTCAGTCACAGGAGCACCAGAGTACCAAAAAGCACCACTGAATGACACAGGAAATCATTCCTGCCTGTGGCCATCTCCCTGTACAACTCATCCACTTAACACACTGTATACTGCAATAGCTACACCCTTTTTGCACATGCTCTCCTCTTATTCAGCTATTTATCAATAGTGACTTATATGCATACAAGTCATGTATATATTGTGTCTATTTCTTACTTAGTGTATTGTCTTTGTTACCGTTTATACTGGAGCACTGTAACCAAAATAATTTCCCCTAGAGATCAATAAAGTATTCTGATTCTAAAACTAAACTAAGGCATAAAAACTTACCTTTACTGTATTCTTGGAAGGCTCTTCCTATGTTGATGTTTTAGTGTTGTCGAAACAGACGTCTTGTAGACATTAATTAATACTGATAATAATTCAGTGTCCAGCTTAACAACCACCAAGACAATGACTCAGAATGTACTGGCCCATGTACATTTTTCATTGTATTGTTTAAAAAAAGCTATTTAATTAATACAATATTTTATATTACTTCAATTTCAATCTGAACAGTGTTACAAAAGCCTTGAAATTATTATAGTTTACTACACTCCATCCCCCCTTTAGACTCATCCCTGTTTGCTGCAGGTTTCACTTCAATGTAAAAACAGCCTTCAGTAAGCTGTATAATTTAAACATGGTGTTAGACTAAGTTAACAGTTCGTCTGCAGATTTTAATACAACTTCTGGAGGTTTACTGCAGATTTTTGCGCGGTGTAAAACAAATGGCGGTGGATGGAGCAGCTACAAAGTTTGTCTGAGTTTGTTGATCAGGTGCTTTGATGACGACCTCCTGCTAGCTGTTTCCCAGTAAGGATTTTATTGGTGATCACTGTTCATATGATCACTGTTCCTGTGTTTTCTTTCACTCAGTCAGAGCTCAGCGTGGCTCCACCTCTGTATACAAACTCCAGCTACGCGTTTAATTATGTCGGCATCATCATCACTGCTGCTGTTGTGTTTTTGTTCAAAACTGGGAGCTGTGTGGGCTTAATGTTGTCAAACTTTTTATTCACATGCTGGTCCTTAATATGTTTGAATTTCTGTTTTTCGTGACAAATGCAGGTGAAAAACTCGTATTTATATCATTTAACACAATGGTGTGTGTGTGTGTTAAATGAACCATTGAAGCAAAGAATTTGCATTGACAATTTTTTATAATCGAACTACTCGATGAATCATTGCAGCCCTACTCTTGAGATATCAAAAAAAGTTGTCCTTTTTAAACAGTAAAAGGCAACCATGACAGTAAAATGAGGAACATATTGTTTAATACTTACTTTTCTAAACTCTGAAGATGTTCCCGCAACTTCTGCACTTGCCCAAGTTTGGTGTCGTTCACAACAAATTCATCACATCTGTAACTATTAAATACACATTAACAACAAAATATTATTATTACAAATATACTAATATTGTTACGTCTTTCTCCGGTAGCATAGAAATGTGGAAGAAATTATTACAATCGATACAGATTTTAATAAAGTTGGATCATTTTATTTTTTTAAATGACAACACAATCCTCTGACTGGTAAGAGATGAGTCAGACTGTAGTCAGAGAGAACACTTACCAAAACACACTGTAGCTGCTGCAGTCCATGCAAACAGAATGATGGATTTTCTCTTTTTCATGTTTCTCACCCTTCCTTTGACTAACACAAAGGACTTGATTCTCTTCAAAGTGTTTCTTTGCATGCCCATTGACATATCTATGAGGAAAGAGACAGCTTTATAAACACACATCTGGAATTTCCTTGAAATGACTCAATAGTTATGCTCAAAAATGTATTTATTTTTAGTTAAAAGGTTTTACGCAATTACACAAGGGGAATGTTTTAAAATCAGAAGTGTTTTTTCCCGTCCCAGAAGTTTAACAAGTGTCTGTTGTGTTATAAAGCTTACAAATGTGAATTGAATTCTGGAAACACATTTTTTGTTTAAAAAAAAAAAAGGTTTGGCAGAATATTTTTTTACGTTTTATTAAACAGAATAAGCACAGGCTAGGGCCAGTAGGATCGATCATATTAAAATCACAACTGAGGGTTTTTCACAGTCATCTCAGTGACCACCGGCTGCAGTCTACACCGCTTTATTTAGTGTGTCCTTAAGTGACTGAATGATTGAAGTTGTTTGTCCCAAAGTCAATAGCTTCCTTAATAAAATTACTAAGAGGGCGGTTTAGCGGACAAAACAAAACCAAAACTCACCGTCCACAATGAACCATCAGACAGGTAAGGCAAATCCATGGACTTTTATTAGACCTGCAAACTGAACATAAAAGATGACTCCGTTTAATGAACTCGCATATGTAAATGAATAATTCTCTCAACAGCCATAAAGATATGGCGAATTGTGATTTGCCCTTGCGATATCTGCTGTTGACTCGTGGCTAGTGCTTACCTAGCAGACAGAAATATGGCAGTCTGCTCACAAGTTGGCATCCAAAAATACTGCGCACCGAGCTACGCTTATGTACAACGAAATTAATTTTACTGAAGTAAAATGAAAGACAGAAAAACGCTCCTCTTACCGTTGCAACACCAGGAGGACGGAGTACCGTTAGGGAACCTGGAAGAATCAAAGGCACCGCTTATGTTTGAGCTCAGATGAGGGCACTCCATCAGCTCACGATTGTGAGTGAACCGACTTTATAACCAGCACTAACACACCAACGGTACCGGGACCCGGGAAGCTAACAATAGTTAGCCAATTAACCTAAAACTAGCTAGCTAACGTTAGCAGATCTACTACTTCTGGTGGCGAACGCACGTTTTCCTGCTTTTGCTTACGCCGACGCGTTATGCAGCTATTGTATAGCTTCCATAATTTCACATTAAAACTGTTTACATAAATAAAAAGAGCCGCTGCTTCCACCCGCACATACTGTAAGATGAAATCGTAACCTTATCCTTGGTGTTAAGAGGTACCAGATAACTGCTGGCGCTTTCCACAAACAAATGGAAATAACTTGAGGAAGTGACGTACTGTCTGCCGGCACACACACACACAGACAAAGATTAAAAACTTAACCAGAGAATTTTTCCCACCACTTCCGTTTTCGTCCCCCCCTTTTAACTGCTGCTTAAAGCTGGCCAAAGCCACGTTGTAAATCGACCTTACTCTGGGACAGCAGCTCTTTCTGTCATGTTTACTGATATTTTGCTGCTCCAGTTTTTAACAAAACAGCAGCTATTTTCATTTTGAAATTGCATGTAAACGCATAAGTAGCTTATAACACTAGTAAAGGTTATGTTCTTAGTAGTTACACAAATATTAACATCAATTTTTGCCACGTCCTCTATAACGTTTTGTTTTGTTATGTTTTTCGTCGCAGGTCATTAGTAAGTTTCCCTTGTTTAAACCTCGGTCGCCAACACGCATGCGAGCTTATGATGACGTCTATTTTCGTGTTTCGGCATCGTGTGCTGTCCTGTAGGTGACTCTGGAACGCCAGGACTGCCATAATGAATTAATTAAATACACCATTAAATAATTAATTAAATGTGGCAATAATTAATTAAAATTGGAATTAATTAATTAAATAAATAGTTATGACACATGTAATTAATTAATTATTGACACATTTAATTAATTATTTATGTATTTCACATTTTAATTAATTATTGACACATTTAATTAATTAATTATTGACACATTTAATTAATTATTTATGTATTTCACATTTAAATTAATTATTGACACATTTAATTAATTATTGACACATTTAATTAATTATTTAATGATATATTTATTTATTTCATTTTGGCAGTCCTGACGCCTGGCTCTCGTCATGAAATAATTTTATCTGTCAGCCTCACCCATCAAACTCAGGGGGCGGGGTTAACGCTGCCCATGCAGCTTCTCTAACATTTGATTGGTTGCCGTGCAAAGTAAGTCAAAACAGGTCGATCCTAGATAATCGATTGCTTGTGTAGACTTGGGGCAGCCAGTTATCCCAGAATGCAGATCAAATCACAGGCAGCAATGGTGGTGGTGTAGTTTTAAAATACCCCGTTTTTCTGTCACCAGCTACACTTTTAACAGTGTTTTAGCCGCGAATGTCGCGACGTATGTCTGGTCAGGTTGTCAACATAGAACATGCTTGCAAAAGTGCTCAGATGTTTTCAGAGATTTCACTAGCTCTGCTAACAGTTAGCATGCAGAGTGCACCGAGGGGGTTACGTTAACCGGTTTGTTTACATATTCCACTCTCCGTGTTCCACATGTTGCATTCGCAGATTCTCATTTTCACCGAACGATCGTCTCTTTCCGCCTGGTCTTGTGTCTCTGTGCTTCTGTAACATAAAGAACGAGCTGACATTTTTCTCACGAAACCAGCGATCAGCTCAACAGACCCTCAGTTTACCTGCATGCATCCTCCTCCTCATCTGTCAGCTGTTTAACACCTGCTGCTAATTCAAGAAACACGCCTAGTTACCTGGTGATAGTCACAGTTTAACTGGGCAGCCGGTGCTCGATATAACGCAATGTCAGCGCATTTTTCTGCACAAGATAAGTAAATATAGTGTTTTCCCCGAGCGCAGAGCTGCTGGAGCTCGTTTCCTTACAGAGCACTTTATAGGCGAGCCAGCTTTATCAGCGGCTGATGTCCAATCACCAGCACACAGCTTTGAAACCTCAGCTGAGTTTTAGCTCTCAGTGGTTAAACGCTGGACTTCATTCACTCAGGTTCTGTCTGTCGGGTCACGTTTACTTCGCTGTTTTATTTACAACTGAGCAAATCGGTTTGGCTGAGGTTAAAGTTACGTTTTATAACTGCATAGTTTCACAGACGTTTAATGGTTCACTGGCACATGTGTTAGACTGAACTATCATCTAAATATCATCTGTTTTTTAATAGTTATTCAACTGTATTCTAAGCACCAGCTGTCTGTTAGAATGTGATTTTTTTTCTCTCTCTGTTGGCAGAGGTATAAAAATGCGCAGGAAAATCTGACATGCATGGCGAACTTCACCGACGATATTTAGGGAGGAATAAACACACATCAAACATAAATGAACCATTTGTCTGTCTCCATAATTGAGAGCATTTTCTCTTCTTATCTCAACACTCTCTCTCTTTTTTTTTTCTTTTTTTTTTCTTTTTCGGTCATGTTATGTTTACCTGTCAAAGGCTTGTTACAAACTATGAAACACATGGTGCAGACTTCTGGATGTTAGAAGAAAACTAATACTGCTCATGAATGAGACTAAAGGCAGGAAGGTGTCCTTTAAAACTAAACATGTTAATAGGACCTCCCTGTTTATATCATAGTTTATGATATAGCACGTGTATTTCAGTAATAGCCTGCTGAGGCCACTATACGTGCTGGCCTCATATCAAATGTGAAGGCAGACTGAGTCTATGTTTGAGGTTTGTTTATATCTAATCTTCCTTTTCAAACATTTAAACAGCAGCGAGTCTGCAGCTGAGGGAATACAAACTCAAATTGTCGGAACAGGTTTGCTCGTTTCTTGGATTCATTTGGTGATTTATTAAATGTATAACTGTTATTCTAATCTGCTGCTGGGTCTCTTACACTTTTCTTTATGCTGTATATTTTCACGTCTCTGGAATAGTTGGAAGTTAGATAGTCAGCTGGGAAACTCTGTGTTAACTCATGGAGCTGAGGATATCGTGGACATGCTGACCTCGCTGCGTGGTGTACAGAGCGAGGTCAGCATGATTAATATTCACAATAAAAATATTAGCCGAACATCATGAAGTCTGTATGTGTTTCATAGTGTCGAACAACCTTTGTACAGTTAAAGCCAGCAGTTACTACATGACGGAAACACCAACGTTATCTCTTTTATGTGTTTATACACAGGTCACGCTGATTACTGAACAAAAACCCAAAGATCAGATGTTAAACAGATTTATTTGCTCGCTCTCCTCCTTAAACATGTTTTTAATGTTAGTTATAATTCAGAATTGGCGACTGAAACACGTAGGACACATAAGAACATCAGGAAATAAAACACCGATAAATATAACCTCAGTAAAAGAAGTCAGCGGGGGTTACTACAGCTGTGTACCGGGGCCTGCGCTTTGTCGGTGGGATTGCTTGCGAGGCGAGCGGGTCTATCCCACGCTTTGCCGTGAGACTGGGCAGACATCTCCGAAATCATCGAAGCACTTTTGCAAAGAGGCTGTATCTTGACAAACCGACCAGACACATGAAGATTAAACCACTACATTCTCGGCTAAAAAAATATTAAAACGGTATTTGGTAACACACAAACAGGGTTTTTCAAAGCTCAGTTCTGTTAGCTTCCACATGCCGGTTGTTGTGTGCTAGAAACAATGGCCACCAGGCCAAAGCAATGGTTTTGACTCGATCAGCGTTAACCCCGCCCCCTGAGTTTGATGGGTGAGGCTGACAGATAAAATTATTTCATGATGAGAGCCAGGCGTCAGGACTGCCAAAATGAAATAAATAAATATATCATTAAATAATTAATTAAATGTGTCAATAATTAATTAAATGTGTCAATAATTAATTAAAATGTGAAATACATAAATAATTAATTAAATGTGTCAATAATTAATTAATTACATATATAACTATTTATTTAATTAATTAATTCCAATTTTAATTAATTATTGCCACATTTAATTAATTATTTAATGGTGTATTTAATTAATTCATTATGGCAGTCCTGGCGTTCCATAGGTGACAAAGGGGACTTTAACGTTTAAAAACTTTAACAGTGTCACCACGTAACTCTGCAATTAATCGCTGGGATTTGAGTTGTAGTAAATCTGAGGATAGAGATTGTTTGCCAAATTATTAGGGAAATGTAATAATTTGTTTCTTGGGCCTCACGACCACTTTACATCAATTTTGTAAAACGCGACGATACAAGATTATCAATATTTAAGATTTTTTTTATGTGGATATCATTCTGGTCAACTGGGATGTTGATGAAAAATTACTATTATTCAATCATACCTAAAAAATTACTTAATGATTTTGTTACCATTTAATAACCGAGTAAACGTGGACAGATGCTACTTCTACCTGTAAAGCTTCATGGTCTGTTAAAATTACATATCACTGATTAAGTAACCTATGAAAAAAGTGAACTTTTACCATTAACAACTAACAGATGAACCTATTACACAGTGTCTTTAAATGTAGAAAGTAGTCAGTAACTAGGGCCTTAATCCACTGAACACATTAGCTGAAACTGCAACATGTGCCTTTTGAATATTGGAGAATAGTTTCTAATATAATCTACACATAGCTAAAATTTATTTAGCATATTTAGGACTATGCTCCACATGAATACATTATAAAGTGAAATAACAAAGAAAAACTAGATCTTGACACTGGTCCCCTTTGCAGAAGGTGTCAAGTAATAAGCAGTAATGCAGGGTTCATCTTTCTTCACCTTTAAAGGTCCCAACACATTCACCCCATTATTAAAAGTTATCATGCACTCACTTCTAGATTATTAGTTACACATTTCTAGTACCAGGTTGGACCCCGTTTTGGCTTCAGTGCTTCCTTAATCCCTTTTTGGCATAGATTGAACATTCATCACAGATTCTGGTCCATTGACAGATCCATGCTTTGGGGTTGTTTACCCCAAATTCTGACTCTGCCCTCCAAATTTTACAGCAGAAGTTTCATCAAACAAAGCAACATTTTTCCAACTTTTCTGTTGTCCCAGTTTTTTAATGAAGTCTCTCTTTCCCACCTTTAGTTGTCAGCAGTGGCACTTGATGTCGTCTGCAGCCGTAGTACATCTGCTTCAATGTTCGACATTCAGAGATGCGCTTGTAGATATCTCAGTTGTAACGACTAAGATCTGAGTTACTGTTGCTTTCCTATCTGCTCGAAGCAGCCTGACCATTTTCCTCTGACATCAGCAAGGCATTTTCACTCTGAGAACTGCCACTGTATAAATTTTCTTTTTCAGGCCATCCTCTGTAAACCCTAGAGATGGTCTGTGGGAAAATTCCAGTAGATCCGTAGTTTCTGAAATACTCAGAGCAGTCTGTCTTGCACCAACAACCATGCCACATTCAAAGTTGCTTAAATCACATTGTTTCCCCTTCTGACACTTGGTTTGAACTTCAGCAGGACATCTTGACCATGCATGTGATTCTCTTATTAGAGGTTTGCTTTAAGAAGCAGATTTCATTTATTTATTTATAAAGCACATTTAATGACAACACAGAGTTGACCAAAAAAAAAAGAAGTAATAATTAAGCAGTGACATTAACATCAACAACAGGTAAGAAAATTAAAAGAAAATTAGGATAAAAAGAATTGGTAACTCTCATGTAGTATCGAAAGCCAAAGTGAAAAAATATGTTTTAAGATGGGATTTTTAAAAAGTGACAGTTGAGGCCTTTCTAATGTGGAGAGGTAGATCGTTCTACATATTCGGCGCCACAACCACAAGCGCCCGATCCCCTCTATGAACCATCCTAGACTTGTGTAAGGTAAGATGTAAATGATCACTTGATCGAAGGGCTCTAGAGGGCGTACAAAGCTCTAAAAGGTCAGACAAATAGTTTGGTGCGTGGCCATTTAGCGCTTTATAAGTCAAAAGTAAGATTTTACATTTAATTCTAAAAGTCACTGAAAGCCAATGAAGGGAAGCAATCACCGGAGTAATATGTTGGTGTCTCTTCACACGAGTCAAAAGGCGGGCGGTCAGATGAATAGTAATTTTCACCCTTATTCTCACCCTAATAAAGTAGTGGTCTCACATGTTGTTTACTGATTTTTTTTAAAAATGAGCTCCTGCTGCCCACATAACTTTCTGAAAGTGTGCTGTATTTTTTCTACCATAGTCATGGAAATGAAGCAAAAGAATGTTGATTATCTACCCTAACCCCTGATTCTGTGAGAGTAGTGTAGCTCTCTCCTAGATGGTAAGAAAACACCAAAGTCCATTTGTACACATTACAGCCAGCATCAGGCCCAGAGCAGATACTGTATGTGTGTACTTGCATAATTCCCACATGGAAGTCAGGAAATACCAATGAATGAAAAAGATTTAAGATTGCAATGCAATATTGCGAAATCTGTGATTACCTCTCTGCAGATTACAAATAGTTCTATCCTGTTTGCCCAAAGCTAATTGTAAAATTAGCCACATGGAGGTGCAGATGACGAGATTGGACAAGGACCCATGTTTTTTTGTTTTTTTTTTAAAGAAAAGTCACCTTCTGCAGCATGGGACATTCTAGCCAATAATGCAGCTGCATATATCCCAGCTGTATTTCTGGAATTAACAGTGAAAAAAATTAACATCCAAATAAAAGAAACAGCATCTTTTATTGAACCAATCAGACAATGTTACAGTTGAATTTGATCACTTTTCAACTTTGCTCCAACTCAAACAGTACAAAAGCACCTTAAGAAGAACACCCTGTAAAGTAAAACAACGCTCAGGATATTTCCAGTCTTTTTGAACATTTATCCCTCCTCACTAACAAAAAATAGAAAAAGACATTAAGATCAATTTCTACCAGCACATTTATTAAAATCAAACATTCCATGTTCTGTGAATACTTTTTATACCCTGAATACAATACAAAATAAAGCAATACTAAATGAAGAATATGAAGATGTGAGAAGATAGGAAGGAATGCGTTTTTTATATTTAGATCATTACTGCCTGTGCAAGAGTTACGAATGCTGAGTAAGAAAACATAATCACAGAGAGTGCGTAAGACATCATTGTACAAAAAACAGTTCTAAATATACGTGCTGGGCTTCGAATTGGCACGTGCATTCAGACCTCAGACGTTTTTTCATCAAATCCCCAGGTGTCGATGCAGTTTTGGAAACAGTGAAATATTATGAGCTCAAACTACTAACAGCCTTTCAAGCAACAAACGAATGTGAACTTGTTTCCTGTCTCCTGCCTATGTTTGAATGCTTGTGTAAAACACTGCCTGGGTTCTAATGACCCCAAATTATTGATGCAAGTCTTTCAGGGTTTTTTTTTTTGATTATTTAACTATTGCTACTATTACAACAATCTATTTTCTATTCATTTAACAATGACTAATTCTATTGATCAAAGCTTAAAAAATAATTAAGAGATAGAAATGAAATAAAACACAATATTTCAATAATGTAATGACTGTTATAAGGAAATCAAAACTAGTGGACGGATTATTGCCCAAAACCAAGCTGGTAAAATCTAAATGTTGCTCTTTGAAGTTTTCTATGACATTTCAATGTCTCTCTCTGCCTGAAGAGGCGCATCAGCCTGGGGCTCTTTACTTTTCCCAGCACCCTTCTTCTTTTTCCTACAGGAAGTAAAACGAGTATTAAAGTAATTGTAGAAAAATTGCCATTACCAGTGGGGAATGATCTTTCTTTTCGTTTAAGGCAAACAAAATTGTTCTTACTTTGACTTAAGCGTTAGGAAAACCACCGTTCCGATGATAGCAACAACGATGAGTGCAAGCAAAACTCCACAGATGATCGCTGTTAAAGAGGGTGGCAGTTTAACAATAAGGTTTGTGTAAATGGATATGGTGCTAAGTAAAAAGCTAGTGAGAAGTTGACTCATAATAGTTAAAACAATCTGTTTTTCTCACATTATGTCCTTTAAGGTTAAAGTGTGTCTACTGACCAATTGGAGTGTCTGGCTCATCCTCCTCTGCCTCATTACCATCAACTTCAAACAAAAAACAAACAAAAAACATGTTATCGTACTGCGTGTTTTTTTTAAATTAACACTGACTCATTAATTAATATTCAATAACATATTGATATATTAACATGTAACAGTGACAGTAAAAGAGAGATGTGTGTGCTCACCATGGATGCCAGCACAGGTGGAGTTGCAGCTGATAAAGTCAAAAAATCTGTTTCCATTTCCGAGGCATCCGGTCCAAAGGAATCTTTTGCATTTGTCATAAACAGAGTCATAGTAGTACCTCAGATATTTTCCATTGCATGTACCTTCCACCTTTTTAAAGTGGCAAGCTTTCCTAGCTGTGGGGAGAAAACATCATCGTCACTGATCACTGAGAGTATCCATAACAATGGCTGCTAATTAACTGATTGATTAATTATAACTGTAAGGCAAATCACCCGAGTCATTTACTTATTTTTAGGAAGATGTGCTCTTTCACCACTTGGTGGCGCATTGCAAATACTCAATAGCCCCTGTCCTTCCTACAGCTGCTTAGGACTTAAAGAAATTGCATGTGGACAAAACTGTTAAAAAAGGTTTTTGTGCTGATAATATGCGACACAATGATCATTTTTCTTTTTTCTTCTGTCAGTTTCTCTCTCAGTCAGTTACACTGAAGGAGTTGTCTGGCCTAGGCCAGGGCTAGTTTATGTTCCCAAGTTCTTCAGAAGATGTTTTGTGTGTGTTTGGATTGGATTTTGCATATTAAGTTGTAAGTGGTTAGAAAACGATTTATTCAAAATGATTCTTACCATCCATAGGGTAGACATCTTCTGCATTGACTGAACAGTTTCTCAAGCACTCTCTTTCAGTTTGGAAACGGTTAGCATTTCCTCCTTCACCGTTGTACAGGAAAGGGCTGCACTGATCTTTGCTGACATCATAATACACAGCAAAGTTGAAGCTTGTTCCCTGACCCGCATCAGCAGGTAGTCGACAGAATTCTGTTGGATGAGAAAGAACATAATGTAAGAAACATTTTATATGCAAAAAAAAATTTGAGTGGATGTTTTGGTTTTCAAATAATACACATAATATAGTATACTCTAAAATATAATGTTCAAACAGAAATGTAGCTAATGTTTAACTAACCTCATCAGCAGAGACCAACTCCCTGTTTTTATGATGGCAATAAAAAGTATCATTTATGGCACATTTTCAGCTCTCCCACCCTTCATAGGTTTCACAGTAAGGAAGTGGTTTCAAACTTTTTATAAACATAGTTAAACTTTAATTCAATTAAATATCCATTAATTTAACCTGCTATTACCTTATGGGTGCTGAAAAGCTGCACCCTTTCTTATTCTATTACTCTGTGGTGCAGTGAGATGAAGTTGTGCGTTAGTGTCGTTTTAGCTCAGCATGTCCATAACGGTCAGGCTCAGACAAACACGATCTCAGTGCTTTGTGCAGTCGTGAAGAATATGTAAATAACATTTACAGTATGGTAAACAGCCAGAGTGAAAACAGTCATTGTTGGCATCAGTTGGAAGTCGCTACATGACTTATGTCTCGTTAGACTTGCAAAATAAATATAAACATTTTTTTTCCTATTGAACTGATTAAAATAGGTCTAAGCAACACTCTATGTGATTCCACACACTGCACCAGTGCGTGGTGCAGTTCATCCACTCATCTCAGAAAAACTGATAACAGAATCGCCATGTTGGGCTGAAAGGACTGAAGGTGAAGCTTATCTATTTGATTCAGTTTTGGTCACCAATCATGTACATATTAAAAAACTAAACAAAAAAAAACAGCAACACAAGTCTCCAGTCTTTGTGATTTTTCACTAAAGATGAGCTCAGTGAGCTGAAAGCCTGGTTGATAATGAAAAGTAAACCTCACGTATAAAAAAGCGCTCGGCTATTCTTTTTGTTTAGCAAGTTAAAGAAGAAAAAAAAGTTTTATATACCTGGAATGTTGGAATAGCCGATTTGGAAGGCTGAGAACACAATCCCCAACACCAGAAGGCCCGTCATCGTGCTGCTTGCCTTTGTGCTGTCTTTCATGGAGTGAGAGAAGGTTATAAACTACAGTGGGAGTGGGTGGTCATAACTGACCTTTGGACCAGAGTTTCTCTAATGGGGACACCTTTAATCGAAACAAAGGGTAGTCATAGTGCTTTATTACATTTACTGTATAGAAGAAGTTAAAAACAGTTATTGCCACTCCTATTTTGTGTTATTGTGATCGCGTACAACACAGCAGAAACATACACATATACACTCACCGACCCTTTTTCAGGTACAGCTGTTCATGCTTGCTAACAGAAGTATCGCATTGCTGTAACTTCATGGATTTGGATATGAAGATATGGTCAAGGTGACCTTCTGAATTTCAAACTGAGCATCCAAAAGTATAAGAAAGGCTCAAAGCTTCAAGAAACCAGTTTTTATATATATTGTTACAACCTGACTCAAAGGCAACATAAATATGGAGACCAACACCAGAGTTTCATAAATAAGAGGTTTTATTTGAAATTACATAATAAATAAATTAGCTAAAATAGCTGCCTGAGCTCTCCAAAGTCAGCCAGAGTCAGTTTATCCAAACCTCACTATGTGCAGTCTATTAGCAATTCATCCCAAGCAACACCGGAAGACCCTGCACTGCCACTGCAACGAGATTAGAGACTGCAGAGGGGTGAAAGCATATCTATAAAAACTGGTTTCTTGAACATTTTTTTTTTTATTTCAGACTTTGGGTTAAAAAGAAAAATATATTTGTCAATATAACTTGAAACAGCAAACTATAGAGATAGATGGGTCCCTTTTAATCACAAAGTAAAAATGCTGTTTGTGGAGGTAAATAGGTCCCATTTTGTTAAAGAAGAGGTTTAGAGCAGCTGTCCCCAAAACATGGGCCATGGACTGCTACCTGTCTGTGAGTTATTTGGTACTGGGCCGCGAGAGTCGAGGCTCAGGTGTGAAATTTATGGTTTTCAGGGTTTTATCGTTTTTTATTGTTAATTTTCTAAATCATTTTTATCATTAACTTGGTTTCCCTGGGTATTTTCCCATGTGTTATTAATAAATCTTCTTTCTTTTTTTTGGTACTTGTACTGGTTTTATTTTGTTGTAATTATCTGCGACACCTTAAAGGCCGGTCCATGAAAATATTGTTGGACACAAACTAGTCCGTGGCGCAAAAAAGGTTGGGGACCGCTGGTTTAGAGTAGTCACTGTTTCCATATATTATTGTCCATATTTTGTCTTCATTAAGTCATGTTACATATTCAAATACATAAAAGTGTATGGAACTGTGTTTCTTTTGTGGAGGACGAGGAGACCCAATTCGCACAGCTATCTCCAAAGAGTTTGTTGAAGCGCTCACTCACTAAATGAAGGATGAGTTAACTCACACGATGAACTGTCATCTTTCAAAAGCGTCGTTTCCTTTTTACTCAGGATCAATAATTGCCTGAGGGAAAAGGGAGATTGAAAAGAGGGATGCTATAGAAGAGTACATCTGTGAGTCTCTGGCAGCAGCCATCATCCATCCGTCCTCTTTCTTTGGTAGGTGCAGGATTTTTCTTTGTGGCAAAAAGGATAAGACTCTTCGACCATGCATTGAGTACCATGGCGTGAATGAAATTACAGTAAAGAATAAATACCCTCTTCCGATCATTAACTCTGCCTTTGAACCATTTCAGGGGGCCACTATTTTCACCAAACTCGATCTCTGCATTTGGAGGGCGACAAATGGAAAACAGCTTTCAACGCTCCTTTAGGCCACACAGTAATCCCTTTTGGACTCACTAACTACCTGCCATTTTTCAAGCTCTAGTAAACGATATACTAGGGAAATTTTGTAAATGTTTTCATCTTTGTTTATCTGGATGATATTAAAATTTTTTCCAAGTCTCCCCAAAAGTTGATTCTGTTCATCTGGACATAGCTTTTTCAGTGGGAGAAATATTTCGTCACTCATCCAAGTGACTTCTTCAGTGAACATTGAAAAGTGAACATTGGCATGCTCGAAGGAGTGACCTTTGTCCTTTAGATGCAGATGGACGGTGTTGGGGACTAACGGAATACATGTACCGCCGTTACGTATTTAAAATACAAAATATGAGTATAATAGATACAAAATATGTATTCCGTTACAGTTACCGTTTAAAAAGGTGGTATTCAGAATACAGTTACTTTGTTGAAATGAATGGATTACACAGCAGTATTTTCCTGTGCCCTCTGTATTTTTAACAAAACACGCATTAAGAGGCTCTAATGCCTGTGTCTCAATCTCGCGGGCCATGTCACCCCTACTTGCATAATGACGTGAAGAAATATTTTTTAAAATTATTCACAAAAATGATTTAATATGAAGGCAATAGGCAGAGTGTTACAGGCATAGCCCTAAAGAATGTAGCGTCATGGGCAGTGTAGTCCGTGGTGCAGGGAGAATGGACTGCCATATCTGTTATGTGTCTGTAAACGCGAGGGAAGGAGAAAAATAGTCGAAAAATACGAGTTGTCACCGAGCAGAAACGGGAGCTGGAAGCATGTAAATACAATAACCACTGCAGCCAGAAAGAGTGCCTGACGAGCCAAGTTGTAAGTAAGCTATTAAGACTCGACCGTGTTCGTGTTTTCCTCCGAAACAATAAGCTCCGTTGGAGCAGCCTTTCAACGCCTCTCTCTGTCCCTCGCTAGCAAAGTTAACCCAGACAACAAAGTAAAGCTAGTTTTCGGCTACAAGCCCAACACGGAACCCGACATATTAGCCAGAGGCCCCTTTACGGATTTATGCCTTTACGGTTTGGAGCCGCAGACCTGTTTCATATATGCGCGGAATAGTTTTCTATACGAGATCACTGCAAAAAGTGCCTTACCTAATGTCCACCCTACTGTTACTTATTTTATATTAAGATTTAAAAATCTAGTTGGTATTCCTATGGTTAATAACCAGCAATAGTACATTTGTGTAGTTGTAAAAAGCATAATAATATATTAAGTAATCCAAAGTATTCAGAATACGTTACTCTCATTGAGTAATGTAACGGAATACGTTACAAAATACATTTTTGGGCATGTATTCTGTAATCTGTAGAGGAATACATTTTAAAAGTAACGTTCACTGCAGATAGTTTGAAAGAGGAGTGAAAGAAGCCATCTATGTCCACCTTGAACGACCATCTTTGAACAGAGGCGGTGGCTTACGACACCAACTGTCTGCCATCTATAATCCAGTTTTGAGATCCCTTCCCAGACGCTTTAACGCCCACTCACATCCTGGGCCTTCTGACCTCAGGAAATCACGTGATAGGGTGGGGCTCGGTTTCACAATGAGGTCACCTGAAACCTTGGCTAATTGTGACCTACACCCGTGGTGACACCTTGGCTCGTGTGATTAGGTAGAGGATCATTAGGGGGTCAATTGTTCCTCTGGAGGGGACACTCCTATAGGGCAAAAATCTGGGACTCTCCACCATTTGACCTTAGAACTGAAGAAGCTTCTCAGACGAGAGGTGGGACGTCTTCAAGCTACTTAAAGTCCAGACGCTTTTCTTTCCAAACTCCTTAGACTATGATGACCTGGATGACTGAGAACCTTCACAGACATACGTAAATACCATTTCCAAGGGATTAAATGTGCAGTAAATACCAATGGTCAAAATGGAAGACAGTCATTATTCACTTGCAAGTCATAATATGAACATGAAGTCAGTAAAAACCAATTATAACCAAAATAACAATTTCAGGAGTTCAGACGCAAGCTTAAACATAACCCTGACAGAAAACAACGAGAAGACATCAAGCTATGTGCTAATAACCTGGCCCGTTATGAAAAGTAAAATGAAAAACTTTTTATGTACCTAGAATGTCTTAATGTCAGATTTTGAAAGCTGAAAAGACAAACCTCCAAAACAGAAGGTGCTTCATCTTGCTCCTTGTCTTTGCGATATCTATCTATCTATCTATCTATCTATCTATCTATCTATCTATCTATCTATCTATCTATCTATCTATCTATCTATCTATCTATCTATCTATCTATCTATCTATCTAAGTGAGAGTGGGTGATCAGTATTGACCTTCTATAGCACAGTGACATCTTCCAAAGGTAATGGCAGAGCTATAGCTTTATTACCTTTATTGTATAAAGTGGGTGTTTATATATGATAATCTTTGATGTAAGGTGTGATGGGGCGTGGTCTGCGGTGCCACTGCAGGAGCGATGGACCCACCTGCATGGCATCTGCAATCATGCCTCGCCGGCTTGAAAATCTGCACTGGGTCCTGAGGGTTGCGTTGTTGTTGATGTGAGTCGGGCTGTGAGCTGGAAGGCTGCAGCCGACTGAGTGTGTTTGTAGCAGCCACCGGAGTTAATAAAAGATGCTGTAAAACATGTTCATAAAAACGTCATCGTGTCTGCTGTGGTATGTTTACCGAAGGCTTTAAAAAGAAGGTCATCCAACTATTTTCCTCTTCTTATGCAATTCAGGGTCGTGGGGGGAGCTAGAGGCTATGCTATCTGTCATAAGGTGAGAGAAAGGCAACACCCTGAGTAGGTCGCCAGTCCATGGCAGGGCTAACGCATAGAGACAAATTCCATTCATTTTTACATTTGCACCTAGAGTCAATTTAGAATGACCAATTAACCTAAAACCCATGCATATCTTTGAAATGGGGGAGGAATTCAGAGTAGCCAGAGAGAGCTGACAGACATGGGGAGAACATGCAAACACCACACAGAAGAGCACAAGACGGGATTCAAATCCAGGACCTTCTTTCTTTGAAGTAACCGCTGCATTAACCAAAAGAAAATCATATCTGGATTATCTTGAAACAGCAATTTATAGAGATAGATATTCTTTAATCAGGAAATAAGAATGGCGCTGGTGATAGCAGACAGGAGGTGGTTGAGAGTAGCCACTGTAAGCGTCATGGCAACCTTTGTGCTGCCCTCTCATTTAAGCCAGATTGCATTTTGATGCTGTCACATTACTCACACCTGTTTAAAGAAAACAAATGCATGATGATGATGAGTATGAATACCCCATATCTAGTATTTGTAATAAATTAGAAAATCTCCTGTCTCAGGTGATGCTGAAAAACTAGTTCATGCATTTATTGCTTCTAGGCTAGACTCCTAAAAACTTTAAAGGCCTTTAGCTGACCTGAAATGCTGCAACAAGACTAAAGGGTGGAAATAGAGAGCACATATTTCTCCTATATTGGCTTCTTTTCATTACTTCCCTGTCAAATCCAGAATCCTTCTCACCACTTACAAGGTCTTAAATAATCAGGCTCCATCTTCTCTTAAAAACCTCACAGTAACATCCCAAAAAGAGTACTGCAGATTTACTTTTGGTTTCTGGGATATTTAAAAGTAGAATGGGAGTTCAGAGCCTTTGGCTTTGAGGCCCTTCTTCTGTGGATCCAGTTTGGATTCAGGAGACAGACATTAAGGGCAGACATTTTAAGATTAGGCCCAAAATTTTATTTTTGGTAGCGCACATAATTAGAACTGGATTGGGTGACCCTGAATCCTCCCGTATTTATGCTGCAGTTGGTATAGGCTGCTGGGGGGGCCTTCCCATAATGCCCTGAGCGTTCCTTCTTCACTCACTATGTGTTTACACATCAATATGCATTCAATCATTAGTTATTATTAATCTCTGGCTCTTTTCCAAAGTGTGCCTTTGTTCTGTCTTGTCTTTAAGTAAAAAAGCACCTTAAAAAGAAGGCTTGGTAATACACGAAGAACAACACTGAGAATATTTCCTGCAGTGGATAATAAACAGTAGATGGCAATTAACATATTTTATGAACCTTTAGGACTGTTAAAAAGGCACTGAATACTGAGAATGCATTTTATGCAGCTAGTACAATACTCAAGCAACATAACATTATATTGTAAGATTTATGAATATCTAGCAAGAAAACAGAGTCAAAAGGCATCACAGTGCAAAAACAGGTTTAAACATATCTGGTGTTTTTTAATTGGCACATGCATTCAGATTTAGTTCAGTTTTCAAGAAAACACTAGCTGATAATGCTGTTATATTTAAATAATTATAAGACCACAATACTAAAAGACCTTCAGGCAATTGTGCACAAGTGAATAAGTATGAGAACCTAAAATTACACTTTTAGGTTCTCATACTAAGAAAACCTAAAAGTTTGCTGTTGTTGTTGAGTGTTTTTCCTTCTTTTCCTGCTTCTGAGTGACAGGTGTCCAGAACTGCTGAAACACAACTCATAACACGTGAAATTACTTTCTGTATCTGACCAACAGTTTAAAAAAGACAAAATTTTAAGTTTGTTATAACACAAGGCAAGAAAAAAATTGTCAATATGAAAAGTAGTTATTAAAAAGTGCTCAGAAAAACAATAGAATAAAAAAATCATTACTTTACATTTGTAATGTTGATTAAGTAAAATGTAAAATTGGGGATCACGTAAGACTTTTAGATACACGAGGAAGAAAAATCAAAAGTTGAACATTGAATCAGTGACCACCATGATATTATTTGATGGAGTCAAATGTTGTCCTGAATTATCCAGTCAAGTAAGGGCCTAAAGAAAAGAAAACAAAAGTTATATATAAAAAATAAATAAAAATTATTATATAAAAATAAAAATTATATAAAAAACTGCTTAAAAGTGGAAAATCAAAACTCCACATAGTATAGCAATTTAAAAAAGACCTGTTTAATGATTAAAGACATTAAAGACAAAAGGTTGTTTCACCCCTCAGAATCTTCAAAAGCTGTTAAACAGTACATATATTTATGTTGGCAACCAGGTTGGACTAAAGCAAACGTATCCTACATTGTCTCTTTTTAAATAAGAGTGTGATCTACTGACCAGTCGGAGTATCCACCTCATCCTCCTCAAGACCATCTAAAATCCAAAACAGTTCATGTCAGTCTTGATGCATGCTCCATCATCTACATAAGGACATCGAAAAAACATTGATTCTGTTTATTTGGACGTAGCATTTTCAAAATGTTTCTCCCACTGAAAACGTTACTTCCAGATGAACAGAATCAACTTTTTGGGAGTTCAGGTCAGTATGTATAAACACATATCACTGTGTTGTTTTGGACAGAATTATCACTGACTAATTCGTTTTTACAACATGTAATGATTTATTGATATATGAACATGTGTTAATATCCGAAACTGTATAGAAAAAAAGAGAGCACATCGTGCTTACACTTGACACCTGAGCAGGTGGAGTTGCAGCTGTTGTAGTCGTGAAATCTGTTTCCATTTCCAACGCATCCGGTCCAAATGAATTCTTTGCATTTTTTATCACTGGAATCATAGTAGTACTTCACACAGTTGCCATTGCATCCACCTTCAGCTCTTTTTAGGAGGCAAGCTTTAGATGCTGTTCAGAGAAAATAATAATGATAATAATAATGGATTGGATTTATACAGCGCTTTACAATGCCACTATTCATTCACTCTCACATTCACACACTGGTGGAGGCAAGCTACGGTTGTAGCCACAGCTGCCCTGGGGCAGACTGACAGAAGCGAGGCTGCCATATCGCACCATCAGCCCCTCTGGCCAACACCAGTAGGCGGTAGGGTATAGTGTCTTGCCCAAGGACACAACGACCAGGACAGAGAGCCCGGGGATCGAACCGGCGACCTTCCGGTTACAGATACGCTTCCCAACCCCCTGAGTGCTCGTCGTCATCATCATCATCATCCTCAAAATAGGCATAACATTTGTTTTGGTTGTTTTAGCATTTTTAATTGTCATTATATTAAAGGTTTTTATCAGAGGTAAAATTTAAACACAAATATTTTAAATACTAACACAACATGTTTGAAGGCATTCGACTTTCAGACATGTAGACATCTTAAGCCTCAGTAAACATTTACCAAAGCCTCAGGCATGCTGCCAGTAGATTTTACCAAACTTACAAATACTAAAAATTGATTCTCTGAGAACTTGAGAAGTTCATTTTTAGAACTTGGTGACATCTGACTGGTGCTTAGTGTGAACACTTTGTTCCTACAGCCTCTTGTGAAGTAATTATATGTAGAAATGGTTCATAGAAAAGTCTGAAAATCTTAACAAACCACAAATGTTCCTCTCTCTCTATATAAGATTCTGCCTTGTCAGACAATTCATCCTCCGAAGACCTCAGATAATAAAGAAGTAGGACAATGACATATTTTTCATCTTGTCACATCTGCTTTTGGTGGTCATTAAAGATACATGACATATATTTACCATCTGAAGGTTATCAGTTAAACACAATAAATTATGCAGTTATTCTTTTGTCCTTATAAATCTTACCATCCATAGGGTAGATATTCTCTGCATTATGTGAACAGTTTCTCATGCACTCTGCTTCATTTTCAAAGCGGTTTGCATTTCCTCCTTCACCTTTATATATGTTTGATTTTTTTATAAAAAGTTTCTAAATTGCACATTTAAGAGGATTGGTCCTCAGTGTTAAGTAACAAAGAATGAGTGAATTAATCATCTATTTTAAATATTTATTATTACCAAAGTCTAGAGAAAACACATGTAACTGTCCTGTATTTTGGATAGAAGTATCACTGACTAATGGTTTTAGAACATGTAATGAGTTATTGATATATGAACATGTGTAAATATTGTATTGTATTGTATTGTATCTTTATTTGTTTCAGACATATAAAACAAAAAAAACAATATATACACACTACATATATTTTCATTTACAGATACGAATATATATGTAGATATACACACACACACGTATGTGTTCAGATAAACAAAAAATATATAATGAAATAAAACAAAATCGTCTGACATAATGTAACAATGTTTGGTCTGAAAAGGAGTAGGAAGAAGTATGAACATACTTATTAATTCCTACCCCTGCTCAACATCTTATTGATCCCACATAATTCACCTAATTCCCATCATCACATACTCCACACGATACACGAGGAGAACCTATATAAACTTGGCTACCGTGACTGATATAATTTGGATATAATTTGATATTTTTATACATACAATGGGTGATCATCTTTATCGGTATCCAAATATCTGAAACTATGTGTAGACTCAACAGAGCACACTGTTCTTACCTTTGACACCTGAACAGGTGGAGTTGCAGCTGTTGTAGTCGTGAAATCTGTTTCCATTTCCAACGCATCCGGTCCAAATTAATTCTTTGCATTTTTCCTCCCTGGAATCATAGTAGTACTTCACACAGTTGCCATTGCATCCACCTTCCGTTCGTTTTAGGAGGCGAGCTTTAGACGCTCTTCAGAGAAAATTTTGTTATCATTATCAAAATAGGTATGACTGTTGTTTTTAATCTTTTGGTTTTCCATTTTGTTAACAGATTTCACCAAACTGACAAAGTCAAAGGACATTTTATCTATATTTCTTACATTTTACATAGTTTTATAAGTAAATAAAATTGTTAGTGTTTTCTCTCTTTTTTTCTTTCGTTGGTTAGTTCCTATACAGGCATTACCCAAAGTGGGGGGAAAAGAGCAAAACCACAAACCAAAACCACTGTAAGCCTACTAAGACCATTACACTGAGTTATAATATTACCAACAACCAAAGAGAAATCAGTGTACTCCTCACCTGTCAATCACGAAAAGAGAAGAAGAAAGACCTTTTTAGATACATATACTGATTGTCCATTAAAATAAATATTCTA